>NC_050590.1:34021593-35221593 GCF_013368585.1 Megalops cyprinoides | reverse complement strand
AGTGTCCAGGGTTTTCACTCCTGCTTTTTCAATAGGGCAAAGCCTCTTTTTAGGTGCACTTAAGGTGAAGTTTGTAGTATAGGGTAATGAAATTACCATAGCATGCTTGTTTATTTTTTATTTTGTTGAGAGAAAAAAAGAATCCATTGCAAGTGAGCCCATCTAAAGCAGGTGGAAAAGTTGGGACAGGTGTATCCAAACATAAACTGGCAAAAACTTTTGCTGGCCCCCCTGTTTTCAAACCCAAGAATGAAGATGAATGAGTGAAGCGTGATGGGCAAAGAGGAGCTCGTCTGAGAAATTTCACATACGCAGGTTTAAAGCTGCACTGAAAACAGTTCACTCTTGGCTTCACAGTACTCCAAGGGAGAAAGGATGCTGAATCAATCTGTATGAGACTCAAACTCAATCACTGAACACACCCAGACCAGACTGCTGCCCCTTTTGTCAGCAGGTTTCATCTTAGGGTAGTCCTGATTTATTCCTGCTGTGTAGATGCATTCAGTTAGTTGTAAGACACACTGTAGGGAGGACAGACCAGTCCCTTATATTTCCTGCAAGAGACCCCCTCACAGTGCAAATATTACAAAAACACATTACAAAGCCGCACCATACACAGCTATTGTATTCTGCCATTCAATGGGAGCTTGCCAGCTTAAAATAGGAGAGATAAAAATGTCTCTTGAAGTTACTTGCTGTCCTGAACATATATTTTTTTTAAATGGATAAATAACAAATAAATTAGTTATTTAAAACATTTCATAAATGCTATAAAGTATCACCCAACTGCAGTTGATTCACTTTTTAATTAAACATCAGTATATCATTGCAACTTTAAATTTAAATAAAGTTTAAAAAAAGGCCCATATAAAGTTATGACCAGCGTATAATCTCTTTATTATATACAAAATAAACATTGTATATTATTGGGATTAAAATGATTTATAATTAGAGGCCACCCCTTAAAGAGGGGAAATGAGTTTGCAGGTGGAGATGCTTAATTAATGCATATGTTAAATCATGGAAAATGATAATGATTTCTGGAGGGCTAGTTTTGAAAAACGACATCTTTTAGCCTTCTCTCTGCCGCATGCATTTTCAGATCATCCCCATATGATTTATTACCCATGGTAACAAAGTCAGCCATTTATTTTCTGCTCCAGGAACTCTGTGCACAGAAATCTATATATCACCCTAATGCAGATTTCATTAGTCCTGTCTATTCATCTCGGCATCTGTCTTTTCGGGCTGAGAAGGTGAGTGTTACATTGAAGCTGCTGTTCTGAGAACCCCCCCCCCTTCCCCCCCAGCAGAAGCCCCGGTGAGGTCTGGGTGTTAAATGTGTCTGCAGTTCACTGGAGAAGTCGGAGCAGCCAAACTGGGACAAATTGCGACTCTTGGAAGACAAAGCTAATCACGAAAACACAAACAGATTCCAGAACTGTACACCAGCCTTGGGCGGCTGTGTGTGTGTTGGGGGAAGGGGTGTCTGGGTGCAAGGGAGATGGCATAGAGGGGTGTCTGTGCCCATCAATAGCATGGAGTATGTGTGTGTGTGTGTGTGTGTCTGTGTGTGCATGTGTGTGATTGTAGGGCGCTGTTGCAAGGCCTTTCACACACATCCTTACCACAAACCAGACACACCCTCCATCCCAGACCACACTAACCCCTCCCCATCACTCCATCCCCAATCTCTGCCAGTCTTATCACACTTCCAGACCAATCAACCCCTATGTCTGAAATGTGCTCTGCTCCAAAATGTGTGCAACTTCCCCTGTTGGTTCTCGCCATCAGCTTTGTTCAGCTGCTGTACTCCACCATCATTTCCTATTTCCAATGTCCATTATTTTTGCATCACCCATGCATTGTTCTGGCTTAGTAGCAGGGAAATTGTAACCTTTTGTATATATATCAAATTGTTTTAAGTCAGCTGAATTTAATGGGCTTTAATCTGTGCTTCAACTGTTGTACTTTATACACTCCGACACTTACAGTTATAAAATGCATAGGCAGGACCACCATTTTGAATTGATTTGCACCTAACAGTAGTATCTCTTCGCTTGATTCAGCCGACAGCTTATTTGATCAAGCACTCAAGGCTGAGAGAGCATTCTGAGATGTTTAGATGTAGAATGATGCAAGACCCTGCAAAACAACCAATCCAATCCAAATCAAATGAAATATGTTTCCCCAGCTCTCTCTGTCCAAGGGGAGGGTGTGTTGCTAGGTGTTAACTGAAGCACAGAGAGGCAAAGGTGTGTGAGGAGGTCGGGGCAGGGAGGTATGGGGGGCTCAGGCATGGACTGAGGGAGAAAGGCCCCTTCAGATGGTGGTTCTGATATGGGGCCAGGCGGATTGGATTGGGTATTTAACCTGCCATGACACTGTGTCCACCCAGGCGTGAATGCCATGCTGAGGAAGGTGGCTGGGGCAGCAGCCTCCAAGCCCCATGTGGAGATCCGCCAGGATGGGGAGCAGTTCTACATCAAGACCTCCACCACTGTGCGCACCACTGAGATCAACTTCCACATCGGGCAAGAGTTTGACGAAGAGACAGTGGATGGTAGGAAGTGCAGGGTAAGTGTAACAGTATGGGGGGGGGGGGGGTTTGGGATAGGATCTGCCCTGTCCTCAAGCAGAGAGTGATGGATGAAGGGGTGGGGGAGCAATGCAGACAACATGAGGGTGAGGTAGGGGGACAGATTGGGGGGGTGGTCAGTGTGGCACGTGTGTGCAGAGACAGAGCCAGCAGGCTTTTCTTAAAAATCTGTGCCTTAATGTATGCTGTCATGAAAAATTAATTTTGCTACCATTTACTCATTGGTGTCAAGACCATGTCTCAGGAGAAAACTAAAAACTGAATGATGTGTCCTCTTCGAGCATAGGCCCTCTGAATGATGTCACTTTTTAAAAATTGTAGAACAGCGCATGACTGGGTGCTGCACACTTGACCACAGCATGAAGGACTACCCGGGCTATTAACACCCCATGTGGGTCTGATGATACTAACTACTCCCAGGCTTGAGGCAATACAGCAATTGGTAATGAAATGCTGACAAGCATTTTATTGCTCATCAGCAATGCATGAGCATGCACTGAGTCAGCAATCGAATAAATGACTAGGGTAGAAATCCGTCCATGCTCATGGACCAATCCCAGGGACTCACTCAGGCTCAGTACCAGGAGATAAATACAGAAGGATACAGTTGCAATCCACGGGGATGCACAAAAAGTCATAAATACCATGTGGACATTGGGATGTAAGGAGACAACTGGGGTGCACTGAGGTCTATCTGGGGGTGCAATGCACCACTAAGCACCCCCATAGCACTGGGCCTGGACTCACCCCAAAATGGTGTCCTTTAAGTGATACTGGTATGGGTGTATAACAAGATAATTGCAATCAAATATCGTCAGTAGCAAGCCTCATGGTTTTGCAATTTGAATCAAATTCAGACCTGTGGAGAAACATCTATGAAGTTGTGAGTAGTGAGTAGTGAGTAGCAAGTTAATGTGCAGTCAAGCAAGGAACCATTGATACATATAAATGAAGCAATAGAGCTGTTAATCATCCAATGTGTACTGTTTAATTTGAAAGATATTGCAATTCATTTAGGAAAATTGTTGCATTTGTTTTTAAGTCAGTGTTTAATACTGTCGACATATTTTGAACGTGATTAAGTTAATTATACCTGCAAGAGGTTCTCAAATAATTGATAGCATTGATACATTTTGATACATTTGATACATGTTACATTTTATATTGCTTGTTTATGAAGTGAAAAGCCCTGTCGTATCATTAAAAGATATGTAATGATACAATGCATACATATACAACATGAAAAAGGACAGATAAGAAGGACCAAGAAATTATTAATTTTTGAAAAAATAAAAATATTGCATTGAAAACAAATTTGACAATGCTGAGATTTATGGACTTCATCCATTTTGAGCAAAATTCTAATTGATTTAATATAGTACAGGTAATAAGTTATTTGGGTGATCCACTTGGATGGGAACCATTTTGAGCTAGTCACAAATATTTTTCAGATGAAGCAACCAGATTTTTAACAGATAAAAGTTCACAATGCATCCACATTTTTGTATGGTAATTTGAACTTAAAAAAAAATAATTTGCACAGAATTTATTAAGTGAAGTGATGAAATGAATGTAAACATTTACTCCAAAACACAAGCCAACGTTCTACATACACTGCAAGAGTGATATCATTTTATGCACCATTCTTCATTAATATTAATTAAGATGGTGGTGTATAGGTGTGTCATACATTCTTATTTGTCTTCTAGCAGGAGTAGGCATGGTTTCGTGCAAGTCTTCTGAGGTGTAGAATTAAGAACCTAACATATTTAACAGACTATATTTTTCTTATTTAAAAGCAAGACGAGGTCTTGCAAAATATACTTTTTGCAATTTTGTGATACAAATGATAATGTAAATGTAAAAAGGTTGGTATTTATATGCTCCCCTGTACTGTATTAATCACATACACTGGAAATTTGCACTTTTGATAGCATAGCATGATTTTAAGACACTTAGGACCCTGGGTAGGAACTGTCAGAACTATACTGTAGCTTTAGAATTGATAGGAAAAGACAAATAATGTTAATGCCAGACTGAGGTCATTGCAGGTGACTCACATTAAGGCAGGGTTGATTAAACAAAGAGAACTCCTCCACAGGAAGTGGGGTCCACACGAGGAGGGCTTTGTTGGAGGAAAAGCTATTTCTCATCTTAACAAAGACAGTATGTGCAGACAAGTGGGAATTTGTTCTGCGGAGCAAGAATTTGATGTTTGTTTAAAGAACATTGACTTTTTTTGCTTCTTAATTAGTGCCTTATGCATTTTAAGGCACACTCACTGCAATGAAGTTGAAACTTCTAAAGCTTTAAAGTAATTCAATTCAACAACAGTCCTGAAGGGCTGTTATATCATACATTTGGAAATTATGAATGAATTGATTACTAAAATTAATTACAGCATTAACTAATGTTCTCAGAGTTGAGGGCAGAAGCGTTCTTTCTGTTGAGACCAGGACAGTGGAATGAGAGTGCAAATTGCCTTGCTTTGGACTGTCTTAGCTTTCTCACCCATCTTCTCAAATGCCTCCCTTCTTAATGTACAGGGCATCATACAAAGGTGGTCTGTTAGTAAGGCATGTTATTTTATACCTGTTAGATATGTTATTTTACTAGGTCATCACTCCAGAAGGTCTGATTTCTCCTGAATGGAGTCATCATTTTATTTCCTTTTTTTCCAGCCCTGCCTGGTGTCTTCATCATACGGTAATGCAGACAATGTTTCCAGCAAATGACCTGGATAGATTTACAAAGCTTTCTTACTGGTCTCAAAAGGCATATATTTCCTTCACATTTACAGATTTCCCTTAGAAATGTGCATATTCAATCCAAACAAGAATGAATCTCAAAAAAATCTCAGAGGAATGAAAATTTGTAGCTTCTGCTTGGCGTGCTGAAATTATGTATATATTAATCAAATTTAAATCTTGATTGATGTTTTGTAATTGTATATAATTGTATATAATTTATATAAATTATAAATTAATCATTTAAAATAAAGTATAACACATTTATAGTAAAGAAAGAGCAGACTATATATATATATACTGTATATATATATATATATATATATATATATATATATTATAATATACTATATATGGGTAGTTATGCATAGATTGTAATCATTTGTCTGTAAGCGAACAAATGTTGATAGACAAAATCCGAATTACTCTTCATATATATTTCTTTCAATAACACTAAAATACCTTCTGGATTATTTTATATGTCTGACTTCTCAGTATTTTTTAATGGAACCAATGCACAGACTTTGAAACAATGGAAACAGACTGGCTTGAGCCACAGCTATAGAATAATGATAAATGTCATTATACCCCTGTGAAAGTCAGAATTCATCAGATGTGGAAAGCAAACCACAATGCCTTTTTTTAATGATCAGCACGTGCTTTCCAAATTGATACTGAGATGCCTTCATTAGGAAAACACAAACTGGTTTGAAAGTGGTAGGTGAAAAAAACAGCGCAAGTGCATCTTGTGCTGGGAAATGTTGTGAGATGCTGGGTCATGGAGGGAGGGGTGTGGCACGTGTGCCAGCCCATCAATGGCCAAGTGTGGGTCTCTCCCCCTGCCAGGCCAGCAATGCAGAAAGGGGCTGTGCAGATAACCAGACCCCCCCCCCCCCCCTTGTAATCTTTCCCACCCCCCTCACCAGCTTTGTCTGATCATGGAAGCCGGGGCCCTGGGGTCCCGGCCGGCTTCCTGCACCAGTCTGATTAGCCACCGCCAGCTCGGGCCCATGGCAAAAGGGATTACACGGGAAGCAGCCTGCGGCACTGTGACGCAGGCCTGTTAACACTGGCACAAGGTTAAAAGCACTTCTTAATCTGCCAGCTTGGAGAGGATCAGGGAGGGTGTATCACTTACACAGGCTTTTTTAGGGGGAGGGGCATTCCTCAAACACCACCAATCGTGTTGCCAAGGGCTGGAAACCAGACTCCTGGATCAAAGTTCTGACGAATCGCTGGCTCTCATCCTCTTGCTAACTATAATGCTGAAGTGGACAAAAAGGGTTCGAGCGACAGAGTACCTGATCGCCTGCTGATAGCATTTCATGTCTTCAGATACTCCCTGAACAGAGAAATGGACATGCCTGGCTTAAGACCCTGCAGCTGCAAACACATTGTTCCCATCTCTGTATGTGTCAAATAATCTCAGTCTGCTTCCCATACACATGTGCCTGGGTGGCACATGTTTCAAAAAAAGGTGTGACGGAGTGCCATCACTACGATTGAGTATGCACTCTGACTGCCACACCAATGAGCCTGGCTCTTTGGTGTTGCGATTTGGGTTTGAGGCTGGGTGGGGTGACTGCTCTCGCCCTTCAATACGAAAGGATTAAAGTCACATTGTGAATTCTTTTTTTGTGATTTTTTTCAGCAGCATTGCTTGAAAAATTAGGTAGTGTAGAGGCTCTGTGACAATGTTCATCTGTGAAGAAGGCTGTCTGTGGCCCTCTCATGTTTTATTCTACAAAATGTAGAACCTGCTGCACTTCAGGGCAAAAGACTTTGACAAATCGAGACTTTTTGCCTGGCCAGTTGCTATAGAGACAGACTTGAGCATTACTCACCTGCCCTGGGGTATGTGTGTGTATGAGTGCGTGTGAGTGTGTGTGCGTGGGGCGGGGCGCAGGGTGTTGCTGAGCAAAGACTGCAGTCTCTCCACAGCAAAAGGGGTGTCTCGTGGCCGCATCATAGACGACAAAAGAGACAATGGTAGCAGAAAATCTCTCGGCCTACCACACCTGATAGTATAAATTTAGCTACGCATCAGTGACAGTGCTGCACAAACCACGTTTTTCATTTGTGGTGGAGAGAGGGAGCACCAGAGAACAAGTGTGCTTTCAATGCAGAGCTAGAAAAATCCATGTCACCACAGTGGAAACACCAATAAGTCCCTGCACAGACAAGAATGACAGCAGTGAGCACTGTGGCTGCATTTGATTATTCAGGCACCTTTTATTTTGGGTTGGTAGCAGACGTGATTCTCATGCAAAGTCTTCCCAGTGTCAGCAACTGGCCATAGCATGAAGAATATATACATATATACAATACATCAAAAAATATACACAGTAAGTTTTGGAAGATCAGGGTATGAGGATAACTTGCACAAAATTCAATTTAACAAGACACTTGTGGAACAATTCAATGCTAGCAAAAATGAAGAAAAATGAGCCACTCTCTGGTTTCATCCTATTCATTTTGTTATAATGAGAAACTATGGAAACGGTGCTATTATTGAACCACAGGGAGAGCCAGCAGATGTTTCAGGCGATTGGCACATTTGACTATACGGAAACCGGCACAACAGGGAATGGCCGATTCCAGGAGAGAAAAACTCACTGAAATCAGACAGAGAGAGAGAGAGAGAGAGAGAGAAAGAGAGACTGGAAAAAAGGAACACTGAGGATAATAATCGCTCAGGGTCATCTGTCAAAGGAGAGCGAAGTGAGTCTGAGAGGACTCCACTGCAAAGATTCTTTGTGCTTTTAAATATTCCACTTGCAGAGCAGGGTCTCATGGGTTTCCTGGTATCTTCTTCCAGCTTTGATATGCTGATTAACATTTTGATCTTGCACTGTAACCTACTTCAAAAAAGGTGATGCAGACAGCATGTGCACACAATGAGATCTGGATGACCTATATTCACATTTGCTGTAGTTGGAAATGATGCAGGTTACTTTTTGCCCTTAGAAACTGATCCTGGATCAGAACTAAAACTTTACACTAAAAGGTTGGGGTTTGGATTGGGTGTGATTGAAAGCTGCAAGCTGATTGTAGTTCCATTGTCAAGGGGAAAGTGTACCCAGAAACAGTTGCAAAACGAAAGAGAAGGTCTCAAAGTAAAGTAAATCTATCTTCTTGGCAATTAGGCAGTGAAATTCAAATGCAGCCATTGACGAAACAAAGTAAGGGTGTCAAATCTTGGAAACTTTTGCCAACATGAATTCAAATTTTAAACAAAAGTTGTTCATTTTTAGAGCATAGACACATAGAGAAATAAGACATTTTTCTGTCCTCTGATATGAAAATTACAGACAGGTACAAAGTGCTTGTTAAAAATAAAGATGCAATAATAATAAACCCCATGTTGCTTATTAACTGTATGTCACTGCAAAATGTACAAGACGGTTCAGATGTCAGATGTCAGATGATTTAAGTAGGCTCTTCCCTGGTACCATAAGAGAATTGACTTTATTGTGGCCACTCCAGAAATCTATAATAAGTCACTCTGTTGGCTAGGGAATGGAACAAGAACGCTTTTAAACTTCAGGGCAGCTTAGCCATGGATTTCTAAAAGATTCTGGCGGACTGCAACAGGGAACAACAGGACATTCAAGGGCTAGGCTGCCTTGAAAGAAGCTCAGCTCACAAATATCATTTTCAGAGCTGCAGTTTTCCGATCTTTGCTGTAAGCCAGGAGGTATGACATACATAATCTAGACAGGCTTGTCAAGATCAATGTCTTAGCATTATGATGTCTGAGAAAAGATTTAACATAAAAAATCAGGTCATTTGAGCTCAACTGTATCACCCTCTTCAGAGCTGCACAATAGTTTGCCCTGGATGGTCTGAGAGGTTATTGAGTTTCTGAACTTCTGCTCTGATTAATTCCTAACAGTCCCATCCTCCTTTTTTGTTTCACAGGAGAAATCATTGTCGAAGCATACAGGGCGTCTTAATCCTCAGTTGTGCAGACGTTCAGACCATATTAAATCAAACACATTGCAAGGAATGATCAAACATGAAATGATGGGCAGATTTGGGAAATGTTTTCTCTTTACCAATAAATAAATAAATAAATAAAATAAAATAAAATAAAATAAAAATGAAAAGACCTACTCAGATCAGAGTTAATGAAGTCCTCAGGATTTGCAGTGAAGTCCTGAAGCTGTTCTTTAATTTATACAGGAATTAAGACAGGCAATTTATTCAGTTTTGTCTGATGGTCCCAGGGTAATATTGGGGAGGGGTTGGAGATGAAGTAAGGGGGCAGTGTCTGGGGAGAGAAGGAGTGGAGACAGACCTGTGAAGTTTCCCATCAGGGAAGCATTACTGTGCTAGAAACTCATATCTTTTCATGTCTTTGACATTATGCAGTAGCGGAGCGAGCAGGTTGGGGGGGGGGGGGGGGGGGGGGGCAGATGGTTGGGCTGCCCCAGCCCACAGTTCTGCCCAGTTACAAAGGGGCCCAATCTGCCTAACTGAACATTCATTTTGTTGTTTAGTTGAATATTTTGAATAAAGTTTGTTTGTGTGTCTTGATTGCCGCAAAAAAAAAATTAAGTCAGACTGAGGGCGTAATGATTTCGACCGACCTCTAGCTAAGTTTCTCGCCGCGATATTTATTTTGAATCAGCAGAGACACAATAAAGTTACAGAAAACTTTATCCACTGTCCAGTATCCTTGTGTAAGTGTAGGCCTACAAATGAAAAATTACGCCCTCCGTTCGAGTCCCAAAGTAGGAACTAGGCGATCGCCGTCACTGCTGACGGAGCTGCAGTATTTAAAATTTATCTCTGTTCCACCCTTCCGTCTCCGTAAGTTTCCCCTTGGATCTGTCTTGCATCTCCATACAGCCTATAATAGAGGTTAGGCCTATGCACTGACGGTATTCCTGACATTTATATGTAGCCTACCTGATTTCAACGCGGGGGACAAAGCAAAGCCTGAAGGCATAGCCTTCAAAAGCCGGGACATTCTAAAACGCTTCACGTGGCATAATGTTCCAAAACTGTGATCAATGAACACCAAATTTCTCTCTGACATCTTCTGTCAGAAACACTTCCTCCTGTCTAAAAATCAAAACCGAAATCCTAGGAGTATGGTCGTTATCTCACATTAAGCGCTTTCCTCTCCACTGACGCCCATTATAAGGAAAAAGCTTAATGTGGCTTAATGTCCCAAAACAGCGATCAATGATAACCAAATTTGTCTGACACCTCACATGTCATAAAAAACTAGCTCCTATTAAGAGACAGTGATTATTGGACGCTATTTAGGAACATTAAGCCACCTCAAGCCTTTTCCTTCGCCTACAGGCTAATGGGCGTCAATGGAGAGGAAAGCATTGTAAGAACTATACTCATAGGATTTTGGTTTTGATTTTTTGACAGGTGGAAGTGTTTATGACAACAGATGCCCGAGAGAAATTTGGTGATCATTGATCGCTGTTTTGGAACATTAAGCCACGTTAAGCCATTTCACGTTAAGCGTTTTAGAATGTCAGCAAAAGCCTTGATGCTTGGTCCTACTTCAAGACGGGATTTGTTGGCGAAAGTGACGAGGACACTAATGGATATTCTGGTTGTATGTGGACGGGGTTCCATAAATATTTTTTTTATTTTATTACAACTTTAATTTGGAAACTGTAAGCTATACGTTTCGGTGCCTGGATTCCGGTTGTTTCTGCGAATTGCAAGAATCCATTTGCTTCTCTCTTTTTTTATACAGCCTTCCTCTATTGGCTGTATAAAGGTTGTGCACGTGATGTCACAGTAGGCGGAGTCACTTACACCCACTGAGTGGCAGAAAGACTTATTGAGAGCCAGCGTTAGTGTTCAGCTTGAATGGCGCGAAAACACAACAAACATCTAAACTGGGAAAGAGCTGTTGTGCGATTGACTGTACAAATAGATTCAACAAGAACTCGGAGCTATCTTTTTACAGACTGCCGAAAGCTAAAGAAAAGAGGAGCAAATGGATCGCTGCAATTCGCAGAAACAACTGTAATCCAGGCACCGAAACGTGTAGCCTAGTTTTCCAAATAAAAGTTGTAATAAAATAAAAAATATTTGTGGAACCCTGTCCACATACAACCAGAATGTCCATTAGTGTCCTCGTCACTTTCGCCAACAAATCCCGTCTTGAAGTAGGACCAAGCATCAAGGCTTTTGCTGACATTCTAAAACGCTTAAAGTGAAACGGATTAACTTGGCTTGATGTTCCAAAACAGCGATCAATGATCACCAAATTTCTCTCGGACATCTGTTGTCACAAAAAAGCAAAACTAAAACCCAAGGAATTTGGTACTTAGGCCGACGTTACATTAAGCGCTGTCCTCTTGCTTTTTTGTTAGTTGATCGCTGTTTGGAAAATTAAGCTACGAAGCGTTTTCCTTAGGCTATAATGGGCGTCAGCGGAGGGTTTTGCTTTTTTGACAGGAGACAGTGTTTATGACATGTGAGATGTCAGAATTTGGTGATCATTGGTCGCTGTTTTGGGACATTAAGCCACGTTAAGCTTTTTCCTTACAATGGGCGTTATAAGCGTTTTAGAATGTCCCGGCGTTTGTATGCCTTCAGGCTTTGCTTTATTATTTTCCCGGCGTCGAAATCAGGTAGGCTACATATATATGTCAGGTAACCCGATTCCTGGCGACATGTCAATGTCCATGGACCACTGGTTCTTTGGTAAGTTGTAAGGATCACTGACGAGTCCAACTGCCTTTAATTTAAGAAGATAATCGTTTGTTTTACTCCCGCTTTCGCAGTTTCCCCTACTAAAGGCAGCTATGTTGCAGGATGCTCTGCCACTCAGTTCGACTGAGGGGGCGTATACCGGCGGGAAAGTGACGTCAGTGCATAACCTCTATAGAGTAGCGAGGTGGGTACGTCACCACTGGTTCTTCGCTGGTGTCGGAAGGCTTCGCACATTACCCATCTTTTCTCAAGTTCGGATTTCAGGAGCTGGGAATTTCCTGAATTAACCTGTTCGGTGTGAGGATATATTTGGACTCATCAAATGTTTCGATATTTTCCGAAAATGTTAAGATTTAAGACTTGTAGTTCGAGTTGCAGTCCACTTTTTGAACGACATATCCAATAGAGCAATGCGGGAGGAACGTCCTGACAAATCAGATACCACCATCTCATCCGGGCATTCTGGGATATTCAGTTCAGAAACCCAGCTAGGTTTGCTAGTGAACGACGGCGACGGTTGGTGGTTAGCTAGCTAACAGACAACCGTAATCGTTATAAAATGGTTCAGTGCTTTGTCCCAGTCTGCAGCCACCGTACATATGTGAACGACTGCAGATTTTTCAGGTTTCCAAAATGCCCCACAGCATAGTTTTACATTATGGAAACCGTGAATGTTTTCTCTGTATCAGAGACGTCTATCAGATGTGCATTTCACTCAAGTCGAGTGCCCAAATGTACACGTGTAAGCAGAATTATCTTTTTGCTTAAACATCAAGGTGTTTCTGACTCTGTAGATATGTCTCAAAGGCTTCCGGCGTTTTTCATCATTCAAAATCGTGGGCTAACAATCGGTCCAGTTAAAGCTCCATGGGTGATGATGTGGTAACCTGACTTTGCTAGCTGGTTAGCTATGCTACCTAACGTTACACTGGCCTACACTCACCAACACCCTGTAGGTCTTATCCCTCATGCTCGCCCTGACCAAACCGGTGATATGACCCTCAAAACAACTAAATTCCTCCACATGCCCTGATTTATAATGATTTTCGCCTCGCTGAAAACTTCAGGTCTCGTCCTTGGAGAAGAACAGAATATGGCTAAGAGACACCATTGCTGCTAATGATGAGCTTGCTCATAGCGATGACTGCTAAGGACGAGCTTGCAAGTTAGCCGCTACAGTGATAGCTGATAGCGATGATTAGCCACACTCTAGCTAGCAAGGCCGGAGAGCGGGAATGAGAACGCTCCGTCGCTTCATGGGACGTGTAGTTTTTAGCCCGTGGTTGTACTAGCATATAAGATTAAAAAAAATAAATTACGTAAAATTTAGCTCGAAACAATTAAAATAAACAATATAAATCGCAAGTTGGGATCACAATATATAATTCGGAAATCGATGGCAAGCCATAAATCACTAGAAGTACTTTAAAAGTGTGTTTTTTAAAAAAGTCTGATAAAATGAATGGGGAATTTTACTTCCGACACCAGTGTGACGTAGTCACCTCGGTAGTCTATAAAGGCTCACTACAGGTCCTCGCCCTGCAATCAGCCATCGGCTACGCCGCTGACAGTATGAATTGACTGAGTGAGTGAATGAGTGTGGATGTATGTGTTTATGTGTGTGTATGTATGTTTATGTATGTTTGAGGGGGTGGAGGGTCCCTCCCATTTGTCCTGTCATCTCATTCCTGTGCTCTGATCACAGGGCACCCCAGCTGGAATCCCCTCAGTGGGTGTGTTGCTATGGATACAGAGTGGGTGCAGTCATGATTCTCTCTTGCCCTGCAGAGCCTGGCCACATGGGAGACAGAGAATAAGATCTACTGTAACCAGACGCTACTGGAGGGAGATGGCCCCAAGACCTACTGGACAAGAGAGCTGAAGGGAGATGAGCTGATCCTGGTAAGAACTGTAATCCTGACAGCCCCACACACATATGTGCCCCCCATGTCTGACACACATAGCAGGGACACAATGAGCTGTATCATGTGACAGTTCATACAGTTGCTCGAGCTAGCCATAGTCTCACCCCTCGGAACTCTCACGGTTTACTGAGATCCCTGTGTTTCAGTCGGTCACCATTTTCTTCCATGGCAAAACCACCACAAACAACCACCTGAAGAAAAATCCTATGGAACTGCCTCCCAAGTTAAAACTGTACCAAGTATAGTCCACAACTGAGAGGACAACCATCTGCCTGCCATGGTTACGTGCAAGCAGGGATACCATGGGATGGAGACACCATTGACAGGTTTCAGTCCTCTTGTATTGCTGCTGGCTTGAGCCCTTTTATGGTTAAGACAAACACATTTTCGGACATGCCAGGTCCTGCCAGAGCTCTCCAGCGAAAATTATTTGCCTCCTCCTTTCGTTTCCTGTTCGTGTTTCTGAGAGAGCACACATCTGCTCTGATTTATTTTATAGTCCATACGGATTGCAGTAAATGGAACAAAAGAAAGCACGACCACCATTTCATTAGACCTGTGGACATCCCCCTTGGTGGACCTTAGTGATCCCTAAGGGGAATCAGGAATATTCCCCTGCAGTGGTGAAATGTCAGAGAACAGAGATGCTCTGCTCACAATGCAAGTAACTCACTTACAGCTGAGAGAACATTTGAAATGTGGCACACACCTGGACCAAACATTGATCAATGGCAATTCATGACCAATAGAAATCAAGGGAGTGGACTGTGGTGGACCAACACACAAGTGATATCTGCTGTGTTCTTTACTAGAAGCTGTAAAAACTGCAGCTATGATCCACTACAAAAGCTCGACAGAACAGCTCATTGTGTGTGTTTGTGATGAAATGTAGACCTGCAGACTAATGGTAAATTACAGGCTACAGCTGAGTATAAGATCAGGATGTAGTGATAATGATCCTGTTCTGTAGTGTAATAAGAGTATTCACATCAACAGACAGAACCTTCCAAATGAAACCTTCTCATTGGATGTGGCTCTGGCATTGAAGAATTGTTTAAACTATAGTGGAAAGTCCACATGGGATTTGAACTAACAGAGGTTTGTCCACATGAAGACAGGGAGCTCAAGCACAACACACATGGCTTTGTAAACAGGAACTGTCGACCATGTCTCCATTGTCAAACCTCTTGGAAGACAATGTCATGACTGCTCTTGTTATAAACCTGACATCCAGCTTAGAACATAAGAGTGGTTTGCTTTGCTCTGTGGAAATACGCTGTATGTTATTAGTGTGAAAACAATATCTGAGTATTTCATACACACATAAGACACATGGAAGAGAGCTTTTAGCAAAGTTATCACTAAGGGAAAGCCACAGATCTTTGCTCACAGCTACTGTGTTAATTGGTGTTCTGATAGACCACCCTGCTGCTGTTGTATGCCTTGAAAGAAGTGTCCTCTTTCAGAGACACTGTGGAAAACAGCCCTGGAAATGCACTTACTCCCAGAGGACCTGTAAAGTAGGCAACAAAGATTGGTGTAAAAACACAGACTCCCTTCACACAGTGCAACGTTCCAGAATGCCCCGTTGAAGCACAAATCTGTAACACTAACTTGTCTGCCCCATATCCAGCCAATGCACTCCAGAGCCCTGCACTTATCTCTGAGCGCTATCTAATTGCAGGGGATGATCCTTCATGTCCCCAAACTTCTGGGTTCCCAGGAACTCTGCTTGAACCACCCACAGGCCATTAAGAGGACAGCACCTCTAAAGCACACAAGTTCTTGGAGCAGCGTTTATTTTCTCTGCACACGGCCATGTCCGTGGCTAATGATACTGCTCAACATTTTGTACATTATCTATTTACTCAGCTGGGTGTTTACCTCGCTCATGGGTACGGCATTGCCTTCTCTCAGTCATGAACCAACCTTCTGCTCTTGAACCCCCTGGCTCCATGTCATTTTTCCTCCTTGCTGCCCCCTAGTTTAGTCTCCACTGCTTAGGCCATAAAAACACTCTAAGCTGTTAACCAAACCAATTCCATGGCAGAAATCTCGGTACAGTGGTAATCAAGACTGCGGGCTACAACAGAATGTGATAACATCTTGCTTGTCTTACTTTATCTGATTGCACACAATGCTTTGCACAGTCACTGAAACATGGCCAAGAGTTTTATTTTTAAGAATTGGTGGAAACCAACAGCCGATGAGGACCATACACATCTTCTAGAGACTGCAGGAGAATTCAAAAGTGTGGCCACTGCACCCACTTCCCCAGGTCACCAAAGTGGCTGAGCTATTCTCACATATGTTATGCAGATCCTGCCCATTGCCACAGAACTCTTCCTTTGTCCTCCACTGCCTGGATTGATATGTCTGAAACCTTTTTGTAGTGATAGAGGCTGAAAGAAGCAGAGGAGAGATATGCCTTATATGGGCATGTCTCCAGGTGTGCCAAAATAAGCAGTGGAGAAAAAGAATGCCCCCCCCCCCCCCCCCCCACCCACTGCACTGTATTCATATGAGCCACCAAAGGTAGCAGACAGTGCCTTCCACAGTTTACCTGCAGCTCAGGAGACAGAAATGCATTTGCATGCCTGTAAAAAGCACTGCTGGTACACCAGAGATAAAAATGGATAAATGCATACCAAGTCTTGCACACATTAACCACCACATTCCTTTCTTATCTTATTATCTGATCAGACAATAGAAATCTATACAACTAAACAGTTTGCTTTTGTACAATAATCAGACATGGTAATTCATAGAAGAAACAGTGTGAGATAGCTGTTACTCTATTTATGCCTTTTTTAAAAGAATAAATGGCATTATTCCTGAACTCAAACCAGCAATGGGAGAATGTTGTCTCTACAGACTCATCCTGTATACTGTATATGTTTGCAAAGGTATCATTATTGTTTACTGCTCACCTTGCAGTGCTGTTCCTTCTGGTCAGTGTGATAAAGGCAGATAATGCCTTTGTGTTTATCCCAAATGGCTTTGATCCTGGCAGAACCCCATGCCTGCCACCGCTGATGTCCTTCATTGATCATGTTTGGGAAATGGCAGCAGGGCCTGCCAGCCACTGCAAAGGGCCCCATCCCTGCCTTTTCTTTTATGTGTCCCCAGATACACTTGTGTACATGCACCCAGGCAGCAGATTCCCCCCCCCCCCACCTCTAATGCCATCATTGCAAAGCTCCACAAAACTTCCTGCCTTATATGTCCTGTCCCTGTGAGTCCCACTTTGGAATGCAGATGTTCCCCAGTGCTGGCAGACACTGGCAGACCCTCTGCTCCTGCGGTACTCATCAAACACCAGTAAATCTTCAGGGCCTGGTCAGAGCTTCCCACTCCTTTCCCCCTCCTCCTAGTTCACACACAGCAGCAGCTGCTCCAATCTCTGTTTCTTATGGAAACTATTGTAATGTCCCAGGTGGTCCCAGAAAATTCCTTAATTGCTCATTCTTCACATGTCAAAAGGGAATGCAGCCATTAGCAGCTGTCACAGTGTGTCTCGAGTACACTTCACACTTCTACCGTAACATCTAGACTGTGTAAGCATTTTTATATACTGGTATACGTGAAAGCCTTTAAAGTTACTCAGCCTAGGTGGTGAGTTATAAACTAAATCACATGCAGCGCATTGAATAGGTTTCATTTACCCCTACACAGCTGCTGCTACTTTTTATTATTTTTGTTAGCTGGAAAACTGTCACTAATTCCAAAACTTTGTGTGTAGGGATCAAGTCTTGTAACTCGAGCACATCAGTCTCCTCCAGCCCCTGGTGTGACCCTACTTCCTGAGAATAATTGGGTGGATAGACAAACAACCAATCAAATAACAAGGCTTACTGTCCACTGTAATATTGCTCTTTTCCTCAACATCTGGGCTCGGGAAAGCTCAGCTGATTTCATCATGGAATACACTGAGCACTCTTTAAATCTACAAACCTGTTAAAGGTAGATTGTCATTCATCACAGGACAAGATCAAGATGGTGTGGGGAAGGGGGCGTTGATGGCACTGGGGACTCATGCATTGTTGAAATACTGTTTCTGCATCCAAGTGCAACACAGCAAAAGAATTACAATCAAATGCAAAAGTCTCACTCAGAGAGAATACTCAGTGTGGTGTCAGACAGCGAGATAGACTAAATATTCAGGAACTGTACAGAGAGGCCAAGGCAAACACTACCCTGGCTCAGATTGGAAATATAAACTGTAATTTGGAGGAAACATATACTGAAAGAGTAGCTGCATTCCTTCCGCCAGAGATCCACAAAAATGCACTTGCAAAAATTAAAGCAATTCGGTGGCCTTTGAGTGTTGACACTGATTTTGGCATGTCCCTTGGAATTATACCATGCAGTAATGTACACTGCAGCAGTATTTTGCTGCCAAAGTTGTTTTTCCCCTCTTATTAGATACGAGAGTGCTTCCAGTGCGTGGCAGTGGAAAGCACTCGCTGCATATTTTGCTCTTCTCTCAATGTAGATCTTTGGGGCGGATGATGTTGTGTGTACGCGGATCTATGTGCGGGAATGAAGGTGCTTTGCTTTGCCGAAGACCAGGATCAGGGGACCAATGCTATGTCCCGAAGCCACACCCCCTCTCACCTGCTGCTCCACCTCCAAGCTGATGATGCATCTCAACTGCAGTGCAAGTCCACCTGTTTGCAGCCTACTACCACACCTCCCGCAGCCTGCCAGCCGCTATTCATGTTGATTGTTGCAGCTCTGGAATAACTGTGATTCTTTGTGCTAACCTGCATCCATGTTCCTCTTCTCCGAGTCTTGTTTTTTATGTTAGATATGTGTGGTTTGTCAATATTGCAAACTGAATACAGAAATTAAATGGAATAAAAATGATTGTACTGTAGTTATTTTACCTTATTTAGGCAGAATGAATCAAATACCATTATTTAAGTTAATATGAGATCTAACACAGCTGAACCAATTTGAACAGTTTGCTTGAACAGACTGTAAAACTATAATCCCCTCATAAATCAGTTACGTCATTTTCAATGCTCAAAGTTTCTAACTGTGACTCTTGACAAGACATGCTGAGTGCACTTTGAAAAATGACAATGCCTGCTAGCTCATGACATTGCAACAGGCCTGCCTTACAATATGACAGATGTGTCGTGATGGGTCCTCTGGTTAAGCCCTGAGGGGCCTGTCTAATGAAGTCCGCCACCGTCTCCCACGTCTGCCCTCCTTCCTCCCTATACTAAGCTGTGCTAACCACAGCCATTCTTCACCCGCACTGCAGTTCCAGATGCTCTGACAAGAAGAGCAGCCACTCATGCATCTGTGACACTCCAGGCAGCAAAATATATCTTTCACAGGCCAGCATATTTGCAAACCTAATGGAGCTGCTCCATTCATGGCTGCGGGAATCTATTATAAGCAATTATCTGTCTGCTCCATCTTGAACTGTTCCTTTCAGTGCTGTGAAGCTACAATTTTTACACTCCCAGCTACAGGGATAAAGTACAGGCATCTGATCTTAAAGCACTGTGGAAGAGAAATTTAATATGCTTAAGAGGTTAAAAAAACAATTGCTACACCATTCAACAACTGCATTATATAATTTCATTTAAACCAAAGTTGTGTAAGAGACACATGTAGAGGTCACAGACAGGAGAGTAGCATTAGTCTCACTGACAAAAAGGACACACAGATATAAGAGCAGCATACCATGTCTGCTGTGTCTGCTGCTCTGTGAAAACAAACATACATTGGTTACTACTGTGTTACTATGTATAATTTCTGATATATTCTGATACATAGAGAGCACCTAACCAGAGAGCTTGGGAAGACAGGAGTGGCAATATTCACAGCTCCAATCCCCTTTGCAGGAACAGTGGGTGGGTGGAAACATAAACAATCACAGTGCATGACTCATTAATAGCTAGCAGAAGTTAACTGTGGAGCTTGTTAGAAGAGATTAAAGCAAAAAGCCCCTGTGGTCCGATGTTTCCCAGAACACAAGAAAATGAGCTTGTGGCCATGTGTGCACCAGCCGTCCTCATCCCACATTTGCTGCAGCATCATGGACTTCACCCACCTAGTGAGCAGGGACAATGGAGGAAGAGAAGGAGCAGATGCTGACTAGTTTATTCCCTTACCCAGTGCCATTACCATATAAGCAGCTGCATGTTTTAGGTTAACAAAATGTGCCACAGAACAGCTGACAGGGTGCTGAAACTTGGAGGAGAGGTGAAGGGGATGTAGGCTGTACACTGCCACAGAGTGAGAAATAAGTGCAGAGCCACGGACTTGAGCTCTTAGCAGGGGTTAGAGAAACACGCTGCGTTTCCATGCGTCCCTGATCTGTCAGCGCCACTGTCAGCAATGAAGCACATGTCCAACTTTTCCGGCTTCGGCTGCAGGCTTGGGAAGTTGGATCTGGGGCCCACTACCTGACCTGTAGTATATTTAAGCAATTTAACTGCTCTACAATAGCATCACTTACAATGACAGGTCTGGCACGGCACAAGTAAGAAAAGATAATCTAGGAGGTTTACAGAACAATAAACCTACTTGGGCAAAAAAGCCATCCACTCCTGTCCCCATCTCCAGTTCATTTTTCAAAAACAATGCAGCTAGCGTGCCAGGAGTTCCCAGGGTGTTTCATCAGTAATTCCACTGTAACTGAACTGATTACACCAATTAGTTAACTAAGAGCATTGGTTCTGACAGAGGATTGCTCAAGGACAGCTTTAGTTCAGTGGGGAGTTCACTTTCACCATCTGCATGGGAAACTCCTTGCGTCTTGGAAGAAAAAAAGAAAAGGAGCATCGAGCAGAGAGTTGTTGTCTGGCCCAACAGCCAGGCTGCCCATGACAGAAAGGAAAATCTGTCCGAGTTACCACGGCTGCCAGAGGGGATAAAAGGCTTTCGTTTCATCGCTCCATCCGCGGGCCGCTTCCCTCGCGAGGCAAAGGCGGGGGTCCCCATTTTTCAACGCCACGGCCGCCCGCTGGAGCCCAGAGCTCCCCTGCTTTTTGACCTGATATTTAGTGAAAGAATGAGTTTCCCCTCCAGTGAGCAACAATGGTGGGGGGGACGGGGCCCCAGGGTGGGGGGAGTGAGGAAAGCGCTGGGATGTTCATATAATGACAAGCCACGGCCTCCCAGCATCGCCAACACATTTGAATGAAGAGCTTGTGATTTTGTGATTGGGGGGGGGGGGGGGGGGGGTTAGTGGGGGGATCCTTTCCACTACGATCAGAGCTGGGAGGTAAACAGTAGCCTCTCTGTCAGGGCCAGAGGGTGAGAACACTCCTGTCACCAGCACCCCCAGCCCCCAATCCACACGTTTTTGTTTTTAATCCCGCAACCCACTTCATTTAACGGGTTCCCAGAGGGACAGGGGGACCGCTGTGTGCAAGATGTGAGATGACTGCCACGTGATAGCTTCGCTGACGTCATGCACGGGCGGCAGACTGGCACGGTGGTGACCTTGCTTGGAACATTCCGTCCGTCTCCAGAAAAGTGTGACCCATGTCCCACCGTGTGAACTCACGCAAGCATCAGTCATGGCTAAAAGATGGGAGATTGATATCTAAAGCATTAATATCGCCTTACTGCCACATTTTGTATTTTCATTGGTTATTTTCACTGTCTCTACCTGCTGTGATAATATCTGCAGCTCTTAATCTCTCTAGCTTGGCGTGGTAAAATAGACATGCACTTGTTTTACAGTATTTTCTAATGCCATAGTCTCTTGTTCCCATCTCCTTCATTAAAGTTCACAATGTTTGTTATTAATATGAAAGCCCATACTCTATTTTCTCTATTTAAGTCAGTGTAGGTATTGCACCAGCACTCCCAACACACATCAGTTTGAGCCATTTTCAAAGCAGCTTTAGGTAGCTAGGTGGAATCCACCTGTTGGCAATGCACTACCTCCTTCATGTAAAATCTGAAAAGGTGAAAACCACAAGCGTTGTTTCCCTGCCTGCATCTTTTTAAAGCTGCCTAAAACAATTTAAAAATGAAGCCCAGAGAATCAGTTGGACATACTGTACATGAGCAGGGATTTTAAAGAATGATCAAATCCTTTAAGCAACTAATTAATTTCCCTGGGTTCAGTTTTTCACACTGATATGCAAATGGTAATTTAGTCTGCTTGAACATTCACTCAATTAACACAAAGCAGCGCAGCTTTACCTGACCCCATGGAATTCTGAGTAAACTTCTCATTCCATACAGGCTGGTATCATCATCATAAGAATGACCCACTTAGGGAATACAACCTCATTATAAGGAGGAAGAACAGAGCTTTCAAAACAGTGATCTGCTGAGGGTGGGTCCTATATATTTCACATTAGGGAGCAGATCCATCTTCACATTACATACAGATGAAAACATAGAAGACTGCAGACTAGGATGGGTGTTAAAGGATCAAAACACACCCCAGAGCTTGTGAAAGCACAACAGAGGAATTGAATAAAAATTTCTTTCAAATTGTTGTTTAAGACATCCTGTCACTTTATACTAACCTCCCACCCTCAGGGTTAAGATGCCATTAACAGTTTTTGTTCTACAGTATGTTCTGAACAGTCAGAATCCCACTGGCCCACATTCCATCACAGAGCCATAGTGCTATTCAGACCTGATTTTCACCACATCATAGACTAGGACTGTGAACAGATGTTTATTGAAGCTGTTGCAAGTGTGGCAATATTCACTCACTGGAAATTCAAATGAGGCAGTTCTATTTGAGAGGATCGGACATCACTAGAGTGTGGAAAAGCAGGCCATAGGAGTTCTTGTCGCTTGTCTTTGTCCTATTCCTCTTCCTCTTCCCCTGAAGTTGGACCAAGGTGTTTTTTTCCAGCATCAGGACCTATCCAGAACCACAACTACACCTCAGACAGGGTGATCTCATCCTTGCAGGCAGGGGACATGCAGGGGGCAGGACATTTTTTGGTGCAGATGTCCCTGTGACAACTTCTCTCCACATAGTAGGTTTGTCACAGTGAGGATACCTCTGAAAAATCGTGACTTGGAAACGGCAAAGAGGGGCGGGAACCACCTTTAAGAATTACGGGCTGTCCCTGCAGAGTGCAAATTCAAATCAAGGCCTGGGCAAAGCAAAAATATTTTGCTTTGGGAATATTATTGCTGGCCTGTTGCATGTACAGAACCATTACCACTGCTTACCCAAATGTACAGTACATTAACCCAAACAGGCAGATTTTTACTTGGCTCTGTTGGCTTTGACAATTAGAACCAAGCAGTTGTCATGGTTACAGGGACATGAACATGACATCAAATCCCATTTGATTTGTGAACATACCACTGGAAATGTGAAAATCCCAAGATGTGTTCTCAATTTTCTTAAGGATCTGCACTGTGCAGGTGAACCATGGCTGCTCGTGTGGGATCCAGAAGGAGCTCCAATGCACCTGCACACACTTGCCACATTCAATCCAATCCCAACCTCAGAAGCGAGATCTCATGATATGCCCTGTTCAAGTGTGTTCTCTTCTCATTGCAAATGTGCTGCATTAACATTTCTGTTTGATAGTCTCACTTACTTACTTAGTGTAAATCTTCATACAGTAATAACACACATCCATTGTAGTCATAATCATTACAATGTACTATTTGTACAGAAAAATCCAGAGTTTATGTGCTGTAATAGTATTTCCAGTCCGTTTCCAAGTATCGGCCCAGTTTGTTAGTCTACATGTAGCCAGAAAGTTCCCTTTCTTTCTCTCTCTCTCTCTCTCACACACACACACACACACACACACACAGACACAACCGCAAAACTGTACAGCACTCAGGAATGACCACCTGTGGGATTTCTAGTGATTTTGTGGCTGTGATTGTGGTTCCTACCAGATGGCCATTAGTTTCAGAAGCAGAATGGCTGAGTGAGTTATCCTTGTGCAATGCACAATTAGATTAGATCTGAAACCCCAGACATGAGAGTAGGAAAAATCCACATCATAATCATGCAGAACTGCTTTGTGAAAATTTCCCCCACCATTTGGAACATACTCATTAGGCATGTCAGTAGGTAGCAGTCCTGTACACATGTGTCAGGTCAACTCCTCATCAGGACCCAGCCTTAGGGACGTGAAGTGGGTCAGCACGTCTCTCCAGGACAGCTGGTCCATCTCTCACCTGTCCAGCCTCATTAGATCAGTGGGGGGCCCCCACGGCAGACTCAGCCAGCGTAGTGTAGGCATTGTGATATCACAATGGGGCACCACCCAATCAACAAGGAGCAAACACTCTGCACAAATGCATTAGAAAGGGACAACTACAGGTCTGCTTCTATAACACATACTGAAGATTTACTTCTGTTTATCAGTGCAGCAGCTCTGAGAGTTGGAGAAGAACCATTGTAGAACATGTTATGAGGTAATGTTGACAAATACCTTGGAAGCAATAAGAAAGTTCAGAAGAATTAGGGCACAGAAGAAATTACCTTAAGGTCCTCCTTTGACATGTATTTTAGATTGTAGGAAGACCAGTGAGCACACATCTTGTAATACAGAACCCCCTCACTTCTGAGAATGAGGTGTCCAGTTTCTCTTTCAAAATTATGACAGTCATTAAACCAAATTAACCTTATTGCTGAATTTTGCAAAGTCAAAGACATGTCTTTGGCTACTCTCTGCCCATGACAGCAGGTCTAAGATCAACTTCCTGCTGATTAATCCTAACCCAATCCATTCAGTGCAAAATTCTAATTCTGATCCAGGACCAGATGCTAAGGGCAGAAAGCAGTGACACCCCTCTGAGCTCCCTCTCATCCTGTTTCCAACTCTGAAGAGATGCTGTCAGAGTGGGGAACTGATGGGAGGACAGCTCAACATGTAATCTCCTCTGCCTGGCACTTCCACCCCCTGCTGTCAAAAAAGGGTAGTGCATCTTTACTCACCACAAAATCTTGGGTTCACTTTCATGAATCTGTAAATATGCTGACCAATGTCCATCTGCTGCATGCTGGACTCACACCCAAAGAACACCTACCTGCAGATGACAGATAACAGATAACAGTTCATAATTACAACTTTAACTGTGAGGTATTACACTTAGGGACATAAGTAGGATTGTGTGGATTGTTGTACACAATTGCATTCACTTATCTACCAGTGGTACTCTGCATCATTTCCAAGTGTCCCTGGATGGGACCATCCATCAGATAATATATATTCGTAACTTCCTAAGCACTTTGAGCACATTGCTCTTCTCCTTGTGTGTGACTCACACTCAACTGTCATAGGCCAGGTTGCTTGAGCACCGAAAGGCATGGTGGTGACTGGAAAAGGTGATTGGAGGAAACAGCACTTCTGTCTGCCATCGATACTCCCCATTTTTGGTGGTGCACTTTCAGAGCATGTGGAGCAATGAGGGGATCAGAAACCAATGCACTCTTACGGGACAACAGAAGCAGCAAACAACGCGCAGACAGACACAAAAGAGAACACCCATGGCCCTATGCTATTTCAGTAATATTTTAATGGCAAATACTACACTACACTCAAGTATACAACATTGTATAGAAACCTTGTGGAGAGGTGGCAAAAGGGACAGAAAAATGGAATACAAAAAGCAGTCATCAACAAGTGCAGTTTTTTCCTTTTTACAAGCCAGCACCCCATCCATCTTTCAGTTTTTCTTTTTATATTTTTGAAGTAAATATGAAAATAAAACCACAGGTCCAGGGCACGTAACTGTCCAAGAGTGTGTCCAAGATTGTCTTTAGCTGGTGGCAGTCGTGAAAGCTCGTATTATGGAGACGGAATCTCTTGCTCAATGTGACGGTGGACTGTGCGAGACCCCCTTCACGCCTGGGAAGACAGTCTCTCTTCAGAGAAGTCCCGGCTAATGCACAAAGATGACTCTCAAGCCAACTGATAGTGTGGTCAACTAACTAAACACAGTTTTCCATCCAGAGATCCACCCCTAAAGACAGTTTAAGTTTCTTGCCTTTACTCAGAATGCAGACAATTTTTCTTCATTTTTTCTGACATTGAAGATGGCAGTAAGTATTAAACGCATAATTTAGCACCATGTTCAGACTTCGAAGGTCTCCATTTTTCTGAAAATGAAAATGGACATAAACGTGTGGTGCGGTCACTTTTGGCATCTGGAGCCAAAAATAAAAGCGCAAAGAGGAATGGCAAATAAGGGTTACCATGGTGACCATGCTCCAATCACATCAATGTGAAACCAAAGACGGAAGCATTTCTAGATCAGTCCCAGCAATTCTCAAATGCCATTTTATGACATGTCTGGGTGAAGAAAATTTTAGCCATGCCAAAAAAAACTTGTTTTATTGCATTTCCAGGATGTCAACCGCCATTCCTTGCTCCAAGTGCGTACCTCGATGTGGTCGATTTCACATTAACACAGCAATGATCTGTAAGTGGCAAGAAACATATTACAATCACCATATAAATCCTTAGTGAACTAAGAGGTTCAGGCAGTGTGTTAAGCTTTAACATGGAACAAGGAACAACAGGAAAAAAATCACAAACATTTAAAATCTCTGACTACTAATTTCATTATTAGGCGCATTGCCTTGTGTGTACTATGTTTGTGTTGCTAGATTTTTCTATCGCCTAAGAAATGCAGCTGTACAGGTTGGATCAACATTTGGGGACACCTGTGCTATTGATTCATAATCCCCACGCCCCTCTTCTAAAAAATAAAAGATAAATAAATAAAACTGGATACACAACAGCTGACCAATATTGTATTGCTTGTTCTTTCAGCTCATGCAACTCTTTAATTGGGCCATTAAAGTCAAAGAACATTTCATAGAACTTGGGATCTGAAGTTCATGCTTCCCCTACCTCTCATTGCAGACAACATTAAAAACAAAGAAAAAAAATATATCAGGGCTGGAAAGAATAATTTATATTAGAAATGATGGGGGAGGTGACAAAAAATAGCCTTTAGGGCACGCTAATCTAAACCAGTCTATGTCTTAGCTTGAGGAGAGAACAGAGGATCTTAAAAATTACCCCCCAAAAAAAAACTGGACTAAAAAAGGCACAAAAAACATCAAAACCTTATCTTGCGGAATGACTATTCGACAGACCCACTAAAACCTCATCCTATGCTGTCTTAATGATTCCTTCTGGACAAAAAAAAAAAAAACAGTAGGGCAAAACTTCTAATATACACATACAGCTACCACTGAAGTGCAATTTTTTGTATAGGGCAGTGGTGATCTGTTTTCCCTGGAGTTGAGATGTATGTTTATGAGCCCATCTGAACTGTGAGAATTTTTTTTTTCCAGATATGATGGAAAAATGACCTTAACGACCAGGAGCCCAACCCCACCCAAGTCTGTCTCTCTGTTGGGTTGTCAAAACGCAACACTATTTTACTACCAGCTTTCAGCTCGGCACCAGTGCCAGGACAAGACAACATGGAGAGCAGACAAAACTGCTCACAGTGCAAACGGATTGCGAAACAACTTTTCTTTGAACAATTCCGTTTGCCAGCAGAACTTGCCTGTTCAATTTTTTTCTCTGATGTATGCAAAAAAAATACAACAACCTTGTCCATTTAAATCTTTGTGCCAGTTGTAATGAAGGCGAGATTTGTAGTGCATCGGCCCTGTAGGTGGCCTGATAATTCTCTGTCTGCCCCATGGAGACAGTCAAGAGGTCAATTATACGTTGAACAGAAATCTGAACAACTGCCTGAACACATGGGGTCTATCTGCTACAAAAATTATCTTTAATTTTTTAAAATTATGTTGTAGAAAAGGGGCTTGGGTATTCACACAGGACAGACATGCTTTTGTGAATTTTTTTTTTGTTCGTTTTTTGTTTTCTTTTAAAATAAGTATGCATATTTTCAGCAGAGATATATCCAGGGTAGACAGGGGGTTGGAAACAAACAAACATGCAATACATATCTGTTTGAGCATCACTGTTTTGTTAGCACTGCAAACACTAACAGAGAGAGTTCCTCTGTCCTGTGTTCAGAATATCCAAAAATGGGCAGTCATCTTATTGCCTTGAAATAACAAATTCAGACTTTTGTGAAATTAAGCTTCACAAAAAAGGTGAAGGTGATGTTCATGTAAAAGCTCCCCTTTGAATGAAATCCTGGATATATTTCTATTTTTCAAACAAATATTGTTCTTCTTTTACTGTTAAAAATGTAACACACACACAAAAAAAACAAACAGCTATTAGTATTATCAACTCCCTTTGGTAAAAACTGTAATAAACTGTCTGGCTTATTTTCTTTTTTTAACATATGAACTAACTTTAGCCACCTCTCACATAAGCCCACAGTAAGCTTGTAAAGTATACTAGAACATCAATGCAGAACCCTGTAATAAAAAAGGCTGACACTATGTACAGTTTATTTACATGTAACTTGTGGGTGTTAGGTCCTTTTTATTGTTATTTTGAGTGTACAAGCTGGTGTTTTGGCAAAGGGCATTACCGGCAACGTTTAGAGGTACTGTATCTGAGCGGCCAGGGTTAAATTATGATTACATTTACCATGTCAGACATTGACATTCACAAGCTATACAACTTTACAGTCTGAGGCTAGAAGCTGCAGTGGTCTGAGCATTTTAACCTTTTTACATTTTAACGCTGCACCACATCTCCACCCTCGCCTTGGCGAGTACTGTTTGTCAAAAAGGTGCATTTCTTAAGTGCTGCCTTTTGAATAGGTAATCAAGAACAAATGGAAAACAATGAATGATGCACCCTCCGTTTGCCCTGCTTGTAATACATTAGGTCAGGGGTGGCCAATCCTCTCCTGGAGAGCCACATGTCCTGCATGTTTTAGATCTCTCCCTGCTCCAACACAGCTGATTCAAATGATCAACTCGTTATGAACTCCTGAAGCTGCTTAATAACTGATCATTTGAATCAGCTGTGTTGGAGCAGGGAGAGATCTAAAACATGCAGGACACGTGGCTCTCCAGGACAGGGTTGGCCACCCCTGCATTAGGACAATGATGTGATGGGTATTGCCTATGCCAAGTTATTGACTGTTGTTTGTGTTCAACTCTCTGTGTTGTAGTAGGCAAGGCGATTCTAAGATTCCAGCCCTTCCCGTTTCAGGTTAAGCGCACGATTCCCCAAACCTTTCTGGTAAAAATGCATTCCTAGAAACTGTATCAATCCTGCCTCTTGTGTCAGGAGCATCTTTCCTCTGTTCCTTCCCATTTGCACAATGTTGAACTAGACAGCTTTTCAAATGAGCAAGCCAGTCCTTCAGAGAACACACAACTGTGCCACTAAAACTATGTGAGGAAGTGGAGCTGACTTGTTGTCACAGCACATCGTGTTAATATCAAACACACCTGTCCTACAGGGTGGGAGATGTTGCCTAACACCCGCCGACTTGGGTCCTTGATTAATTTAGCTTGTTGTTCAGCTGTGTCTGATGCTGAAAAAAAGGCTGAGGGTGGGTACAAAGATCTATATGTGTGTGTGTGTGTGTGTGTGTGTGTGTGTGTAGGAGGGAGGGCAGACACACCTGCCACCTCACCTCTGGGTTTGGCACTGAGGCCCTGCTGAGTAAGCAGGCACAGCTAAACTGCTGTCAAAAACAGCAACACTGCCAGCTGCTCACAGTACCAGACCGCAGCCATCTTCACTGCCACTATGTCATTCCTATCCAGTTGACAATTGCCTTCACCCTGCCCCTCACCCCGCACAACCAATCACCAGTCTCAAAATGCTCCGCAGAGGCCCGTCCCCACCCAGCCTGGCCAACCCACCCTTTCTGTTGCCAGGCTGGCTGACAAGGGGGCTATGGCGCTTTGAGAGCAGGGCCGTACTTGACACGGTATTTGCTGATGCTCCTGAAGTGGAGCAGCTCCGGCTCACAGGTAGTGGTGCAGGGTAGCAGTCCCTCCCGTCCCTCTCCCATCAGCCACTTGGCGTTCTCGGCAGCCATGTCGCGGGTCACATGCTCACGCACCCATGCATCCACCCAGGCCTGAAAGCGCTGGTGCAGCCGTGTGCTCACCCTCTCATGAGACTGCCAGGGAGGAAGGGGCAGAAATGAATAAATGGATGGGGGAGAGAAAGAAAGGGGGAGCAGAAGAGGGTTGGTAATAAAGAGGGAGGGAAGCGATAAACAACAGAGTACCATAAACAAAAGCTGCTCGACCCTTGTTCTTGGGGGGGGGACCACAGTCTGCAGAGCTTCTCCATCTACGCGTCACAGATTCCTGTACTATCTACAGGCTTTAAGTTCAGCCTGACACTTTATCACAAGAGGCAATTAACACACAGTCTCCACTCCATCAGCTCAGCTTGTGTCTGTGGGACTGAGAGAGTGGGTTGGCTGGGAAACCTGGTTAGTACTCTGCTACTCATCACTGAGACCCAAACTCTCAACCTACCAATTACAACAGAAGCAACTGAGAAGCCCGAAGTACTAGAGGACATGAGACAATTGCAATGAAACTTAATAACAGATGGAGTGAATGTTGTACCTGGTGGGCTCTAAGCAGGGCGGTGCGTCGATACATGTAGTCCTCTGACTTGAAGACATACACCATCTTGTAGGAGTTGAGCTTGAACATGCACTCCATCTTCAGTTTCTCAGGGTTCTCCATTGGTTTCTTCCCGCCCTCCTTTGCCTCCTTTTCCTGCTGTTCCCGCCCCCGCTGGTACTTCCGTATCCGACGGAGGTTCCTGGTTGAACAGGAGAAAAGGAGTAACACCAGAGTGAGCCAAAGGGCCCCAAGGTCCTGTCTCTTGCGTCTCACCACCATCCCAGTCTGGTCTTGACCAGAATTTTTACCCTGCGTCAGGGTAAAAATTTAACTCACTACAATTCAAAATTAAATTAAGGTGGGGTGGGGAAGGGGTGAGGGGAAGAGGGGCAGAAGGAGTTTGGTCTAGAAGGCAGCTGGACTGAGATGTCCTGCAGTCTCTTTGGAAGCCGACCAAAATGAGTCACTTGTAAAAGAATCTATCTCCATGGCACGCGATATTTCAAATTCACAACATAACTGTAAAAAAGCCAAAAACATACTTTTCAAGCATTAAAACAGCTCTGAGTAGGCCCATCTTCAGTGAACACTAAAAGTAAGGTATGTACTTACCACAGAGGACATAGAGTGTGGACTGGTGCCACGAATCATATTTTGCATTCAGGCCTCCACTAAACAACTGAGCCAGCAGATTTCTTGTAAGTTTTGGAACAGCAAACATCTTAGCCACCGATCAGTTCAAAAATGAAGGAATGCTTAGGAATGCTTAATACCCATTCAGATGTACATACACCTGTTCCAACAGACTGTCAATAAAAACAGAAGCAAGCAAGCAAAGAAAAACAAAAACAAAAAACTAAATAAAAACACAAAACAAATACACATGCAGTCAAACAACCCCCTCCCTCCCTCTTCAAACATGCAATTCTCCTCTCCCAGCAAATGATACATGAAAGCTATATTTATATACATTAGCAAACCATGACAATGTTTCTGTGCTCGCAGGGTGCAATACACTATACACCATTACCTTCATGCCGAGGTCATATTGTCTCAGCAAAAGTTCTACAAAATACAGTTAAAAGCAGTGCCATCTGCTGGCGGGCCAAGTCCGGCTTTGCTTTGTTTCAACTTGCTGAATTGTCTTTGGGATAATGTAAAATCTTGGCCCACAAAAAGTAATCATACTAGCCTCTCAGTAGTAACAAAAGGCAAGCAGCAAATGCAACAAGGCCTAGGAAGCTACTGCAAGATTATGTTCATTTTAGACAGCTGCACAAAAATGGCTAAAGGCGTCTCTGTGCCCCCCCCCCCCCCGCCATATTCTGGAGCAGGGCTCCTTTTTCAGCATGTTTGCACAGCAACATGGACCGAACAAAATCACAATGAAAACAGACAAGCAAGCAGAACAAAAACAAAGCACTGGCTTCAACCTCTGCCCGCAAGCCTCAAGCTTACTACAGATTACAAAATCCATGCCGTGTTTTATTCCAAGTCCCCAGTCTTTGGTGATTTCGCGTGTGGCTATTTTTGAGCCAAAAAAATGAAACAAAATAAACACACAGGAGGTATTTTTGCCACTAGTGACCGTGGCTGTGTCCATGTTGCAGCGCACTCACAAAACAGAAACAGACATGACACACAAGTGGTGCAGTTTGCAACACTAGGCTCCATCCACCCTCACAATACTCGGAAATAACCACACGCACATGTGGGGATAAAATTCAAACCAGTATTTTATTGTCAAGCCCACCTCACATGTACAGCCTAACAGTGGGGTGCTAGCACTCTTCGAGATCCAACCCCCCCCCAACAAATACCAATCTGGAGGTGCTGTATATTAAGAATGCTTAACACAGAGTCTACTGCAGTATGATACAGACACTCTTTCAGATAATACAACATTCACAGGAGCACATTTACATCTATACATTCTCCAAATTAATCAACAGTTTTCATGTTAAGAATAAAAATACAAGTGCACAAAGGTAGCCTGACTGATAAAGAGATATTACAAAAACAAACAACCACAAAAAAGTAATCTTTGAGGTCTGATTCTGTCCGTGCTTTTTTCTGTTGTGAATCTAAACTGTGGGGCTAACAGAGCTCTCCATTTCCCATGTTTTAGGATTACATGACCCAGCTCAACTTCAAAGGGCACCTCCAATGGTAAAATGCATCCAATAAGGTTCATTAGCTACTTACAAAGTTAACTACTTTGCTAACTGATGGCTAATAAAGTGTGTGATGTCTTCATAGCACCACAAATGGCTCCAAACTGTATTTTGACTGACAGGGGCTCTCCTGATGTTTTCTTCGTGATAAGTTACGCTGGACCATATCACATTACAATGTATTGCACAAGGAGGGTGCTGGGAACAAATTATATCATTTACAATGCATTTTACAACTGGAGTTACCCTGAAAGAGTCTAACATATTTCAAAACACTACACACCTTCATTCAAAATATATTATGGCTTTAGGGAAAGGAATAATGTTGGAAATTCTGAATGTTGACGATTTTTTCTTTGATGAATACTCCTTAGATACCCAATTAAGATGTTAAGTTACACGGATGCATGAAGTCTCAGGAGCAAGCATCCAGGATAACAAAACAAGAAAAGAACTCATACAGAACAGGTGTAAATAAAAATGTTCACCTTTCATACTAAAACTGATCTAAACATTAAAATCAACACTCTTTTGCACTGATTCCTAAAGACCTCCATTAAGCCATCTCCATGGTTAGCTTACTTCTACACTGAAAAAAATGCAAAAAATGCACCGACTATAACAAAACAAAGACAAACCTACAGACTCCTGAAGGGGTTTGAGTCCAGTTAGTTATACTAACTTGTGTAATGAGGCATGTTCAGTATGCTGGGGATTTCTCCTGACTATATAACCCAAGGCAACCCAAGACAGCCTCCGACATAATCAAAAAGACAAACTCATGTAAAGTGCTACTTGTAAAAAGAAACCACATAAAAAAGAATAGGGCTGACAGAACTCTATTCAAGTAGCTTAAGCTGTCAGTGTCATAAAAAAGTCAAGTAGCATGAGAGGCGCAAATGTTTCCTGATGACAGAGAAGAGACGGACACTGAGTGCATTGATGTTCCAGTCCCTGCCCTGCCAAGCCCCCCCCCCCGCTCCCCTCCAAATAGCCACCTTTTACCTGTCCACTTCTGCTGATTTACCTGAAAAGCCTGGTTTCCACTGATCTGATGTGGCTGTCGGCATGCTGACATAATGATACGGCAGTCTGTCTGCATTCCAGCCAATGGAGGCCTGCCTGCTGTTCAAGTGCTGCCTAACGTGGAGCTGTCCTGGCACTGCCCTCGCCCACCAAAAACACATTCATTTGTAAGCAAATAAGCCACTTGCCAAAATCATGCATTTGCTCGCTAGCCTCTGATGGGGGAAGAAATCCTACTGTGCTTTTTTGTTCCCATTTTGGGCCCACCTAAATTAAAGTGGTTCCCCACCCAAGCTAATTATATACAGGTCAGAGGTGCAGCACAAGGGGTGGAATATTTCATTTCCTATTGATAATATGTGAATGTGGCCATGGTGTCCAGCTATGAGTAAAAACTAAAAGACACTTTTTGGCTGTGGTATTTCACACATGAATCACTCCCCCCTCTGACTGATCTGTCAGGATGTACCTGAGGTCAACCAACAAATCCGCCATTTATTTGTCAGCTTGGGTCAATTTGCTGTAGGAACACCGCTGGTTCACCACAGACTTAGCTGCAGTCCTTCAGGTATGGCTGACCTATAGCTAAGGCTGGTCAGCGGAAATGCTTCAGGTATGTAAATGTATACACCAGTGGAAATGTGGCTGTTGAGAAGGACCTTCTCAGGTTGGTTTGTGCAAAGTAACCTCTCTTGTGGATTGTCTAGTAATAGCTCTCCATCGGCTGGCAAACAAAGCCACAGCAGATCGACCTGTGCAGAGGGCGTCCAGGCAGACGCGTCTGAGGACACGGACATGGCTGGGACCCTCATAGAGAAGGCTCTGTGGGCAGGGGACACGGCACAAACCCTCACCTGGGGAGGAACACAGGCTTCTGGGCCAGGTGTTCACGAAGTTCGGGGGAGGTGGAGTCCGGGTTCATGTATCGCTCCACGTAATCAGACCAGCGCTGCAGGAACACGAAACACACCCAAAAACAAAGTCACTACATACCAAGTCACCAGTGGAAATTGGAATGGTGTGGAAATTATGATTTGCATCTCTTAGGAAAAGGGTATGAGCCCACAGACATGCTGGTCAATTATTCAGTAGCTGGGGGTGACCCTTACCTCTGCTTCTACAGGCTCATCTGAGTTATCCTCCTCTGTGTCTAGAAGCTCCACAGTCAGCTGCACTTGACCTCTGCTCTTCATGAACACCAGCTGCACAGACAGAGGAAGATAGGCACTTCCACTCTGTTCCAGCATACTCAATGTATGGTTTGTGATGAATGATGAAAACAGTCCATCATTCGTATTACATGTGGCACAATGCTTTAGCAACACGGAAATTCTCTGTCTGTCAATAAATCCAGTTTGACTTTGAAATTAAATGTGGGGAAGAGATGGAACAATAGGCAGAAAAAGAGCAAGTAAGAGACTGAAAACAGATAAATAAGGAGAGGGATTTAAAGAGAAAGAGCAACAGAGGAAAAGTATATGAGATGGAGAGAGAGGGTAAAACAGAAAGAAATGTGGGAAGTGAGCAGTAAGGAGAGAAATGGGAAGAGAGAGACATTAAGATAGAGAGAAGAGAAAGAGGGATTGCAAAGCCAGAGGCAGGTAGAGAGGACGGAGCACAGGTGGACATAGTAATAGACAGATACACAAAGAGATACACAAGGTCATGTCCTACTGCATTCCTGAGAGGCTGCGAGCAGCCCACCTTGAAGCAGTTTTCCTCAGACATGAGCTGCTCAGCCTTGCGCTGGTATGCCCCCTCAATGGCAGTGCGGGATGCCTGGGTGGACAGTGTGCCCCCTGTGGCCCCATTGGCAGTCTCAGCCAGGTACAGGTCCGTCACCTGGACGCAGATCGCGTCACTCACAATATGCTGAAGCTGCAGGAAAAGGGAGAGGACAGTGACAAAAGACAGGGAGGACTCTAGGAGCTAGGAACGCCACTGCCTTTGCTGAAGGATACAGTGCATTCCCATTACGTTCACATTATGGAACAGATGCTCTTATCCAAAGAAACTTACACAGTTCCCAATTTTTACATGTCATCCACATGCACAATTACATGAACATCACAGCTGGATATTTACTGAGGTGAAGTACAAGAGTACATTCTACATTATACCAGCCGTTATGGGAGGAGTGAATTTTATTTGCTTTTTTGAAACAACTTGAAACACTGCATTTAACTTGCAATCAAATTGATAGCTTTTAAAAGCAGAACATTTGAGCTTTGAGTGAAACATCACCCTAATGGTGAAGTCACCCCAAATGTTGGCAAGTATTTATTTGTTCAGAATGACAGACAATGTTGACAGTTCCATGGACCAGAATCGTTATAAAACTGTGCAAGTGTGTTTTTCTGCAAAAAACAAACACCCTGTGAGATCAAGGCAAAATTCAGAGTGCATATGTAATGTAACTTCACTTTAAATTATTTTAAAGTGAAGTTCCTTTTATTATTCCTTATTTGGCTTAACCCATAACATAAAACTGGACTTGCATGTGTTTCACCTGAGATGACTTCCTCACACTTCTCAATACTGCCACCAGAGGACATTACAGCCTCAATGTTAATACTAGGGGCTGTATCGAATGCCATTTTTTGCCATTCAAATTTTAGCCGACCTTTTTCGAACAAAGCTTTGAATGTCTGTGAAGTGACGTCATCGTTTTGGCCTATTTCGGCATTTGATAATTTACCAAATGAATGTTACAAACAGTTCTGTCTACAAAAGTTCAACCAGCATTTGCTTTGGTGTACGGAATTATTCCTGTGTGATTTCATGACACATAATTCATTCTGTAAACTGCTGACTCGTGGAATGTATTGGACCAAAGCCCTGTTGTGCACATCATGCCTTCAGTAATATAGCCTATGTACATACTTAATTCTGTACTTCAGCAAAACACTGATGTCTATGAAAGTTCCATCAGCCTTTGCTTTCATGGACGGAATGACTTCTGTAACTGCAGAGTCACGGAATATATTGTGCTAAATCCCTTCTGTGCACATCATACTTTCAGTAACATAGCAAAACAATTAAGTAGACAAAATGAACATTCGATGGCATGGAATGATGATGGTACAGCGCATTCTGCATTTTGTGCCACAAAAGCATAAATGCTGGCCTAGGACATCTATTACATGGACAGAATTACTTTTTTCCACAAAATGAAAAACACAACAGTCAATTCAGTGCATGACAAGAATTATCCGTTTTGTTTTCTGTGCACAAAAGTATGTGCTCTCTTCAATACTTCGTGGACACAATGCTAACGCGTTTGTGTTTTTGTGGACAAAACACGTTACGGTGTTACACGGTTTCGTAATGAATTTATGTGTTTCGTAGCACAGAAGGAATTCTGTCCACGAAAAAAGGTCTGTTACACTTAGCGCCCCACAGTTTATTGGCGAAATTAAATAGGCCGCTTTAACATCTAAATTTCTTGTATTACAGTAGTGATAACCTTAAAACTGCAACTGAGCTCCAATCCTAATAATCGAATGCTTAATTTCACAATCGAATGCCAATTCAATGCGAAGCTTCAAAGCTTCAAATTTTTCAGTACAGCCCTACGTAATACTCTCCAAACCACAAAGTACCTTAATGACTGATACACTGAAGTGGAAGCAAAGCTGAAGAGAAAGGCACAGCAGTTCAATAGTCTAATAAAAGTTGTGAGCAGTTTACTCAAACTCAAGCAGACTGGTTTATTTTCCCAGACCCTTGCACCTTCAGCCAAAGTGGCCACTTCCTCTGCCTCACTTATCAGCCATGTGTCAGAGCCTGCCTCTTTCAGTGGGCCTTACCTGCATCTGTTAGCATCAATGACACATGTGCACTGACTGGTCCAAACTATAAGCAACATTGCTTATATTAAGCACATATGTCTGCTGGGTGATTTCTGAGTGGGTGAATTGCCCAGTCCTCTTGGTTGGTTGGCGTTTACTGACCTCCCTTCATCCTGCTGGTGAGTTTGTACAGTAACCTATGTCCCCTTCCTGGTAGGAAGATATAACCACTAGCCATTACTCCCTGCTGGTGAGTGGGTGTACTGACCTGGCGGACGATGCTCTGGATGAGCTTGTCCATGGTGAAGGCGATGTAGGCATGGATGGTGAACATCTCCCGCAAAGAGTCCTCGTACTGGGAGGCATCCATGTTCCCGTCCAGCAGGTTCCGCACCATCTCCAGGAAGGCAGAGTAATAGTCCTCCACCTCAATGTCCACTATGACAGAGAGGAGACAGTGACTTTATCAGCTCGGGTGGTTTATGATGAAAACTGTCATGAGCCAAAAACCTCTAGGTAAGAGTCCAAGAAAACCACATCGCAATGTCAAAAAATGTAAGCGGAACTTTAACCGCCTTTCTTGCAAAAAATTATCAAGAACCACAACCGCATAGCCCAGCCCATGAAACCCACAAGTAGAAAACCTGTTTAAGGCCAGGAGGCAGCTGCAGAAGCCTCAAGGAGGCAGTGATGAAAGGGACTACAGATCAAAAAGTCTCATAGAAAGAGTTGGGAAACCATGCCTGAAACAGCCTCCAGGAACAGTGTGCTGGATTCCCCTTCTCTCTGTTTAATCCAGTCAACATCGCAGACATCTCTGCTAAGAGTCTACACATATTATGACATGGGAATTTTGTGTTTTCCTGCAATACTCTGCTAAAGGCTAAGAAATACCAAACTTGAAATGTAGATGACCACAAATAAACTGTAAAGTCTGCACAAAACAACCAACAAGATGCAGAAGTTTTTATGTCAGTCCACAGCTGTGGTCACGAGTTAGCCATAAAAAGTAAGTAAGGTAATGGCTTCTTCTCTCTGGACCCTTGAATAATAAATTTGCACAGTCTCAGGGTGGCCAGATTGGTATAATGGGTTTCTTGAGACGAATGCATGGGTTGGATTTGGGTTAGAACTTAGGGGTCAAAGGTTAGAAGTCAGGGGTCAGAAGTGAATATGTGGTCCTGCCTGCTTATCGTCCCTGTGGTGGGGTTATTTTAAGGAGTCAGAAGTTCAAGGTCAAGATCAGGGACTCTGCAATACTCACTGGGCTCTTTCAGCCGGAGCTGGATGGCAGGGTTGTCATTTTTCTCACGCTTGAGCCCCAGGACCTCACTCTCCCAGTCTCTCTCGCGGCAGTCCTCCTCGATCTGCCGCTCCGCCTGCCCGTATATGCGCAACAGCCGTGAGCACAGGATGTGGTGCAGCCGCAGGAAGATGTACCAGTTGTTGTTGACATAGAAGAGGTTGTAGGCCTCATCTGCACTGCGCAGCTTCTGGGCGGTTGTGTTGCCGAAGAGAAGCTTGGACTTCGCTGGGCTGGACCCTCCACCACCCGACGCCACAACCCCATTGTGCTTCTTGGCCCCTCCCTCATCTAGCTCCATGTCCTCCTCCTCTTCCTCCTCCAGGTCGGAGAGCTCCCCGCGCTGGGAAAACAGCATGTCGGGGATGAAATGGTAGACCACCTGCTTGATCTTGTACTTGTCCTCCTTCTGGATGCCGGTCTGCCGCTTCACGTGGTGGATGATGAGGGCAGCGGCATCCTCCAGGATCTGGCTGTCCTCGTAGGTCAACGTCATGTGGGGTCCGGAGGGTGGGGCTGCATTCTCGTCTGAAGCCTGTTCCTGCCGCTGTGAGACAAACCAGAGAGAACAAGGTCAGCAACCTGAGAACACCTCTCCCTGAAGTGGTAGAACAACAGCTAAAACAATAATCTTAATCCCACTTATTACCTCCTTATTACCTGGCTGTTACCCTTTCAAATAATAGGTCAGAATTAATAAGTGGAAACACACGTTTAACAGTATGAAAAGGACCTTAAAATTAAGTGTTGTAATAAATGCACAATATACACACATATATAGATATATATCTAATAAACACATAACATCCAATACATAAAACAGAACACATGTTCAAATTGCTAAATACAATGGTATGTCCAGGACCCATTAGGTCCTGAGCACTCTTACCTCATCATAGATGCTCTCGATCTCATTAAGCAAGGTCTTGGAGCGCAGCACCTTGGTGTCGTTCTGCTTGAAGTTGATGCCCTGGTGGTCAAGAGACTTCAGGTAGTACTTCTCGTTCTGTTCCCTCCAAATTTTGTTGAAGCCTCTCTGGGCTTCCCGCCATTCCTCCTCCTTTGTCTTTAACCTGAGAGTATGCAAGCATGCACGCACACACAAAACAAGAAAATGGAGAAAATAAAACCAATATGTCAATATGTGTATTTTTAAGAATATTCTTAGCACAAAACTACTGAATATATACAGTACCTACTTTTACAGCTTGAAATTTAATGAAAGCAATCCCAGCCAAGTGTTTCCCTCAAGTAAATAACAACAACTGCAGCAACCACAGATTTCAATCAGATATACTGACTCCCTAGCTAGTGCCTCATGCATTGTGGGTAAATGGAGACGCACCTCTTGAGGACGATGGGCACGGAGACGGCCGGGTTCTTCCTTAGGCCATCAATGATGTCGGGGGCCTTGTCTCCATATATCCTCTGGATGGCCTTGCGGTGAATGACCTCTGAAGAGCCGCCAATAGTGTTGTCTAGGCGGAACTTGGCCTGTTCCTCAGCAGACATGCGTGACAGCTTCTTCTGCACTGTCTCCAACACTCGGATGGTGGCCAGGTTGGTTTCCAACACCACATCCAGCTGTGTGTTTGGGGAGGAGAAAAAGAGCAGAGATTGAGGGATCTGCTGCAGCACAGGCTGGGGAGGAACAAAAGCTCACTCTGGCAACCCATTACACTTTCTGCTGATCAACCCCCATAACTACAAGCAGGAATCTAGACAAGACCTCTTTGCTTACACTCATATGCTAACACTACAAAGACACAGATTTCCCTTCATACTAACCTTTCTGACGTTAAGTGGCTATGAATTGTTCTGATCAATACAAGCAACATTTGTGAACCCCTGTGTTAAATCATTGCATTAAATCAGTGCATTAAGAAGGAATCACTAACCAAACAAAATCTGTCACTAAAACGCGACCTGGACATTGTTTCCAGCCCTAATCCTGGAGTACATCTCAGAGTTCCTGCTAATGTACAGCTCATCTGTCCACAAGAATGACAGGGTTTAAAATGACCCCACACTCAAGTCAATCTCCTACAGTTTGCATCCCACCTAGTCGCCCCTGTTCAAGCGTTGCAAAAACAACTGTCAAATTTAAATGAGAAGATGTCACACGAGCTGCTGTACATAGTGGCATGAGCACTTTTGTACATTTTAGGAAGAGTTGCATGCGCTGTGGAAGGAGGAGCGTAGCTCCACCAGACAAGCTTGAAAATACAGGCCCATTAGATTCTAGGTTACTCTGTGGAACAATAAATCATAATTCCCACACATTATGTTGTCTGTCCAAATGATGGTTGGCTTTTATTTTTCCAATCTAAACATCCAAAATTTGGTAAAAGACAAACATTTGCTGGTAAAGTGAAACCCTACCCCTGTATGTGCTGAGTTTGTGGTTAATGGTTACGGTTTTTTTTTGTCTGTGTTTCTCTTTCATTTTGAAGATGGTTGTGCTCACAGACATTACAATATTTTGAAAGCATATTTTTATTATGTTTTTTTTTTAATTATGCATAATAGAAATCCAAGGAATATGAATCAGTACTAACATTAATCATAAATTACTACTGTATTATTATTACTATAACAAATTAAATGCAAGAAATTATGTTTAAAAAATATCATGTTGATCTTTTCTACAAGCACAAACACAATTCCTTCTTGAAAGACTCATCACAGGTTAATTTCAAGAAATGCAAAAAAATAAAGCAGAACTTGAGGTGAAACCAAGCTAACCTAACAGGAGCTCAATCAGGACAAGGAAACACCATGCAAGAACATGCTAAGCCCCAGAAAGGCTTCTGGTGATCTCTGCTCCAAAGATCTGTCTGGCTTGCAGCCCTTCCTCACCTCAAAGCGCTCGTCCTCACACCTGTAGATGTGCTCTTCATACTGAGTCTTCTTGGAGCTGACGAAGGTGGAGTCTTCCGACCACGAGGGAAAGGACACCCATGTGTCATTCAGAACCTATGGAGGGGTTAGAAGTCCGTAAAGACTGAAACAGCACAGTCATCATAACACAAAAACATCACGAAAGATTACATGTACATGTACATTACATGTACAGTGAGGTGATATATATATATATACTAATAATCAGAGAAGAACCCTCTGGCTGTAGCTGATTATGGACCAAGGCTTCATGAACCCCATAATGGGTGAGCCTATGTACTGTCCAGCATCAAATTCTTAGAACAAATTTAAAAACTTTGCTCTTAAGAGGAAAATATAATTTGTTCAAATCACTAAGACTGATAACAAATGACAGCTCTGCCCATTTAAAGATTTATGAAGCGTCTCTCCTTTTGGCTAGCTTTTGGGCCTCTAGTGGTAAAAACAGGCACTGGAGTTACTTTGGTAGAGAGGCTAACCCAGGTGAATGTGTGCGAGATAGTTCTGTTTCCAGGGCTGCTTCCTGAGGTCACAGCCAATGAAGACCAACCACTTTTGCAGCATAATAACCACCAGCATAAAGCTAAGACGTCATTGATGAAAGTTCAGAAATTCCACTAGACTCATAAATCCCTCCCTTGGGAGACCTGAGGTCCTTGTCTGGATAGGCCGGTGAAAGGAGCATGCGCCTGGAGATGCCTCAGTGTGTTCTGTACCTCTTTGCAGAGTGGTGTCCTGCCCGTGCACTTGGGCTGCTGGTAGCTCTTGGGAAGGGCCCTGTAGCTGGAGCCCAGCCTCTTGCAGGAGGCGTAATCGATCTCCATGGCGATACCCTCAGTGGCCCGCTCCTTGGGGAAGCTCTCGATGTGGGAGGACTCCCGGTAGCCCAGGAAGTTCTTGAACCAGGTGAAGAGCTCTGGGAATTTTCTATGGGAGGCAGACATCAGGCCAGACCAAATGCATGACTGACAATCACTTTTCTCAATATACAAAAGAGGGTTTTTCTATCAGTTACGTACATTGCAAGTGTACATTTCAAACAGTTCAAAAACACTGCCTTACTACAGATGGGCAAATGGGATGTGCTTTCACATGGCTGAAAAGGCAAAATGGGTCACCCTTCTCTGTGTTCATCATTCTGTGTGTTCATCATTACAATTATTATTATCAAAACTGCTTCTTCAGCATAAGCAATAAAGATTATAAATCACTACTTCTGAAAGACTCCTGATTTTGTTTTCCACTAGTTTAATACAAATTGATGCCTGTGGTCCTTGCTTGTTCAAACACAAATGAGACCAGAATAAAGAAACAAAACCCATGGTCAACATTCAGTTGGACATTTCAAGAATTAATATATCAATGGCTGTGTGCCAAATCGCTCACTATCCCCTACATAGGATACTACTTTTAGCGACAACTAAAAGGATTGCCTGTGCTTGACATTTCCAAATAAACATTTTCCACCTAGGGTTAATTTCCCATCTTTAATCCAATCTTTAATTTCCAACTACCAATTGTTTAACACTTTCATCCCCCCGTGGAAACCATTGTACCAAATTTCAATATTCAATGCGATATACAGAATAAAAGACCACTGTATGGTAAGAAAAACACACCAACTACACTATACATTTATTTACAAACTGACAGCTGCCTGTCATGCACATTAGCAATAAATGAAGGTTTAAACTATTGCTCTGTATAGTGACTGCAGCTACTAATAAGCCATGCAGTTTTAGCCACTTGATTAGATAGGGTTTTTTAGAATTCATATGAATTTGACTTATGGAGCAAAAAACAGACAAAATGATCCAGATGATAAAGATGTAACTTATAAATCTTGTTAACCAGTCATGAATCAATTCAGGCTACTTGTTAGCTGTGCTGTGGTTGAAAATGGTCTGTAAAGTTATTTCAAACATTCAAACTATTCCTACCATTGTAAAACAAAGTACAGGTGGGCACGTCTCCCGAGGACAGACTCAGGTGGCCTTAATTTAACCTTTCAGCGTGCGGCAAACTCACCCCAGGAAAGGTAGCACCAACTGCACCAGCTCGGCACGGGAGATCACTTCCTGGTTGAAGATGATCAGGCAGCGCAGGAAGTTGTCGTAGGCCTCGGTGCTCCGCAGAGCCTTCCGAACCTGAGGGGCACAAATGCACTCTTACAAGCCTAAGCCGCATTGTGGATGTAGCCCCCCACCTTTAAAGAACAGTGCAGCAACTCACCTTCTCAAAGAACAGCGACTCAATGCCCACACCATGCTTACTAGCCTCGGCAAGGGTCTGGTCCTTGAGACCCTGTAGTTTAGGCTTCTTCTGTGAGAGAGTGAGAGGGAGAGAGGAAGACAGAGATAGAGGAGAGAGAGAAAGAGGGAGAGAAACAAAGAGAGAAGAATGGCATGACCTCCTGAATTGTTGAGATCTTTGTTGTTTTGAAACGAGATAAACACTTAAATAATCACTTGAATATTCTCTAACTCAAAGGCCAAGAGGAACCTGACCATTTAAAACTAAAAACATCTGCATCCCAATCTGTATGGAATTCTTCTGTAAAGGATTCACTAAAGCAAAAGGGACGAAAACAGAAACACAGCATAAACTGACAGAGGCTTTGCAGCCATAATGTTTGCTTTCCTTTGTTCTACTGTTTGTAGAAATAAATTAATAAAACCAAAGTTTTTTTGAGCGTGATTCCATCTACTGATTTTCATGTTTCTTATGGTTACTCACTGAAGTGGTTAGAGTGCTGTGGTACATAAACCATTTTACAGAGCAATCATGTCCATTACGCCTCAGTTAAGAGAAAGGGCATATGGCAAAAACATTTCAGAGACAGAGGATCCTAAGAATGTAAAAATTACACTAAATCTGTATAAAAACAGGACTGTTATGATGCAGGGTGGCTGGAAAACATTTCAAACCATTAAGTTACAAAAAAGAAATAGCAGAAAAGGAAAAATCTGCTCTAAGTGAAAGCACTCATACCCTGATAGACAGAGACTGTGCTCCACTCCCAGCTGCCCCACAGGAGAAACTGCCTCCCACCCCTCAAATAAGACCAGACCCAGGCCCTCCACCTGCATAGCACCATCACGAAGATAAATAAAACTCCACCCAACTGGGGAGAGAGCTAGTGCAGCTTAAGGAGCTAGCAGCAAGGGAAGAGAAAACTGTTGGAAAAAACCACTAAAAAAAAATAGCACCATCATATCCCAATATGAGACATGACCTCATCACATATGAAAGGAACAAGAGACAAACGCACTAGCACTCTGATACCAGCATACACACCCTCAGATCTGCCTCCCGGGACCCCTTAACCAATGCTTTAGCACCATCAAATACACTGCCCCCGACAACCATGGCACAGATCTCCCTCAGGCCAGCTTAGGACATCCCCTGCATGGGAACACTGCAGTCAGGCTTAGACCACTTCTGCTCCCCTCAGCAACCCTACCCCTGGAGCAGGAGCCAGAGCAAGGAAGGCTATAGAGCAGCAGGCTCAGCCCTATCCTCCAGTGAACAGAGACATATAGCACATGGTGCTCCTGTCTGATTTACCAGGGGCCAAGGTAAGCATACAGAACACTACAGAGACATCTACCACAACAACTTACCATAGCCACATGCAATAGATTTCTACAATATTTCCAAACCAAAGGGGTTTGTTTTAAATCTGTGAAATTCATATTATGGACCACAATTTGACTGTTTATCTCATTTCAAAACTGAAGTATATCACTGAAGCAGGACAGGAAATCTCTCAGTATTTTGCGTTGCAATATTCTTGGTATGAGGTCCTCATCTTTTGATTTAAGGTACACAAACCCAGACTTCCTAAACAAGGTTGGAGGGTCAGACAGTACTAAGTTACAGGAAACTCTGAACAGAAGAAATGTATCTACCGGTTATCCACTGCCCTGTAGGTTACAAAGATGGTAGTCCCATCCTCTAAACTGAAAGTAGTAACCCCGGGCAGGGACTCTGGCGGAATGCTGATTTGGTATAAATCACACGAGACGTATTCAATAGAACTATTCATAATCACCAAATTCTTCATTGACTGAAAATTAATAAAGAAGCCAAATCTACTGAACAAAATTTCTTCTTGCGCAATACATCCATTCCCCCTCAGAAATCTCCCTACTACAATAATGAGAGGTTTGTTATCTGAGAGGGTGGGATGAGCCATTTCCATGTCCAGGGGAATGTGCTTGGCTTATGGGGAAATGATAGGATAGGAGAGGATCTAGACACCACTGGCATACAAAGATGCTAACATATATAAGGAAACAACTGCATTCCCTTTCCAACATACCCCTCATGAACAACTGTGATACAAGCACAGATAAAAATGGAAGTAAAGTCAATTACATCATATGCTGGTTCTGTACCATGTCAGCGGTTGACTACAGAATTCTTTTGGACAGTACAACTGCAGCACACCTCTTGTCAACAGTACTAGAGACTATGTGATCTTTCATATCTTGATCCAGTGCCTTTCAGAGCATTCACAGTCAAGCCACTAACACAGCTAGTCAGACCACAGCAAAATTACAGAATATCTTAAATGCCAAAAAAAAAAAATCACATACAAGCACAACGCAATGAGCTACATAACGTAAACCAGTCTCATGGGCAGACTAACAAACAGCAAAACAACCAGAAAACAACTGACAACCAAAAACTTCAATTACACCTGGTGGACTTTCTGCTCTACCCATGTCTGTTCAATAAAAGGGCACTAAACTTGCTAGTACAGAACATAAACAGTGTGTCAAATACCAGCTCAACCATCACAGAGAATTTCAACAACTCAAACACTTCAACCACACTATGAAAAACTGGCTATTCAAAATGGGGACATATGGGGGAATCGTTTGGCCAAACTATATCACAATATAACAAAGACCAAAAACCAAAAATGCATAAACTGAAACATCTTTAATCCCTTATTAAAAATGAAGACAATCAGAACCCCTGGATTATATGATTATAGAACAGGAGTTGTTTGAACTATAGATCCTACAACGCAAAAAGGTCTGTAGAGCTGATGGAATTTAAAATGAAATTACCTAATACACAAACCACAAATTTACTTAAACTGTTCAAACAGTAGTCTTTCAAGAGTAGGTCACTTCCTTGATTTCTGGAACCAAGAATCAATAACAATAGTTTGCAGATACACTTGACCCAAATAATTACTGAGGTATTTTTGTCAATAGTAACCTTGAAAAACACTGTGTACTATTATGAACAGGCGGCTCCTGCACTTTCTCAGTATACATGGCATCCTGAGCAAAAGTTCACATTTGTACTTTACAAACCTTAAGTAATACACACGCAAATCGGAAAGAAATTTTTTCCAATTTTTTTTTTTCATTTCACAAAATCCTGCAAGAAGTTCTTGTCCATCAATGTACTGAAAGTGGCATGGGTGATCAACATGATCTTATAAAATCAATGCAACTTAGCAATAACAACAAACAACAATTACAAACACTAAAAAACACACATTCAGTGAAAACTGGAAATAAGCACATTTGTTTTCCCAAGAGTGAGAAGTGAGACAGGTCTGCAGGCTGAGCTCCACCCTATTTAATATCTACATCAACGAAATGGCAAAAAAATTACATTTACATATATTTATTTAGCAGACGCAATGTACAAAAGTGCATACAAATTACCACAGTCTGCAGCAACTCTCACTCTACCTGACAGAAATCAAATGCCTACTGTACACAGATAATTTGGTTCTACTTTCACCGACCAAAGAGGAGCAAGAGCAGGGGTCAAACCTTTTGCAACTGTTCTATCAGACCCAGGCCCTGACAGTCAATATCAGACAAAAGCACCAAGTGAAAAAAAGAGCACCATCAATGACTTCTGAAGGCACCGTAGAATCCTTTGAGATGGACAGAAGCAACATTTCTCAAATGGAAGACACCAAGACACTTCAAAAGCTCAGATTTGCTTGCATTTTTCAAACTACAAAACAGAGTATCATGGGATTCTAAATTTTGGAGATGCAAGACCAAGCAGTGTTTGGTCATCTGACCGACACCCCTTGACAGTGTGCAAATGTGCACCCGGAGGGTTGGGTGTGGTGTGGTATAGGGGGGTCACCTTGACAGGAGGTGTAGCTCCTGTCCCGGAGTGTCGGCGGCCCTGGCAGCCATTCTGACTGGGCCGCTGCTTGTTGTTGAGCTGTGGTTTCTTGATGGTGCCGCCATGGTCATTACGCACAGACTCCGCTTTCTCTGCTGTGGTCTTACTAAGCAGCTGGGAAAAGGGACCACACCCAAGATTAGATGAGTGTGCAGTTTGCTACCTGCTTACTTCTTTGCATACCAGAGCATTCATGTCCTACTTATGCACTTCCTCCTCACTCATGTCTGGTACTGGTCTAGATACTGTGGATAGCATGAAAGGATTCAATATTTCCTTCCAAACTTCCTTCCAACTAGCCCATGCAGAGGGCACTGGGCTGGGCTTGAGGGTTAAAGAAGGAATTGGAATGCTGTAATTCTGTTGTTTAAATGATACATCAATTCAGTGACAATTTGAGAAAACTGCTGCCTAGCAAGACCTCTAACAATCAACAAAACAGCTGATAGAAAAAATGTGCGCACCATTTTGTAATTCATGAATGCTGGAATTGGTTATGCTCAGAACATAGTGTAATACAGGAAGAGGGGTCGAAGTATCCATCAATAAGTAACTAAACATGTACTCAAGCATTTCAGACCACCTCCACTGCTCACTCAATTCCATCAGATCTGAACCCCAGATTTGAACCTATGACATTCTGATTATGAGCACTGCCCACTCACCACAGAACTGTTGGCGTCTGGAAGGAACTGGCCAAACTCTGAGAGAAGGTCTTCCTGGTTCTTGAAGAGCCGGGCCACCTGGGCATAGACTTCCTGCTCAGTGAGAGCTGGGGTGTAGTTCCCCCCAGCCTCCTTGGCATTCCTCTGCTCCTTCTGTGCATGAAAGAGGAAGCAAAGAGACACCCGTGATGGACTGGTGCCACACCGAAAACCCTACGAGAGGTGGTGACAAAACAGGGCTGAAGAGAAAAAGATTTCAAGTTTAAGCAAAGCAAACCTATGGCCTCGGTTAGTGGGTGGCTTAGAAACCAAAGGCATTAATTGTTAATACATTCAGTACAGACCGCTAGTAATCTTTCTTTTTCTAAAAATATTTTCACTGACTATGTAGCTGACAAGTTGTGTTTTAACCCCCATACCATTTCCAATTCATACACTCATTATCCAATTTAACCTAGTGCAGTGTTTCTCAATCCTACTCCTGAAACCCCCCTGTCCTGCATACTTTCTATCTATCCTTGCTGCTTGACTAAATCAAGTGTGCTCAACTAATCAAAAGTGCCACTGATGAGTTCAGTCAGATAGGTAGAGCAGGGAAAGATGGAAACTGTGTAGAGCAGGGGGGCCCCAGGAGCAGAATTGAGAATCAGTGACCTAGCGAATGCAATTTATTAGAAACTGACTGGCTCAGGTGTGCCACATGACAGATCGGGAGTAAATCATACAATTGCACCTGCATTCAATAAGCTTGGGGGGTAGGTATGAGTATGATGTCAGCAGGGCTACTCAACCCTGGCTCCGGAGGGCTACAGTGCCTGCAAAACTGCTCAGCCTTGGTCCTAGAGAGCTAGTGTCTATAGGTCTACTGCAGTGTTTGTAAGGTTACTACGATTCTCCAGGGCTCTGGTGTCTGGCACTTGACTACCTCACTCAGCCCTTAACCTGTATGACCAACCCCATTTAGTGGCCCTCCCCTGGACTACGCTGACCATTTAAAGGTAGAGAGAAAATCTGCGAGCCCCCTGAGACAGTGCCCCCTGCCCCACCTGGTAGGTGTGTAGGATCTCCAGGAAGGCCTTATAGATGTCTGGCTGGCCCTGGAAGCGGTTCTTGATCTTGTTGACGTAGTTGATGGCATGGTTGAACTCCACGGGCTGGTTGTTCTGCAGGGGCGGAGCACTGCTAACAGGCGTGTGGGGCTGCACGGGGGGTGAGCGGGGGGAGGCATAGGGGGGGATGGACGGAGTGCTCTGGCTGGCAGGGGTCAGGGCTGGGGACTGCAGTGGCTAAGATTAAGGGGGAAGAAAAACCACCAAAGCGACATGTTTAACCTACATCTCCTCGTCATTGCATACTATACACGCATCTTGATATTCACTGTATTCTTCTAATAGACATTTCAGTACACTAATGTACACTTTCCTTTCTTTTTAATTACACATTTTCCCCCATTTAAATGGCTCAGCATCTACCACATGAACACAAATTCTTTTTTATTGACTGCACAACAATTCTGCTTTGAGTACTTGTTTCAAGTGCAAAAACAAGCATGAATTAAATTAATTAAAACTATAGGCTGATAATGCCCTGCTCCCAAAGACTACAGGACACTCTTCTCACCTTGCTGATTTTTGCTGGCGTTGGTTGAACAGGTAAGGGGGGGGCTGTAGTGGTGGTGGGGACAGGCAGCTGAGCCTGCGCCTGAGGGGGTGGGGGTGGGGCAATGTTCTGCACTGAGATGCCATGGGGCGTGATATGGTGGATCTGCCCCGGTGTGGTCACATTGACCAGGTCATTGGTCTGAACCTCAATCTTGTAGCCCGGTGGCAGGAAGGTGTTAAAGCCCATGATGAGGTCTGGGTGACCCTTAAAGAGTTGGGATACCCTGCTGATCACACCTGGGGTGTCGATGCTGCAAAGACATGCAAGTTTCCAGCGGTTACACTCAACTGTTACAGTTAGACAGCAATAGTCCAACCAGTTAGGACGTGTTTGCATTCATTTAAGAGGATTGTGGGGCTCTGATATGATCCTCACCTTTGAGACTTGAACTCCTTCATGATGTCCAGGAAGTCATTGTAGACTTGAGGCTGACTGCCAAACTGCAGCTTCACCTGGTCGAGGTAGGACAGGGCATCTTCCACCTGCAGAAAAAGCAAAGGCCATAAGCACCCACACCTTCCTAGGCAGTGCACGAACCCCCATCACTCAGAGGCAATTATAAATTAAGCGTACTTGACCCGCACATCTGCGACTGACTGAATGAAGGCCTTGAAAATTAGTTTCATATATTGTCCTATGGGAATCACACATGTCATTTTCCCCCCCGAGTTTGATTGCTTTAACTGGACACTGCTGTAATTCAGGAATTCAAGAGAGCATGACAAGAGGCGGTATGCCTCTAAGGCAAGGCAGCCGCAACAAAATTGTTTTTGAGCTCAAAAATTAATGCAACTGCAGACCATTGTAATGCAAACTGAGTGCCTCAAAATGCAAACAATGTTTATACAAAATGGTGGAAAGACAGGCACAATTGCTGAGGACAACATGCCATGGTTTTGGACCAAAGAGAAAATTAATCAGCATTTTTTTTTGTTTTAGCCACTTTGCTTAGAGTACATTCTAAACACTTGTTTCATAAGCAGAAAACACACTACTTGGTAGCTAAGATGATTTATGGTTCATTTTCACTGAGGTAGTAATATTTGCTCAAGGCTCTCACATATATGGGCCAATGTTACTGCTATGGTCTATTGTTTTGTAAACAGAGTTTCACTCTTGAATTGAGATCCATGTTTGCTGGTGAGTTCTGAGACTTGTCCATTGTCTCTGAACATCCAGAACCTCGATACCATAATAGGTAGTTTCTTCAAAGGATGACTCTTTTTCATTGTATTTATCAATGCCCCTCTGAGCCCCATCAGGTTTATCAATATCTAGCAAACTGATGCTGGTCAATGACTGGTATTTACATAGTTTTATTTGCTGCATTTTTGTATTGTATTGTAATATTTTCTTCTACTTTGTGGATAAACCGATTTTACCTGTATATTCTTAACAAGTCCTTAAAAACTGGAGATTAATAGAGAAAACTGGAGATCGATGGAGAAATTATTCATGAAATAGTGTGATGCAAGTGTGTCTGTAGACTTTAGAGTAGGAAAACCTTTCCTGTCTACTGAACTGGGGGGAGAGATGATGGTAACAGATGTTCTGCGCTGACGGATGGGTTGGGGGGGAAAGGCCTCACACCTTGAGCCTCTGGAACTGCTGCTGGCCCTGTGCAGGGGCAGAAGGGGCAGAAGGAGGTGTTTGGTGAGCGTGGCCCTGTACCACCTGTGCCCCATGAGGCTGAACAGCAGGGCTGTGGTGGTGTGCTCCGCCATGCACTGCTGGGCTGGGGACGTGGCCATGACCACCAGAACCCTGCGCCACTGCAGGGACCTGCAGGAGAGGAAGGCTCATTAACAAAGGGTCATTGGTATCAGCTGACAAATACTGGACCCAGCTGCATCAATCTGACTTGCAGTCTGCAAAACCTCCACACTGGAACTAAATGGGTCCAAACTGATAATTCTGTTCTTGACAGTGTACTTTAACTCTGGGTTAGACTGCTTTCATGCCTGGACTCCAGCAGAGACTGCAGAATGGGCAGATACAGGTACATGTACAAACATGTAAGGCTAAAAAACTGGCACATGGCCTCAGCCTGTTGCCATTATGCAAAGGCAGTGATTCACTTTCCACTTTTTCATCAAAAGCTATATTGTATTTGTCCAGCTATATTAAATTGTTTTCCTTACCTTGCAGTAATTTTCCCTCTGCATTGTGACTGTGCAGAGATTCATCTATTCCACTGATGTATAAAAAAGTTGTCTGCATACATTAATGTGTAGACACACAGCAAGACTTTGCTTCTTTTATACTGAACACATCTTTAGGCCTCAGTTTCCCCACTAATGTCCTACGATTCAAATGGTACTATAAAGTGGTGCAGAAAGGCAGTGGTGTTGCCATGAAGTGTGCCATGCATGTACCTGGTACCCTTGGGGGGCTGGGTACTGGATGCCGGTGGTGGGCTGCATGTTGTCTGCGACTGCCTCATAGACAGCTGGTGCGGGGGCGAGGACGCGGTGCTGGAAACCCTCCGTGCTGCCCGGGAGCCGACGCTGCTGGGGTGTGAAAACCGCTTCCTGATCCTCCAAGCGACGCTTCATTGTGACCTCATGCTCGAGGGGGCTGCAGAACCTAGATGAGTGACCACCCCCCCCCCCCCACCCCTGAGGTCAGGCCATGGCAGATCAAATTGAGCACTGTTCTCAGTGACTGCAGTGAATGAGTTAAAATTCATGCACTCTGACCAACATGCCAAAAGCACCAATGACAAGTATTTATAAACAAAGATTTGAGGACAAGTCAGTTTACATGAAACAGATAACACAAATAAAAATTTAGGAAACTCATGGAAGGACATTGTGTTAACATGGATATTCATTTAAGAAAAAGACTATTAATATAGTAGATAAGATGACATGTATTATGAAATCAAAAAATCTTTTTCTTTGAAGAACCTGAAACTTCAAGCTTACGGCTGTCACATTTCTAAACTTTCAAATTAGAGTGGCTGAGAGTTTTTGTCCTGTGTAATTGCTTTCTCTGGGTCTTCCACCCCACATAGTACTGCACAATTTGACACCCTGTCCACATACTAATTGATTGTAGTCTCAGTCCCCGTCTATGCCCAATAAGTCAACTCACAGTATACATTACATATCACATGCACTACATAGCTTATATTATCCATTTATACAGTTGGGTATTTACTGAGGCAACCTTTGTTAAACATTTTGAGGGTACAACAGCAGTAGCCTACCAGAGAATCAAACAGGAAACATGCGGTTTACAAATGCTGCTCCTTACCACTGGACCACACTGCTGGCAAAATACGACTTTTGTAAACCCATTCACAGCACTGCCTAACTGAGCTCAGATTCAGCACTTTTACTGTCCGTACTGCTCTTAATAATGCAGACTATTACGAACCTGCAATTTTACAAAAATGTAACTGTAAGATGTGGTGCATTTCCTCTATGGTGAACAATATTATTTTTTTAAAACTGAAGCAAGGTAAATGGAAACGTACAACAGTTCTGTTGCAACAGTGTATTCACATCTTATGAACTGATTGCAGTCTGGACCCAATATCTCCACGGAATGGAAAGGATTGTGCTAAATATAATTACTACCAGACATAACAGCGGATAAATACTGAGCCAAATTCCCGGAAGGTACATAAATATGCCGTTGCATGAAAACTGCATGAACAAGTTCCCTACAGTCATGTCATACTAGTGTTAGTATGATTTATAACGCTTTGCAAAATCATACTTTGAAGAAGAAAAACACTGTTCTGGTAACGTCCTCAATATTTTCCGCCACAAACATCTAGACTACAATACTAAAGGGCTAAGCGGACGACCTCAGCGCAGCAACATGTTTACAAAAATCATATCATACTTTGAAGTTACGGTATGTAGTTACCTACATACCGTAAAAACAAATGGTACGTGTGTCATTGTAGCCCTTTGCAACAGCACGCTAGATCGATCCAGCTTCCGAACAACTTTGGCCAAACATGCATGCTGCAGAACTGAATTACGTCATCGAGGCAACACCAGCGTGTGTACGTGTGCTTCGGGGCAAAACAGTCACATTCTACCGGGAAAACAGGTAAATTCAAAACTACAATATAATTTATTCGAACAACAAATTAAGCCCCAACTACGCCAGAACGTCCGATTAGCAAAGTTACTCATCGAACTGGCTAACGTTTTCAGATTAAATAGATAAATTTCTTTATTTTCTGAAGTTGTAATTGTCAGGCTTATGGCCATAGTACGCCAATAACTTGCCATTCAAATAAACAGTCCATGTTAAATTAATTCCAGTTGTGCTCTGAGCAACTATTGGACCATACAAACAGCTGGGTGGCTAGCTAACAGCCGACAGTTACTGCTGGCGCGGTAGCTACATTACATAGCGCGACTGTTCATTCTTATTGGCTAACTGTAGTACACCAGACTAACATTGGCTATTTAGCTAAGGTTAGCAAACTCGTTAAGAACCAGGCAGTAAAACCTCACTTTCCCTCACCTAACACTTTCCCGATGTCGCCAGCTATCAATCTTGATAACAATATATGGCTAACTATGATAGCTAGCTACCTTCATTTATTGTTTTCCTCAAATGTCAGTGATCATCATCCAGCATCTGCCAGCTAACGTTACATACTCGTTAGTACAGAGGGCTTAGCTAGCTTGCCACTTGACCGCAGTTAGCTAGTTTGACAACTAGCTAGTTGTAGTAATACCAGAAAGATACGATAACAATCTTCCCTAGTAAAATTCCAGTTGTGAACTGGCTACCCAGTATCAACAATCTCAATATTGGGTACCTCTTACAGTCATTAACATTAGCCGTCCGGCTAGTAACATTAGCCGCGGTTTTTATTTTCAATCGATGAAAGAAACGACTAGTCCCCTTTCCCCTCCCCCTCGGCTTTGCGGCCCTGTCACAAACTGCAATCACCGACCTCGAGTAGCAGTTACCGGATGAAGGGATCTTACAACTAGTCCCCGCCACCGGAATATAAACCATTAGGAAGCAATGCATACTTGACTGCACTGCATTTGCACAGACGTCAAATACCTGTTTCGCGAAACTAAGGAAAATGCGACAAAGCCGAACGTATTCGCCAGCCAGCGAGCCGAAGAACGAGTTGACTTACAACAGTATATTGCGATGTTGCAAATAACAGTAGCCAGCTGGCTAAATACACATTCATATCCAGTCAGTGTGGACGCTGCACATGTAGCTTGCTAGCTATGATTTTTACACTTCAAGCCGCTCAAAAATGACCAAGCTTGCTAGCAAGCTAACGAGCTTGACCGAAAGAAATGTTTACATAGCCCATGCGATTCAGCGTTTGACTGAACAACTGAGAGGACACTTCCAACTATTTTTCTTGTATCAACAAATTAAATGAACTCACCTCCTCGTAACACTGCGACCTAAACAGAGAAAAAAAACTGCGCTGGCTTGCTATTTGTATGTTTTTAACTTAAAAAAATCTTCAGGGAATAAACCGCTACACGAATGATAACAACAGAAGACAAATAAAGATATGGGTAAATTAACTTAAAATAGCAAAATAATGAAATAAGCAGCCCCTGCCACAAGACCGCAAAGGAAAATTCTCTATAGAAAACAACCTCCGCTCGTTTCTTGTTCGAGAGGCGTGGCTCCAAGGAGGTGGGCTTCTCTCCGCCCAACTCAAGCATTATTGGCCGCCGCTCGAAAGAAGCCGCAAAAGGGGGCACAAATCCGTGGATCTGAGTGGGAATCTGTCAAGCCATTCAAAGGTATAAAAAATCTCATCCTCTTTTTCACAACAGGGCCGAGTCTTCATCCGTCACTCTTTTTTTCGTACCACTTACACACCGCCTCAAACCGGGTCTTCAGAGAGTCCTGGCAGCTGATAGGCAGTTACAGGCGTACACAGAAAAAGAAAGACATGGTATCTTAGCCAAAAGGTCTATCAAATGAAAGAGTCTCCGCCTTCAAAGTCATGTCGACAATAACCCCAGACCCTCCGTCCATTCTTAAGCTTTTTATTTATTAACTGAGGATGGGTTGAACGCGAAATGAACTTGTGCCTAGTATTTATTTTGCTACGTATGAGGTTGGAATGAGACCGCCTGTAAACGTAATACCTTACTTACAGAAACTAGCAAATGAACTGCTTGGAATATGCGCCCAGACGGTGCAAATGGCATTGATCACACTGAGAAATACGCATCATTTAACGCAGATAGTTTGCTAAACGGCACATCACCGTAGTTATATGGCGACAGAAAAACGATATAAAATGAATTACGATATATACTTTGGTAGTTGCTATTTCGAGCCGTATGTGCGTATTGCGTTCTTGCTGCTTGGCAGTTGTATGCCAATAGTGTGTACGCAATGAATTCTTTCTCAACTTCCTGAAATTCACAAATCACGTGACATTTTTTTGGCCACTCTTTGAGAGCGGCACAAACATCACGGGCGGGCCCTGTTTCTTAGTACACCTCTTCAACTATATTTAAGCCAATCAATACAGTTACAACGCCCACTGGGTGGAACCGTTCAAGTAAAGCATCGCCCACGAGGGGCGGGCTCGGAAATTTGTCCGGGATTCCCAGCGTCATGATCGGATGCTCTTTTTCGCTGCAGGCAAACAAATACAATAACAATCGTTGTACGCAAAGTTTCCTTCGTAGGAGGCGTTATGAATGGGGATTTGGCCAACTCTGTAACGCCCACCCTTTTCATCTATTTCCTTTAGACACAAACAGTTAAACAGGCGCCACACAGTCAAGCATTACCACGGAGAGGTTCATGTTTCAGATTTGGAAATGCTAACATTGCTAGCTAGTGCAGACAGTTAGTTACACGACCTGGAGTTGTTACTACTTAGTTACCAAAATGGTTTTATGTGTAACGCTTTGTGCCAATTCACTCTAGACGCGCAGAGGATCTTGCACAGTATCATGTGCATTCATCTGTACGTATTGTGAACCAATTAACTAACTAGACCTACTAAGCAAGCAACCATTGTTCAAGTTAAAGGCAATCGATGGAATTCATTTCCCTCAGGTTCTCCAGCGTCGCCAAAAGCTGACCTTACTTTAATGTACACACAATTTGCTTGCTACCCTCTCACTATCCAGTTACGTACGTATATATAAATTTCAGCAATGAAATCGAAAGGAACAATCAAGCTAGTTCACTAGCATTTGTTGACGGGACATTTAACATATACGTAGCTGGCTAACTGCCGTCCGTGAGTCCGTGTCTTTATTGTGCCGGGATTTCGAATCACTAACGAAAGGTGCAGTGAATAGCGCAACACTGTAACTACATTACCCCCACCATGAATTACGTCCAAATACTAAAATAAACCCCTCATGACAAGATTTCTAGCCAATTTGTTACTTTGCGGCACCTTAGTTACTACTAGTTTCATTACGAAAATATCTCGAAATTAAAATCTCCGAGATTATTTCAATGTACTTAAACGCGCAGCTGCTGCTTCACTGACGTTTTAATACACTGTACACAGCCAACTGGAGCACTAAACGATCAAATTCTTTGTTTACTTCGATTTTCAGGGAGAAAAATGTCAAACCTTTTCACCGTAACTACTCCCTCCCCCTCCACATCCCTTAACTCGCCAAGACACACATCGCATTTGCAAGTACGTTTAAAGATCCGCATTGTTTTTACGTCGACATCCAAGGCAATAGGTATGCAAGAGTGGTCATCTTTAACTTTACATAAAATGCTACCCTTTTGTGAGCAAACACACGTTTCAGCGACCTAGCCAGCTAGCTATCTAGCCACCTCTTCCTGTTTCTGAATTATCGAACCAACACAAACAACACAAGATGGCAAATATTAAAGGTGTCTTTCGCGTAGCACTGTATACTCGGTATAGAGTTGATATTTTGTCACTGAATTGATATTTCAAATATATATTTTTTTCTTTGACCAGCTGTTACATACCTACGAGAAAGAAGCTTCACACTCCGGATTCGTGTTTGTAACAAAATAGTGGGAAACGCCCCCTTCCCCTTTGCATTGGCTTACACTACATATGACGTCAGTTTATTTAAATATGGCCCGCCAAGAGCCGAGACTTGAATGTATTGATTTGGAAAGGCGTGTACACTCTTTTGACTGGTAATGTACATGCTACTCTCCACCCCTCAATAGCAGAATAGCATTAACTTCTGTTAACAACCCGATTATACACTTGTTGTTTAGTGTTTAAATCAGGAACTGACAGATAATCAATGCTAAACTGACTATACACAAATGTTTGATTTTGTTGGATAGAGTACCAGTCAAAAGTTTGGACACACCTTCATTTCTTTATTTTTATTGTTTTTCACATTTTTGAATAATAGTAAAGACAAAACTATGAAATAACACTAACGGAATAATGCATTGACCAAAAAAGTTTTAAACAAATGAAAACTTTCTTATATTTCAGATTCTTCAAAATAGCCAAAAATATATATATATGTTTAAATTTAAATAATTGGAAATAAATTCATACATTGGCATTATTTCCACAATTTGTATACAAATTTCAAGCATTTCAGCATAAGTCTTTAGATCAAAATGTCTTTGAATGCATGTTTCCCATTACCTTAATCAGGTGTGTCCAAACTTTTGACTGGTACTGTAAATTATTAACAGTCAGCTTTGAAAGCAAATATACTGGAACTGAAAGTATATGAAGGTCCAAAATATTCAAAAAGATCCCAAATCCCCGAACCGGAAATCTGCTTGGGCAACAATGTCCAGTGACTTTAAAAAAAAAGTAAATTCCTACAGCACGTGGAGTGTTTAAATCAGAGGGCAGATACTAAGTACCGGTTTGTAATTTTAGCCAAATCTGTGATCAATCTAGTTGAAATCATGGGAATAGCCATAGCAAAGATTCCTTCAGCCACCCTCTCTGGGTGAATTATCCTGATGAAATAAAATTGGTGGCTGTACATGATGGCTTGTTTACTGGCGGTTTCTTATAGCCCTTTTTCGGTCCTTTTTGGAAATATAAAAACACCTTCTCCTGCATTTCTTTGTCATTGTTGAGCCACTGCTGAATCAGTTGAAAACAAAAGTTACATTACATCATTGTCATTTAACAGATGCTCTTATCCAGAGCAACTTACATGTTACATGTCATATATACAGCTGGATATTTACTGAAGCAATTCTGGGTTAATCACCTTGCCCAAGGGTACAACAGCAGTGCCCCAGCAACCTTTCAGTTATAAGTCATGCTCCTTATCACTGTGCTGCACTGCTGCCCATAATATATAATTTAATTATATATAATTATTATTATAATCATATATAAATTTGAAAAATACACACACACACACACACACACACACACATCCCTTTTTGTGCACCCTAATTTTGATGTGCCCTTTTTGGTCTACATACAGCAAGTTACATCGTCTCAGACCATGTGGGCCTTGGTGGCTGTAAGCACCCTCTAGACCGGCACCCAACCACCATTCTACGAAGAGCAGAGTTATGCTTAATCAAACATAAAAAAATGAACTGCAACACAAACACAGACTTTATCGTTAATGTCGATGAGAACACTGGGAAAACTGTAAACCCCAGTGGCCCAATGTTATGATTGTGCTTTGCTGCCTGTGTGCATGCTATTTTTTTATTCTCTGTGCTGGAGAACATATTCAAAACCATTGATGGCATAAGAACAAGGAGACACTCGGACAGACTTCTTGACTCCAGGTGAACGACCTTGGGTAACTTCAAAGCCTCTGGACAGGAAAAAAAATTCCAAGTGAAGAATCTCCTCAACTGTTGGTGGTTTTGTCAGCACGTTCTTATTAACCAGTCACACTTTTTCTCAGTGCCATTGCTGGAAGAGGCCTTTGCGACCCTGACTGGAGCAAGAAAGTTTGTGTGACCCTTAGCTCACAAAGCCTAACATTGTTTTTAACATGTAATTTACCTAAATTTCTACACTTTTGCCTTTATTACAAAAATTTTAAATTAAATGTTAAAAATAAATCATGGAACTCAATTTTGTATCTGTAAGTATATAACATCCTCAATTAAAAGGAATAACAGCTGAATTGGAGCTATATTTACACTTACAGTAGGCTGTTTAATATAATGTAATCTAGAGTGAATAATCTGCAGTGCTCACAGAGTTGCAGGGATTTGACATTTAATTGAAGATGCCTATAATTCAACTGACATCGGTAATTTAGTTCAAGACAATACTTTTTGTTATGGATAGCAATAGAACAGTAGTGACCCACCTATCAATGGAGGATTGTCCTTATCCGCAATTGTCATTGTGGATATCTCAAGCAAAATGGTTGAAAACACTAACTGTAACAGAGGATATTAGAAAAATGGCTTACTATGAGGCCAGGCCCGCTCAAGGTGAGCTATGGAGGACAATGCATTTTTTTTTAGAATAAAACCCAGATGCCATTCTCTGAGAACTCACAACAAGGATTCATTTTCTTTGAAAATGCATCTTCTGTGAAGGTTCAGGAGTGGGAATGTCATGGAGTTCATTAATTTTTTGTAATAGTGTACTGACAGTGTATGGTTAGAGAGCTGCACTGGGGTTTAACGCTGTGGACAATATTTTAAATGTAAAATGTGCAAAACGCTCCATATTAGAATATTATTATGTTAACATTCTATAAATTAATAATTTGTGTTTACAAGGGAACTACTTTGAGGCCAGTATCTAAGCACAGGTAAGAACACTATAAAATTTGAAAGCAATGCATGAAGAGCCTTAGAAGCAGACAGGTGATCATCACTTCTCAGGGTTATGTCATCTTTTAGTTTGAGGCAGAACAGATTTTTGAAATAACTTTCTTATATTCCTTTCAGTCATATTTTCATGTAGTCTCTCCTATGGCATCAAACAAACAAGCCCTTCACATAAATCTGTGGTGGAGAACAACATTTATGCCAAACAAAAGAGACTCTTCCAGGCAAATCAGGTAGCACAAAACTGAATGCTTTGGGCTTCTCATATAAATAACAACCTGGGAAGCTGCATAAAAGGTACACACTGAAATATTAGAGTGTGACTTTTGATAGATTCTGGCAGCTTTGGAAACTATTAGGTAATTATTTAGGTGCCCCCTCCCTCCCTTATACACATGCCTCAATCCCATTTGGTTTTACAACAGTCCAGCATTCATCATGGCATAATTTGGTTAAACAGTAAAATTCAAAATGCTTGAAGACCAGTTTAATACCATTAATTGAAGACTTAGAACATCCAAACACTCAATAAATAGGCATGGAAGCTACAGAGAAGGACCATTTCAATTTAATGAATTCATACTTTGTTTTGTTTTCCTTCTGGGAGTATAGACCTCAACAGACATAGTTGACATAGTTGTCACATGATTGACATGTTGAACTTGGTCATTGAAACAGGAACATTTAACATGTTTAAGCCAAGGCACGAGGCACGTGACACAACACCTTACTTTGACTCTTGGTTTTTTATATAATGAACAAACTAAAAAAGGTTATGATAGAATTCAAATATAATTTAAGAAGATTCTTTGAAAGTTAACAAGAAGAAAAAAGGCAATGTAACGAAATAGAAAAATAAAGACCAGCCATGTGTCATGCCCATTTGACAAAACAGTAAAAACAATGGGATTGCTGTGAGCACCTGTCAAGGGTAATCTTTCGGGGTGCCTCGCCATGAGCAAATTCAATATGAATTTGGTGGCGAGAAATGTGCTTGCTCATATGACATTCAGAGAAAAAAAATGGGAGACATGGTCCACAGCCAAGCACATGACTGAACAGGGAATCTGAAGGCTGGTTTTTCATCCAAGCTCTTCCTTGAACCAAGAGGGGAAACCCATGAATTTAGTCTGTCCCGAGCTCTATGTTTCCATCACTGCTATATGACTACAGCAATCATACATTTAACATATTTTTTACCAAGCTATGAATATAGCAGAAGAAAGCAGAAGGCTTGTGGGAAAGTGCTTCAATGTGGCTCCCTGCAAGAACTACACTGCATATTACGGGTAGAGAGAGAGTGGAGAAGGGAGACAAACACTCTGTTCCTCTTCTACTTCATCAAAAGAAGTATAGCGGAGCAGTACCCGATCTACAGGACACACTGCACATGGGTTTGCAGAGTGCTTGCCTGGCTTACTGTTAGCAAGTTGAGGCCCTGGTTCTTTAACTATTTAAGCATTGGTCCAGGCTGAGAGTGAGAGAAACTTGTTGATTGTTGAAATCCACTAAAGTGCAAACAGTGGTCACAAAAAATAATATCCATAGAGGAGCAGGCTGGTTTAAGTACAGAACTGTACATTGCAAATGGCTGCTCTCAAAAGTGAACTGAAAACAGGACTTTGCACCCATAAGTAGAGGCAAAAGCCTTGAGAACTGGGGCCACAGCATGAGTCAAGAGAAACAGATTTCCTTTAATGCAGATTCTTGCTCTGGAGTCAGCCTGTTACCAATAAACAGGTAGCCACGTGACACTATCATCTTGGATCATTCACAAACTTCTATGAAATGCAGATCTGTAAACCACTGAACCACTAGCCATTAACAGAACTAACCTTCACCCATGCAGCAGATCATTTTGGATTTCTGACTGTCTGCTGCTTATGGATCACCACCTCCTCCAGATGGTCTTCCCAAAATTGCACATTTTCTGCCCTTGTTATTTAATGGCATACGGCTCATGAAAATAAAGTAATTGAAAAATACTACAGATAATTCCAAGCTGGCTCTCCTGACAAGGTTCAAGAATCTACACTGGGCAAAGGCAGAGGAAAAAAACCAAATGGTTCCGCCAATGCGGCAACTCAGGTCTGCCGAGACCCCAGTGACCCCCCACCATGTTAGCCAGGATGCTATCAAAACAGACAGGAGAACAAGTACAATGACATCACCATGTAATGGTCGCCGGTAAGATTACAGGTACTTAAAGGAGTGAAGGACATCTTATTAACCAGAAATGACTGACATTAAAGGGGTATTCATACCATAGCAAAGCTTTGAGCAATACCCAAGGAGAAAAAAACAATGACGAATTTAAGGCAGTTACTTTTTTGTGTTACTGACACACTTTCCCTTCCTGCTGCTGGTTGTATATATGAAGGAGCAGCAACTCTCCCAGGTCAATTAACTTAACACAAAAGCTGCCAAAAAAACACAAGCAATCAAAGGCAGTTGATTCGTAAAATGCCAGTGACAATCTGATTGAATCATCGGTTACCACAAGTACCTTGGTCACTAAACACCACACTGAGGACAGACTACAGTTAAGACATGAACTGTGTGCCAAACAATGTCTGGGCTCATTTGTCAGGTTCCTGTTCAGATATAGACCTCCCAAACAGCAGTGGACTCCATTCCTTATGACTAGATTGCTGCGTAGCTGTGGCCCCCTGTTGTGTATTGTTATTTGTCATTACTTGGCATTTGGCTGCTGCAACTGATGACTCTGTGTGGAAGATAAAAAAAGGAGGAGGGACCAGGTCAGTCATGGCAACTTTTAGTGCCTGTGATTGGTTGGTGTGCTGGATGGGAGGGAGTGATGGCACTGTGCCAACTTCACTGATAGGCTGTGAGATTGCCCTGCTGCTGGGCATGTTCCAGGATGGCGGTGTGGCAGAAGTAATACTGCTCCGGGGTCTGGATGCTGAAGGCTCTCTGCGTTCTCATCCTGCGCACTGTCTGACAGATATTCAATGTTCCCACATCCTGCAGCTGGGACAGACAGATGTCCAGAGCACAAAGAGTACCTACAGGAGGTCAAAAATCATGTCACCTTTAATAACTGGATGGGATTAAGAACAGAGCGTTTGTTATGTATGCTTATCATTACTGATTTATAAGGTAGAGTCTGATTTAGTCTGAGTTGAAGGGAAAGCCACAGCTATGGATTATAGTGCCATCAGTACAATTGTGATAATCATGATGATAGTGATTAATTCAGTTATTTAAATAAACAGTGATAATGATCATCATCTTAATCCACTTTACAATAAATCTACCTCACTCCAGCATATGGGGACAAAATGTCACCCAGTTGGATCTTGACAGGAGGGATGAAAACCAAAAAGCAGGTGTTCGCAGTACTGCCTGATTTGGTGAAGAGGGCTGACCTGTCCTGCCAATCCCAGCGCTGCAGTGGACGACCATTGGGGGTCCCCCATGGTGGCCCTTCCACTGAGGGCCCATGGCTTTCAGAGCCTTCCTCTGCTGCATCTTCACAGCGCCCAGGAAATCGATGAGCGTGATGGCGGAGGTGGGCACGCCGTAGTCAGGCCAGCTCAGGTACTGGAAGTGTGTCACCTGCCTCTGCTCGCAGTTCTATTTGGACAAGACATAACAAATTGGCTCTGGGAAAAGTGCAGCCAATCAGCTGTCTTCCCTCATCCTGCTGATGCACACACCTTCACTTTCACCACCAATCAGTGTAACTAATTAAAACCAGTTTCTAGTAATACCTTAGGACAGACTCCTGGAACAGCCTTACATTTCAATGTTATATGCCATTTGGATAGCTTGGGTATATGCACACTGCTGGGTATCTTTAATATTTACTTTGCAAAAATGTGTGCTTTGTCCTTTACTTTACATTTGTATGGCTTGTCTTGTAGCACTGCCCCTTATTTCTGCAATATTGTTTTCAAAGAAATGAAAAAGCGAATTAAAAAAATAATGGGTCAAAAGATTAAATGGGCATTCAGAGGGTAGTTTCCTAGACAGAGAGAAACTTGTCCTGGAAACCTGACGATCAGCTCCATATTGGCACTGTTATTCATCTCAAGGTAATAACAGACCAGCTTTTGAGATGAGAGCATAGCCCCTCTGTCCAGACTGGGAAATGTACATCTGTGTTCAATGCTAGGCATTGTGCCAGTACGGAATTTCTTCAGCTGCTCTTTCTCTCTAAGGTTTTTGATCATCTACAATATGCATTTTGGTTATAAAACCTTTTCTTGGCCTTTATATAAAAACGTATAGGAAGCAGGATATTGACTATGAATATGGGATTAAAGATAGATTTGGTGCCATAATTTTAGACTTGCATATACAGGTATGAAACATTAAATATTAGTTTATTATTCTACTAAACTGGATTCAGAACTGGTATAGAGTGCAGAGAACAAGGACTTCAGTTTACATTACTTAGCAACCAGTAATTGTTGGTGCTGTTACATTGCATTGTGTGGTCATAATTCTCAGAATGCTTTAGAATGCTTTAGATCTGCTGAATTACATTATTGGCATTTAGCAGACACTTTTAGCCAGAGCAACTTACATCAATTACAGGTTTTTACAAGGTTATCCATTTGTAAATCTGGATATTTACTGAGGCAGTTGTGTGCTGTATCCTTGGGTACCTTGCCCAAGGATACAGCAGCAGTGCCCCAATGGAGACTTGAACTAGCAACCTTTCAGCCTTTCAGCTGGGAGTCCTGCTCCTTAACCCCTAACACTGGCGCCCCAATTATTATTGTGTCTACATTTTTTGAGAATATTATATCAAAAAAGTTGAAAAGGAGTTTTGTGTGTATGTGCCTTTGGCCTGACACTTTCAATTAGTATCTCACGGCAGAAGTACTTTACAGCAGGGAACTGCATAAAGTTATTGATTTTTAAAGTTCATTCACAACTGTGGTAATAATTTTCCCTAAGGAATAAAAATGAACCTATAAAAACTGAGTAATTTCCACACACTTGTCCCTCAGGTGCTCCTTTTTAATTCATTATTTTTAAATAATCTTTTTACTTTTTTTTAAATTTGTCAAGACAGCAAGCATAGTCTTCTAATTGACAAGCAGTATTTTTGCAATGAGGAAACAATGGGAGATGTCACACATGTAAAATAACATCACAGATGGTATTGAAAATTGAAACTGTTAAACTGAATTGGCAAGGGTGTATAGCTCTTCTCAGCACATGCTTTCACTACTTGTGGTATCAGTCATTTTAACTATAACCTTAAATCTTAATGGCAAATGTTGATGTGCAACCAGACTGGGCCCTGTCCATGGGCAGAGTAGGAGGCATGTTACCTCAGTGTTGTGCAGCTCCAGAGTGGTCTGGTTATAGTGAGTGTGGCTGTCCACCCTCTGGTTCACCACTGCAATGTGACCGTATACCTCCTGTCCTCCTTCCTCTAGGGGCCAGTACTGACCACACTTCCTCCGTCCACTCTCATCCGTCCTGCAGAGAGGGGATGCCGATCATGGAAAATTGCCTATGCAGGTCATTACTCAAAACCCAAGTAATTGCTTTTCATTTTTAATTAAACTTAATCAAGGGCTTGTCAAGAAGTCAACAAATATTATTATTATTACTATTATTATAACACATTTTATTTTTTAAGCTCTATTTAAGGTTAACTGAAAATTTAGTTTAATGTGTTGAACCTGTCAGGCATTTTATGGTAAAATGCTCACCAAATGTCAGCTGAGGTGAGGAGGGAGGGGATTGTTTGGCCGATTATAACAGTGGGTTGATTATGTGACCAGAAAGAAAAAGCCAGACTGGGCATTGTGCAAGGGGAACCACCCTCTGCTTTGTGATAAGTCCCATGGGAACTTTAATGGCCATAGTCAGCACCACAAATACCAAAGACATGGTGTCTCCTACAGCACAGTGGCCCTCTAGCAACCTTGTATTCCTGGGACATCTCTTATCCAGGAACTAACTGAGTGCAGCCACACTTAACTTCAGCCCTCAGGCAGGAGAAACCTATATGGGGTTATGGCTGCTGACATCACATTAAGAGGTGACAAAGTTGCAGGAGCTGGAGCTTTAAAACACATGCTGGACAAAAGTCCCTGGCATTGGGACTTTGGAACTCTGCAGGGGTCTGCACAGAGGCATTACCTTGTTGTCATGACAATGACAAGCACATTCTGCTCCCAGATCATCCTCCAAAAATGGGCATAGGTTTTCTCCAGTGGACCTGCAGACAAGACAAATTTTACTCTTAAGCAAGGTAACCACTTAATTACTAATTAATAAATAACCAGCTGGAGAAATGTATAATGTATATATGTAAGCTATACAGGTTTAAAGAACTTTTGCCTGGCACATACAATATGCATACATTATGTACAACACCAATACACACTGTTATTAGAGATCTAAAAGTGGCCTTCACCTTGAGTACCAATGTAGGCATTCTTCTGTTTGTAACCATCCATAAAGCTGGCATTGATGTAGTCAGATTTCTGTGGGGGAACATGAGATACCCATTACAGCTCAGAAAATCGCAACATTACAGAGCCCCATCAGTCTGCACCAAACAGTTCCACAGTCGCCCTCATGGCAGGTGTTTGTCACTGTGAAAAAGTGACGCAAGTGGCCATTTTATTTCCTTCAGAACCAGAAGGAACCTACACATTGACAGCAAAAATCCCACCCTATGCTGTAACTCATCAGTATATGGGCCAGTATATGCTGATATACTGTGGCTACCAAGTCCAAAGAAAACCCACTGAGTCTGCTCAGACAAACTTCTGGCTTGGCACTGTGCACTCTTTGCCAGTTTGTCAAGGGCTCAAGGCTGCCTGAATCTGGTCTGTCGTGTACCTCATTTCTTCTTGGTTTAAGGCGAACGCGTGTTTGGTCCAAGCACAAAACGTCTCCATAGCGATTCCTTTCTTGGTTGGCTGCCGCTCTGGGGGGAAGAATGTTAACAAAATGCTCAGCAGGTGATCTTGCCTCTCATTAAAGCCAAACACAGCCTGGTGAGAGGGACAAGGAAGCAGAGATTTCATCCTTTGTCTGTTTCCATAAAGAGTACCTCAAAGCATACACACAATAAGAAAAAAAAAAAATATATATATATATATTTTAGAGATGCAACACTACAGTCGGCCTACGGTTCGGTATGTATCGCGGTTTTTGGGTCACGGTAACGGTACGGTTTCGGTATCTTTATATTTAAGAAAAAAATAAAAACAAGCTCCTCATTGTTTTCAGTTACCATTTGCTATAAATTTTAACGTTAAATCGCTGTTCCTGCAAAGATAATATTAGCTAGAATTTTTCCAATCTAGTGTTCTAACCGCACTAGAGATGAAACTGTATGAAAATTTATACCGTTGAAGAATCTCCAGAGCGCTATCACTGCCTTCCGCCATGTTTTCACTGACGCAAAACAAACCCACGTTGCATGCTGCACCTGCGCACCTGCGTCTGGGAGACTTGCTAACTTTGGTTGATGCTAGGCAGTATTTAACATGAGTTTTTTCAAAGCGTGGTAATCAACCACAGTTTTATTGATAATACTAACCGTCGGGAATTTTACCGGCAACCTTTTCATCCCTAAATTGCACCGATTTTAGCATACGCGCTAAACCGCAAATCACACCGGTGTGACTGTACACGACAATGTTTGTTTTTAGTTTCCCCTCTCTTCTCCAGCTGGTATTTGCATACAGAGCGCTGATAGGCTCCAGGGAAATTCTGACAGGCTCCAGAGATGTTCTGTGGATCTGAATGTACAACGTGCCTGTAGTCTGCAGCGCAATAAGCAAGTTTTGGAAATTATAGGAAAATGACAGGCATGTCGTATTACCGCGGTTCACGTGTGTGTATTGAACCGTAGGGGGCGTACCGAACGGTTCGACAAAATACCGTGTACCGTTGCATCCCTAATATTAATATATATATATATGTGTGTGTGTGTGTGTATTATTCTGCTGTTTCGTTTAAACTTAAAACAAAACTTCCCAAGGACAGGCATTTCTAATATCCATGGCTGTTCCTTTTTATGTTAAGGCAAGCTTTAAGGTTTCAAATGCATGCCTGTTTGGTTTATGCTGTCCTCTGAAGAAAGGTAATGTTTGAAATGTTTTTCATTTGCACATTATTCAGATTTCACACTTTACTCTAACAGATTTCAACACGTCCTGACCTGATTTCTGCACTAACCTAAATGCTTCAACACATCCCCCTACACTAACTTTTCAGTTCACACATCAACACCTTCCAACCATCAACCCTTCTCTAAAAAATATAAACCTTACCTGTATATTCTACTAATTTAAATACTGTAACACCTCCCTATATTATAACTTTTTCCTACACACTTCAAAACGTTCCTAGAGAATGTCACACTGTCTTCCATAATTCACCACTCCTCAACACCTCCATATACCACACACTACACACAGTATTCCTCTCACTCTGCTAGGGGAGGTTCTGTCTGCTGAGTATCCAAAACAAGCCCTGGATTGATTGAATAAAATGCCTGCTCACAGGGCACTGTGGAAGGTTCCAGGCGGAGTCTCCTTGCGGATCTCCTCATACTCTTCGTGGATCCCGGCGCGCTGGACCCGGCCTAAGTGGGCCAGCAGCTCAGTGAGCCTCATGGCCTCAGGCCCTGGCGTGTGGATGGAGCCCTCCTCCAGTGGGATGCCCACGAGCTCATCAACGGGGTCAACACGGCCGTTTTGGCCTGCCAACAGCTGCCGGTTCCAGCCATGAGCGTCCAGAGCCAGCAAACCCCCCAAGTGCTCAGGCAGGCAGTCACGGGGCAGGTGCTGCCTGAGGTCGGCCATCTTCACCATCTGCACCTGGAAGACAAGTAGCTGCACCGCTTCAGACCTGACCAATCAACCCACGAGTGCTGGAGTGCGTTAGAGCAATACATGACACAAACATGCAACTGTGTCGGACAATACAAAAATTTAGCTGCCAACAAGGAAGGGGGATGTCTGCAGTAGGGCCGCTGTAATTGGGCGGCAGTGTAGCGTAGTGGTTAAGGAACAGGACTTGTAACTGAAAGGTTGCTGGTTCAAGTCCCTGCTGGGGCACTGGTGCTGTACCCTTGGGAAATGTACTTAATCCACAATTGCCTCAGTAAATATCCAGCTGTATAAATGGATAACATTGTAAAAAAATTAATAGATAAATAAACTTTAACCGATGTTGTAAGTCGCTCTGGATAAGAGCATCTGCTATAATGTAATATATAATCTCCATAATGTAATATAATGTAACTGCTGATACAGTGACAGCCCTTTTTGAAAAGGCACACAGCAGAGTGAATAATATGACTGTGCAGTACGCAGTGTTTTGGGTTGATAAATGCTTGTGCATGTTTCGTTTTCCTTGGCAATAAGACTTCCTGCATTCTAGCCCCTTTGAAAATGCCCTTCATCCATTAATTACCTGACAGCTGAAGGTGTGGCTTTCACAGAAAGGGCTTTTTTTTTAAATAGCAATCAATAGGATAGACAGACATAGGTAAGGAGGAAGGTAGGCTAGAGATACAGCTTGAAAAGATGAGTTTAAATTTTTTTCTTGAAGGCGTACAGGGAGTTCTGTCCGAATCTCAGCAGGAAGCTCATTCCACCATTGTGGAGCCAATACTGGGAAGAGGGACACAGAGGTGACCCAAGGTAGCACAGCACTCTTGCAGGCTTGTTGGCCTTTATCATGTCCATATTAAACGTAGAGAGCTGGCAAGTGGTACACTGCACCCAATACCAGAACACAGTTAAGGAGCAGCGACCCTATCCTGGGCATGCAGCTCACTACCAGTCAATGACCTTTGATAAACTGATCACTCACCCTCTCTATGATACCCTGGTCCGCTCACTCATCCCTTCTCTTTCAGCCCACTCACCACCCTCTCTCTATCAGTCCAGTCACTCACTCTTTCTCTGTTGGCTCAGTCACTCATCCTCTCCCTAATTGACTAATGCTTAGCTGGTCATTCACCCTCTCTCTACAACCCGCAGTCACTCACTTTGGTCTGCGGTTACTCACGTTCTCTTTGTCAGCCTGGTCACTCACTCACCCTCTCTCTTAACTTTTCTTTCAGAAGCAGGCTCAGGAGGTTGTACGGCACTCGGAACCAGACTGGAGCCCCAACGATGAACACCTTCTTTAGCCTGGCAGGGAACGCACCCTGTGGGGAGGAAGAGAGATCTCAGACATGATGGCAAAAGGAGAGACTCACATCTGGATCAGATCAGGGCACAAACCCCTTTTGGTAGCTCCACCTCTTCCTCAGAGCTTACAGCTGGTTCACTGGGTTCAGACCAGAGCTGACACTCTCTTACTGCCACCATCGCCTGCTACTGTTATCGTGACCTGTGCCACAACACTATAGATGGCCATTAAATATAAGAATAAACCACATAAAAATGAATTCAGACACAAGCAAGTAAAATAATTGTATTACTGTATTATTTTGTACAGTCTGTAACACAACAAAGTGCAAAAAGTGAAGGGGTCTGAACACTTTCAGAAGTCACTGTTGCACATACCCTGATTTTAATACAGTAACCAGGCAGTAACAGTAGCCTCATATATTTCCAGTCCAAATATACAACAGAAATATTAGGCACTTAGGTAATAAGAATATCAAAGAAGGGGATTTTGCCGGTCTGGACGTGTGTGTCAACTACATTCAGCATGAGGGAGATGATGGATGACACAGCTTGGGAGAAAACAGCATTCATGCTGTGTACATCTGCTGTACATGGAATAACAGTAGTAATGACTATGCAGCTGTTGCTGCATCTCTCTCACCTTGAGCAGGTTAAGGATTTTCTTGCTGAGGTCCAGTTCAAAGTTAGTGTAGTTGGAGCCGGCCATGTCATAGATAAACACCAGTCCGTTCCTCTGCGTTTCAAAGCTGAGGGAGAAAGGAGTTCTGAATGACAGACCTTCACGCCTCACAGAGCTGGGTCAAAGGCAGTTAGCACCACAGCGAGGAGAGCAGCATTTCTGCAGTTGGGTTAAAGCGCACTGTATTTTACAATGCCGTCATGGAAGGGAGATATTCTGCTGAGTTCAACTAACAGCTGAGCAGCACTTTAGTATTTCACAGTTTAGTATATATAATATTCAAGCTTCTGCCCTACTCTACCCAATTCTCCACAAAACTCAGGCATCTTTTAAATGTTGGAGCCCTTACTCTCAAGGAATGTTAATGACTGACTGTACAGTTTCATGTCACAAAGTGGGGGTAAAATGACATTGAGTTACGAAACACCTGAGAGAATAAAAGAAAAACACTAGGTCCAGAACACATTTTATTGGGCTAACATATAATGTAAGAATTTTGGAATTTCTCATAGATACCTCTCTACAGCCCGGTCTAGCAGGTAAAACAGGGCCTGCAGAACCACATGGTTTCCTGTCTGGTTTGGATGGTGCAGCCGGGCAGTGTAGAGGGCAATGGAGGCTCCAGACGGGTCGCGCACACTCTGGCGGAGTGAAAGGGGGGGGGGGTAAAAAGGATGTAGTCAGCTGTTTGTTCACTCAGCCAGTTCAGGTTAAGGGTGCAATAATGGTGGCACTCCTGGGAATGAGACCCTTACTGCAAGCCTATGCTGCTGCAAATGTTTACTCTGCCCTACAAACACTGAAAGAGGAATTCTGTGGGCTCTGCACATAAGGACTGTAAAGACAAGGTATTTTAAGTTGTGAAGCATTTAATTAAAAAGACAAAATAAACAATAAGGTTTACTTACAGGCAAGACAGAAAGAGGGAAATTACTGTTGGCAGCCATCCAACAGGTTCATAACATAACTTGCTTCTATTGCATCTGACTTATTACCATTTGTGTACTCATAAAAGCAACTGTAAATTCTGTCTGTTAGGTGATGAAACAGCCATGCTGTCAATCCAGTAACTGAATTCCTTTGAAGTGGTATGTTAATCTCACTCGGTTTACGGAAGGGAAGGTAGTACCTCAAACAAGCACATAAAATAAAATAAACTGTGATTCTGACATCATCCACCAGGGAGCAGACTGAGCTTTTGAAAAAAAAAAAAAACAGACCAGAAAACCAACCCATTTTCTCTATGAGAAAACCCCACGATGTAGGGCCTGGGATGGAGCCAGGCGGATGGCTGGAAGGTGTTTTCGGGGGGGGCTTTGGCCAGAATGTTGGTTTTAAAGTTGTTCTATATCCAGGATCCATCCAGAAAGAGGTCTGAAACAAGCAGTGCCTCACATCTGACAATGTTTTGTTAAGATTACTCACTGTACCCAGGAATCTAAGGGCAAGGCACAATAAGGTCACTTCCATGCAGCTATTTCAATCACTTCATCAGCCAGATATTTCCCTTTGAAAGTCAAGTGAGCTGACTTTGACCAATATTGACTTATCACACAAAATCAGTAGCACAGTACACAACTGAATACTCAGTTGAATACTCAGAGGAAAGCATACATTTTCTCCTGACTCGTAACACAGATAAACCTATAGGAGGATGTATGTGCGGAACGTAATTTGCAACCAGAGGGTTACAAGTTCAGATCCAAGGTTGAGAACTACTGCTGTGCCCTTGAACATCATACATAACCTGCTGAATTACCCCAGTAAACATTTAACTGCTTGGATTAAATGCAAAGGAAAAAAAAATCAAGCAATGCTAGTAGCACTACATAAGGGTATCTTCTTAGAAAACAAACAGCAAGAATAAAGCCCTATTGCTAAATATAGTCCAAACAGGATATGGTGCTCTCAGCTGAAATGGTGTGATTTCACCCTGAGGAGATACGCTTCAATCCACACAGCAGTAAGTCACGACTGAAAAATGCTGATTTAGCCACATCATACCTCTCCTGCATACGTCTTCACCCCCAGAATCCAGGGACTCTGTTCAGCACCCCCACCCAAAAAACAAAAAAAAAAAAAACAAAACTCTCCTCCTTCTTCACCTCCAGATGAGCATTACTGCATAGCACAGCACACTTGCTGATGCATAAATCTCAGAGGTCATAAAAACCATAAAAAGCATTTCCTCAATGATGAGGACACACACCTCTCTCTCTTGCGCCATCCCCCACCCACCCCCAACCACTAACCCCCCCCAAACTTCCTGATGAGGGCTCTCTCGTAATGGAAGATAATGGAGTGCATCCATTCCAATTTCAATGACAAAAGAGCCAATGTGATTCTATGAGGAAGATGAGCTGTCCCGGTCTACTGCCTGCTCGTTAAATTGCACCTGTGCACCTTGTCATTTCTGGACCTGCTGCTGTGACATCCTGTGATTCTGTGACACAGCATCCCCTGACACCCTGTAGCTCCAGAGATAGCTACCTTCATCAAAGTCCTCATTTAGGTATGGGGCCTGGGCCTCTGATGTTAATGACCGCAGCTATGCTTACAATTGCTGCCATCGTCTCTGGGGTTGTAAATATTTTTACTCCCAATATCATGGTCCATCACTTATTTTGAGTTTTTCAATGATAAACATCATCAACTTTTATATCAGCTTAGACAATGAGGTGCTGAGACACTTACGGCTATATATTACATGAGCAATGCTGTGATACAGTTGTTAGGCAAGGAGAGGGTTGAAGGTTTGAATCCAGGGAGGGGTGCTGCTGGTCCAGCTGATATTTAAGTGACCCGAAGTACTTCAGTAAATACACAGCTGTGCAGATATTAAATTGGACACTGTAAAACATGTGCATGTTCCCTGAATAACATTATTGTGATGTAATCTTAAGTATAGTAAACCTAACTGACTGATGTAATGCTGGCTGCTGCTGCTCTGAGTGTGTATGTATGTGAGGCATGAACTCACTAGCACGGTGAATTTTCCACTCAGGAGCTCAGACCTCAGTGGCTCCTCCTGGGGCTGTAGCTTCACGATCCCCTCCTTCAGACGAGTCTCCTGGACAGATATAGCCAGAGAGAGGTGTGATTGAGTACGTCATGTTCAGCTGTTCACCTTCATCAATACCAATGAATCAATCCCTCTCCAGCAACCCCCCCCCCCCCCCCCCACACACACACACAAACACACTCACACACAATACCTCTGGCTCTCCACAAACAACACATGAAAATAAAGTTACAATGACTCACTGAGGACATAGAATAATGACCTAAAGGCATCCATATTTTTGGAATCTTACATCTTAAAAAGCATTCAAGGAGGTTGCAGAAATTCTGCAGGGCTTGAAGTCATCTGTTATACAGAGTCTTTGTTACAAAGTTTAATGAAAGGGGTCATTAAACTCATGCTTCTATATTATGAATATCTATTAGGGCAATTACAGAGAGAACAATGGGTTTGGAAGCTTGCCTCAATTACATGTACTTTTACTGAAATACTCCTGGATTAGCATTATTCAGGGCTGAATTATAGAGGACTTTATCCAAACAAAAAACCCTACCACAATCAAGAAATGCATAATTCATACCCTAGATTTAAAAATGAATAGCACACAAATTCATATTACCATGTAACAGTCAGAAATCAGGAGTTCCTACCAGGGTATAAGGAGAGAATTGGAGCTTTTATTTAGGGCAGCATTTGGGGCACTTCATCACAGACCATACAAGCCGATCCATGTGCAAGGGGGAGTGACCTGGTCAATACCATGTAATCTCATTACATCATTTGATTTTTGAGTCAGCAAGTGTCCATGATTATCCAAACCTGTGCAAATACTGCTAAATATAGTTGTAGCTGAAACTAAAGTGTTCAGCATGATTTTAGCTGGGAGGAAGTACAGAGGGCATGCAGATGCACGAAAGGACGTGCTTTCCTGAAGCATGCTCACATAAACATATCAAGGGATGAAGTGATGATGCTGTGGCATCACTCTCAGAAAATCCAGAGGCATGCTGAGAATAGCAACACCTCTCCAGAGAAGCCTTACAATAATATAACATCACCTTCTTCTGTAAACATAGTGAGGAAAGGGCCCTAGAAGAAGGACACAGTGAGGAGAGAGGCCCTGCACTGGGTACAGAGTGATGGGGGCCTACACTGGACAATGCAGGGCTGAATGTACTGAAGATGCATGCATACAGTGGAGGAACTTTACTACAGTAACTCACTATGTGGACCCCAGCACCAAGCAGAGGGCAGAAAATTCAGCATGGAGTGGCTTATCGAAAACATTTAAAAAAAGCACTGGGTGAGAAATCCCCATCCCCTCAAAAACACACAGACCCCTACCCTGTAGCTGTGGAAGAGCTCAATGGCTCGTAGGACGTCAAATTTCCGAGCCATAAGAAACTTGACAGCCACATTCCAGGACAAAGGAGAGACTCCATGCTGTGTAGTCCACTTGTTTATCTCCTCCAGGAACTGCTTTGTGGCCTGAAGAACAGAAGCATGCCATTACATACCACTATACCATTACAAACCACTATATGTATATACACTGACGAAAATTATGACCAAAACATTATGACCACTCACAGGTGAACCGAATAACATTGATCATCTCCAAACAAGAGCACATGTCAAGGTCTGGGTAGATTAGATGGTAAGCGAACCATCAGTTCTCGTAGTCAACGTGTTGGATGCAGGAGAAATGGACAGGAGTAAAGACCTGAGTGACTTTGACAAAGGCCAAATTGTTATGGCCAGACGACTGGGTCAGAGCATCTCTGACACAGCAAGGCTTGTGGGGTGCTCCCGGCCAGCAGTGGTGAGTACCTACAGACAGTGGTCCGAGGAGGGACAAACCATAAACTGGCGACAGGGTGTTGGGCGCCTAAGGTTCATTGATGCACGAGAGCAACAAAGGCTATCCCATCTGGTCTGAACCAACAGTAGGTCTACTGTGGCACAAGTCACAGAAGATTTTAATGATGGTTACGGGAGGAATGTGTCACAAAACAGTGCATCGCACCCTGCTGCGTATGGGGCTGCATAGCCGCAGACCGGTCAGAGTGCCCATGATGACCCCTGTCCACCATCAAAAGTGCCTACAATGGGCTCACAAGAGAACTGGACCTTGGAGCAGTGGAGGGTGGTTGCCTGGTCCGGTGAGTCCTGTTTTCTTTTAGATCACGTGGATGGCCATGTACGTGTGCATCGTTTACCTGGGGAACTAATGGCAGCAGGATGCACTGTGGGAAGATAAGCCGATGGAGGGAGTGTGATGTTGTGGGTAATGTTCTGCTGGGAAACCCTGGGTCCAGCCATTCTTGTGGACGTCAATTTGACATGTGCCATCTAAACATTGTTGCAGACCAGGTACACCCCTTCGTGGCAATGGTATTCCCTGATGGCAGTGGCCTCTTTCAGCAGGATAATGCGCCCTGCCACACTGCACACATTGTTCGGGAATGGTTTGAGGAACATGATGAAATGTTCAAGGTGTTGCCCTGGCCTCCAAATTCTCCAGATCTCAATCCGATTGAGCATCTGTGGGATGTGCTGGACCAACAAGTCCGATCCACGGCGGCTCCACCTCACAACTTACAGGACTAGAAGGATGTGCTGCTAATGATTTGGTGCCAGACACCACAGCACACCTTCTGGGGTCTTATAGAGTCCATGCCTCGGCGGGTCGGTGCTGTTTTGGTGGCACACAGAGGATCAACAGCACATTAGGCAGGTGGTCATAATGTTTTGACTCATCAGTGTATATGTGTATATATCACTACATACCATTACGCAAGACCAATGTATACCATACACTATTCTATACCATTATGTGCCATAATGGCCTTATACACCATTTCAACCCTGGATGAGGACACACTCTCTATTGGACTTGTGTTTCTTTTACCCTAGTATAGTTATCTTATGTAGACCGCACCTACACTAAACACCTGAAAACTCACAGCGTCTACCACCAATACCTCCATAAACCCCAGCTGAAAAAAGGCTGAAGTAAAAATCTGGAACATGTCATGTGACACACATCACCATGGCGACAGTGAACCCCAGGCAATCAGCTAAGCACCACACCGTTCTCCTGTGGAGGACACTTTCCTTGTTGTTATGCTGCAGTACTTTTCTGCCTGTATGGGGCCAGAGCTGGTCACATGACTGAGGCATTGTGGTGGCTTCATTTGACATGTGACATGTATCACAAAAGGTTATTGCCCCTGATCTAGGACACACACACACACACACACACACACACACACACACACACAAGCTGCATTTGACCAATCACCTCTTCATTGATGGGAACCTCTCAGAGGAGGAGAATGCTCATCATGAGAACAGGAATAGCCTAAGACTAGAGAAAAAACACCACTTGAATTTCCATGGAACTTACAACAGAACTGAAATATGAGACTTGAGTTATTTACTTCCTCTGAATACTTCCTCTAACCCTGAAAGTCTAAGCCATTGTAACACACGCACAAATCACAGCACAGCAGCTGCTGCAGACCAAGGAACCAGCAGCACAGTTTTACAGTCCTCTCCCTTACATTCCCATTGAATTTCAAAGTTTACCACATTGTTTATCACGATCACATCCATCTGTTCTTACACTGAGATCATCCTGTACCAACACATATAGAAACACATAGAAAAGCTGGTATACTGCAGGTCATAATTGACATCTTGGTAAAGCAATATATTACATGTCATAAGGTACACTCCAGTTCACCATTGAAACATGCATTTTCCCGTTGAAGGCACTGGCCTTCAAATATAAACAGAATCAACTGAAAATAACAACGGCATCTATCAGTAATGTGACAGCCCCCACTTTTGTAACAAGAAATCTGACATGAAGCAGAAACAAACCATCAATTACAGCATGTACTTGACCCCCGATAGTTTTTGTAAGCATTCCGAGACAATGAAGCCATTTGTGTCACTGTCCCATGGCCATGTCATCAGAGTGAAAAGGGAGTTTTAGTGTTGATTCAGCACAAAGATTGATCCAGTTATGTAATTAAAAGCTTAGTTGGAACAAAAAACAGTGGAAACTCCAGCAATCACGGGCCACTGTTTGCCAGCCCTTCCCAAGAAGTGACATTTGAAGGAAGACTTGCACCACTGCTAACCCCCCTTTCTGCAGGGGTAACCCACAGCAGAGAGCCACACCACTGCTACATGACATTTATAGAGGGTAGTGAGGCCAGCAGCGGAAGGAATCAGATTTGTCGGCTGGCAGTTTGATACCCATCTGGGGCCCTCCTGTTCTATCCTTGAGCAAAACTGCTTTATCTGAGTTGCTTCAGTAAATATCTAGCTGTATAACATGAAAAAACATGCAAGCTATGCATGTTGCCCCAGATGAGGGAGTCTGCCAAGCAAACACGTAACATAACGTACAAGGTCAGTTGATTCAGAAATCCAGTGAGACAAACAAAAAATGAAACAAACACGTATATTAAAATGAGTCTCCTGACAATTCTAATATGTGTTTGTTTCACTGGGTTTCTGAAATGGGTATTTCAGACATGGGTGGATGCGATACACACACCTACCAACTACAACAGCTTAAGAACTAGAACTGGCAGGCCTCCCTTAACATGAAGTGGCTTCCTCTAGTTTTGTTATCCCCCTATATCCCCACACCCCTTGTGGTGCTCAGATGCACCGGAAGTCATGAAGAACCTTGTGCGTCAATTCCTTGCAGTGAAGAATAATGCATGCAAACTAAGTGATCAGCACAAGTGGGTGATGCACACACCATTACCAAGCATGTAACACGTGTGTGTGTGTGTGTGTGGGTGAGGTGCCACAGGAGACCAATGGGGTTGAGACAGCACAGACATAAAGACGCTACGTTGTCCCGCCACCTCTCCCTGGCCATTGGTTCATGCTGGAGGATTCAGTGGAAGCCAGGAACGACCTGGATTGAAACAAGATGTTTGAGAAAATAGACAGAATTGGCCTTGGAGAGTGGTCTGAGCGCTGGGGCCTCCTACGTCTGATATTGATAAAAATGCAGGTGGGGCAAGTGAGCCCTTGGATATGACATCACTTCCTGTCCCTCTTGAGCAACTACTGAGACCTCAAGGAGTTCATGAATGTTCTTATACCATTTTTAGGCAGATAACTTCTATGAAAGACAGCAGAATCAAGAGCCTTCCCATTTTTTTTTTTATTTTTAGTGTCTATTTGTACAAGAGTATGTGCTAAATTGTATAATTAAAATAACTAAGACAGGAGTAAGATTTGCTACAAAGGACTGACAACTGTTGCTTGGAGTATGGGGGTTCCTTTTCATGAGTGCGAAGCAGGAAGCAAAAGCTTCACCTGGAATCCTGGCAGGTATGGATATGCTAACCAAACAGAGAAATGCAGATGAACCCAACTGCTGTAGTTCATTAGAGAAGCTTTGTGATCAAAAAACAGCCCAAAAATCTATCAAGCCACCAACAGGCTGGTGTCTCCTCCATCCATGAATATGAGAGGAACTTAGGCAACAAAGATTATCATATATAATTGTTATGGATTATTATAATTTTCCCAGGCAGGTATATCTAATTTATTCAAATAAATCATTTCTGACAAACTTCACAGATAAAGGAGCCCCAAAAACCAAAAGACCGCAAGTCTCTCTTACTATACTAAAATGTAACCCCATATATATCCATACTGCTGCCCTTCATTAATTCAATTCCAGCTTCACCTATGTGTAGACTTTCTGTGCTTTGGGGGGTGGGTGAGGAAGAAGCTTCTCAGACCCACCCTTGATGGTTTGTTTTAAACACAACACTGGGCTTGAAGGGTTTCCCATGAGCACATTCAAGGCCTGGTCCTGTTCACTCACACCAACATGAGCCACTCACTTGTAGTACAGAAACATGACAGATGAAGCTCTGTTACAGTCCTCCTCACCCTGTCCAACAGGGCTAGGAGCTGAAAGACACCGTGTCATCTAAAGGTTCTCCAAAGCCTTCTTCCAGAGAAGACCCATGTCAGCCCCAGCAATCTCCAGGGAACTGGACTGGAATAAAATCTGAATGTTAAACACCCTAGGGTGGGACTGGAGGTGAGCAAGCCGATCATGTGTCTGTTGTCAAGTGCCAAAAGTTCTAAGCCCCTGAGCTCTGAGCAATGCTAACATATGATGGGACAACGATCTAAGGAAAGAGAGAAACTCTCTAATATCAACTGTGTGTCAAAAACAAACCAGTATCAAAACCAGTCAAAATGCCAGTATCAAAACTAGCACTTTGAGTAGATTAACCAGGACATCCATTCTGGCAAGAAATGAGGAATTTGTTCTGTAAACTCTTTAAGGGGTCACCAGCCAATATGGCTCGTAAAACTTGCTTCAGTCTAGTTTTATGCACAAAACCGAAACAAAATGGGAAGAGAACAATGCACTCCATGGTATATGTTTTTTTGCTTTTTAAGTGTTGGTCATAAATGTAGGTTTTAACTCAATCTAGCTTTGTGGACATGATGCACAAAATGATTTTATTTTATTGGTGAGGGGAACTTTTACTGTCAATAGTAAATATACACTTTCTGCCTATCCGCTAAAGCTGTTCCACCACCCCCCTTCTAGTTCTCTGAACTCCTCTTCTTTGGTGCAAACCAAACAAGGCCACCATCTCCAGGAACATGAATTTGCGGCCTTCCCACACATGCCACTCAAGGCCTGCTCATTTTCCTTAAAAGGAGAATATTCCAAAAGTCTGAATGGCTGCTATCAGAGGAATGAAATCACTCACACATAAAAAAACTTTTACCTGACGGCATGTCCTGTCAGGATGTTGTCTTTGGCTGTAGCCTGGAACCAAACAAACACACTCAAATTCCAGGTCAAGAAGCCTTGGAGAATTCACTTTGGCCTAGTTTGTGTTATCTGTCTGCACTACCCTTATGTGACCCCATACAGTGGTTTGCATTTCAAATGACTGAGTATCATGTACTGCTCACAAGCGGACTGACCCCCCCCTTTGCCAGACCTCTCTGCCACCACGTACACCACCCTGTACCATGGGTTTGCCTGAAATACATGTCTGAAGTCCCTCATAATACTAGGCTTTGGAAAGGCTGTAACAACAAAAAAGATCATGGCAAATGTTACTGGCCACATGCAGATGTGACATACAACATGGGAGGTTTATGATAGTTACACAAGAGTAAGAGTGTACTACATAATACCAATGGCTTTTCTAGGCATGGAATTTTACAAAATAAACAGATCTAGTTGCACTTGACTCACCTTAGAACAGGGTGGGGGGCACCTGCTGTCTTAGTTTTGGCTGGCCAGCATAATGTCATCCTGGGTGAGTTTACCCTAGAAACACCTTTTACCTCAGGTTGTAGTCAAACGATCCTAATGAATGGCAGCAGAAAACCAGTTCCGGCTCTCTGTTCCACATTTCAGACACTAGCCCATTCCTTACATAAGGCTGTTACCCAACTCCCTGCATCACTTGCACATTAATCCTGGTCAGGACATGGAGCGAGCCATCAATAATTTAACTTCGGAGGTCAACATCATATGGCCAGCACGCCTGCGGTGCCAAATTTAAACGTGCACAGTGGCAGAAACAAAGAATGCACATATCACCATAGTTTGCAAGATTAGCCAACCCCATAGGAAACCAGGCTGACGTGAAAGTTTCAGAATGAGTCAATGCTGAAAAACCTGAATGGTAAACTTGCTTGGAAAGACTATGGTTGCGTACTACGGCTTGCGGCTTAGGAACTGGTGGCATCACTTGCCATGGCAGAGCTACGCTCAGAAAACAGCAGTGAGGAAAACACAAACACACTGTTTCTAATGACTCTGCCAGTCGTTGGGCTGTGAATGGCCTGATGCATCCAACAGAAAATGGTCGTGTGAAAAAGGCAGAGGTTCTTCAAGATGAAGAAGACAGAACACAGCCAAATGGATCATTGGACTACACTGTGCTTCTGTTTCTGCCAAAACATTATATTTTTGGTTAACATGCTGTCTCATTTGCTATTTAGAAGTTACCTGTCATGACTAGTCTTGAAAGGGAAAAAATCAGCTAGCTGATAACAGATGGAGAGAACCAAACCACAAAGTTTTCAAATCTACACCTTGAGTTACTCAACACATTCTGTATGATGAAGAGATTACCCATCAATGAGGAAATCACTAGACACACTTTTTAAGTGAAAGAACTTTTTTTCTCAGACCTTTTTTTCCAGTATATTGTTGTTTTAAACCCTGCTGTAAGATGATTCGCCACAGCACCTGTGGGTGTTTCCTGTAAAGAATGCACTTACGATCTAAGAGGAATGGAAACCAAAAAAGTAAAAAAGTGGGATGCCATTTACTGTATGAGTGGAGCACCTGCAACTGCATTTCAGCTAGTCACCTAGTCAGTAAGCCTTAAGTCACAACTGCTGGCTAGCATAGTCTACAGTACCCAAGCTTAGAGCTGTGGTTCCTCATAATAACTACATGCCAGGAACATGCCTGAAAGAACATATGCTGATCTAAATGCCTCACTTATTTTATGTCAGCTTGTGTAGGCTTTTTTATTCCAGTTTTTGAAAGTAGAGACAAGCTGGCTGCCAATCTCACATGCTAGAGTTCAGTTGTACTGAGAGAAATCTCCAAATCAGTAATGGGACAATGAAAGTTCCTTAAAGAAAAAGCAGCTGCGCTGAACTCTTAGCCTCACATTCTGTGACACTGATATTAAATGTGACCCCTGCTTCGCTGGAATGATATGAATGTGTATGAATTAGATGGGGGGAAAACTCAGCACCTGTTCAGTCACTTTTTACTTATGACATTAAAAATATATAAAGTGTGTTGTGGTGTGTATAAACACTCCCCTGATCTCTTACTCAGTAGTATCACCAGAACACCCTCTTCCCCTCAAACCCTGTTGGCACAGATCAATACTGAACAGGAAGTTAAATGCGTCACTCTCCATCTGCCCCTTGCTTGGAGATTGTTTTCCTTCTGTCCCTTCCTAAGAGATTCTTTTCTTTTTTCGTTCCTTGTGTAACTCCAAACACACAGCTCCAGTATACTGGAAATGCTTTTAACAGCTGCTGGAGAGCAACTTTTCACCTCAACATGCTGTGGAGTCGCAACCCCCCCATGGCCCCCGCCCCCCAGGGGGGCCCTTAGGTCCGGACACAGCCATCATGGGATCTGATTACTAGAAGGCTCACTTCCACCACAGCACTGCCCGCCTGCTCACTTGCGCACCCGCCTGCCCGCCCGGAAACAAAGTGCCCAGATAAAGCTGCAAGCCAGATGAGCCAGGCAGCGGGACAGGGGAAAAGTGGATTAAGGCTCTGACAGCAGAAAGAATGTCATTAACAAGCTGGGAAAGAAAGGCTATTGGGGACAGATAATCACCAGCTGCTGGGCCTCTCTTCTCCCTCTCACTGGCACAGTTTCCCTTAAGAGACGATGCACTTGTTTGTGGCCATGATGTTAGCACAGCGGTCCATGTCACAGTCCACAGACAGGGAACATGCAGGCAGATTATGGGCCAGGATACAACACAACAACATTCCCTGAGAGGGGTCACTTCATAAAACATCAATCCTGGTTCCTCTTAAACCTTTCTGTTGATCCCCCTTATTAGTCTCAGTTCATAATTTTTTTTCATGAGCAGGCCTGACGTTTCTTGAAAATTCTTCTCATGCTTATTTTGGACAAAACTGACTCCCTCCTACAGATATTAATATCAGTGTAATTCTTGGTTCTGTTTGTTTATTCTCCTGCTGTGTGTGTGTTTGTTCCTGCTTACCCACATGATTATCTCAATACCCAACACAGAAAGTACTGGTTATATATTACAGCAAGAATTAGTATAGCTCCAGAGTACCAGCTAATCCACATGATATGATCACCCCAGTCTGAACAAAGTTAGCACAATTCAGTAACACGATAAACCAAAAAACTACATCAGAAAATGGGTGAAAAATTAAGGATGGGAAAAAAATGTTGAATGTTAGATGTGTCATCAAGCACACCATAATGGTGGCAGATCAGATCCAAGTGCTGTAAACTTAAAAATCATACCACCCTTAAAGCCTAATCTACATTAACACGTTTTAAGTGTAACTTTAAAATGCAAAGGCATCATTATGTTGTAGAACTGTGCTGCCTTGCCACCGATGCTATAAATAACTTATAATCATTACATAATAACAACCAGCTTCCTGTGTAAAACTGCTGGAAACCCAGGGTCAAGCCACCGGTACCGGTCAGATACTGATGTGGTAGCTCACATCTGCTCTGAGCTCGGTATTCCATCGTGTGTTCTGTATGGAGGCACGTCATATTTACATTAGTCAGAATGTGTGTGTCCACGTACAAATAACTATTCGCCTAAAGGGGAGGTATAATGCAGTAATTCACAACAACTGTTTGTACAGATGCTACGGAAACATCCACTATTTTCAACCAAAAAATAAACGCAAACGCAAAACTCCCGATAACATTAATGAGAAACAGTGCAATGCAAATGAAAGAAATGGCTGACTCGACATAACCCACGGCGTGAGTGACAATGTTTCGCAAAACCAAGAGAAAATTGTGCGCATTTATTTTCGACCTAACTGGAGACTGGCAACGAAGGCGTTAAACAGTCTTCCGACCGCTTCGACAAAGCGAAAATGAACAAAAAAAAACCACATGAGTTCACAAATAATTTTCCTAAAGTACTCGTGAATTTTTAAAAAGACAAACATATGCCCACTTCATTACGGAAATAATGTTGCGAAACCAGAGAATCCAAAATGTCTTTCCTCTTGTTTGCTAGCTTATGACTGTAGGCCGAAAAGCAAGCATAGCGAAATGAACTGTCACACCGTGAATATTGTGTTTTGCAATGTGTTATTTATCGCCTATACACATACCACAAACATAAACACGCGCATTTGGCACATTAGCTGGACATGTAGACTTTGTAAATTACGACTCCATCCTCGGGATAGGTGTGATGGGGGAAAATTAGCTACGTCGCAACAATTTAACCATTAACACAACTTTTGTAGTAAAATATTGTGCACTACAAGGCGACAATAAAGCCTAACATGTAATGTAGGCTATTCGGTTTTAGAATTCAGGTCAATTAGGCGTATATAATCAAGCTACTTAACGTAAGGTAGTTAGCTAGATAGCTAGCGAGATGTAATTGCACATTCAAACGATACATTTAAAACATTACCTGCTCCTCTTCTGCTGTCAAACAGGCTGCCATTCCTCACGTTCTTTCTTCCGATTTAGACTGCCTTATTCTTTAAAATGTACTTGTGTTGCTTTTTGGTTAAACAGACTAATAAATGTCGCTTTAACGCTGTCGTAAAATGAAACAAAGAGATGCAAAAATCGCAGTGAAAAAGATGTAGGCTAATTATACAACCCAGCAATTGTATATAATCCAAGCAACCACGTAGCTATGGATATCAGACAATTACCATGAAGAATTCAATTGTAAAGTAATATAGAAACATATTCATCTCCCAGCCTTTTTAACAGTTCAATGAAACAGAACCACTGCGATCTCTGTACTATTTGCTGTAAATGCAATCTCGCTGCATTTCAGAAAACCCCTTACACGCTTGCTACCTAGATCGTCAGGTCTGTCTCTGCCGATGGATCGCCGCTAAAACATCAAACTCCATATTCACTTATTCACATCGTCCCTTAAACAGTAAATTCGGAAGCATTCCCGTGTTGCTGGCTCAGAATCTTTTAAATTCGTCGCTTCTTTCTTAAAAAGCAAAGACCTCAGTCACTGAACATTAACTCTAAATTTCCCCCTGCTGGTTACAATAAAAAACGATAGCTTTAAACTGCAAAGCACACACGACACGAGCTCCCCCTTCATTCATAAAAAATGACACACACCTTATTACCATCTTCGTCACGCGCACACACCCCCATAGCACTGCCGTTTCCTTGTTATTGGAAGTCCACTGCTGATTAAAATAACGCCCACTCATTTCCAGTAAGCCATCTAAACGTTAGGCCTACTTTAAATATCTCTTATATATTCCTACAAATGCTACAAATGTGAAAATACGACATTTCATGGACACACGAGAAAATGCCTGGGAGAGTTAAATGCATTTTCTAGGTATCTTGCTCATCTAAAGGAAAAATATCCTCAAAATTCACACACATAATCATTGGTATGTTGCATTCGGCAGAAGATGTTGCCAGTGACGACGGCAACTGTCCGGGAAGGAGCCTACACATTTGGTAAAATGAGTCACCATTAAAGACGGTCTTTTCAAGCCTCTCTTACGCACCAGTATCATAAATAGGCCTACATGTCATCAAATATCTTCTTTGCAGAGCGACTTACATAAAATTAAAAAAAAAAAAAATTTAATTTTTGGATCAATACCTAGACACATACAACTTCGAGATCTATTCAATGTTAGGACTGATTTTTAAACCGTATTCATTTTAGTGTCGCTCCAGAGAAATCCACAAACACTGTTGTAATTAATGCTCATAGTAGGCTAACAGCAACATAGGTACCCTACAGCCTAAAAAGTTCATAGAGGGCAACTACATCAAAGCAATTCTAACATTAATTGGCAAGAAATCTTTTGGAATGCACCCAAAGTGATTCCATGTGATTTTCATAACATTTGATTGAACCATTTCAGGAAAAAAAGTGTTTTGGCAGTAGTCCCAGACTTTACTGAGATCTTCAAGATGCTGTTTAAAGCTGCATCGCAACAGCACGAGAGGATATGAAAACATGTAAGGAAAGAGACCAGGTTCTGTCAGAAGTGCCTTTTTGTTTTGTGGCACATCAATCAACACAAGGCCATGTTACACGGCTTAACTAGGGAGACTACATATGGCTACATTCTTCCTGGTTTCAGTTGCTGACGTCGTGATTGAATTGTAGGACTTAGGCCATCATTGAACGTCAAGTTCAGCAATGTTAAGGCCACGATTTTCAAAGTGTAGTATGCAGAGTCGTATGTATTACTACTGCACAGAATCATCAAGGCCCTAAAGAAATGGGACCACATTCACATTAATTCTCCACCTACAACCACTAAGAATTTGTTGGTAAAAACTTACAATCACTGAGAAAACATCAAGCCATAATGTAAATTGGAGATAAATATCTTCATATAGGGAAAGCACTAACGTCAATGGGATTTAAATTAAATGAGTCTCCATAACGTGCTCCTGTAAAAACTGGTTTTAGAACATTTGGGGCAGTGTAAGGCCAATACCCTATAACTAGAGAAAGAAAACAGCCCTGTATCAGGACACATCTAATAATAAGAACAAGGTATTCTTGGGTGACTTCCAAGACACTCTGAAGACACCAATTCGTTTTCGTAATCCAACATGACACCATCTCTAAACGTTACATGTTTATAAGATCTGGAAAAAGAAACGTGTGGTAGTACAAGTTTTCAAAGTTCAGTGTGTTATTACGGAGTCCTTATAAGTGGACACACTAAAAGAATCCCTCAAATTTGTCCCCACAGTTTAAATTTAATCATTCGCTCTGAAATTAGTCACTGCTGCCCATAATTACTACTTCTACAAAAAAAGGTTTATCAGATCCTTTTTGATGCTCCATAAATCATTTGTTTGCCAACAAATTTTCAAAATTACAACAGATTTCCTGGCAGCCAGGTCTACCTTGCCGTTATATCTGGGACAAAATGATTGACGGGCCCACGGCCTACCCATCTTCCATCTGGGCGCTCACAAAAAGAGTGCTTGCAGCACTGGTGTGGCCTCATTGTTATTGCGCATCAATGGGCCACTGAGTCCGTGTGTGACATCACCCGGGAAAAATCCTCCACTATATAGTGCTTTCGCTGCGAAGTAGAAAGTCTACCGCGAGTGGCCAGAACAAGACAAACGGCGTACTGACTGCCATTAATGGACCGTGCTGGCTAATTAAGAACCTGGCCTGCTACATCTCACGGTCACCAGGGATTTAATTTGGCCAGTTCTAGTATGTGCTCCCTCACATCAAGCATTAAGCTCATTAAGGACAATGGTTCACAAACATCATCCAAACAAGTATGATGTTATTAAGGGATTCTACACAGCTTTGCGTCAATCTACCTGTAGTTCACATGTTGCCTCTTGTATTTGACATAACTGTAACATGAAGCACGTTATTTTTGTTGAATTATATTGTCTACACATTAAGACAAAGGATGAATATGCTGAAATAGGCCTAAAAATGTAGACCTAATACCAAAAAAGAACCAAACTAGCAGAGCACTTTCATTTTAGGGAGGATTATATTGATGCTCGGAGCTACAGTGGTTGAAGCAGTTTCGCAGTGCTGGATTTTAGCAAGTTTATGACCCGGAATTACTTCAGTAAACACCCAGTAGCCTAGTATAAATCGGCATGGAATGGTACTTATACCATGGAAAAGGTATCTACTAAACAGGAAATGTAATGTCATAATCTGAGAGACACTCTATGCACTGTGGTAGACATGCAGGCAGGCTCACGGGCAACATTTGAATTATTCTGGTTGAATCGTAATAAACAAGTGCATTCGTCTTCTTTGATGCGGAGGTGCAGAGAGAATGCATGCGGCCATAGGGAAATAAAATATGATGATCTGAGAACTGTGGTGTTGAGATGACAGGTACACAGTGTTCCTGGAAAGCTTTTGGTGACTAACACGAAGCCTCCCCCGTTGACCACATGCATCTTGCCTTACTTTCGGTATATTTTTAGTCCACTGTGATCATAAGTGATGAAGCACCTTTTGTTAACAATACCCTATAAGACAGACTTTCGGCGGTCCATGATTTCCTGTTCTTATACCAATGTCCTCAATGAGTTTATCTTTCATGATGGATCTCGTGCTTCGGCTAGCTGGGGATCAAGGGACCAAGTCAATTTTCCCTTCGGAGTCTGCCCATTATTTTGAGCAACTAACTCTGTCAGTTATCCAGCAGTTTGGTCAATTGCGTAGATCACTGAAATTCAGTAGTGATGCACTTCTTCTGATTTGCCTTAGTGAATCTTCATTAAATAAGGGGCATGTGTTAAAATTATACCTGTGTAAATCATCCTGTGGGGTTTCCTCCCTATTCATACCCCTGAATAGTAACAAAACGTTATAAAATAATATAGATACTAGATTTTTCTGAATAAATGAAAACGTTATACTTTATTCTTAATACCCACGCAGAGGACAACTATATTGTTTCCACCCACACTACACTTTATTCCCAGAAACAAAGCATAACATTCATTCACACTCCTGCAGCTGGTATTTTTGTCTCGGGCATGGATTCTACTTATAAGTGTGGCCAGGCCCACTAGGCTAAGTAGCTCAACTACACCACCTTGGGACTCCACCCAAGGAAAACAGGTATATGGTTATAAGTGACTCCCTCAGGTAAGTTTGTAAAGAAGGACCAGAGACGTGGCTTCAAGTTAAGTAAATGGTAAAACCCAATTTATTAAAAATTGACATATACCAATACAAAGTTACAAAGACACTGAGATAAAAACAGTAGATGAATAAAATCTACACAAAACTACTGCAGAGCTGGACAATACACAGGATAGGGCGACAGTCTGAGGTCTACAGAAAAGCAGGGCGATACAGGGGGTTCAATAAAGGAATAAATGAACGAAGCTACAGTGGTGCTTCATAGGTGCTTCCAGAGATTGAGAGACTGTTGGGAGAGTATCATGTAGGCACGTTAAGGTTAATAAAAATGACAAAAGTGCATGCCGGAAAACACCTCGGATAGGAGCATGCAGTGCCTATCCAAGGGATCTCCGCTTAGGGAAACACACCTATCTAGAATGAAAAGTCCCATTAAAACCAACAATAAAATAGGGATGGGACGCTCGATACTGACGTTTCGACGCTGTGTCGAGCTCCCGAAGTGCAGACGTTTCGAAACACCGCTCCGAGATGTGGGTCAAAACACCCGTGTCACGTCTCACGGATGTTAATAAACACGACACAACAGAAAAGAAGAAATATTTATTGAAACACACTGCTCATTACAGTCCCACTTTGCTGTCGCTGACAATATAAAAGCTTTTGTTTCTTTGTTCGTTGTATGGTGATTTCTCCGAAATATGTATTGATCGTATGTAGGCCTATTGATAGCCTGGCATAACCCACCAGAATAATACGTAGTTTAGAATTTGACAACGCTTGTCTGAATCGTTGTTTCACAGAATAGCATTATCAACATGTGACGATCACAAAAGTAGCCAGTAGGCGTCACCGTGGAGATGGGTGTCGGATTTTTTCGAAACCTCGAAACAATTTCCGGCACAATTGCTTCAAACGTTTCAGTGTTTCACGAAGCATCGTTTCGCCCACCACTACAATAAAACCCGCTCGCCTGCGAACAAAAAGCAAATCAACTGAAACGTACCTGCACTTCGCAGTCAGGGAGGGGAAAGAAGACGCACCAGTATCACCCGGATACCATATGCTGGCTTGATCAACCTTACTAGTACGGAGTCTATGGCTGTTTATCAATTCCAAGAATGCAAGAACGTACTTGTGTTCTTGAGAAGAACATTCTTGCCAAGCGTCCTTGCCGAGAACGGTCTTGCAAGATCGTGAGGACGGAGAACGCACCTATCAGAGTTTGAGATGCTATGTGTACTTGCGTACTTGCTATTGCGCAATACCCTGGGCTCAGCTCATTTAAGCGGTGATGTGACAATACTGGCATTATCAGCTCAACATTTGATAAACTTTTGTGCTTGTGTATTACATTCGTGTTTTGCCATATATAGGCTGCTACTTTGTTCATATAATAAAGTTAAAGACGAACTCAAAAGTCGTGTTTGTCAATTCACTCATGTGGTAGGATGAGTACTGAAATGTTATTTAACATCACAAGTGTTATGATACCCCTGCCCTAAGCCAAACAGTCGCGTGAATTGCCTTTAAAATGAACAAAGTATCTTGCTAGCTAAATGGTTGATTGACCAGGGGGTGGGGTTGGCTGTATAAGGATGAAAAGTAACAATGTAAATTGTTTCAAGTACAGTTTTGAGATACTTTTACTTGGCATGAGTATTTCCAATTTAGGGGACTTTCTACTTTTATTCCGCTACATTTCAAAGCAAATATTCTACGTTTTATTCCACTACATTAATCTATAACAGCTGCAAATACTAGTTACTTTTAGTAAAGGGTTTTACACGCAAAACATGCAGGCAGTTAATACAAATGATACTTTTTCAACTCGGAGTCAGCCAATCTAAAGAGGAAGCCATCACAGTAACTATAACCAGCCCACAAATCCCTTTAGCTCCACTTAGAGGTTAATGCATCAAAAACGGAATACCTTTTTGTACTAAATTATGAGAGGACATGATATTAAGCTTTTACTTTTCTAATTTCAAGTAAACGGTATCTGTAAATCAGCCTCTGAAAAAAAATCTCCTCAGCAGTCCCTGAATAAAACATTTATGTGAAGATGACTGATAGAAGGCTGTATGGAGACTATAGCCTTATTCACATTCATATGATCGACATGACGTTTGAAAAGTGCGACAAACTATAAAGCTAAAAAGCCGTCCATCAAGTTACGTTTTCTGTAGCCCATACAAACTTAGCTAACGTTAACTACCGTCTCCACCGAACTGAATAACACTAGCTAACCGAAGCCTACTCCTACTATACTGCCCATTTAACGTCACATTTCTTCAGAGGCTTATTTACAGGTAACGCTTACTTGAAATAAGAAAAGTAAAAACTTACAGTTGAGCATTCTCTCGCTCGCCTCTCCTGCCACCATTCTTGCAACGACTTTTGGGACATCACTTGCATTCTCTCTGGCCAAGTCACCAACCGATGCATCTTCGATAAAAGGGGCGGGACACATCCGGGCATTTTAAGCGTTCTTTGGTCACGAAGCGTTCTTCGTATTGGAACCTTACCGTACCGGCCATGACAGATGACGTTAAACGAGTTTACGAGAACGCAAGAACGGACAAAAACGCGGATTGATAAAAAGTAACCAGATGGATTGAAGATAACGCCGTTGGGGTGATCCGGAAGTAATTAGGCTACGACTCAGCGGGTCAAACTAAATTTAAAGGTATGCGGACGTGACCTTAGCGATAGCCCTGCCACAACAAGCAAGACTTACTGACTTTCATAGGGGTGGAGGTTCCCAATTTTGTTTCTTTTTTCCTATGTTTTGGTTCTGATTTGTGAAGTATTTTCCTGAGTTAAAAGCTCAGATATTTTGACATTTATTTTGCAGAGTTAGCCTACTTTCTTTGTAGATCTGGATGCAGTAGTCTTTGTAATGCTGGAATGTTCATTTTCAGACAAGTGTGAGCTTCTTAGGAGAGAGAACTGAAATATGGATTTCATAATTCCCTCTATAAGGACCCAGGGACCCATAGATGCAAAACAGCCCCAAGACATATGAACGTATTAACCTATAACATTTCACAGTTTCTTTCTATACACAGTTGGGACCAAGGCCGGCTTGTAGGCTATGGAAGAAGGCTATGCCGTTTTGAAGGCAAGCCACAAAAATTTGAATTTTCACATCTGAATTTTCCACGCTACATCTGAATGATAAATGGAAGCAGGTCACACTGTATGGACCCGCTTATATGGACACAGGCCTGGCGCTGTGGGGGTGTTTAGGAGTGCATTGCACCCAAATGGACCTCATTGCACCCCGTTGTCTTATATCCGGATGTCTACCTAGTAGCCTATGTATGGCTTTTTGTGCACCCCCGTGGATTGCAGTTGCACCCCTCTGTATTTTCTCTTGTGACAACAGTAGGCTTCTTTACTTTGTGCAATAATATTAAGATTTGATTTTAAGTGTAACATTGTAATATTATGGAGAAAATACGTACATTTGCAAAACACAAGTTCAAAAACTCATTCAAAATTAGAGAGAAACCACCACATTGAATCGAGCCCTAAACGTTGCTTCAAACACGAACTCACATGGGTGTAATTTTAATTTAGAGCTGATGTCGATCAGTGCTGCAGCTACCATTGCCAAAAGATATTGCAGGTAAGACGGTAAACGGTAGCGGCGAGTCAGTATGCCTGAATATACCAGGCTCAGATATAAATAGATAACGGGAAACTATTTAAACTTGACATTTAACCATGTATAAAGCACTGCTTCTCTTGACTTTGAAGGAGAATTATTCTGTGATTAATGAATGAATGATGAATTAAGCGATGACCAGGTAAATATGACAGAAAAAATGCAATTAAGAGGTTATGAAATCCACTCCCTCATTTCAGACACAGCAGGATGAAAAAAGAACACACAAACGTTTGCTTGACATAAAAACTGCTTTTTATATTTATTGCTCACTAATCCTGCCTTTTCCGAATACAACAAAAGATCTCATGATTTCAAACACGTAAAAGCCACACATCATTTACACAAGGAGTTGTTCGAATGCGCTGATACCGAACTCTCCAGCTGAGCATCACTGAAACTGGTGTCTATCATTGTGCCAGTGTCATTTCAAATGTCAGGAGAGCCGTGTTAAATGCTGAGGCCCATTGTAAACAGTGGCTCGCAATGGAAGAGCGTTGAGGCTGAAGCTATATTCGCTTATATCTTATGGGATCAGAGGCCGAATAGCACTTACTGTTTTGGCAATTGCACATCCCTCCTCTCCACATCAAAGTCAAAACGACGGTGGAGAATCGTGTGTGTTTAAATCAGCCTGCCAGGGTTAGAACAGACAGGACCAGAAGAGAATAACGTGCTCAGAACCATCGCATTGACTAAGTAAGAGTTGCTGCCATTGGATTAAAATAGTAATAATAAATAAACCCACCTTGTAATAGATTGTCACATTAAATCTCTAGCATCGATTTATTTTATGCTTGAAAATTTAGGGAAATTGGCGAAATACCGGACCGTTGCGGCTATTGAACTTTGCCGACCATGTTTTGAAATAATGAAAACTAGTAGTTTTGCTCTAATCGTTTCACTTTAGTAATATTTCTTGACATGCAGTTGTCTTATAAAGTACGACTGCTGTAAGCAGAGCCGGCCCTGAATAATTTGATGCCCTAGGTAAGATTTTAGCTGGTGCCCCTTGCATCACAGCCAATTCCACCACCACGGTTAATCGTGGTTTTAAACCATTCTTTATGATCAGAGCATGACAAACACTTGCTCAACAGCGGAACATTTCACAAATCTGAGGTAGAACATTCAAAACAATTATAATTATAAAATATTTTTCAACATATGCATGAGTAAATTTAAATAAAATCCTTTTTCAGTCCTTTTTCCTCAACAAAATAAATATCTTAATAGAAAATTTGAAAATAGAAAAATAAAAACAGTGCTGCAGTGTGATACAGCACACATGTAAGATGGCTCAGACTGCAAAGTTTAAAAGTGTTTTTAAAGGATTATGTCAATAAATAAAACAATAAATAGACAAAGAAGTCTTAATTCTGGTCAGCATGCCAAGCCCTTTGTACAGACTGGTTAAAACATTTTGTAAGTGTTTTAGCTGACAAAGTAAACAAAATAAGTAGACAAAAGAAAAATCTCAACTGTGGCCAGTTTCTTCTGTACAAGTGTTAAACAAGCAAAGCCATTACCCTACAAGTTACAGGCAAGAAAGACAAGTATGTCTACAGTCTCAGGTTTTAAAGCTGCTCTGTGACAGCTGATAAACTTCTTGAATCTCTCATTTTCTACAGTGCTAATGGGAAGCATGCCTTTTGCAATGCAATATGCAATTGCATTTGTGATGTCTTTGTGTCTTTTCGTTTTTTATCGTAGGCACGGTGCTGGAAAATGCTGATACAATCGTTTGCTGCTGGGTAGTCGCACTGGGTACTGGCATGGTGCTTGTCGAGGGTCCACTAACAACACTCGTTTGGGACTGTAATTTCTTACTTTCTGCGTGTTCTAAAGGGTGATATTGTTTCAAATGATGAAACAAGTTTGTGGTGTTGCCAGTCTTTGATGGGACATGTCTTCAGCATAGTTTGCAGTGCACGCTGCTCTGTTTTTTGTCGGATTGTAAATAGCCAAAATATCTCCAAAGTCCAAACTACTGAAGTTGAGTGACCTTTCTTGTCGACGACATCTTCATCCTTCGAGCTGGTCATGGGCACTGCTTTTTCTTCGGTGTTGCTCATTTCACCTATTTTGCTACTTCCCCTCCAACTACAAGCATGTCAGCCACTGTGTCTGCACTGTAAAATGTGATTAGTTGAGTTTACTTAAAAAAAGTTTGGAAACCCGTTGCCTCAGGAAAATTAAGTAAATTAACTTGTTAAGGGTAAGTAATGCAGAATTGAAAAATATTTGTTGGCATACTTGATACAGTTGAGTTACAACTATTCCAAGTTCTAAGTTCATGTAACAGTGTAAATATGTTGTGGTCACTGATTTTTTGTCATTTGAACTAACATGAGCTGGTTAAGTCAAATTTACAGGAAAATGTGAGGCTTACTTACTTAAAACTACTGACTTGTGTCTGAATTCTGTCTACTTAATTGAATCCAGGAAACCTGTTGTCTTAGGAAAATTAAGTAAATACAACTGATAGTGCACATTAAATTTTACTTGGTCTCATACTTATGACAATAACTGCTTCACACTTGGCAAATTCTCAATATCTTGACATTATACAGCAATTCCTAACTGTTTTCACTCAAATATAAACAAGATCATTGAAAGCCAAGAAATGCACATTTATTGGCATTTTTCAACAAAAGACAACAAAAGCAATACTGTGCTGTGCATGGACTGACTATCAAATCCAGTTGTTTAATAACAATACAACACAAATGTAACACAGCCTGCCGGGCTTATAGTCTGTCAGTCCGTGGGGCGTGTGGCTTTTCAGCACTCTCCTCTTAAGTAAGGCAGCAGCCCTGCCCACCCAGAGCAAACACACACAACAAAGTCTGACCAAACGTCTGTACTAAGCATAATGCTCTAACAGTGACTGTAAAAATTAAAAACTGTAAAAATGAAACTGAATGCATGACCCATCCTTGAATTACTGTACATATGAAACTAAGTGCACACCATTGTGCTGTGAGAAAAAAAAGAAAGAAAAAAATAAACAGGCGAAACCTTCTTTTTACTTTCTCCTCTATCTCAGTAGAGCATTTTTCAGGGTCAACAGTTTTGGGCTTAATTTTTCCTGAGCTAGCTCCAACATCACCTTCTGCACAAACTGAAATGTGTTCTTCATACCTGCTGGATAGTCTATGTGTAGCGCATACATGAGCCCAAACAACAAACACAGGACTTCTGGGTAGCTCTCCAGGTTGTCAAGGATGATGTCTCCTTCGAGGATTATTGCGATGGAGCATGGCACGAGGTGTAACTGGGTTGGTCCTGGCTGTGGACTGTCTTCAGAATTGACCGTCAATATGCCGATAGACACCTGAGTGAAGTCCTCCATTACATCAGAATCCTCGATCCAAACAACAGAGTTGAAAAATTAGGAGAAAATCCTGGAATCAATCTCAAACAAATCAATCAAATCAGAAATTGTGCAAAACTATAGCCGCTTACAAAGCAAAGTCGGAAGACTTCCGAGTCGTCGTCACCAAGGAGGGAAGGAAGACTACGCAGCACAACTGTTCACATTGCACAGACATCCTGTGTCTATCAAAAAGGGAGAGAAAAACAAGATCAATAAACACTTCGATCACAAGGAGTAATAAGGTACTTACAGTTTGTGCTACATGGCTGAAGTTGAATTTTTTAAATACAATAGACTGTTTGCTAAGCACCTCCCTAAAATCACAGACACAACAATTTACAAGTTGGGACGCCACCTGTTTAATAACAACACAAATGTGCCCGGCTTATACATGCCCGTGGGGCATGTGGCTTTTCAGCACTCTCCTCTTAAGTAAGGCAGCAGCCCTGCCTATGAACCTCATCACCTTCCCACCCAGAGCAAACACACAGTATATACCCGGTGATTCCCTAATTTACACAAGCTCTGCAAATCAAAGATTCATGCAGTTCCTGCAATGTGCCCTATAGGCCAAATGCCAAATTCTTCTCCTAAATACTCAAAATATTTAGCTTACCTTAGTATCAACTTGGCACAGGAAATCTGTAAGTGTTCTTCCAACCATTAACTTTTTGGATTTGAAGATTTCTATGAAAGCTGGGGTATGGCTGTTCAATGATTCAAAGAAATGCTGCTGTAAATTCTTAGCTGCAAATCTTCTGAATTCTGCAAAGATCTGAAAAACAAAACAAACAAAAACAAAGAAGGGATAACCAAATTCTAGCCAGAATGTTCAACATGGCATATCACAACATTTTTGGACCAACTGACACTTTCAATAACCCCTCAACTATCTGATAGTAACTATATCCACACATTTAAAGGCATTTCTCTCATAGTTAAGTGGACAAACCAATGGACAATGTTTTATACACTGAAAATCAAGTAAAAAGGACAATTGTATTGCTGCCATTATAAAATGTGTATAAAGGCCAATATTTTTAACTACTTGGTTATAAATGTCTAACTTGACTTTTTGTAAAAAGGGCTGGCCATCGTTCCATCATTCTTTTTACCAAGGGCTGCTCCTCCACGATTTCTTTATGTCTCAGGGAGAAGGTCTGGTCCATCATTTGTTTTACAAAAGCTGAATCTGGTGACCTTTTTCTCATTTCATTCTCAAGGGCCATTTTGCTAGCTTCTAGAGTGGTTGCATCCTGACCATCAGGAAAATTAGGAAGAAAGTTTGCTTCACTTCTCCGTGATCTTTTGAGGTTTTTACAAGATGGTGCTCCATCTGGATTCCCTTTGGTTTTTCTGTTCCCATTGATAGATACATCTGCCATTCCAGCTCTGCGAGGTTTTGTGCAAAAATTTCCCATTTTGAATTTAAGGCTATTTTTCCAGCCACACCATCCTGTAACAGAACCTGGCTCTGTGAGGCAAGGATGTTTGCAGATCAGTGCTGAAGCAACGGTACTGAAATGGTCATCTTGTGGGTACGCCATGAACTGGTACATTGTCTCCGCCAACTTCTCAAGAATATCGTGCTTCATATCGCGTGAAATTGGCATGCGTGTCCCATCTCTCATATACATGAGATTTCCTTGCCTAAGTCTGTACTCAACGTCCGCAGAGAATTGTGGTATCTCAAATCTTCTTGGCCACTGGTCACGGGAGGTCAGTCTTAATCCCTCGCTGGTACTTGGCAGTACAGGATGATGAGCTAGTAGTTGGCATGTCCATCTCAAGAGAAAGAATCTTCAATGTTGGTCTGTCAGATAATTCAGATGGATCACAAAGGTTGCATAGTGCATTATTAAACTCGGGGTCTTCATATTGAACTTTAAAGTCATACTGCAGAGCCATTTATTTTCAGTTCAAATAATAATGCTTCAATGTTGTCAGGTCTTGCACTAAATGTAACTTTTCTGACATCACTTTCACTTACTATGACTCTGACTGGCCATTGTTGGTCCATGGTTCTGAGGAGTGAAAAAAAGAACCTTCATTATCTGCATACCCAAGGAGTTAGCACAAAATAAAGCATTTCAGGGTAACAAATATCTTGTCTTTAACTTTATAGGCTGACAGGGGGAACACATCATTTAAGTCCCTCAGTTGAGTGACAGCCAAGCACACACTGCTCTTGCACAATTCATAGGCTCGGAGATGCTCATGATACCATGCAATCAATGACTTGCAGATAAACAAAATATCAGTGTTAACCACCAAGATTTGATCGATCTGTTTGAACTCTGGAAGCCCTGCACATGATCCCACAGAAATCACCATACCAGTGGTATACTTAATGCCCTCAATGTGAACAGATGATGCTACAAGAACTGTATTTTGAGGACTGTATTGTGACAACTGATGCTGTACACTGTCTGAGAAAGAAGCAACCACTACACTCTTCACTTTGTCCAGTTCTAAACTTGGCTTGAAAAATGAGGCTGAATCTAAATGAAAAGCCATCATGCTCTGATGTAGCTCAGCTAAAGTTAGCGGGATGTTCATGAAGTTTTGGGCTTCATGGATGACTCGTTTGCAAAATCTGTGTTTTCCCTTATATCTCATTGTCCACACATCAACAAGTGGTCCAAAAACTTTTATGAGATGGGGATAATGCTCCAAGTAATGGTGTTTTGGATGGAGGCTAGAGTTTGGGAAAGCTATTTGAAACAACTGTCTGTGTTCCAAAATCTTGTAGTTCAGACACTCAATAGATTCCTCAGTGAATCTATTAGACAATGTCAATATGTCTTTCAAGTTCTTTAACACCTCCCATACTTCATCATTCTCAGGGAGATGATGGCCTACCATAAGGGGAAGTAGTCTCACCAGAGTCCAATTTTCATGACCATTTCCTCCAATGGTCCCCTTGGTGGAAAATGTCTTAGGAATAACCTGAGGTTTGTTTGTTTTGCCCGAAAATGTATAGGGGAATCGCTGGATAGCATTATTCAATGTGTCCAGTGTGAAATACTCTTTCTTCACGAGATCACATAGACCAAGCGACATTTCAAATAGGACAATGCCCTCCAAAAGATCATGAAGTATATCAGGAGGGAAGCCATCCACAACATGGAAATGTTCCAAATTATCACTCAGAGCACAACCACCTTTTACACCATACTCCTTTGTCATGTTTGAATCCCGCTGAACCTCACGGACCTGTCTGTCATGATCCTCATTTGATCTCAATTTATAATGACTTGAGCTCACTTCTTTTACTTGAATTTCATTACGTATTGCCATGCAAAAATGACAAAATTTGTCAACAACAAAACTCTCCTGAAATCCTGCTAGTGCATGGGCAGCCAGGTTGTCTGTAGCTACATACAACACTGTCCCTTTTAGGCTTGCACCTAACTTCTCAACATACAGCCCATGTTTCTCAAGTAATACAAGATCCTGAAGAAGCGGGCAAAGGATCTCTGAGAACCCATACCTTTTGACTGTGTTGACCTTGCATAAGAGGGCTAGTTGTATTACATGAAGGGAAGAGCGGTATTTGGGTGCACATTGGTAAGTACCCAGTAGACTGCACATGTTTTATGTTTCTTTTTGGATGTTCCTAATGGGTTTGCAACCTCAAAGTCGTCAATGTACAAGGTAAGGACAATTCTGAATTCTTCCTCTGTCAAGAGAGTATTCTCTTTAAAGTGTGAACCATCCCTATAGCTACTGTATACATCTGCCTGTGCATTGTCAGAAGGGAGAGCCTTCTCTAAAATGTCATCTTTGTTTAACAAAGCTTGGAGCATTTTCAGAACAGGAACATAAACAGTTGATTGCTTCTCATTACCTATTACAAATTCCACAGGCTTCACAAAAGGAAACTCTCTTGCTATGTAAGATGCCCTTGTGCAAGCAGTTGACAGGGAGCCCCCTGTAGATGTATGTTTAAGAATGGTATTGTCGAACACAGCTTTGACTATTTCTGTCACAACAGACACATCAACATTGGGACAATGTAGATCACTGTACATGACAAAATATCTGGCTTAAATGGCTGTTGGCCATGGGTCAGTTTTGAGTTGTGGTTTCTGCTTTATGTGCTCTAAACGTTGGAAACACGCTGGTCTCAAAATCACAATCCTGATTAGGGCACTGTACTTTTTGTTGTACTCTAAGGTATGTGTGTAAATGTGTAAAGAAATCTTGCTCAACAGAGGGCTCTTTAAAATCGCAAAGCTGGCAGTTGAGGACAGCTCTCTCATCACAGCCTTTATCACAGCCTTGAGTGCGTCAAAAGACATAAGGTGCATACACACTCTTTATGGAGGCATGGTAGGGGTGATGTCCTTGTAAGGCCACCATGTTTTAATCTGTAGTGTTTGAGTAAATGACCTCTTCTGTCACTGGTGAAATTGCAGAACTTACATGCCCACTGCATCTGTGTTCCTTTATGTCTTGTTAACCTGCAAATATGGAGAATAGATCACATTAAAACAGGTGTCTTGACCATTAACACACAATGTCAACAATAAAGCAATTTATAATATTACCAAACCACAAAAATGTCCTGAATTGGCTTACATTATATTCACATAGGGCTGTATTCTCCCATTCGCCGGGTCCTTTTTTGCACGTCTCCAGTTACACATATTCTCCCTTACGCACTCCGATCACGCCCATAGCGCTTAACTTTAGAATGAAAGCAGGCTCATGAAAGAGGTGTGATTTATTTAAAATAGAAGTAGACTGAGTCACAACCTCATTTATTTTGGCTGTCGGTCAAACGTGGAATGTCGACTTACGCATTTACCATGTGGATGTCATTGAAATCCATTCAAACCATAAGCCAGACTTTTGAAAATAGATGCAAAGGGAGAGCTATGCGACGAATGGCCTCAAAGGAAAGCTTTTGTTTCTATGTATGACATAAACCCAAAAATAAAGTAAATGCAGCAAACGACACGTGCTGGGCCTATGTATAAAGACATGTTTGAAGTGTGGAGATTCATTAATAAAAACGCACTATTGAGGAAAAGATGCAACAAAATGCATGTTCCAATGTCCACGCTTGAACTCATGCTGAGTAGCCTATTATTAACAATTCATTCGTAATCACTCATCATGACTCTTCCCAAGTACTCTCTATTAGCTAAATGTATTAATGAATGGGTAACGCTGTGCTATTTATCCTCATCTTAATTGATACTTCTGTTTTATTCTAATTGAACTAATTATTTACCAGGCTTGTTCACAACACCATGTGATGTAAAACGTTTTTTTTTCTGCTTAAGTTGGCGGTAGGCCTACTTTTAACGTTATTATAAATGTACAAATAAAGTTCAAAATTTACGATATTTGTGTGTCATTTAAAATGACTCATTTTTAAAGAAACACCCAGATTTTGGGGTTTCTCTGGCTGAAGCCGGATTGCCTTCGTGGCGTGCAAATCATAGACTTAAGTCAAGAGGAGAATAGGTGTAGGCTTAAAAGTTCGTAGCTTTTAAGCTTTTTTGATTGCTTTGGACGCGCATGGGAGAATCGCGCCCATAGCCTACATTACTAAATGTGTTGCATATTTCATATATTTCATATTCACACGGTAATATTGATCTATCCATTCAAAAATATGGGTTAAATCAAATGAAATATAGCAAGCCTAATCTTTAACATGCAGCCATCAGCCAAAGTAGGCTAGTAGGCCTTAGAACGTGTAGCAAACTAGCTAGCCAACTATCCCCTGCCAAAATGAGCAAATTTTAGAATGACTAATTACAAAAAACATACATTACAAAAACACTTAACATCTTGCACAATATCTAATGTCGTTAGAGACATTGTTAGATAAATTAAGAGCCTTGTTAGAGAAATTAAGCCTAACTTACATATTTTCAACGACCTAGCTTACACACGACGTAACACATGTAATTTCAGACAAATGGTGGATGAGTAAGGTTCGGGCTAACGTTACTTCAAACTACTTTCAAAATAGGCTAAACCCTTGTAAAACACGTTATTACATCGTTATGTGATTTTTTATGCAGTCTTGCGCACTACTACGTTTATTATCGGCAGGTATTGAGATGATAAATGCTGCTCTTCTGTCACATTATCTGTCACATTATCTCCTTTTAATGGAGGAAGTAGACGTCAAGCGTTAACTTTGATGAAAGTTGTTACCTCCTTCAATGTGAAAATGAGGCCTTTGATATGTGATAAGTTTGTATGGTCTGGCTCTTCTCGGTCTGATACTAATGTTAAATGAAATGCTGTTAAATCCTCTTAAAATAATATCACTTATGCATTATAACATGACTCAATTTGTTTTAATATGTTAATGACCAATATGAAAATAATCTCTCAATGAAAGTCTCAATGAAAGTAATTTTTCTTCCAAAACGCTTGTCAATAATGCATGCATGGAACTGCAATGACAAAAAAACATTAGACCTCTTAGAAATGTAATGTGCTTCACTAATACAACAATGCCAATCAAGTGCAAAACAATATTATGTAACTTTAGAGGTAAAACTTCACAGTAGTGTGTAGACAAAGATGTGCAGTGTACATAGTAGAATGTGTGTCCTGTCATCCCTGTATGGTCAGTCCTGTTACCATAACGTTAATCCTGTTGTTGTCATTAATTTGATAAAAATGTAAAAAATGACAATTCAAACAGGCTTTCAACTCTTACCATTATAATTTAAACTATATTATATTTTGGACTGGGCCATTCTTTCAAGATTTCTCTTCTAAAAATATATTTGTTCTTAATAGACATGTGCTCGCTATCCAAAATTAGAGTGTTCTTGATCATCTGAATGAAAAATATCAAAGTGGAAAAAAAATCCAAAATCTGAAAATAATAATAATAAGTGAAAAGAGAGACTAAAGTACTGCTCATATATGTGCAATTTATTGCATATTTCAAATTAGAAATATAGTATATAGTAATGCTTATGCCTGTAACAGGGTTGACATCAAAACATTTAGGAGAAAAACTGTCATAAAATTGAAGACAGCTGTGAAAGCCCAGCTGGATGCATATCAGGCCAAGGGACACATTGCAGATGTTACAGAGCCAACAGACTAGATCAGCAACATGGTCACTGTGAGAAAACCAGACAAGCTGAGGATATGCTTAGATCCTAAGTTATTGAACAAAGCCCTGAAACGTTCACAGTGCATAATGCCAACCTTAGAGGATGTTCTCTACAAGCTATAAAGGCAGGTTGTTTACCTTAGTGGATGCCAGGTGTGCATTCTTACAGCGTAAGCTGGATGAAGAGAGCAGTTTCATGACCACATTTTGGACCCCCTGGGGAAGAAAACGGTGGCTTAAACTCCCATTTGGTGTATCAGTGGCACCTGAAGTGTATTAGCGCAAGTAGCATGAGCTTATAGGGTTGAAAGGCATTAAACCCATTGTGGATGATATTGTGGTTATGGGCTGCAGTGATGCAGAGCAACAGGCTGAGAAAGATAATGACATTACACTTCAGGCCCTGATGGAGCGTTGCAGGGAAAGCAAGCTACGGCTAAGCCTGAAGAAACTGCAATTCAAATTGCGGAAGTCAGATTTCATGGACACATTCTCTCATCCACTGGCTTGAAGCCTGACCTGGAGAAAGTGAGTGCCATCATGGACATGCCTAGCCCCACTGATCCAAAAGGCGTGCAGCGCCTCATTGGCTTTGCTAATTACTTGGCCAAGTTCTTGCACACCTTTCAACCGTCTGTGAGCCACTTTGACGCCTGCTCGACAAAGACACCACTTGGCATTGGCTGCCCAAGCAGCAGCAGCAGTTCATGAGCTTAAATCCTTGGCCTCATCAATGCCTGTGCTGTGCTACTATGATGTCACTAAGCCAATCACTGTGCAGAGTGACTCCAGTCAGAGTGGGCTTGGATGCTGTCTCATGCAGGAACGACAACCCATTGCTTTTGCCCTGAACCCCACAGAAAAAAAAACACTATGCATAGATCGAAAAAGAATGCCTCATCATAGTCTTTGCCTGCTAGAGGTTTCACCACTACCTGTATGGGCGTGAGCTGGTGACAGCAGAAACTGATCACAAGCCTTTGATCGCCATATTCAGCAAACCACTTCTCAGTGCACCTAAAAGGCTTCAGAGCATGCTCATGACACTGCAAAACTACAGTCTGAAAGTTGTTTACAAGCCAGGGCCTGAAATGCATATCAGTGATACACTGAGTAGAGCAGCTGCAGAATGTACGGGCAGAGGAACAGTCTACCAGCGCCATGACGTATGCTGTCTGTGGAAAGAGCAGGATATACAACATATCAACCAAGCAGACTGAACGTGCAAACAAGCAATTTGAATGTCAGTGATCAGCACCTGGAGCGAATTTGGCTGCATACTGACACAGATGAATGTCTGCAGGCTCTGAAATCCACAGTTCTTGTTGGCGGGCTTGATGAGAAGGAGAAAACCACATAGTTCGGCACGCAAGCTGACTTCTAGGGATCTGTGCACGACTCCCTTACAAACAGGTGGTTCAAAATCTCTACTTCCTTGATTATTTTGACATCAATAAATAACAAAAGTTTTATATATACAGTGCCTTGAAAAAGCCCTCAATACTGTTTTCACAATTTATTGTCTCAGATTCCAAATTTAAAATTTGTTAAGACTTTTTTCCAGCTGGTCTACACAGTTTTGTACATCATGACAAATCAGAAGAAATGTTCAAAACCTTTCAAAAATAGTAGGAAAAAAATTAAAACTAAATCTTTGTGTTGGGGGTTCAAGATGGCTCCATAGAGCATAGACGTAACCCAAGTGAGCACCTGCACTATTTATCTATTTATCCGTTTATTTACCAAAATTTCCAGAGGTTCGTGGGTATACAGTGGACCTAGAAAATTACTTTTACAACATACCCGGTACTAATCCCAGGAAGACAAAAAATTTGTCTAAAGCTGTTACAGATACTCTTTTGACTCAAGATGCTGAGAAATAAGTTATAAGATTTGTTAGGCAAAAGTACTATGAGCATGGAGATAAGCCGGGAAAATACTTAGCTTATCTTTCTAGAAAGGGACCAGAATCCTGGTATATCAATTACAAAATCAGATGGAAATAACTTGTATGATCAGAAGAGTATCAATAATGCCTTTAAAAATTTCTATATTAACCTTTATGCCTCAGAACAAATAAGGGATGCACCACAATTAATGCAGAAGTTCTTCTCTGACATTAATTTACCAATTATAACAGATGAGCAAAGATCCACTCTGAATCCCACTATCTCGCCAGAAGAGGTGTTGAATGCCATAAAGATGTTGCAGTGTGGGAAAGCCCCAGGCCCTGATGGAGTTTGCAGTGAATTCTATAAGGAGTTTCATGACTTGCTTTTAGACCCATTACTTGCGATTAATGATGCACTCTCAGGCGAGGGCCTCCCTCAGTCTACAGAAAGCAAATATTCCTATAATTCTTAAAAAGGGGGAACCCCCCGAATCTTGCTCATCATACAGACCGATAGCTCTCTCGAATGTGGACTGTAAACTATTGTCTAAAATACTGGCCATCCGTCTGGAGGATATATTGCCCTGGTTTCATTAAAGGACGCAACTTGTGCAACAATGCAACAATGTTAGATGTTTTCTTAACATTATACAGGTATTTCAGCATAGAGATGAAGATGGTTTAGTACTCTCTCTCTACGGTATCCCGTAGAAGGTGGTGAGGATGGGAGGGGGGAGGCTGGCCTTCTTAAGCCTCTGCAGGAAGTGGAGATGTTGCTGGGCCTTTTTGGTTATGGTGGTGGTGTTGAGTGTCCAGGTGAGGTCCCTCGCTATGTGCACTCCCAGGAACAGGACGCTGTTGACTGGCTCCACGGCAGAGCCGTCGATGTCCAAGGGGGTGTAAACAGCAGTGCTCTTCCTGAAGTCAACAATCATCTCTTTAGTTTTCTCAACGTTAAGAGACAGATTGTTGTCTCGACCCCAGTCCACCAGCCCACTGACCTCTGCTCTGTATGTGGACTCATCATTGTTACTGATGAGCCCCACCACTGTCGTGTCATCTGCGAACTTGATGATGTGGTTTGAGCTGTGCTGGGCAGCACAGTCATGTGTCAGCAGGGTGAACAACAGTGGGCTCAGCACACAGCCCTGGGGGGCGCCGGTGCTCAGCTTGATGACCCTGGAGGTGTTCTTTCCTATACTGACAGACTGAGGCCTGTCAGTCAGGAAGTCCAGGATCAAATTACAGAGAGGTGTTCATGCCCAGTAGGCTCAGCTTCCCTACCAGCCTCTGCGGAATGATTGTGTTGAATGCTGAACTAAAGTCTATGAACAGCATTCTGCCATAATTGTCCTTTCTGTCCAGGTGGGAGAGGGTGAGGTGGAGGGCTGTAGTGATGGCATCATCAGTTTTCCGGTTGGAGCGGTAGGCAAACCTCAATGGGTCCAGATGGTCTGGGAGATGGGCCTTCATGTGCCTCAGTACATGACATCCTTGTAAAAATATGCATTGCAAAATTTATTTTTTAAAAACCCTAAATCTGTCAGGAAGGATTGCTGCAACCCCATCACACTCAACACACTGAGGGGATGGCAGTTCAGACGATTGGAAGGTAGATCCAAGTTAACCTCCTCTTTCACCCCAATCTCGAACAACCCTGATTTCCTGCTGGGGATGACGGATGCTGGTTTCAAACTCTGGTGCAATGTGGGCAATGCCAGGCTTATGGACGTGTTCTTTGAGAACAAATGAATGTCAGTTCAGCAAGTGGTAGACAAATATAAAATCCCTAAATCCCATTTTTTAGATTTCTACAAATAAGGTACTACATCAATGAAAAACACTACACTAAAAGATAACCTTGCAAAATCCCCAGTGGAGAATGCTTTTTCAGGGAAGGTGTCAATTAGTTTGTTGTATGATGTTTTATGTGAGGCGTCAGGCATGGACACACAGAACAACAGGAGAATATGGGAAAAAGATTTGTCCACTGAAATTGATGATGAAGCTTGGGAGGATGTCTGGAGATATGCCAAAACACTTTCAATTTGTAAGCAGGCTAAAGCAATCCAGTTGAAAATAATTCATAGGTTACATATTTCCCCTAATTGCAGACTTGCTTTCAATTCATCATTTTCACCTCTATGCCTTCAATGTAAGACTGAAATTAGTACGTTAACTCACTGCTTATGGTCATGTCATAGGTTACAGAGGTACTGGTACAACATACTTTGTGAAATGCAGAAGATCCTGGGTAAAGAGTTAAGAGCTAGATCCTTTATCACTGTTATTGGGCCTACCAGTAAATATATTACTACTACAAGCACCAGAAGGTTATACAACACTATGACCTTTGCCGCAAGGAAAAACATCCTCTTGCAGTGGACTAGTGACAACACCCCCTCTGTGAAGGGTTGGCAAAGAATGCCCATGGAAATAATACCACTAGATTAGAATACCTAACATATGTAACTCACTGCAAAATAGATCACTTCTATAAGGTATGACAGCCATTCCTAAATTATTTGGACACTGGAACTTCAGCTATTTTATTGCAAGGATTTTTGTAAATTGGACCACCAGGTGTGTGGGACTAAGGTGCTTTTAGATTTTTTCCATTGAACAAACCAATATGAAGAGAAAAGAACATTCAAAACAAGTGAGGGAAATAATTGTGGAGAAGCACAAATCTGGGGAAGGATACAAGAACATTTCAAAGGCACTGAATATACCTCACAGCTTAGTGCAGTCCATCATACAGAAGTGGAAGAAATATGGAACTACAGCCACACTACCTAGGGCAGGCCGCACCCCTATACCTAGTCGCTGAACAAGAATGGCACTTGTCAGAGAAGCTACTGTGATGCCAACTGTCACTCTAACCAAGCTACAGAAGTCAGTGGCAACAATTGAAAATGATGTCCATGGGTCATCATTCTCCAAGCTATTGCACAAAAAGAACCTTAGTGGAAGAGTGGCAAAGAAGAAGCCCTTGCTGAAAAAAAGCACATGCTTGCCCATAAAGACTTTGCAAAACATCACTTGAAAGATACTTCAAAGACATAGCAGAAGGTCTTGTGGTCTGATGAGAGTAAAGTGGAACTTTTTGGCTCCAACACTAAACAGTATGTGTGTCAAAAAGCTAACACTGCACATAAGCCAGGAAACACCATCCCTACAGTGAAATACACTGGTGGTAGCATCATGTTATGGGGTGTTATTCAGCAGCAGGGACTGGCAATAAGGTCAAGACTGATGGGAACATGAATGCTGCACAATGCATGGAGATTCTGGATAAAAACCTATTCAACTCTGCCAGAAAGTGTAAACTAGAGAGGAAGTTTGTATTTCAGTAAGACAATGACCCAAAGCACACTGCCAGAGCAACATTGGATTGGCTTAAAATGAAAAAAACTGACATCCTTGAGTGGCCCAGTCAGAGTCCAGACCTTAACCCCATCGAACATGTGAGGAAAGACCTCAAAATTGCTGTTCATCCATATAAATAAAAATGTTCTTGTACACTTAGCTGGGGTATTCATTATTTATTGAATCTTTTCATTTCTTGGAGGCAAAATAAGAAGTTCCATTATGGGGAAAAATGAATGACAAAAAGCACTTACTTATCCATACAAGTATAAGTACGCTTAAACTATTCATTTGTTACTCACCGTCTCGGTACTTCAAAAACATTTGATTAAAATAATACAGATGGCTGATGTTAACTCTGCAACCATTTTAGGCACTGTCACTGGAATGGGACACCTTAACTGAGAATTCTGAACAAGTCCACAAGCATCAATGCGAGTCTGCAAAATGAGAGAGGGTGGCAGGGTGTCACATGGGGGAGGGGGCCTCTCCCATCTGGCAATCTAGGGTGGAGAGGTGCTCTAGCTCATAGCGGCCGCTCTGGTCGGCCGGACGCACCTCTGTGGAAGTCTTCTTGTGCTCTAGGATCTGCTGCAGCTGGTGGCTAGCGTAGTCTGGCTTGGCGGTGAGGGAGCAGATGGGCACCTGTATTCCCAGGATGTCTGACACCATGTACGGCCGCAGCCACCCCACGAGGGGGGTGCTGCCGGGGGTGTAGTGCGTCTGCCGGTGGTAGAACAAGAGGCCATCAACCTGAAAGAGGCAGAATTAAGCCATGGATATTCTACATATTTACCCAATACTCAACTTGGAGCACATTGCATTGAAAATTGTGTCTCTGCCATTGTTGACACCATAAGTGTCACTTTGGACTTTAACAACATTCTTACAGGGGCATGGCCTAAAACAGAACATTTGTAACTAGCATAACAGCTGATTATCTGTTTATAAATATAGAATATCTGTGATTTGACCATTACAAACCATTACCTAATCCTTGACACTGGGCATGGCAGTGTAGGACCAAGGCCAGAGCAATCAAATGACTAGTTACTACATGAGACCAATCATACTACCCCAGCTTCAGTGAACCAGATGTAACTGTAAAGCAGCAGTGGCATGGGAGTTGCCCTTGCAAAGGCAGAGCATTGCTGGTTTTAATCTTGAGTGGTAATTGTTGCTGAGCATAGTTCTTAACGTGACCACAGTGCATATTCTAGTTTGCATATGCTTACAATAAGGGCTGTGCAGTTTCCTCTGGACAGGGGTGTGAGCTAGCAAATAGATAAGAAAAAGCCAAAGTCCTCACTTTGAAGTTGTACTCCTCTGCTAGTGCCTGCTGGATGGACTCTGTTGAGCATGCGACACTCTGCAGACTCAGGAAGCGAAACTGTGGAGAGAAATCAGCCTTGGCTCCACTCACACAACACTGAAGCAGATTGACAGTGACAATCAGCAGCAGCAGAGAGCCTCACCCCAAGGGGCCTATCCCATACTGGCAGCCTGCCTTTGTGTTTAAGGGTTCACAACCAAGAGGGGGAGATGCACTGCTGCTGTACCATCAAGTAAGTAAGGGAAGTTAAAAAGGGAAGGGCACCTGTTACAGCGAATGAATACTCCATAACCGTGTATATAATGACCACTTCACCACATTTTCAGGAAGTGGTATGGGGGAAAAGACCCTGCTGCAGAAATGATAAAAATGTCCCATCAAGGACAGACAACCCCTAAGACTGAAGACTAAGATGGGAGGGGCTTACTGGATTATGCTTCACAACTTCTGACAGTCCCTCTGCCTCCTGGACCTTGGACTGGAGCCAGTAGAACCGGAATTCTGACTGTGGATTGCGCAATAAAGACATCAAAAGAAAAAATAAAAACAAGATTATGAGGTAGATGGCATTCCATTCCATTAGACAGCACTTCTTGACACTGAAGGTCCCATATTGTCATTTATTGACAATGCCAGCTTAACTTACACACAGATGTGTCTTTTAGGAAGTATTTTGCTGACTGTTGTATTTCCTTCCAACCATAGGCACATCCACATTATTGTTGGTGTAGGTGCTGTGTAAAGTGAAAGGCTACCACTTTTTTTCTTTTGTCCTTGATACACCCCTCTTTTTGGAATGGTTAGCTGAACATTCTCTCTGTGAGGTCCACAGCACTAACACAACAGCTCAGGGTACGGCGAGTGAAATCATACGATTCATTCACATACCAGTGCCACTACTTTATCCCACTTCAAGTCGCTCAATATTCTACAGTGAGCAAAGCACCAACTGGAGGATGGGCATGGCTTCACTGACATCATCTGAGCAATGAGTAGACATTAGGGCTGTTACTTTAATAAAAAATCCTGTTCGATATTTTAAACAGAAATGAAGACGAGTTCGAATTAATATTCAAATTTCTGTGTTAAAATCTTTTAAATTCCAAGGCTAAATATAGGCCAATCCAGTGGCAACTAACTAGTAATTGGAACGTGTATACAGAAGAGGGCGTGAGAGCGAAGTAAACAGAAACAACAATCCATATGAGGATTTATTACCGAAAAGTGCTGTGCACAAAAACACTGCAGGCCTAGCCTAGCCTACTCTATCAATCAAAATCAGTTAGCAGAGATTGGGCTGCCATAACATTAGGCTAATAATAACAAGCACAAACATTAAACTGTGCATCCCTGCAGGCTAACATAGCCACATTTACGATTTTAATACAACTCCAACAGATTACCAGTGAATGTCCAAAAAAAAAAAAAAAAACAAACTTAAAATGCCCTTAGCCTACCTGAGAACAACTGAGGCTAACTGGTACATTAAATATGTTCAAATAAGTCTACTGCAAATTATTTGCCAGGAACACAAGCCGATCAACATGATCGCAGTCCAGAGCAGAAGTTTTTCATTAACTATATTCCCAGCAGTGGAGAAGACGCGCTCCGAACGCACTGACGTCCTGGGAACAATAAGATACCTCGCTGCCAGCTGTGCGAGGTGGGGATATTTTGTTGCCCTAGTAGACATCAGACAGTCAATGTCCAAAGGCGTTGAGATGACCAATGCCTGCCAACACGAGCACCCCCTGCACATATCCTATCCCCAGTGGAATGAAGCCAGTTTGTTCCGCTGCTGTGGACTCCTAGGCATTGTCAGCTGATGACACAGCTAGGATCGAACCTGGGCAGCACTCAAGGCAAGCACATTAAATACTAAAGCTACCTGGAGCCCATGTAGCTCCTAGGTTTTCACTGTAAGACAACTACAGAAATTCGCTTCACCCGGATCTGCTTCAGGTCAGGACAATTTTTTCTTAAGTACAGCATTTAAACGCTTCCTTTTTATTTTAAAATTAAAATTTTTAAATTTTATTTTCAATACAAAGTTTATGTAAAAGCTCCTCTCTGAACTGTGCCCATTCAATGAAGTACTCAGTGGTATCATGATAAATGAAACAAAGAAAAAAAAACAAAAAAAAAAGACAACAGGAGAAATGCTTGCATCACTGATAATCTCCTGTGCTTACCGGGCAGTCATAAACAGGATGTCCCCTCCAACACATGACATCAAGGATGTAGTATGTCCTGTCCACTTCGCTGAAAATACAGTCGAGGATTGTGTAATCTGCACAAAAAAACATTGCAAATCAATAGTCAAAAGACTTAAAAATAAAATGAATAAAGGCACCTTTGTCTGCAGATAAATTAAAAATGTATGGTATCTATGCTAAACAAAAGCCAGTCAGATAGATGCTATAAAATAAGGTTCAAAAAGTACCTTTGCCCACTGCAGAACTGTGTCTGTTGCCTCCTGGTAGTAGAGATGGGAATCGATTCACACAGTAGCCACTTTTTGTGTAAGCCACAGTGGACCCCTAAAACAGACAACAGAGACCATCACACGTACATTTCACCTTGTTAAGAAGCCGTAGTTTTTGCCTCCTGTATCTGCTTGGGTGGGTATTGTTTGGTTTCTGGGAATCAGGATTAGGAAACCACTGCCACAACATTTTCTTCCAGAACAAGGGTACAACACTCAGAGTGAAAATTCAGGGAAGCAGTTTTTTCACACAATGAAGTGATTAAGCAGCAGGATGTGCAAAGCATACACAGAAAGTGCTATATTAATTCGACCCCCTACAAATAGCCCCTACCATCCAAGTATTACTCTGCAGCCCCACTCTGGAGGCAGCAACATTTCACAGATTATGACATCATTGATTTCATTCCATATAAGGGCCACTGACCACACTCATCTCTTGTGTGCACTCATCTATATAAATATGTGTATATATAGTGTTATTCATAATTAATCATATTAGGGACAGCCTGTTGACACTGACCTGGAATGTAACATAAAATAATGAAAAAGAGGCACACAACTGGAGAAAACTGTAGTGTGTGAAGGTCTGTTTTAATGGTAAAGAGCAGGGTTTGTAACCCAAAGGTCACTGACTTATTTCCTAGGTGGTGCTGTTGTGCCCTTGGGCATGGTACTTATCCTGAACTACCTCAGTAAATACCCAGCTGCATAAATGGATAACATGTACAATTTGGAACCTATGCAAGTTGCTCTGTGTAAGAGCATCTGCTAAGCAAATGTAACGTAATGTAAGAAGTCACTTCAATTTAACAGGTTTGCAGCTGCTGTAACTAAGGCTGCTCGATTATGGCAAAAATCATAATCACGATTATTTTGGTCAATATTGAGATGAATATTGAGATGATTAACATGATTACTCATTGACTTTAGAAACATCATGCATTTATTGAACTTTTAAAAAGAAAAAATAAAACTTGTCTTTTTGACAGTGGAATTCTTGAACTTTAACCCTTTCGCATATAACTTATTTTATGCTATGAAGCACGTGTGTTACATTACATGGCCCGTTTTCATGTTTTCATTAGCGTTATTAAGCTTCTCATAGGTTTCACCGCCGCATTTGCTATATTTTTAAATGTTAAATCGCTGTTTCCTCAAAGCTAAAATTAGCTAGAATTTCTTCAATATCGTGTTCCAATTGCACCAGTGTTAGCTTACACGCTAATCAGCTAATCACACCGGTGTGACCGTATGTGCGAAAGGGTTAAATATAATTCAACTAAATGTTAAAAAATGACATAAATAAAATAAATACTATATATTTCAATAAATAATGCGGCACAATAATCGTTTTATCTTGATTATCTTGTTTTCATAATCATTTGAAGACAAAATCGTAATTGAAAATAAAATTCGATGAATCACCCAGCCCTAGCTGTAACTCATATCTAGGGAATTCCCTCTTACTGCCAATACACCCCTTTTTGAAAGCATTTTAGAAAAAGAGGGCTGGTTTTGTCCTATAATGTAGGGCATTCTTACACCAATACAACGATTCCTTTTTCAGTGGTTCAGTCTCCTATTTTTTAAATTGTGCCTTCTGTTCCATTGCCCAGTCACAATAATGAGATTTATAACAAAGCTGTCATTGAATAGCAACATCTTGCTATTGGAGCATCTGCATCTTTCCAAAAGTGATCCCAACATTAAGGTTCAGTTATTTTTATGGTTAAGTTATGTAAACATCATATTGAATTGGGGTCTGTCTCACCTTGGAAGCAACGACCAGAGAGCGTTTCCCTACTGGACAGACCACCATCAGCCAATCAGTGTCCAGGTCAGGGGGGACATCCACCAACCACTCTGAAAGCATGAGCTTGGGGGGGGGGGGTTAAAGGTTAATTTTCCGAATTTTCCGAATAATTAATTCATTGTGTCTGTGCTACAGATCCAGCTGCCACTCTCACATTGCAAAGTGTAGGTAAGGCACAAACACTTACTGACTCTACAAAAATGCTTGCTAGTATTATAGCCATTAGTGTAGTGAACTCTAATCTTGAAACATCATCATATGGATGAATGTGTATTTCCTTCCGAAAATTTTCTGATGAAAATCACTAAGAGGATTTTAACATGAATTCTAGCCTTACACTGTCTGATGTATCGCTTTAGTGCAGAAAAACGTGTGAGAAGTTTATTCTCTATATCTGCTGCTCAGATGATGTATTGAACTCCAGTTCCAAGTATGTAAACCCAACACTTCATATTTCCACAAGTGGTCAGCTTGGTTGTTTTGTTGAAAAATGGGAGTCAAAACCCAAAAACGGAAATCTTCCATGTAAGGACTAAAGGGTGATGCTACTAGTGCAGCCAGTGCAGTGCTGGGAACCATGACCATACCACTGAACAGCAGACAAAAACAACATAGAATCAGATTCCATCTATTCTTCATGATTAATCTAGATCACATCAGGGGAACATACATTGCTTGAGTGTGTTCCAAAGCTAATCTTTTTTTTTTTTGTTAGAGGACCTCAAATGTAGGAACTCCAACACCATCTACCTCAAGGAGAGTGAACTGCAATACTTCCAACCAAGAATGCAGTGGCAAAAAATCTGAATGCCTCCAATTTTCTCTGGTTGCACCTTAACTGCAGTGTCTGCATTCTGAATACAAACAGAGGCCCACTTAAATTCTGACCATATATTTGAGCTTGCTGTGGACAGACCCATAAACTGTATTATAGTTACTGCTACAGTATTCCCCCTTCAGGTGACCTAATACATGAATGCTCAAATGAGTCAGAAGCACTAAAAATAACTGCAAAAATATTACAAACATATATGCCGTTAAAAAACACAAGGTGCAGAAATGTGACAAGCACTAGGGCATTGTGGCTCATGGAGGCAATGGTGACTGCATTTGCACTGCATTGGCGGGATTCTGACCTGGTTGCCGTAGTGCCTTGGCAACTTTTTCCTCTGCTCTATCTGCATACCCTCATCTTCCTCCTTCTGCCCTTCCTCAGCCGCCTCCATTTCCAGCTCATCCTCACTGTTGTCCCCAGTCCAGTCTCCCTCCGCCAAACGACGTGCATGGTTGACATAATTGAGCCTTTTACTACACAAAAGAAAAGCATTTCATTCATAGGGGAGACTGCAACAGTAGACAGAGGAAGTAGACAGAGAGCTCCTACCCTTTCCAGTTTCCTTTTCCCAGTTACTCATAGCTCATGAAAAAAATATTGATGCAAAACACATCAAATCCAGTAATGTGCTTGCATGACATACTAATACTCAACCTGGAGAGTTAACCCTTTCATGTGAAACTTTGAGGCTAGTGGACTGAGGGGTTGAACATTTTAAGTAGGACAAAGGCAATTTCCTGCCAAGCTGTGATTCAAGCAGACACAAATTCAAGGTTGAATATAAGACTTTGAAAGCTTGTTTTAACAACGGCTTTCTCATGTGAGGCGTACACTGTCATGTTCTAAATGCACTTAGACTTCTGCCTTCCAAAGCAAAAAGCCCTCTTTTATTTCTGTTGCATTTGGCTCCTCAGAACACCAAGAGAAGGAGACTAAAGCTCAGAGGTCTCGGGTGGATCAGCCTAAAATGGGGATCTAAAACTGCATATGGGAATGCCTCCTCAGGAGTAAGCCATCAGATTCAGTGAACTGTCTTCCTCTGTACTAAAAACAGCTTATTCTGTAATTTCTTACAAGGGCCAGCTCCCCTAAGAGACCAAAACGACAGGGCTACCCAACTAACATTCTGGAAGGATGCAATTGAACACATTTTCAGGGTCTGATTAACAGAACACATAGTCAATACTGTGAACAGATATTGAGTTCTGCACGATTCTCACTAAAAGTTTTGTTGCTGCCATTGTTGAAGCTATAGGTATTATGATTTGCTAGTTTGTTATTAATGATCATGAGAAGGCTGGATCTAGAACATAACTTCCTTAGTTAGCATAGCCACAGAGACAGTACCAGAACCTCCTGTGAGCAACCAGAAGCTTTTAGGCAAGGAAGTTCAGAGGACAGTAGAAATGAAGGAGCTGAATATCTGGTTATAATAAATTCAATATCTATGCTTACATTGTAAAACATGAGGATGGAAGCAAGCTTGACATTAATTATTAGTGCAATTATTGCTTCCTTAATTAGTGACAGTGATTAGCCAAATCAGGCAGGATCACGGCCTTAATGAACAACCACAGTCCCCTCAGCCCTCCAGATCTGGACTAGGTGACCCTGTCCCTTGACGGCGGAGCGCTGACGTTTTCTGTAGGTCCAGGAAGCGGAGGCGTCTCTTGCTCTGATCCAGCATGCTGTGTTTGCTCTTGTACTGGGCAAGTCGGGGGTGTGGTGCTGAGGTGCTGTTGGGCTCCAAGGAGACGGCGAGGCTGGTGCTGAGGACCTGAGTGATCTCCTCCATGGTGGTCCTGCAAACATACAGTGAACACACACTGATTCTAGCAGGTTCTTGGGGTATATGTGCCTTTAACCAAAATTCAAGGGGCCAGTTCATTCCTCAGTTTTTCTTTCTCCTTTGTTAAAAACAAACAAACAAACAAACAGACAAAAAAATTGTCCTTGGAAAAAACTCTCTCCTAACTCTTTGGTCTGCACAACTTCTTGTCAGGGAGTCAAGCCTGACAAATAAAACCCATAAATATATTTTATGCGGTGAGGTAGAGAAGCATGTGGTAATCTTAGCTAAAATGTTACTAACTGAGTGGGTTTTAACACTACACCGTTGCAAAAATCGTGCCCTCCCCCGCATTATTATTATTAAAGTATTCTGGAAACTGAGGCACAGTTCGGAGATAAAATAAAATCCGCAGGAAGCAACATTCAATGCGAAAAATCATCACGGACAAATGCGCACATATTACTCCAACGCGTGTGTCCTGCTCCAATTAATCTTTCGGGTTCTGACGAACAATTTGACAATTTGAATGTTACATTTAAAAAGTTTTAAACTGATCTCGGTGGACTATCTAGGTACATTGACACCTCTAAACTGACACTTTGACAAAGTGACTACATTTACACTTTTTTGCAGAAAAAAGGTGAGCGACTGATATGCAACTTCTTGGTTTTCTAACTACTTACGCTTGATAACCGTATATATACATCACGGTTCACATTAGTTTGAGTTTTAAATTCCAGGAAACCTTTCTGTAAATTGCTCTGGATAAATCTATGCTCTAACAAGTCTGGCAAATGAATATACTAAATGTAAATGCAAAATTCTGTTCACTTAAAACACTCTGGAACTATTCCGCCCAGTGTAATCACTATTTATTCTATGCGCGAGAAACGTTCATTCACAAAATAACACTCAACATGCTAGCGGTTTTGGCGTCACTGTGGTTCAGTCGACGTCCTTCCGTAAAGAGCAGTAGGCAAACGCTCAACCTGGAATGGTGAACGAAAGGGATCCTGGGTATAGCACCAGACTAAACTTTACAAGCTCGCACAATCGCCAGGAGGGAGAAACTGGAGGCAAGCGAAAGTTAATTTTCTAATTGGGACGCCTCTGACCACGTGACTCTGCGCCATTATGAGGGGAGGTTCTTAGTGCAAAATGAGCGAGAATACGAAGTGGGACGCAGCCATGAATTCAAAGACTGATAGCTACTTGTGTAGCGTTAGGTAGCTAGATAGGTGGCAGGTAGCTTACGTACCGTAACACCGAAACAGACACTAACTAGCAATAATTTTAAAACGATTCCTGACCGCTTGCTAACTAGCTAACGCTCGCTACTCTACAGTGAACCAGTTTGATAGCTTGATGCATGTCAGCACACATACTGCAATAGTGCATTTATTTAACTTGTTGTTTGGGTTACAGAAATACTCAATATTTACCTTGTACAGTGTCAGTAGGCCGCGCGGTAAGGGAAACCTTCTGATGGTACGCAGTTCATTCGTAAATTAACACGGAGTTTCAATTCGCTTCTTGTGCTGGACTCCCAATAGCTTCGTGATGCTGGCAGTTGATGCTGGCAACAATCAGCAGCTTCCGGTTCCGGTTAGTATATCTCCCTGAGTTAGGGTAGAAGCAGTAGGCTCATAGAGCTAATAGAACTCCTCGTTGTCCTCTTCTTTAAAAAAGACAAATGCAGCAGTGTGGAGCGTCGCAGTTTGATAGCTGTTGTTTTGACATTTTAAGTAATTGAGAAGCTGTGATAGTAATAATAGTCTAAATAAAATACCTACCAGTCACAAGCAATACATTATTCATTCAAAATTACAAAAAACTTGTGTAGCTATAGGGATCTGGCGAAAAAAGTAACAAACATGCTAATTTCACATCATCGTACAGGAAATATATAGGCTAGGTGTTAGATTGATAGATGTCAGCAGGGTCATAGAGAAGAAACACGTAATAGTAATACTTGGATTGGACAATACGAAAAATCACTATATCACACACACACACATATATATATATGTGTGTTTGTGTGTGTGTGTGTATATATATATTTATATATATATATATATATATAGGGATAAAGAGTTTATAGTAAGGTTCTCTGAATATCTATTTCCATAATACCACACGCGTCAACATTCTTTACCCTCTAGAGGGCAGCGTGGAGCTATGTTTCCTTCCTTTAAAGAAAGCGGAAAATCTTGAATAAAAAAAAAAAACTTCCTCGATTGTCCATGCTCACGCGTCATGGAAAGAGTTCGACACATTGTTACAAGGCATAGACGGAGGGAATCTTGTGTAGATAAGATACAACTGTACACACTGAGCTTTGGGTTTTTGTGACGAAGTCAAGCTTATTCTGTCAATTACACTGAGGGCTACATGGAAAGGTAGCAAGCTTGCTTGCTAGCTAAATATATTCCGCTTTAAATGGGGCAAGTTTTAAAAGGAATGTGGATCAAACCCACAATGCACCAGGATATTATCATTACTCATCTCTCCACAGAAAAATGTCTCTCCTCCCCAGGCACTTTGTCTTTGTCCTGGAACGAAATGCTGAGATAATGTTTTGATCTCGTGTTTTCCTGTCAGCCAATGGGATGTACAACAAGACGCCTTTTTCATGACTTTTATTTTTCTGTTTACTGGATTAGCACGATCCACCAGTCTTTAAAAGTCGGTCTGCCAGGATTACAGTAAATGTTTCGTCATTTGCCATTTACGGCGAAAACAACTGTTTGATCGGTTTAACCGGTGCATCATTTGTTATCATGAATCTTTTTGTTTCTGTCTCGGTCTTTGGGATTCAGAACAATAAGTGGACACACTGGCAGCTGCTGTAAAACTCTGCTTCAGTTTGAGGGTAAATGCACTAAATATTTGGAAGAAAACCGAAGTTTCAATGGTAATATTTGTTCATGATGAAAGGTGTAGTTAAGATAGTTAGCAAGCGTAGATCATCGTCATATGAATGTTATACAGACATTTTAAATTAAAATACCGTGTTTAAACTGCTATATATGGTCACCGCGTCATTAGTTGTGGCTACTGTATTGAGCTCTAATTATTTCTGTGTGTGGATTTAGTCCCGTGTTTATGGTAGATTGTTTGCATTTATAGGCTACAAGAAAAAGTAAACATAATTGTTTGAAGGCATATATTTATGCGTATTGTTATATCTGCATTAAAACGACGGACCATTTGGCATTCAGTATGCACCTAGCAATAGTTCAGTTGAGCCATTACAGGTCATTTCGTTCGTTCTAATGTCATTAAATGAAACGATCTTATATTATTAAGAAATTAAATTGTAGAGAGTCAAAAGAAGCACAGTTGCTATAGTTTTGTTATGGAAGTTTGTCATTCGATTCTGAATGCCCAGGAATTGCCAGCCACTTAACATTTATGGTGCAATACCCATGTATCTAACAATGTGTTGTTTTTCCATAGTTTCTGGTTAGGCTAGTTCATTGCTCATTGGTTCACGAAGGTATACGGGTAAAATAACACAATTTCTGTGGTCTTTGTTCTATGTTTTAAAAGGGTAAGTCTGTATTTTAACAAGCGTATATTGCACATGTCATGGAGGGAACGCTTAACAATGTCCCAGATGCAATACTGTGGTAAACGAACGCTGATACAATTGTTTTTCCAACAAGAAGTACCAGTCCGTATTGCAGTCGTGCTGATTATTAGATTGCCCCGACTGTGCAAGGTATCAGCTCACAGTGTCATATGAACAACACGTCATTAAAAATAAATCGGTTGTCTTGCACCTTCATTTTCTAGGCTGTTCAAACAGGTGTTGAGTGAGCTGCACTCAAGAGCATTAAGAAATGTGGCTGAAGAATTTCCGACGATGAGCTGAAAGATTATGCTAAAGTCAGTGCATGGATCTACAGTTACTGTTGGAATATTGTATTACGTTTTTTTTTCTTTAGAGAAGAGTGCAATGATCTGCTGTTTGAGTGGCAACAGGGCCTGAATATCATCTAAATTGTGGCATCACAAACTAAGCAAGGCATTTGTCAAAATGTCCCTGAAGGCCAAGGCACTGTACACTTTCCAGAGTGAGAATAAGGAAGAGATCAGCATACAGGAAAATGAAGAACTGATCATTTTTGATGAGAACTCTGTGGATGGGTGGCTGCAGGGCGAGAACAGCCGGGGGGAGCGGGGCCTCTTCCCCGCCTCATATGTGGAAATAATTCGACCACGTTCCAACTCGAACCTGACAGACTACTCCCTGAGCCCAGCAGGATCTCCAGGCAATGAGTCATCCTACTTTCCCTCTGCCCCACACACCCCCTTTCACATGCGTCCAAATGACGAGGATGATGACGATGACGACTGGGACGACTGGGATGACAATTCCACTGTAGTGGAGGACGAGGACCCCCGGCGAGGGGTTGGGGCGAACGGACATGCCCACCAGAGCTCCTACAGCAACCCTAATGTCCACTACCGGCCCAAGCCCTACATGGAAAGACAGGACAGCATCTCCAGCTCACGGAAGGGCAGCATGGTGGGACGGAACCTCAACCGATTCTCCAGCTTTGTACGCTCAGGGGTGGAGGCCTTTGTGCTGGGTGATGTGCCAATGATGGCCAAGATTGCAGAGTCATATACTATTGAGATGGGCCCCTGGGGGCCTCAGTGGAAGGAGAACCCTCAGCCTTTCACCTGCTCCATTGAGGATCCCACCAAGCAGACCAAGTTCAAGGGCATAAAGACCTACATCTCGTACCGCGTGACACCCAGCCACACCGGACGGCCAGTGTACCGCCGCTACAAGCACTTTGACTGGCTCTACAACCGGTTGCTGCACAAGTTCACCGTCATCTCCGTGCCCCACCTTCCTGAGAAGCAGGCGACCGGGCGTTTTGAGGAGGACTTTATTGAGAAACGCAAGAGGCGGCTCATCCTCTGGATGGACCACATGACGAGCCACCCAGTGCTGTCCCAGTATGAGGGCTTTGAGCACTTCCTCATGTGTGCTGATGACAAACAGTGGAAGTTGGGTAAGCGGCGCGCAGAGAAGGATGAGATGGTGGGCGCCCACTTCCTGCTCACCTTCCAGATCCCCAATGAGCACCAGGACCTACAGGATGTGGAGGAGCGAGTGGATTCCTTCAAGGCCTTCACCAGGAAAATGGACGACAGCGTCCTGCAGCTGACACATGTGGCCTCTGAGCTAGTACGCAAGCACATAGGTGGCTTCCGCAAGGAGTTCCAAAGGCTGGGGAATGCCTTCCAGTCTATCAGCCAGGCCTTCACCATGGACCCACCCCATTGCTCGGATGCCCTTAACAGTGCAATATCCCACACGGGCCGCACATATGAGAACATCGGGGAAATGTTTGCTGAGCAGCCAAAATATGATCTCTTCCACATGCTGGACAAACTGTCACTCTACCAGGGCCTGCTCTCCAATTTCCCTGACATCATCCACTTACAGAAAGGTAACAAGGTTTTGCACTTTTGTCATTTTGAATAACATCAGGAAGTATTGATATAGGCTTTCAGAGAACCCCAGTGAAATATAGCTATGTGTGTATGGACTGTTATTCTTCCTCATTCTCAAGCATACCAAGGATGAAAAACCATGACCCAGTAGATACACAATTTTACACTTGTTCTCTGAGCTAAAGTACATATTTTTATGAGAGAATCCGTCATGCTTTTTGACCTTAGAGGAGATGAATACATGGAATACAAAATACAATGCCTGAGACTGACAGTGGATATCTTTGCGAATGGTTGATCTTTAAATGGCTTTGTCTGGGATTTAAACAGTGAATGCCTCAGTTATAAATTGTCTATGTTACAGTGAATCATTCCACTCAAAAGACCTCAGCAGCGCAGGTGTGGAGTTTCTGAATGAAATTTTTTTTTAAATGGTTTCATGAAAAAAATTCAGTAAACTTGCTGACAGCTTCTTTCTGCTGCACTTTGGAAAGAGGCTTCTATATATTTTAAGCTTGTAAAAAGTCATGAGTTTCTTTAATTGGAGTTGATCTAGTCCACAGCTGGGATTCCCATCTCACAGTACTGGGGCACTGTGAAATTGAGGGAATACAGACGAGACAATTTCCATTCTCTCATATTATGAAATTCTTAGCTTCTGTTTCTCTCTGAGGGTGAAAGTTTTTGTAGGGTAACTTTCTACTTGATTTTACTAATGTCTATTGGACAAAAGTGGAAGTTGTTTTTGAGTAACTGGAACATGAGATTTCTTTTGTTGTCAATTAATTATTGGAACACTTTGGCTGGATGTAAATGTCTTTTTTTCTTGTTCTTGATGGTATAATAGCACAGATTCACAGTACCGTTAAGCAAACTAACTTCAGAGAGTTTTACAACTCCCAAGAAATGCATCCCTTTCACACAGATGTGCACCAAATTTGACCTGCTCATCAACAGCCCAGTTAGTTAAGGTCTCTGTAATATTCTCAGAGTCATTTTAGGTAATTGTGATTTCCATAGCTGTGCACTCCACGGCCCACTTGACCAAACCTCCTGGAAAACCAGTGGTACACATGCAACAGTTCTGGAGTCACTGGTACAGCTGACTCAACTGGCAGGATTTTGCATGCCCCCCGTAAATGTTTTTATTTTACAGCATAAAATTACACAGCATGATAGGGCAGATGGACTGTCATTAACAGAGGGAGAATGACCTGACCTCTGCATCCTTGTACCCTAAATTACCACAGGTGAATCTAGCCAGCTGTCACCATGGAGATGGGCATTGGTTTGTAATAGTCCTGCACAAGGCGTGTCAGTGAGCTCAGCTTACATTAGCTTATTGTGAGAGACCCATTTGGCTCCACAACCAGACAAAGACGAATGTAAGTCTTTACTGTGAATGGAATGGAGCAGGCATTCTGAGGGCTTAATAGATCACTTCCTGTAATGTTCCCAGTGATTTAGTCTAGTTAATATTTGTTCCTCATAACAAAAAAAAAAATGTAAAATCCCAATTTTAACCATTGGCAAAATTTTTAGATGCGTTCTGTTTGGAAAGAAAGGGCTAATGAGCAAGATTTTTTTTGCAGAATTGCCAGATTTATTTATATATTTATCTATTATATGGCTGAAAGAAATGCAAAACAGGGTGGATCTGTTTTGTGAACCTTATAGCATTTCTGTAATGTGGCACACCCACAAAACCACATCAGCTGTTTGGTGAGGCACTTTGAGAAACCAGAGGAACCTGTACTTTGTGTAGATAAAGTTAAGGTTGCTCAATATGAATGGTCACGATTTCAGGATGTGCGGAAGGCATGGTCTTCTCCAAAGGGGCTGTAGTGTCATAGTGTCTCTGCTAGGAAAAGACATGTTAGTGCCATTTAGGACCCTGTCACTCTTTAGTCTTTTCAATGGTAACGAAACCAGAGTCAATGAATAACAAGACAACAAAGTGTGCAAGTGACAGGCAAAAGTGTGCAAGTAACAGTTGTAATTGTAAACAATTTCACATTTTGTAAAGTGGCTGAGTGCACTTGAATTTTCAGGGTGTTCAGTCCAGGGAGTGGATGGGGGCATGCTGTGCCCTGGGGGTGAGGGTCAGTTCTTGTTCAGACACCGGGGGAGGGGAGGGGGCGGCGAGGAGTTGAGGAGCCTAACTGCCTGGAGGAAAGAGCTGCTGCAGTGTCTGGCAGTGACAGTATGGATGCTCCAGTACCTTCTGCCAGACGGCAGAGGAGTGAACATTCCATGGGAGGGGTGGGAGGGGGTCTGTGGTAATGCTGGTTGTACACCGGATGCAATGTTTATTAAATTTTCACAAGTAAACACATCTTGTGACTTCAGTAAACGTGTGTAGTCAGTTTTCTTTTTCTTCAAGCCTTGGGCCAGTGCTCTGGGGTTAAAATATGGACATTGTGAGATATTTAAGCCCTCTGTCTGGCATCACAAAGACATTAATTAGTAGAGACATTAATTAGCAGGATAATGTAATCAGTGTGCTCCTGGGTTTGCTAAAATTCCAAATAAGGTGTTCATGTCCTGACAGGCACTGCTAAATTCCAAAACAGCTTATTTATACTGTAATTTTGATGGGGTGAGTTCAACACTGTTGTAGTTTTGACCCCCACTGAAGGCCTTAAACAGCTGAGCGAGCAGTTCCAGATTTTACACTGACTGTTCCCTCCTTTGGCAAATGCTTGAGGAGAATTTTGCCAAAATAAGAAAGGGGAAACATAGCATGCTGAGTTTCATTTTCTTGCTCTGACGAAAACTGAATGTGCAGGCTTTTGTGTGTAAACAGAGCAGCACGACACAGCATAGACACCAGTGTGCAAGTCACTCTAAATGATTTATTAAGTGACTTGGAAACAGAATAACAAACATAAAACAAAAAACAGCCACCATAGGCTTTGCCAAGAAGAATCCTCTCTCTCAATGCCACAAGTTTCTAAGCAGTTTACTTGTTGGGAATTTACAAGCTACATTCCCTACAGTTGTAAACTATAAGCCATGTGAGGTGGTTGATGAATCAGCACTGTATCCACAGACTAATGCAACTGAAAGTTACATTTAATAGTCTAACAACACTCTGATTCACAGATTCTAAAATGTCATTCCTGTCCTGGTAAAAGGCGATTTCTGTTTGAACAAGGGATTCCTCCAAAAGGAAGGTTTGTCACCTTCTGGGCTTCAGCTCAGGCTCAGTCTCTTCTGCTGATTGTGAGTGTTCTCAGGGATGCCAAATTGAGAAGAGAATCCTGTCCCTCAGTATGGCAACCATTCCATAAAGGAAAAAGGAAACACTATTTTTTCCCTCATAAGTGCCACAAGACAAAATCTTAACTTGCTTCCCTGTACTACAGTAAGTGCAATTATGATTTCCACGGATGTTAGCATTATCTGAGAATGATCCAGACACTGTATTATCCCCTTTTTGGCAGTTTCAGTGCAATATCCCCCCTGTCTCATTACTTAACATTTTACATTATTACATAACCCTATATAATCTGCTTTTTGTTGACAGCATACAAGCCTCCTGGTGGAGAAGGAAAACTGGAGAAGAGTATTTGGGTGTGGTGTGAGCTACATGTGAGATTGATAAAAGCAAGGGTGGAGGAAACATTGAGAGGCTTTGGCAGTTGATTAAAATGATTTTGTGTGTGTGTGTGTGGCAGCAGGTTTACTGCCTGTACAGTCAGGCTGGGTTAGTCTGCCTGCCAGGTCTCCTGGTGGATGGGCTTTGTGGTGAAGGGCATATTCAGATGTACACTTGGTTCATTTTGTGTTTTCCATACTGCAGTGTTGCCTGGAATCTGGAATGGATAATTTTGATCTTTATTGATCATGACACAGAAAGACGGGAAAAACTAGTTTATAATGGCTTTGTATTTTTGTCTAAATTTTTTAAACATTGTTATGTTAGTTGCGAGTTTATGGTGATGTTAGATGCCTTGGCACTGGGCAGATAGAATTAGAGAGAATACTAAGTTGTACAATGTACTTTAAGACATTTGAGTTTGATAGACAGTAGTAATTAACAACAGAGTAATTATAAAATGTATCCTAGAATGTCTGGTTCTTGGCATGCAGTTGGCTTGATAGGCAGGGCAGCGAGGTAGCAGGACTGGAAATCGGGATGTGATGCTTGGGCTACAGCTCCAGGCAGGGATAGGAAACAAATAGAAAACAGAGATTAGTGGATGTTAACTGCAGGAAAGAAAACATAAAGACATAAAGACAAGGGGGGAGCAGAGGGGGGAAGAGAGATACATGTGTGCAATAAGGGAAAATCCTGGCAGATAAGCACTATGGCAGCATACCTAGGGGACGAGGGGCAAGGGGCCAGCACGATCATGAGGGTGATCAATGTCAGCACTGTGCCGTGTCCCTCAACTAAAGGATTTGAAATAAAGATAAGTTTTTAGCCTAGACTTAAAGGCAGAGAGAAAGTCTGCTCCCCAAACTTCGGTAGGTAAATTGTTCCACAAAAGAGGGGCTCGGTGCGAAAAGGCTCTACCGCCTATAGTACTTCTACCCACTCTTGGAACAATGAGAAGTCCTGCGCTTTGGGAACATATGGGCGAAGAAGGTCCTTAAGGTAGGGAGGGGCAAGCCCATTTAAAGCTTAAATGTAAGGAGAAGTACTTTGAAATCGATGCGGTATTTGATAGGTAGCCAGTGGAGAGAGGCTTATACTGGGGCGATGTGCTCAAAGAGCTTTGTTCTGGTTAGAATACGAGCAGCTGCATTTTGAACCAACTGAAGCGGCTTTAGGGAGGGATATGCACATTCTGACAAGATGGCATTGCAATAGTCCAATTTGGATGTAACGAAAGCGTGGATTAGCTTTTCAGCATCATGTATTGATAGAATTTTCCTGATTTTGGCAATATTCCTCAAATGAAAGAAAGCAGTCCTGGAGGTGTTTTTTATATTTGTCAAAAGAGAGCTCAGGATCAATTGTGACACCAAGGTCTTTGATGGTTGCACTTGAGGCCAGTGAGACACTATCAAGATTTAATGTAATATTGGTGACTTTGCTCCTGATAGACTTTGGGCCAATAACCAATATTTCTGTTTTGTCTGAATTTAGAAGGAGGAAATTATGTGACCATGTATAATGAAAAGAACAAAGGTCCAAGCACTGATCCTTGAGGTATTCCATGTCTTACTCTTAGACTTATTGTTAATGAAGACAAAGTAATGTCGCTGTGAAAGATAAGACCTGAACAAGGATAGAGCCTTTCCACTTATGCCAATCAGGTTCTCAATTCGGTCTAGTAGAATACGATGATCAATGGTATCGAAAGCTGCACTTAGGTCTAGGAGCACAAGTAGGGAGATACAGCCATTGTCAGAGGAGAGAAGTAGGTCATTAAGCACTTTTAGGAGAGTGGTTTCTGTGCTGTGATGCGGTCTAAACCCAGATCAAAAGACTTCCAGAATGTTATGGGACTGTAAAAAGGAGCAAAGTTGCTTTGTTACAACTTTTTCTAATATATTTGAAAGGAATGGGAGATTCGAGATGGGCCTGTAGTTCGACAGGTCATTTGGGTCTAGAGTGGGCCTCTTCAGAATAGGCTTGATGACTGCTAATTTGAAGGACTGAGGTACGTGTCTGAATGTAAGGGAGGCATTGATAAGATTTAATAACCAAGTGCCAATTTCAGGTAGTAGCTGCTTTAAGAATCTTGTTGGAATGGGGTCTAGTAGGCAGGCAGCATTTTTAGATGAATTAATTAGGGAGGAGAAGTTGCTAAATTTAATGGGTGTGAAAGGGTCTAAGCATGTGGCTGGGCTATTGGACATCTCTATGTTATCTGAGGCTGGACAGGCCAGGCTGGAGGCAGAATTAGAGGAGAGTTTTTGAATTGTGTCACGTATATATGATTTTGCTGTCAAAAAAATTCATGTAGTTATCGCTACTATGAATTGCTGAAATGCAGGGGTTTGATGCAGGGCTCTTAACTAGTCCGGTGATGGAGGTGAACAAATATCTGGTATTGTCCTTGTTTTTCTTTATTAGGGTAGAAAAATATGCTGTGAGCGCATGCTTGTAGCTTAGAAGACTTTCTTTCCAGGCCAGGAGAATGATCTGTAATTTGGTTGAGCAACATTTTCTTTAAAGTTTCCACGCATTTTGTTTGATAGCATGGGTCTGGTCATTATACCAAGGTGCTAGCTTTTTGTCTGGGACTTTCGTCTTTTTAAGGGGTGCAGCGGCATCTAGGGTATTACGTAGTGTGGACTCAGTATTTTCGGTGAGATGATTTATTTTAGCCGAACTAGGGTTCGAGCATAAACTTAAATATTCTTCGTTGTGCAGACTGTATGATGTAGGGAGCTCATCAATAAAAGCTTTGGTAGTAGCAGAAGAGATGGTGTGCCTGAGAGAAGTGAGGGCCATTATGTCAATAATGGACAAAAATGCTGTTCTGAATGGATCATGTTCATTGTCCAAATGAATATTGAAATCACCTACTACCACAACCTTTTCTGTGTTGACAACCAGGTTGGATAGAAAGTCTGCAAATTTGTATAAGAAAACAGTATAAAGACCAGGTGGCCTGTAAACAATTACAAGGATAAACACCTGAGATGCAGTCTTGTCAGGCTGTGCAAAGCTAAGCACTAGCAATTCAAATGAATTAAAGTAATGGCCAGATTTAAAAGTGGCACAAAGATTAGAGTTATATACAGCAGCAACACTGCCACTACCAGTTGAATGAGGGACCTGGTAGTTACTGTAACTGGGAGGCGTTGATTCATTTAAAGCAATAAATTCATTCCGTTTAAGCCAAGTTTCAGTCAGACATAGGATGTCGAATTTATGGTCAGTAATCAATTCATTTGCTAGCCTTGCTTTGGGTGATAATGACCTTATATTTAATAAACCAATCCTAAGGACCATTTATTTGCAGGTATTAATTTCAGGTTCACCAGATTTAATTTTTATCAAGTTGTCAGGGCAAATGCCCCTAATAGATTTCTTTAAACAGTATGGGACCGAAGATCGGGGGACAGACACCGTCTCACCGTCTCTCATTAGTCAATGAGAAGAGTCTTAGTTGACCAGGTTTTAATTGGTTGGTTAGTCGCAGAAAAAAAAAAAAAACCCTCAAAGTCCATTAAGGAGCTGCGCCTTGTCGTTAAAAAGACTATGTCGGACAGGAAATTATCCAAAGTGTGGAATCATTTAGAGCGTGTAAAGGACGACCCCAAGTAGGTGACATGCAAACTCTGCAAATGAATGGTTAAGTTAAGGCTATATGCAGCTAAATAAATATATTGTCATATGCGCTATTAGGCTTATCCAAGTGTTCATGGGGACCGGGGAATCTAAATTACCTCACTTACTGCATGTTTAAAACCTTTCATGCGGACAGTCACACCGGTGTGATTAGCTCTTTAGCGTGTATGCTAAAACGGGTGTAATTAGAACACTAGATTGGAAAAATTCTTGCTAAATTTAGCTTTGAGGAAACAGCAATTTAATGTTAAAAATATAGCAAATACTAACTGAAAACTATGAGAAACTTAATAATGCTAATGAAAACATAACAAGCCTTGTAACATAGCATAAAAATAAGTTACGTGCGAAAGGGTTAACTTCATGTGCATTTCTCTCTATAGGCACATACTGCAAAGATGACTCCCCAGCCTCAACTTGATCTTCTCGGCAGACACTTTACAAAAACTTCACAAAACTTAAACAAAAGGCTGTTTTTTATTTATCATTTGTTTTATAAGTTATTGTGTTGGTGTTACAAGTTCAAGTTGTGTGATATTATACTGAGTTGAAATGAATTAACAAAATGTTCAGTCTCCTTGCTGGTTGTTCGGACACGTTCAGAATCATTACCGCTTTTGCCGTTAGCATTGTCGTTAACATGCGGCTCGCTTTGTGCGTGCGCTTGTAAAATTTATATTTTAAAGGGTCATTATTACAGTTTTGTATTTCTCTGTAATGTAGCACATTGTTAACAATGTTACTTATTACATTCTTTCTCAGCCCTGGAACTGCAACCATTTTCTGATGCGCCATAAATATATATTTAAATTATTAAATTAATATAATAAACGTATGACGACTAGTTGACTAATGGCTTGAACTAATGACTACTAGTTGACTAGGAAAATCTTTGGTCGGGGGCAGCCCTACATTGGAGAAGTGATTCACTTCAGCACATGAAACGAGGGGGTCAGGGTGCAGTCAGAGACGACAGATTAAATAGAAAGGACTGGGAAAAAAAATTGCCAAGAAAACTGACATCTTACAAGCCAAGAAATAACATCACAACAGAGTTCTCAATATGTATGATTATAAAATTGGTATGTTGTATAGTTGGTTGGAGGGATCGGTATTGTGTGCATTAATATTGAATATAATACTGAATTAATAAATATAGAATATATCACATACAGTTGACGTCATGGCAAAGTAATTTCTTCCAGTGCGGGAAAATGCTGGTATGTTGCGGCTCAAGTGCTGCCGTGCAAGTCCAGTGACATCATGGCGTCAGCAACATTCCTTGCTCTTTTCTGGAAGCCAGTCGCTCTTTCCCTCTGAAATTTGAATGGCTTGATCAATCAGACCACATTACCACACTCTCTGTGTTTATTCAAATTTGTCATATAAGTTAAAACAAATTAAAGGTACTTCACCTGAGCTTTCCTTTAATACTTCATTGGAGCCAGTAATTGGAGTAGAACCTGAATCATAGGTTGCACCAGAAGTTAGTCAGCTGCTGATTGAAAGGCACCTGGCCTAATTATGGCTTGCTCCCACAATAAAGGTGCACTAGTGCAATTGAATGCAGCTAAACTATTAAAACCCTTTCTGTGTACTGTCAGCAACAGGTGAGGGTTTGGTTGAAAGCAGGTTGCTCCTGGGACAATCTAATACTTGAAGTGACATGAGCATGGTTTCAGTATATGTTCATGTGACATATGTTCACATGATAAAGGAGGAAATGCACCCAAGCACAGTGCCATGTCAATAGTGCAGCTTCTTTTAAACAGAAATTTGTTGAGATCTGAAAAGAGCATCAATGTAAACATTGATCATGTCTGACCAGTCAAAGGCCTCGACAGCTGTACTAGGGAAGGAGGTAGTCAGGAATGCATTTGACTTCAAATTGACAGTTAGATCATATATTGTGCAAAGGCAAAAACAGCTTGCTGCAGCCAGAAAGACAATGAAATAAAACACACATGCACTGAAAAACACACTTAGTAAAGAGGGTGAATAATTGTAACTGTATATTGTGAATGGGCTAAACTATTTGAACCATGTGCAAATTATACACCTGCCCAGCCACTGTATTAGTCATCAGCCTTTGAGTGTTTGCTCTGAATTGCTTCAAAATTCTACATATTGAGAGCATGTGAGTCTGTGGGTCACCCTCTAACCAAGGGTGTAGTTTCACATTATGAACACAAAGTGGGTGTGTTTTGCCATTTTGGTCAGGGTTTTTGGCTTCTGGAGCTGATTTGCATGGTTTTCTGGACTGCCTTTTGTGGTCAAACCACAAAAGCACAGCCCAGATATCAAGGCATTCTTGCAGATGTTGCTTTCTCCATTCCAAATTAATTCAATGTTTTGAATCAAGAGAGGATACCAATTTACAATTATTAATAAAGCCTTCTTTTGTGCCTGTTCCTGAGCAGCGCAGTTCAGGGTCAAGTTATTGTGTTAGTTATTGTATGTGTGAGCCATCTCTAAAATCTCCATGGGATTTTGGAAATGAAACTTTATTACATTGAAATTTATGTTTTATATGTAACTAGTTTCAGTGTTCCACATATAAAATCAATGTAAATTACATGTTTTTTTCATAAATGCTTATGATAAAGTCAACAGCTTCGGAGATCAGAATATATAAAGATTTTATGTATGCAGACATTGTTGGAGCCCATAGGTTTTTCTTCTGCCTAGCTAAGGCAAAGACAGTTCAGGTTAATCCTTCTCAGCAAGAATTGTTGTCTGATTAGCAGTCTGCTGTTAATTATTTACATTTACATTTATTCATTTGGCAGACGCTTTTATCCAAAGCGACTTACATAGGTTACAGTTGTTATCCATTTATACAGCTGGATATTTACTGAGGCAACTGTGGGTTAAGTACCTTGCCCAAGGGTACAGCAGCAGTGTTCCAGCGGGGATTGAACCGGCAACCTTTCGGTTACGAGTCCTGCTCCTTAACCACTATGCTACACTGCCACCCCACCCCACCCCACCCCACCCCACCCCAATTATCTCTGTGTCATGGTATGGTTTTGTAAAAAAGTGTGTGTTTGAGGGTATACTGCTTACACACAGCATTTGAAAATGTTTTGCTATTTGTGCTATATTGTAAATATGATGAATACATAGGAATAGATCCTGGGGGAGTTTTCATTTTCATTTTATTTCCACATAAATGAAAGTAAATTTGATTAGATTTGATTAAATGTTTTTTTCATTAATCGTTTATTCTGCAGGCCCTCTGCATCAGTCAAGTTTGATGTGGCAGGATATATGTAGTACTGTATAGTATAGTGTAATGGTAGAGCTGCCATTACACAGGTGTACTGTCAGTACAGAATAGCAAGCAATGTGACACATCAGCAATAACTGCTTAAGCCGAGAACTGGTTTTAAGCCAAAAGCATAAAATCAAAGTTGCTCTAGAATGTGAGGGAGATTACAGGAAAACTATTACAAAGTGCTATAAGGGAGGTTTTCTGATAGCTGTATAAAGCATTATTAGATAGATCAACTGAAAACTATTACAAAGTGCTATAAGGGAGGTTGAATAAAAGTTATTATAAAGCATTATAAGAGGGAGGGCCTGAAAGCTGGTTCAAAGTGCTGTAAGGGAGGTCACCAGAGAGTTATATGGGACATCCCCTAAGAGAGCAGGTAGTCATTTCATGAGGTGTCTCACCCCTGACTTTTGGCAGTTTTCATATTGTTACTCTACAGAACAGGATTACAGGGCACTTTGGCTTTTCTAATTTGTCTAATATACTATAAAAGGGTACTCCGAACAAAACAGGGAGCACATCTTGGTCACATGGGTCAGGCAGCACAATAATTCCCTTGGTATTCAAATAAGTGCAAAGAGCACAGTGTTGCAAGGGGAAAGTCACATTTCTCTTGCAGGGATTAGAGGTACGCACAGATCCAAGCATTAGATATCCCCTCCCCCAAACTCCCTTCTTGATGGGTCAAGAAAAGCTGTTACTGCCTGTTTTTAAGCCTTCTGGCTCCTGCTTATCCCGGATGCTGTCCTGATATGGTGAAATGTTGGCTGTAACAGTCCTATTAATCAGCCAGATGTTTTGTACATTTTGCAATAACCCCCAAACAAACAAGTGTCTTTTTTCCCCCTTCCCTTGAAGTGAGTGATTTATAACATCATATCTTATGTAACAAATCATCAGAGTGGCGTTATACTGCTCTGCCATGCTTGTGGAGATAACCATGTCAGAGCACAAAACACACAGCTGGAGAGATGCATTTTGGAAAAGCAGTACCTGTTCTGTACAATTTCTGAATCTCTAAGAGAGAAACACCCTTGAAAGATTGGAAATGTGAAACAGCCTCATTCTATTCACCTTGGCACCACCGTTTTCCTTTTCCTGCAGACACCCTTTTTGCAAAGCCCTGTTGCAAAGTGTCCACATGTTTCTCTCTGTATCTGCAGCACTGTTTGTTCATCGTGAACAACATAAAACTTTTTGCATATTTCAGTGGTGTTTCACAACAGTGGCTGTTATTGTTGCCTAGTTAGGAAGAGGACTTGGTTGCAGTGGAAACAAATAAACATGGTGGTGTGGTCTCTCTCTCTTATATTAAAAAATCAAGGAAGTGTTTGTCAAAGGCCTTCTGCAGCTGTCAGTGACAGGTGCTTTGTAATTTGTACTGAAACGTAATCCTAAAGCACAAACAAAACTGTTAAACACGGAAATGATTGCAAATACCTTACACTGTTTGTGTCATATTTAAATAGCAGTGTTGCAATGTTCTACATTTTAATGCCATCTGTTGAACACAAGTCAATATGTTCTTGATTACATTTTGACCGGAGAAGAAGGGCCTCCTTTGTTTAGAACCCCCCCCCCCCCTCCCAGGGTCCTAGGTAACCGCACTTATCGTGCACGATCGCAGGCAGGAACGTTTTGCATCTAAAGATATTTTGACACGTCAGATGTTGTACCCACTGTAATTGCAGCCACAGCTCTAGCTCCTTTGTTCTCTCGGAGGGAAAACGTTCTACTGTAATCCATGGTTTTTCAAGGGTGGAGAGCCTAGTGATTTAAAAGCACACCAGGTTCTTTCTGGCTTGGAATGGAAGATGCCTTGACCTCTTTTCCCTTAAATGTTGTCTCTGAGCAGTGTTTCTCTCCAGGCTAATTACTCACCACTACAAAAGAAGGATAAAGCTGTGAAACTGCGATGGCAAAGCACAAGAGCACATTTTACCTGTAGGACACAGGTTGTGTGCTCTGGAATGGCCAGCTGTACTATAAAGCAAGGTTGTCTCCTGTCAGCCTCTGTGAAACAGTCAAACTGTTGCTGAGCTGTTTTGTAACCAAGTGAAGCGCCTATCAGCACATAGAGTGAGAAAGCAAAGTAAGATCTGTAAATCACAACTGGCCAGGCTCCATTTATTTAGGGCACTGGTTCAATGTACCTGTCTCAAACGGTGTGAAGCAAGAAAAAAAAAATGAAACAGGACATTGATTAGCTTGAAATGAGAAACCCTCAAATTGTGGGCTTGTGACCATGAGAGAATCCCCTTCTGCCCAGAGAGCAGGATAGGTTGGGTGTTTTGGGGGAAGGAATCGCTTGCATCAGGTGACAGAAGGCCATGCAGTGTTGCTCTCACATCCCTCTGTTTGCAGCCCCAGTTCTCTGCTGTGCTTGGCGCGGATGTTCACGACTCCACCCCCACACCCTGTCCCCCTAACATGTCATCAGCATTTGTCACAATCGCCATTTGTCCTCAGACTAAAGATAAACCCCTTTCTTTAAAACAAACACCCTCTCTTTTTTCCTTATGCCACAGAGCATCTGGCCAGATGTATTTGTACAAAACGAATAAAGCCATCACTCTACCTCTGTCTCCATCACAGGCACCAAAATAGCCTCTTTAAAGGGCACCAGGGGCTGTTCTGACATCATCATAAGTGTTTAATTCCTTTTTGTAATTCACCTTAATGTAACTACAATAATAATATAATATAGGAAGAATAAGAAGGAAACTACATGGCACATGTATACAGTGCGTACATGTATGGTGTATACCTATCGTAAATAAGGAACAATAAATATGGAAACCTATTATGAATCGAGCATAATATGAATTGTTTGCCTTCACTTTTGTGGACATGCACGGAAATTATGCAAAGATTTGCATTTTTTTTTTTTTTTTTATAAAAGAGCATGTCCTGCTGTAACATTTTGCAATATAGTACACTTGTGAATCTCAGATATGATCTGAATGTCCAGAATTGCCACAAAGTAGTCATGTGGTTGCCACAAAGTTGCTGTGGGGTGATTTCAGATTTAAGATGTTATATATTGCAGTCAGTGGTGTCTTCCTGTGCATTTGGTGATTTTATTAGCTTGTCTTAAGAACTCTCAGTAGTTCTGGCACTAAAATAGTTAACATGCAGTCTAATTAAATGTGCTATGTCAGAATGATATACAGGTGTGCTGTTTTTTTCCCACTCAGAAGAAGACCAAAACTCCAGATCTGTATTGTTTACTAAGCAGAAGCTTTTACTCAGATGATGTGTATGGCTCTCATTTTCACATATAATTCATTTGTGCATCTGGACATATTTTGAAGGAAGTCAAATTTAGTGCCTAGCCTCAAGGATACAGTGGATTCAATTTTGCAACACAGATATGCAGATCATCCAGTGGTCCAGTCTTTCCTGTACCTTTCCTGTTCCTGTTCCTACACACATGCACATGTGCACAAATACATATACACACGCGTCTACGTGAATACATTCACATGACAGCTCACAAACATACACACTCACACAAACATATGCACATACACATACAGCTTGTTACTTGTGCAGTCTTCTAACGAGCATGGCCTTTGTAATCCCAAGGATACAAACCGTGGAGAATGTTCCTTGTCTCCATCAGCCCAGTACAATCCCTGCTGTATCAATAAACCAGGTAAAATCTATAACTGTTAGTATTGTGCATGTAACGTAATAAAAATAGCATTGGATGGCATCTATGCTCACGTCACTGAATGAATACTTCAGAGGTATGTGTTCAGGAGCTCTGTGTTGGAACAAGGCTGTGTCTCACACAGACATTGTGCTTTCGACAGGGTAGGTCACAGGAAAGCCCTGCAGAGGGGGGGTGGGGTGGAGTGGATGTTGAGAATTCTGTATTTAATCCTGCTGGGATTTGTATCTGGAGCTCTCTCGTGGGTTAATGCCTACTGTCCTGTGGGGTGTTTCTTCTCCACCTCCCTGATGCCCTGTTCACGGAACGATTTGGTGTTCATAAGTACATCCCTGCTTTTGTTTTCTCTCCTGCTTTTTTAAGGCCAGTTAAAAAAGTTCCCCCACACCCAAGTTAGAAGTTCAGAGTGGTCTGACTCAATACAAATCATGTGCTTTCATAGGAAAAAACAAGCCCCACCATGAATTTCCAGTGGAAATAGACCCTTACAGCAGAACTCCAGCCCTGATGTGTGAGGTCTTACCCCTCCTCCACCTCCCACAGCCCTCCATTTTTTGAGTCTTTGCTTTACGTATATGTGTTTAACGCCTGATCATTGCATCAAGGCAAACATTCCTGTGAGCTGGAAATGTGTGTTTTTTTGCAGATTTTTTTGCCCCCCCCTTTTGCTTGTGTCCTGTCTGGTGATGAAGTGTTTCCTCATGTGGAAAACACAATACATTAAACTAGGTCAGAGCCACAGACTGCACAGAAAAACCAAAGGGCTGGAAACAGTGCACGGACCCTGTCTTCAGATGGGAAATCCATAGAATGTGATGAACACCAAAACAGATTCAACTGGGACCCCCCCAGTAAATGAATAAATAAATGAATTAATTATTTCCGTCAACTTCCATAGGAACTTTAAAATGGCCAGTATGTATTGGAGAAGAATACATCTTGTGACTCAGTCCAAAACATTGGTTCTGGTGTCCCCAGATAATTCATTGTGTGAGGATGTTGACATTTAGATCTATTCTAAAGAACACTGAAGGTCCCACCATGAAAAATGTAACCCTTCAGCCTTGTAAAGATTGTGTGCATGAACTCTGTTAGTTTTGTCCGGTCAAACACTTTCCCTGGGTTTCTTTAACAAATACTTTGTCAGTTATTCCAAGAAGCTTGAAAATAAAAATCAGCCTTAGTCTACCAAACAGTATAATTTTTTTTTGAAACAGATGTCACTGCCCAGTCGCATAATACCAAATCCGTTAACTTAAACTATTTACTTACGAATATCAGAATGGCAGGCAGACTGGCTGGGTGTCATTTCTGGATGTTGTTCAAACTGATTTGCATTGAGGCCTGGGGTAATAACTACAAATTGCTGCTCAGTTACAAAGGCAAAGTACATCCTGAAAGAAGAAGGAGGGAGGAAGTGAACCTAAAACTTTTAAGTGAGAATTTTTTCTTCACTTCCAACAGAATACAAGAGAGTGTCTGAATGTTTGTGGTTGTTTTTGTTAGATGGTGTGATGGTCCAGTTCCTAATGATTCTGCTGTCAGAGTCTGACATTATTCGTATATTGCACTTTATTAGTAAGCAAAGGGTTAGCACATTCCTTCTTGATGCTCCGGCTGAACGTGGTGTCCTGGCCCTCAAAGCTTTGGCTTGCACATCACTACATCTGTTGGAAATGGTGAGACCCTCTACATTTCCACAGATCCCCCTATTCTAGCCAGTCTTGACCTGTCACATGTAAATATTCCTCTGCTCAGGAAGGGTCATTGTGTTAATGTTCAGCTTTCCACAGTCTCCCCTGGGTAGGCTGTCACAGGCAATCAACACCCTGAGGCTGAAACATTATGACATAATGTCCCAAGCTTAAATAGGGCAGTTCTTTAGTGACTAAGAAAGTATTGTACACTGAGTGTCTGTCTGGTGGGCAGGCAAGGATTGACTACCCCCAACCCTACCCTTCTGTGTGTCGGGTATATGATTCTAGACCTTCCCCTTTCTCCCAGCTGATTGGAGAATTCAGGGGGGCCACCAAAGGGACGATGGCCACTGGTAACCCTCATTGTAACCACCTCCTGCAGCAGATTGTCATGCATACATATGATTGTGGAATCTTTGTCATGGTAATCCAATTAAGTGGGCCCTCTGTATTGTAAAATCTGTACACTTTACCCACACTTCAGCAGCCAAGGGAAGGTTAGTCAGCATTTCACCAGAGGTTGGGTGTTGTGTCTTTGCCTGCAATGTTTATTTGCTTAGCAGATGCTCTTACCCAAGGGCAACACATTGTTTACATGTTATCAATGTATGCATCCTGACATTTACTGAAGCTGCTCAGGTCAGAACCCCACCTTGAAGTACAAGAAATACTTTGATAATTCTCTTACAATTACTACACAGTGCCTCACAAACTGAATAAAAATGCTTGTCTTCCTGTTACTCTTAGCTACCACGCCAAGTTTTATGTGATTCAGCAAGTTAAATCATCCTAGCTCATGCTTCACTTGTAAAAAGGAAAACCGCAGTAGAGACACACTCTTTTGTAGTACAGGAAGAATACTTCAGTAAGATTAGTGGTTGTTACTCACAACACAGCATAAATCAGCCCCTCCTTGAAATTAGTGAGATATTAAACCTGTGCCAGTATTCCAAACTGGGACCAATAATATCCCTTTCTGAGCTGTAAACCCAACAAACCAAGGTTTTGCTCTCTCTCAGCCATTACTCTGTCCAGCTGGGAGATATTCTTGTCAAAGAAACACTTGGTCCCCACGTGTTTGTGAAGTCACCGGTGAGCAAGTATGAGAAAGCATCCATGGTGCCACCTCCCAAGCATGTCCTGTACAAAATGCTCTTCTGAGTATTACAGAGGAAGGTTGCCCCTCAGACATTTGGTTGTGTTGCAACAAAGACCTCCCTAGAATGATGTCAGCTTTCATTCAATAAAGGCAGAGAGGCCTGTGTAACCGCACCTCTGGGAACCTGTTGGTAATTGCATAACATCAATTTTGTAAAATCTCTCATCTCCCCCAAAAGTCAAAGTTGCCACACTGATACTGCACCTGTCATACCTATGTATGTATGTACCTACCTATGTGTCACCTGAGGGAATGTGTCCTTGTGTGCTACAAGGGTTATCACACAGGCAGAGCTTAATTGTCAGCCACATCTAGTGTTAATTGGCTTGAATTGCATTGAATTTGTGTGCTTTCTAAACACCTTCGAGCTGCCTACCAAGTATGTCAATGTGTAGTGTCATCATGGCGGCAGACAGCAGTGAAGAAAAACTGGTGCATTGTGGGACCAGAGGTAGAACGTTGTGGGGGTGACAGCGTTATTGAGAGCCATTGGCTTACTGGTTTTAAAAAGTCACATACCTTTAGCACATCATCATTTTGAATTCAGGCCAACAGCCTGAATTGGCCCTGATTCCATCTAACCACAATGTTTTTGTCTCACTTTCAGTTTGAGCAAGTTTTGGGATTTTTGGAAGTTTTGGACTAGAGTTTTTGTGCCACTGCCAAACCTGAGCAAGAGACAAGAGACAGTTTCTCTGTTACTGGAAATGAACAGCAAAGAGCATTGCAGTTAGATTAAACCTGCACTGGTGTCTCCTGCTGGGTAAGGAAAGATCGGATGTGTGTGAGACTCTGAGATCAACTGCTGACAGTGTCGTCCTCTCCACCCCTGCTTGCAGGTGCATTTGCCAAGGTGAAAGAGAGCCAGCGCATGAGTGATGAGGGGAAGATGGACCAACAGGAGGCAGATGGCGTGCGGAAGCGCTGCCGGACCGTGGGCTTCGCCTTGCAGGCTGAGATGAACCACTTCCACCGGCGGCGCGAGGTGGACTTCAAAGAGATGATGCAGGCATACCTGAGGCAGCAGATCTCCTTCTACCAGCGCGTGGGCCAGCAGCTGGAGCGCACCCTGCACATGTACGACAACCTCTAGAGCTAAGCCCACCTGCCTGGCTCCGTCCACATCAGCTCTCCACCTGCCCTCCACCTGCCCCCCACCTCACTCTCATCAGTCTGGGATGAGGGTGCAGTGAATGTGCTCCTTCCCTTTTGCTCGCCTTTTTTGAGGGGGGCTGACAGATGAGAATGTTGACTTGGCAGCAGCACTGGTCTCTACACCGGTTTTTTGAGGATGACCGCCCAATGGCTGACTTGCACAGAACAGTTGAATATTTCCTCGGAGGAAATACGAATGAAATCTAAAGTAAACATGCCCTGCTAGTCAGGGTATGTCTACAGACAATCTTTTATTTTTCCAGCCTTGCATCCTTACAATTTCCAGGGACACCTCTAACAATAGAGATAGGCTTTAAAAAAACAACACAAGTGGAACATTTTTGTTTATATAAAATTGTGGTATAATCAAATGTCTCACATATGTATGTACCATTTATTTAAGTGTGTATAGTGCATTAAATGGCAGGTGACTGCAGTGTTAAAGAATATAGAGATGCTGGGGGAAAATGCAGGCTTGCACAAACCCTGCCCCACCCTTTGGAGGGTACCTCTCATTGGTCAGAGCAAGGCTGCTCCTGAGATGTAAACGTCAGCACTGTCAGGCAGGATTGGCACTCCTCCCTTTTGATGTCAAGACAAGGATATGACCATTGCTCAGGGTTGTGCTGCTTTTCCAAACACCTTTTGGCTCCCCTGCAGAGCTCAGAGTAGTGTTTGACAAAGTGTTCTGGCACTGATCACACTGGTCAATGATCTGGGGTCAGCAGGGAATGAGGACATGGTATGGTGCACATAGCTATAAAGTCCCAAAATGAGCACAGTCTTTTAGCCAGCCTTAACTACGTCTTCTGGATTAATTCCTGCCTTGTTTGTTCTTCAGTAGTTTACGCCTTTCCAGGGCACTGCTTTTGGACAGTTTTGAGGTACAGTGTGAAAGTTACTGAATGAATGAATGAAAGAAAAAATATATATATGTGAACTTGTTCCATTAAGTGCCTAGGGGGAACCTACACATTTAGTTTTAGACAGCTGATCTTTTATAGGTTGTTTCCTTCTTTTATTTTTACCTTCTTTGAGGCGAATAGAGAACCTCCAACTGTTCCATTTTTTTTTCAAAGCAGGAGGGATGACATTTTAGTATTGCTATGTGGGATTCCTTTAAAATGCTGGGCTGAGCTATTGATTAGTTTACACTGCAGTTTATCAATAGAATTGCGGTAGTCTTAAAATTAAGTGATGTGTGAACAAAACAGATTTAATCTTCATTTTCATCTTGAATGGGTGCCCTCTTTATTGATTTTTCAAGTGCTGGAGAACTCCCCCTGCTGTGTATTGCTTGATGAAAGCCAGCACATTTTTTTAAGAGCCTAATTCCACATGGATTTAACTGGGGCACATTTGTTTGATGGTTTCGCAAATCTCTAGATTGTAGATGTGAGTGACTAAAAAAATTTAGTATCTAAAATTTAATATCTAAACCTAATAAAAAAAAAAACAAAAAAGTCTTCTAAAGGAGTTTTATAATCATCCAGATTCTACAGGATGCTGAAAACAATAAAAAAGAAACATTACTTTGGTGACTGAAAAACATTAAGTTGATGACCCAGAATGATGTTTCCAAACCAGAGTTAATTCAGAGCTAACCTTGTTATGTCCTTCAAAACAGGCATAACCGTTCAGGAGTTAATTTCTTTCCACACCACTCAGTTTTCAACAAACTGTTCACTCACTGATCACTGACCTGGGGTCAGCAGGGAGGGAGATTTCCTCATTGAAGCTATGTAGCCATAACATCTTCACCTGACACATTTAGTAAAGCACAGTACTCTTATATTCTATCACAGTACATTTTGTGATGGAATATAAGAGCAAAGTTTCTGTTTCCTGTCAGTGGTTTACAGTAGGACCAGTGATGTCAGTTGGGTGGGGATGTGGCTCTGCACTAGCTATACTTTGAAAACATCATTCTCAGTCATTTAAGTTATGTGTCATAGATTTTAAACAAAATATCAAATTATAGATTTAGACTAGTGTCCCTTTAAATAGGGCTGCCACCCACTCATCCACTGGGTCCAAATCCAGAATTAAAGAACAATTGATGTCAAACAGTAGGAAGATCATGATAGCTTTTTTCTTGTAGGGTATTTTATTTATAGTCTGGTGGGGATTGATTATGTAGCATCCAATATTTGACAAACACCATTTGTACACAGAAGAAAAAGTCTTATTTGTGTCATGTGAGACAATAACTGTTGCACGCTGAACAATTTTGAGATTTGCGCTGCTCCAAAGCGTCACAGTTTATCGTAATTTTGCGCTTTCATGTGTTTTCATGTGTTTTTGTGTTTTTTTCCTTCTTCCTGGGGGCTTCCTGAAAATTAATCTTTTGGCCTTCTACTGTAGAAACCTAAGAAAATGTTGTTTTACAAAGCAGCTATTGCCATGCTTCAGGAGGAGGTGGCTGTGCTGTGGTTTCCATGAATCAGAACCGATAAAACGTTGGTGAGGAGGACGGCACAGTAGGAGACACAGGAAATGGGAGGACATTTTGAAATGTCCATTCACTTTTCTTTGTCCCTGCCCCTGGCAACCACCAGCAGGGCAGGGTTCCTGTGTGAATACTCAGGCCTGACTGGTGGAGCAACAGCAGATCTTGCGTGGGTGACTGCACTGTAGAACAAGGACCATCGTGTTCTTGTCCACCTGAAACCAGTCTACTTCCAGGAGAAGCAATTAGAAAGTGAGCACTGTCTGAAGATTCCAGATGAACCATGATGTCATAGAGGGAATCCTTGAAAGTCTTAATGAATAGTCTTAATAAATAAATAAAGAGATAAATGAAAGAAGTCTCTGTGTATTTGACATTGAGGTTGGTGACACAGGGCCCTCACAAGCAGTAGTGAATCTGTCATTGTTTCTCCACCATCTCACTGAGGACAATCAAACCTGACCTTTCACATAGTTAAAGAGAAGGTACTGCCATGTCAGTAGAGCTGTATCTGACATATTTTATTGTATTTTTAACAGAATTGTTTGGTAAGGAATATCTTAGATGAGATATCAAAACTTTTACGCAGAAGTAGGGAACAGAGGAGTACTCATAGCAGGATTTTTTTTTTCTTGATTATGAATCCAACACAACCCTTTTACCATGAACATTGTCATCTTTTGAGGACCCCAAATCCAGGACAGTGGTTTTACAAAAAATAATTCCTGATAAAACAACACAATGTCAGAAAGTAATGAGGAAAGCTTCTAAATCAGTCCTATTGAAACTGATGCTAGTTTTGGATTTCACACCCTTGAAAATATATACATAACACCCTGTGCCAAAAAATGCACAGGCTTGTTCAAGTGTTACATATGAAAATATTCTGGTCTTGTCAAAATATTGTGCTTGCAGGGGTCAGATCCAGAGGGAAACAACATCAAAGCAAGCTGAGGGTGCTTATGTTTTTGTAATCTTTCGCAAGGGCTTCATGACCACACAGCGGTGAGTTGATGGCCAAGACAAATACAAAGCCATAAGGTTCACGCTGTGGCTCATACAGATACAAGACCCCCCAGTAATGCTCCTTTCACAGTCACAGGATCTGTGAGGTAGGACCTGCTTGGCTTATCTGTTAACACAACACAGATGCCAGCAGGTGCTGGCTGCATATGGATGAGGAAGATCTGCTGAAAAACATGAACTCCTCATCTCACAGTTGACATTCTTTAGACTAGTCTCTACAGTTTTGATAAGGATTATGGTTAGGGTAAGGTGGCTAAGGTTAGGGGGGTCAGGGTTACAGATAGAATAGTGTGGTAACGATTTGGTGGCTTGGGTTGTGGGGGTTAGCGTAGGGGGGTTAGGGTAGGGGAAACAGGGTTTGGGTGAGGGGGGGTTAGGGTTGGGGTTAAGTTGAGGGTCAGGTTTAGGTTTAGATGTAGGTTTAGGGCTGAATTGCGGTATAGTACATATTTTTGTATGGGAGGACTGGTCATGTTCTCCTTTTTGGAATTTACGGTTGGGGATGATGTCGTCTTTCAGTGTTTCCAGGGTGTCTCCAAGAGGTGACAACCAGTGGATGGTATTACAGTGCAAAATTTCTGGCTTATGGTAAAAACAGGACAGTGTGATTTCTGTGTGTGTATGTGTGTGTGTTTGAGTGCATGTTTGTGATTCTTTGGTAAAAGTCTTCCATTGGTGCTGAAAAGGTGAGTCCATCATGACAATTTCCCTGTGCGGCAACTGGCTGAGTCAAGAACAAAAACAAACTGATTTAGATGGATTCACTTCAGTTCAACTTAATCGGTCTTCCTATCCTTTTCACAGGAGAAGATTTTCATTGTCTCATTTTCCGGGAAGATGATATATTTTCAATGCATGATTACAGTGAAAAGAAATTCCTCCTTTTCTTTTGTGGGCTGTGGAGAGAGCTCACTTGGAGTGTCTGAAAATGACATCAGTGGCCTGTTGTAAGACAGAGTAAAATAGAAGTAAAAAACCTGGAACAAAACAAAATGTTCAAATGAAAAGTAGAATGCACTGATGCTCTCCACCCACCACTACCAGCACTACCCCCAACACCACCACCCACCGGTATTGCTACCAGCACAGCTTTGCAGACTAAATCCCATCCCAAACATTCAAGCAGAGAAAAAGGGTGCTGGAATGACCTCCCCACCTTAACGTTATGTCATGCATGATTCCCTGCTTGAATAATGCTTTCTAAGATGGTTTTTTTTAGGTAGCTTGTGCTTGTTTCAAAGCAAGGAAGCATGGAACAAAATTAAATAAACCTCAGCTCCTCTCTCCCTCTTTTCCCATAAAACATAGCTGTGGTTTTTGCATGAGGTCACTGCCTCTCCTCTGAGAGGAGCTTGAGCCCTTAGCCCAGAATTGGTGTCAAATTACAGACGGCAGACATCCTGATGCACTCGCCTACCTGCCAACCATGTTGTCTGAAGAGCTGAATAAGGACAGACCCCCCCACGGGGGGAGCTCTGATTGATTTTGCAGTGAAGGCACGACCTCCACAAAAAGAACTGCATGCTGGGAAAGGTCATCAACCTCACATCCTCTCTCAGTGACGGAGAAAGTATTTTTTTTAATTTGACATTTTTTGAAGAATACCTTTCAATCATTGAAAGGCATTCAAAAGATATATTTGCAAATGTTCTTTGTTGCAACTTTTTGCTGTTGGATGAATTACATATATTCTAAGGCACTAATGTTGACTTGTGTATTCACAGTCTTGAAGGTCTTATAGTTACATCTGATTGATGATTCAAGTCCAATTTATGGCTCCAATTAAGATAATACCTCCTTCAACCCTACCCTATGGAACAATGAAAAAAGATTAACCCTGAAAATTGCAGCTTATTCTTCCTATAGACTATTCTCAACACCTTCCTACAACAGGACTGGTCAGGCCTGTTGTACTGTACAATTTTGATGAACAGCATCATGAAAACCAGTAACCAGTGAGGTGAAGTAGCTTAGGTAAAATTGGTCAGGTGTGCAGTGAAGAGATTATGGGCAGCATAGTGTGTAACTACATTCTATGCCTCTGGATTCATAGCATGCTTGCCTGGAAATCCCACCATTAAGCAATCCTGTTTGTGTATATACACAAATGATAATAACTCCTCTGCACCAGCATATTTAGTGTAGATCTAGGATAGATACATACGTGTTTTATGCAAATAGACAGGAAACAGTTGTACGTTCAGGCCTGATCACAATCTAGTTTGTGCTTTTGTGCTGTGCCAAACCTAAAGTTGATTTGGTGTGATTTTAAACAGATTGGACTGTTTGTGTCTACTCCTTCACGGCTGCGTTCTGTGCCGGAATGCAGGATAAGTGCTGGACAGAACACAGTGGAGTCCTCACATGCACCCACTGCCAGTGCACTGCTGAGGTGGGGCGTTCAGGCCCTAAGCCAAGGAAAAGGCACGGACTGTAGTATACCTGTGGGGGGAGGGGGGGGGGCACCATCATGTCAAGCCATGGGAAGCCCTCCAGTTCCTGTATCATATAGTAATATACTGTGGGGGGGGGGGTTTCCTGCTGTGAAGAAAACAGATGAACAGATGGTCTTTTCCTTTCATAGCTGGTGGTTCTAAATCCTCATGGCCCACATGTCCTCTACCGCCTAGCTGCTGTGAGGTAAATCCTGACAACCTGTTTCTTTTTTTAATTTGTAACACCTAGAAAGGACTGTGCTTGTGGCATGATATGCAAAGAGTGCAGGCTGAAGGATGTCCTCTGCTTTGGAACCTGGTGTGGAGCCTTCCTAGGCTCACACACTGCTGTAGCTAGTGTGCTGTCAGCCACAACATATTTTTTTCATATTTTCCCCCTCTTGCACTTAACCTTTTATTTAGTAGATGGGAATTTCCATAAAATTAAAGCATGAAAACTGTTAATGCTATGGGTATAGTAGTACTTTTCTTGGAGTCTGACAAAAGGATCACAACTCCCCTCCATGTGGACATTATAAACAAAGAAAAGAAAGATGGGGTGGAGGTGGGAAGCTGTGAACAGCTGGTGCAGAAAGGAAGTGATAAGTGGGATTCTGAAAGTCATGGATGGGACTGATTTGTCTATGTTTGGTTAATTGCATGAAGATTGTTTGAAAATTCTCCTCCTGAATCTTCATTTGGAACTTTAATAGTTGCCATCTGTGCATTAGGCTTATCACACAAAGACAACCCAGGGTGCAGAAAGGAAACAACGAGGGGATCCTAGCCAGTCTACCCACTGCTATCCCTGGAAGAACTAAACAAGTTTGTTCTGGTAATATGGACTCCTGGTTGTTGCTGGGCAATGATTTTGCTGTGTTTGAACCTGAGTGACACTGCTCATCCTGAACTTTGAACAAACTGCCTGTCTCATTGGTATTTTCAAAGAATCATGCCATTGTTGCTGTGGTGAGCAAAGACTTTTGAGTGTTAATACATGGTGGGTTCCATCTCTGTGGATTCATGAAGTCCCAGTCTTCAATCACTGACTGCTGAGACAACTGAGATAACTGATACCTGCTGAACAGCAGTCCTGTAACAGGGAAAAGCATTTTTTGTACACGTTTATATACACAGACAGGGTACATGATTCAGTGCATGAAGGGAAGCTTGTGTGTTCTTGTTTGCTCAGGCAGTTTTGTTTTTTGACAGACAGTGCTCACACCATAAAAATGATAGAGGGCGTTTTTTTTTTTTTTTTTACCACAACTCAGATGTTTCACCAGCTCTATAGTGCTTGAAAAATCACCAAAAGAATCAATGATATTTTGATGGGGATTATAATATTTCACAGGGGAAAGAATCATAACAATTAATTGTAGGTTGTGGATGCTTAAATCTCCACAAATTTTGCCCTATTAAAAACACATTCCTAGATGTGCCTTGAATCTAGTAATTGAGATGGGTGTTAAGGGAGCACTGTGTGTGATATTATACAGTATTCATGAGCATTACTGTGGTTTCTCTTCCAACACCATGGAAATTGCTGGTGACTCTCAGGGGTTAGTGATACACAGTATATGAGACTCTCTCACACATTCGAAAGGAAAGTCACCCAGACCAATTCCAGATGTGCTGGGCTGGACAAAACTATTCCAATGGAACAAATTCAAGGAGTGAATGGCTGGTGCCCAGTAGGTGTGGCGGTAATGGGCTTGTCAGAGCAGCCAGCAGAGCCAAGTTTCAGTCTGACTTAACTCAGTCACTGGAACAAAAACAAGATTCCAGCATTTTTTTTTTTTTACTCTGGAGCTCTGGAATTTGCACGGAAAGTCCCAGGTACAACAAGGGTGTTTATCATACAAAGATCCTAGCTTGATTTACATTCACGTGGGGATAGTTTAACCTGGAAACGTAACAAGCTTTTTTAACAGCATCAAAAAAAAAAAAAAAATCACCAATAGTTGAAGTGAGAGAAAGGAAGCAACATTAAAACAAAAGGAAAAAGAAAAAATTGGAGACAAGATAGCCTTATTTTACAGGCCAGGACACTGATGAATATGGGATGCAAAGAACTTGGAAAGTTCAGAAAGGAATGCGAGGAATCTGGAAGGCTGGGTTTCATCTGAGTAAGGAGTATAAGCTTGCAGGTTTTGGTTTCGGTTCCGGCCTAGACAGGCCTGGAAAACTATTCACATTTAAACCTCTTTGATATTCCCTTTAGTTGAGGAGGAATCCTGAGTGTAATTCAGAGTACAGACATTCCGTTTGAGCTGATATTCACCTCCTGTGTTCTCTCCATCCTCCATCTAGGAGGTTCCAGTTGGTAACAGGATGTCCTGGTGCTGATGGGTGTGGTCTAAAACCAAAGTATGTTCATAACTAGCATATCAGAACACTTGTAGTGACATAGACAACAAGTTACAGAGACAGAACTATGTATATAGTCCATATGATGGAAATCAACATGCCTAGCAGACAGGAGCAGGTGCCTTGAATTCTATAGCTTTAGCTCTTGGCAGTTGGACCATCATAGCAGGGTAAAAATGAACAAATGAACTGGGACTGTTAACATACCCACCCACAGTGCGTGCCTACTTAGAGTTATGTACGGCCACACACAACAGCCTTTCTTTCCATTCTATATAATATTTTAAACTAAATTCAATTCATTCAGCAGACACTCTAATCCAGAGCAACTTAAAAGAATAGTTTACAAGGAGAATTTTCCAGTGCTGTAAAGGGGCTTCCCCGTGTTCTGACTTTACCTAAAAGGTCGTCTGTACATTACTGCTTTGAATCGCCCCTTGAATTGATGTAATTTTGGGAAGGATATGTTCGGCTTGTGTCTTTCTGGTGCCATATGAGGCATGGTGGTAGGGGACAAAATAGACTATACCTATTTTCAGTTAAGCAAAGCAAGGCCAGGCTTCAAGGTGGCAGACGCTTTGTATTTTGAAGGGGGGTTCTCCAGTTCTTCTGAAAGCTAGCAAAAACTTCAACATGAATGTTCTTCCTTTCCAAGGTAATGGTCATTTAAAAAATGCAAGGCAACATGAATCAATAAAAATATACTTGGATGAAATGGATATTCTAAAGTTGAATGTTTTAAAAAAACTTTGCCCCATGAATGAAAAATGTTAAGAACAGACTCACACCCAGGAGCTCAAGTGCCTATAAATCACATGCATAGCAGAGCAGAAAGTAAGTAAAATGAGATTAAGTATATCCAAACGTTACATAAGCTGTTATGCTTATTTGACCAAGCATATTTGCACTGAATTACAGCATTAGTGTTATGTCAATGTCAAGGGCTGTGTGGGATTCCTTTTGCAGGCTTTTTGAACCATTATGCCTTTTTTACACAGCTCCTCAAACTGTATCTGTTCATCATTCTCAGTGGGTAAATATCAGTCTTCATGTACTCTTTGCAATTGGAGGCTATTTCATGAGGGCTACATAACTGCAGATAACTACATAACTACATACACTGTGAATGTATGTGTGTGGGTAGCCAACTTCTTCAGATGACTGTTTGCATTTCACACATAGCAAGTAACCTTGTTTTGAAACCAAATACCTCAACAGAGACAATGCCTTTCAGTAAAATCATGGCAAAGGGAAAGGGTGTGTGCACTCTGCGATAATGTAACATAAAGCTACCCAGTGCTCACAGAACACCTGTTTCAGCATATCCACTGGCTGACGGCTGGTCAGAAACTAAATTATAACACAAGACACGGTTATTATAGCACATTAACAATTTCTTGACAGGACTCATATTCTGACTGTGGTAGTCAGGCTTAATAGTATAATAGTACTGGCTCGCCAGTCAAAGTTCACTGAATATTGTCAGCTAACCAAAGCAAACTGTGCGTGGTCAGCAAGGGAAAGTGAACTGTGCATAGTCAGCCAGGCAAGGTGAATCGTGCATGGTCAAGCAGTGAAAGTGAACTCCACATGGTCAGCCAGTCAAACTGAATGGCACATAGTTATTATGGCCTGCAAGTTGTGGTTAGATTTAAGACAAGACTGACACTTTTTGTAGTATCACATTCAGGGTCGGTTGTCACAAGCAGACCTTCTGAGAAGGACTACCAGTGAAAAATGACATTCAATTTACTCTGGCCTGTAGGCATGACGTTCCAGGCTGATTTGGGGTTTTTGGCTGTATTCCTCTCCTTCAGGCAGATGCCTGCGTCTCCTCCCCCTTCGGCTCTTTCTCCTCCTGGGACCGGAGCCAAGTTCCCTGTGGAGACAGCAGCCATTTCCTCGGAACAGCCTGGACACATTCCTTGCATTCCGATTGGCTCATTTAAACAACATTCTGGTCTGGGAACACCATGCTGCAAAGACATTCACTGAAACCATAGTCTTAACTGTCATTGCTCTCTCCCTCCCCCTTTCTGTGTCACATTAATGTGCCTTCAGATAAACTGAGAGTAATGGCTGGGATAATGTTTACAGTCATGCCTCGGACACAGTGGGGCTTATTGTTTTCTGGGACTGCAGCTCTGCTCTAAGTTTCAGCCTCTCACACACTCCAAACTTGGCCTATGGATCTTTTATGTCTTGAGCTTTGCAGAATCTCGCCTGGGACAGCCTTTTGGAGGCAAGGGGGCAAGTCAAAATGGTTGTTGTAGAGCCAGACCAGGATCAGACGTCAGCTCTGGGCTGATAACGGTATAGAAAACCTTGGCATTCCATTTTGCTCTAGTTATTCTTATCACTTGCTCTTTTCAGCCACCTTCTGGTCACAAAATGATCTTTTCCCTGACCCAAGAAAAAATAAATTGCTGGTAGCAAAAAATTGTAAAGGGAATTATCAAATTCTGAGCTGGGCCATTTTTTAGCAATGATATTCTTCTTGACTCCAGTAGCAGGCTTGGTTGAGAGGCTTATGGGAACACAACTCACAACACAACAAAAGTTAATAGTATAAGCAGCTCATCATTGGTTGTCAGAGGATTTCATGGTTCATATAATATAGCTGTACTCTTTGGTCCAGTGGCAACAACAACAACAACACACACATACACACACACACACAGAAATGGCCATCAGCTTCAGAAAGGCCAAACAGGAAGTAAACATCACAGCCTCAGCCTCAAGAGGGAATCAGTAAAAGGAAAATTAAGGTGGAGCTGGACAAAGATAGGTATCAGCTCTACACTCCACAGTCAAACACTCTTGTTCCTCACTTTACAAGGCTATCAGGGAGTCTTCACTCTGTACCATAGATGCACACTGATAACCTTGATTCTGAAAGAATGATTTTTTTATCAGAACATTTCTTCTCCAAAGTGACATTCAGCATGTCCTTGTGAGCCTTGCGTCTGTAGTCCTGACTGGCCTGGATGTAAACAGAACTGATCATGAAAGCACAAGTTGCCTGAGGCTTTCCTGATGAGGACTGAGAAACATTAGTGAGGAATGTGTGCAGTGCAAAACAAAGCACTGTTGTAATAAACACACACAGCTTTGAGAATCTGTACATCCAGGAAGAAAGCATGCTGTGACTCAGCACAAACTCTTGTGAAGTTCTTAAGGAAACATGCCATTTGTTAACGACAGTGCACGTCTCAAAGAACAATTGCACACACTTTCAAAGGCGCCCTCAGAATGTTGGTAGTGAGTAGTTAAGTAGTAGTAGTAAAGTAGTGTTTCACAATACAGAATCAATTCTAAGGAATTGATAATATAGAAGTATGAAAAATGCACAATTGAAAAACTGTTACATGATAAGAAATGAAGGGATTCACATTACAGATGCACCTTTAAAATGTTAAAAGTTGATTAAGGGACTTTCAATAACACCAGGAAATTAGTTGCTTTGGTCTGCTGTGCCTTTGTGCTCAGAGCTGGCTGTGGTGCCTGCAGTATGTCTGAGCAGATTTCCAGAAGAACTCTCTCTCAAAATAACTGAGCAGCTAGCCTGCATACCAGACCCTCTTTCCCTCGGGCTAATTCTAATTCAACAGAAAACTGTTCTGCCGCTGGCCAAAATTGGTGACGACAAGCCCCAGATCAAAGGCTGAAGAATGAGTACCTCTGCAGTTTCCTGTTTCTCAGACAGTTGTACCAGCCTGCTGTATTGTTATTGGACTGCACTGGCTCGTTTTTACATCAGGGGAACCCTCTGCACAGCCTATGTCTCCATGGTGATCATGTCCCACCAAAGACGAAGTGGAGGAAATCCAGATCCTCTGTGGACCTGGCTGCCTATCACTCTCTGCTAACAGCATTTACAACCGCAACAACATCAGCTAAGTCCTCTTTCTTCCAATCCAAAATCAATGCCAATATAACTAACCCACGAAAACTTTTCTCCACCTTCTCCACGCTCCTCACCCCCCCTCCTCCTCCCTCCCCCTCCCACCTCTCTGCCAATGATTTCAGGGTCTACTTCGAGGAAAAGGTGACCAGCATCCGGGACTCCTTCTCTCCCTCAACAACACTCTTGACCACCACGGGCAACTCCATCAACCAGCTGTCTTCCTTCACGCCGCTCAAAGACTTGGAAGTACTACAACTCATCACAGACCACCACGCCACAACCTGCCCTCTGGACCCCATCCCCTCTACCCTGCTCCAATCCATATCTGGTGAGATCGCCCCATTTCTTTCCTCATTTATCAACTCCTCACTAACCTCTGGCACTGTCCCCACAGACTTCAAGAAAGCTCTGGTCACACCGCTCCTCAAGAAACCATCTACCGACCCATCCGATGTTACAAACTACCGACCGGTATCTCTTCTCTCATTTCTATCTAAAACCTTGGAACGTGCAGTACTTAACCAACTCTCCCCTTTTCTTCTCAGGAACAACCTCTTAGACCCCCATCAGTCAGGATTCAGAGCTGGACACTCAACAGAAACTGCACTCCTGGCCGTGACAGAGGCTCTCCACACGGCTAGAGCCTCCGGCTCGTCATCTGTCCTCATCCTCCTCGACCTCTCTGCTGCTTTTGATACAGTCAACCACCAGACACTATTATCAAAGCTGTCTGAGATGGGCATCTCTGGAACTGCCCTCTCCTGGTTCACGTCCTACCTGACTGGTAGATCTTCCCAGATCTACCGGAAAGGCTCCACCTCTGCACCCACCCCCCTCACTACAGGAGTTCCACAGGGTTCAGTACTGGGACCCCTACTCTTCTCAATTTATATTAACTCTCTTGGCTCAGTTATCAAATTGCATGGCTTCTCCTATCACTGCTATGCTGACGACATCCAACTCTTTTTCTCTTTCCCTCCCTCTACCCCCCAGGTCAACGAAAGAATCTCTGCATGCCTGGCTGACATCTCCAAATGGATGACATCCCACCACCTGAAGCTGAACCTCAGTAAAACGGATCTCCTCTTCATCCCAGCCGGCCCTTCCCCCCTGCATGACCTTTCCATCACCGTCGATGGCACCACAATACCATCCTCTCAGACAGCAAAGAGCTTGGGCATCACCCTCGACAGTAACCTGGACTTCAAGGAGTACATTGCTCGCACGTCACGGACCTGCCGATTCCTCCTCCACAACATCAGGAGGATTCGCCCGTTCCTAACCACATACGCGACGCAGCTCCTTATCCAGGCCACGGTTCTCCCTCGACTGGACTACTGCAACGCTCTCCTTGCAGGCCTCCCAGCATGCACCACCCACCCTCTCCAGCTCATCCAGAATGCAGCTGCCCGACTGATCTTCAACCTCCCCAAATTCTCCCATGTTACTCCCCTGCTGAAATCCCTCCACTGGCTTCCTGTCGCTGCCAGGATCAGATTCAAGACCCTGACCCTCGCCTTCTCTGCAGTCAACAGGACAGCCCCTGCCTACCTCCAAGAACTCATCCAGCCCTACACACCAGCCCGACCCCTGCGCTCAGCAGCAACTGGACGCCTTGCTCCCTGCATGGTCAAGGCAGGAGGTGCTCGTTCTGCCAGACATCGGCGTTTCGCCTACATCGCTCCCCAGTGGTGGAACGAACTCCCTGTCTCGCTACGGACAGCTTCTTCACCCCAGTCCTTCAGACGGGGCCTGAAGACGCACCTCTTCAGACTCTACCTGGACTGACCCAGCACACAATTGCTGCCCCCCCACCCCCCCACCCCACGAACCCATCAGTGCTGTCGTAAATTGCTGTGCTTTTTAAATTGTGCTTTTAAATTTGTCTCTTGTTGCCGCCTTTACCCTGACGCTCATTGTGCCGTTTGAAGTTGTTGAAGTTTGCCGTTCGAAAGTGTATCGTACTAGTTGCCCTTTAGGCTGTAATTGTACAAATCTGATAGTACTGCATCCTCAAACAGACCTTGCTCTCAGCTGAGAACTGTCTCATTGTGGAACTGTACACATCCTGTCCCCGTACTGTCGCTGTACCTACTGTATGCACTTTTGTAAGTCGCTTTGGATAAAAGCGTCTGCTAAATAAATAAATGTAAATGTAAATGTAAATGCATGTGCTGGTCCTCCAAGGTACAATGCATGCCATTGATCACAATATTGGTACATGGAAACACTACATGTTTAAAAGCAGGCCTTCCAAACAAAAGCGCAATGCAAAACATGCAGGTCCCAGCACACAACTGCAACCCCTGTGTCAGCAAATAACCTGGAGATGGAGCTGGTTTCAAGAACATTATTAAATAAAAACACTATAGTGAAGCCATGGGTTTAAGGACCAAAAGAAGCTTCAATAGTTTGGGGTTGGGCAGACACCAAGGCGACCCTCTAAGAACAGATATTATGTTACATTATTATTGTTGAACTTCATAAAAACAAACAATGGGAAAATGTGTTTCATGTTAATTCCATGGTTGTGTTAAGAAAACAATGGCATCTTTTAACTTCTCATTTCTGATTTAAATACAGAATTTAAGTACAAAAACAGTCAAGTCTACAAACAGATCACCCAATTTCCCAGTCCAACACAGCTGGGAAATGCATATGGTGTGTCTGAAATCACTTAAATGATGAATTACACTAGGGTCCAAAATTATTGGGACACCTGGGCATTTTGTGGTTTTGTGGATGTGTCCATGTAGCTATTAGTTTTATCACTCGAACCTAATTTATGGTGTGGCGAAAACAGTTACATGTTTTGGCAACTATTAACATTTTCAAAACATCTCTTTATGTGGTTGGCACACGATTGCCTGATGACTACCCTTATTTCCAACATGTTAATAATATGTATGACATTAATTCTGCCAAACAAACTGACAATTCCATGACATTAACTTAATTTTAAAAGGTACCTACATACTTATTGAGTGCAGACAAGTGAACAAAAATGACCTTCACTTCAATTAGGCCTGAACGTTGCCCTGCCCCCTAATTGAACACTCATACTGAAGCCTATATAAACCTAACAAGGTTGGAACATGGTCACAGAAGATGAAGCTGAAATTGACATTGACATAAATATGACTTTCCCAATGTCTGATGGAATATGCAGCAAAAATATTGTGGGTGTTCAGAAAAAAAGTGAGTGTCCCAATACTTTTGGACCCCAGTGTATATTATCTTCAACCATCAATTACAAGTGACAACAAAAATAAAGAATAGGACAAAATAGGACATTGAAGCAAACACATCTCCTCAAAAATATATTGGCATGGGGCATTAACGGTTCTGCAAGGCAAAGGATGAATCCGGCAGTGGACAGCAGATTGACTCATCAGCAAATTTAGCTACTTTTAGCTGCTTCCTTAGGACAATCATTCACGTTTTCCTCTTAAATATTTTTTTTTTGCAAATTCTAAACCACAGGTCACTGTTGTACTTGTATCCAGCACTCCAGAAATATTTCACTGAAGTGAAAAATGAAGAGAGAAAATGGAGTTTGACTCCTCTGTGCTAAACCATTGAGGTTCTGAGCTGTTGACATAACGTTAGAACAAATGCAGCAGATGACTTCAGCAAGACCCATAGACTGTTTGATGGCTGTTTTTATTGATAAAGATTTATATTCACTTTTCTATTGTTTGATCAGCACCTTTCACAGCAGGTTAACGTCCACAAGAAGCATGACAAATGGCTCTACTTTGTAGCTGTTAATTTTGCACATGACTGTACAGTTTATGACCTGCAATTGCCAAAAGGCCTTAGTCCCAACAGTACACAGATGCTCTGCATCATACAGTACAGTAGTTAATTCAGCACTGACAATAACAAAATTCTGCTACGTTGTCAGAGGTATAAACATGTAAAACATTATTGTTTTGGGTGCAACTCAAAAACAGGTTTATTTTCATGCACAAATCAAATGTGCAGTTGCAGAGCAAATCCAAATGAGATCCCACTCTCAAATTCCACATCATTCCATGAATGAAGCAGAAGTGAACTGTGGGACACTGGAGGCACAGTCTGAATCGAAATGTCTCAGCTGACGGCATTTGCATGAGTGTGTGCACACAAGACCATGTGGCAGCTGTTTCCATCAGACCACTGCACAACAATGGCATATCAGTGTTACCTCTGCTTTCCGGCTTTCCTCCAGTCTGTCAAGCACCCACTGAAGGAGCCATTCTTTCACAGAAAAAACACAGAACTCTTGTGTGGTAGCGCACACTCCACCTCCTGCCATATGTTCCAGAAGCATCTGGTGGGCTCAATTGCAATAATCTCTTATGGCACAAGTGGACTCATTGGACTTGGCAGCAGTGTAGCATGGTGGTTAAGGAGCCAGACTTGTAACCGAAAGGTTGCCGCTTTGATTCCCCACGGGGCTATTGCTGCTGTACCCTTGGGCAAGGTACTTAACCCAGAACTGCCTCAGTAAATATCCAGCTGTATAAATGGACAACATTGTAAAAACCTGTAATCGATGTAAGTTGCTCTGACTAAGAACGTCTGCTAAATACCAATAATGTAATGTAATGGTCAGAGGAAGGAAATTTAAAAGTGTGACAAATGTGCAACAAATCTGCCATACAGAACTAGAGCTATACACAGGGAGAGGCAATTACTTTGTTCCTCAGTTAGCCCACCCTTCGCAAACGTAATCAGCTGTGTTGTTTGTAGATATTGGATTGCCAATTTATGCATTTTTTGTGCTTGTTCCACTATTAGCTGTCTTGTCATTTTAAAATAATCCACAGAATAGGCTGTCTTTGAAAGTGTTTGGCAGGAGCTCCTCACAAGAAACAAGATGCATTAACATATTCACCCTACAAATGTAAATGAAGATATGATTTTTGATTTTCTAAGTGGTTCTGGGATGGAGACTCTGCCAAATAATTAAAACTTGAAGAGGGGTGTATGATTTGAGCAGCTACAGACTGTGGAGCTGGTAAATAATAGAGAGGGAGAGAAGCAGGCCAACTTAGCTGCCCCACCAGTGAAGTGAAGTGAAGTGAAGTGATAGAGGCTCATGTTTGTGGTTGGACTGGTTCGTTGAATGATGGGGCCCTTTCTGGTCTGCTCTTTACAGATTAACTCCTTAATTAAAACACAGTTGGTTGAAGTGTTTTCTCTTGATGAAATTAAACCTGCGCACTTTGGGTTTAAAGACCTAGTCTTTCGCCACTACACCACAGTTGGCATTTTGTAATTAAAAAATGAGGTTTCTGGGAGATGTTTTTGAAACTCATTAAAAGATATTGTCTACTTACCACAATAGGTTGCACAGCTGGAAGGTATGATTTCCAGTACAGCTAGGTCACATGGTATAGATATCTGTGGCCTAATAATGAACATCACAGATGAGAAATCACACAACGTCTCCCAATAAATACATTTTCAGTTTGTGCTAAGTCAGCTCTAAACTGTGTGCAATATATCCTTCAGAGACAGGCCTCCCTGGTTGTTTCACTGTGTCAGAATGGTAAATGTGTTGCTGGGTGCTGCAGGTGATAATTACCATGGACTAGCTGTGGATTATTAAAACACAGACTTTTTACATATGGACTAAATAGTCAGCATGGCCTGTTCTACATTGAAAATTCTGTTGCTGCCATGTTGAAGCTCCAAGTGTTCTTATTTGAAGTCTTGTTGTGAACACTCCTTAAGAGCTGAGTCTATAACGGCATTGGAACACAGACAGCGCCAGAACCTCCTGTTACTAACTGCAATCCCATAGATGGAGGAAAGAGAATTCAGGGGCTGAATATGTGGTCTTAATATGCTATTACATGATTTTATAAAAATAAAAACCCTCAAATGTCATCAACTGATGTCATTCCATTTTAACTGCTACAAAACAAATTTGACAAGATTAATGACCATTCAACATCATGTTTATCTGGAGTATATTTGCCATTTCTGTATGGTCTAAGCATAAGAGTTGTACCTACATAATGGCTTTTTTTTAAATTATCATTATATGTCATTTTAAGTAAGCTCGTCTGTTTCTTGAAGGAGCAGAGGGACATTTGGTTCTGCATATTTTTGTTGTTAAACTATTTCACAGAACTGTTTCCTATATTTAACACAGCCATGTTGTTATAGAAAATTTGGAGCCTCAAACTGCAGTTAATTTGATATTCCCTTATGGTACCCTGCCTTACTTTATAACCCGTGTTTTAACTTTTCACATACATTTTTTTCCTTTGAAAATCATACCTTCTACAAAGCATTTCACTCAAATGAATTGTGCAATAAGAATTATATTAAAAGGCTTCAAGCCTTTAGTCTCCAACCAGAAGCCTTGCACTTATTTCAGACTATTCTTTTCAAAACTGGGAAAGGATTTCTCCTTTTTATTATCTGATTGCCCAGCAACTCCTTATCCAGCAATCAGCTGGTCTCTCACTTTGAGCCTGCACCTTTCAAAATAAAGGTTTTCACAATGTTTCCCCAGTAAAACTCTGGGGAAACTCTAAAAATCTGATCCATTCAGATTAAAAGTAACTCCAAAATGAAAGATGTTGGTATACATCCAAACACCATACACAAATATTTGCCAAACCCAGTTGGAAAGGTCAACAATGTAGAGTACAGTTTCTGTTGTGTCATTCAGCAACAAAATTAACACCCTGAAATGGATCTTTGGCATGCATCTAACTCAAAGGCAAGGAACTGCATTCACATTTGATCTGTCCATCTGTCTCTATTGTAGATTAATTTGACCTTCTACTTACTATATAGGGACTAGTCTATTCATTGAAAGCTTTTTCTGACGTTCAACAACTTTATTCATTCCAAATGCATATTAATGACAACATGCACTCACAAATAAAAATGTTAAAACAGGTTCTGCAGAATGCATTAGATTACAGTTTTATTTTTCCTCAAAATGATTCAAAGCCAGCCATATTTGGCACACCTGCACAAGTACAAAAAATGTCTTAAAGCTTTCCCTGTCCTATTTTTAGTGATGTTTGCAATGAAAGATGTCTGATAAATGAAGTCCTCTCAGTTGTTGAAAATGTTGAAAATTCATTGGATCTGATGCACCATGTTAATGTGGACAGCAAAGAAGCTCTGCAAATGAATGGAGGGCCTCTCTTAATAAGGACAGAAGGAGAAAGAAAGAAACTTCAGGCACAGGAAACACTGGAACATAGGAAAGAATGACTGCAGATGAGAGGCAAGTTAAATGCTGACGAATAACTTTACACATATCTGGTCTCTTGAAAGCCTAACTACTCCCTGGCACCACCTGCTGTTGAGACATGCTGTGTGGACAGCATTGATGGCTATCTAATCTTCAGAAGTAACTCTGACTGATTTATAGTAGGTGGTAAACAATGATTTAGGGGAGTAGACTTCTTAAGAAATAAAAACTAAATGCCAAAGGCTGTTGAATTAAATAAAGTTTGACATGGGCACAGGCCTGGCGATATGAGGGTGCTTATGGATGTATTGCACCCCTATAAGGACCTCAGTAGACACCCAGTGGTCTCCTTATACCCCAATGTGTACATAGTATTTATGACATTTTGTGCCCCCCCATGGATTGCAATTTGCAATTGCACCCCTTTGTATTTCCCCTGGCACCGGGCCTGCATAGGCAGCCATTTTTGCACTGTGCTTATGACACAGCACTTCTTACACAAATTACAGTCAGGGCACTGCTGAAATCCTCTTCAGCAATTTTCTCAACCTGAATCAATTCAGTAGATGTCCATCAATATTGATGGATAAAATGCACCATGTAAGCTGTAGATGTACATTGAGATGTCTGTTTTAGCAAACAAAGGAATGAAAGCAGAGATATGATCAGTGTAGAAGAGTTTGTTTACCACAACACCACAACAGAAAAGAAAGAAGAAAAGAAATTCACATGGTACCTTCATTTGGTAAATTTTATTTATTCTTCATTAAGTGGGCTTTTATTACATGGTTTGTTTCTTGAGATCCAGGTTCCAGTTAGTAATACTCTCACAAACAAATCTGTCCATTATTCTAACAAACCCATTAACCACATGTTCACTAATGACACAAAACAAAGAAATAATACAAGCCAATTCAAATATGGTTGGGTCAGGGTGCACTATGCATTCCGAAGCACTGCTCCTGGAATTTGAGAACTTCTGCAAAAACTGCAGCAAATATTATTTGCATGCTATAGGGGTAAAAGCATAGTTTTAAATCTTCAACAATGTTACCAATAAAAAATATTTTAAACCCCACAATAAGAACACTAGGGGTCATGAAAGGGAAGATTTACAGATGGAAGCAGCATATACAATATGTGAGCAAGGGCATGGCTTATTGTTTGTAGTATGACAGAGATTTGTAAAAACAAAAGCAAAGACGAACCAGGGCTGCATTACTTGGCAGGAAGCAACTAATCCAGAAACTTTCTAAAATATCTCAGAACTGTGATATATCTCAGCCTAACCAACATGTTATTTTTCCTGTGATATCTTAGTATGGTCATAGCCAAGGCATCTAAATATAAAGTCAAGAAATCCACAATAACTAGAGGAAAATATGCATAAATACTTATTCACAGGAAGAGAAATGTCCAACTGCCAATCATCTGTGATAACTCAGCACCAGGTCAGATCTATGTGAGGGCTCTTCTTTGCTCAAAAAAACAAACAAAAAAAAAACAAGTGTCATTTCTGTTATCTCTTCCTAATGAAGAGACAACCACGTGTTACTACATGCCTCTATCCTTTCAATATAATACTGTTACATATCACAACCAGCCAGCTTTATATTTCTTGTCCATTTCCTTTTATCTGTCCAATGTTAATATATGTCTTTTAAAGTAATGATTTTTTCAAGTGTATATGAATGCTTGATAAAGAAACAAAAAGCAATGAGATGTGTACATATTTTTAAATGGTTATAGTTTTTCCTCTTCATAGATATATTTGAAGTCCTTAGCTTTAATGAGATAGCGTCAGTTGGATGTGCAGCATGAGGATCAGGAAATCAACACGAACATTGCCACAACCTAAGCCAAGACCTGTAAAATGGAACATCACTCAAGTCTGTCAGCCAATGGGATGCATGTTACACAGTACCCCCCGGTGAGTCACTTCCTGTCTATGGTCACAAAAATGTATTATGTGTAAGATTTTTTCAGTGCCGTCGGTCAGTCCAGTGAATCTAACGAGCATTTCATCTGCAGAGTGCAGGGTTACGTCTGATTAAAAACTAATTGGCAGATCACCAAAGCAAATAAAAAATACATTTATAGAAAAATAAACACTCAAAAAGGCAGATTGTCAGTTCTTTGATATAGCATACTTGTACTCCAATAGGCACACGTGAATCAATTACTATGTACATATCCATCATATCCTTCATTCTCAAAAAGGCAAATATTCGAATCAAAACATAAAAACAGTCTACTTATGTACTTTACTGGAATAACATTGGCATTAAATGAAAGTAAAGTAATTGTAGATGACAGAGTAAAATTTATTTTCATCTTTCAACATCCATTTTGTTTCCATTGCCTTTTTTCAGTTCAATTTGTGTCCTTATTTGGGCTCTGTAGAAATCCTGTAGATCCAGCAACATTTGATATACAATAAATAGACACAATATCAAAGCTTTTCTCATTTAGGTTAATGTTTGCTTCTTTTTACTGCAACTAATAAAGATTTTCAGTGTTTGATAACCTGAGGACAGGTGGGCAGACTGGATTCTGGTAAGCCCTGAACAGAAATTAAATCAAATATGCACTGCTCAAATTCTAAACACAAAAATAGCAAAGAGGTTTGTAATACTGAATGGAATGATTCTGAGAAGCCTGGATAAAATGCTTCAAATCATAAAGGTCCTGTGTCTCTTGGCCTGGCCTCCCCTGCATTCCTCATACCCAGTACTGGTTCTTTTTCAAAGCTGGATTGGTTGTCCTACAGTGCTGCAGCAGCTCCGGATCAGGCTCTTTGGAGTCCACATTTGACATAGGGATGTTGTTGGTCGGGTCAGTTTTGCGGAAGGTCTCCTGCTTGACCTCCCCATTTTTGGGCTTTGGGGAAGCGGTTTGAACATTATGCTTCCCTGTCTTGTTCCGCCGCACCAGGTAGTAGGCCACAGCGGCTGCCAGGAAAAGGAGCAGAAGAATGGCCAGGATGGGGATGAGGATGGCCCACAGGTTCCTCTGCATGGAGACCACAGGTTTCCTGTGGGAGCCAAAATCTGTATGTGCAGTGGTTGGGTTAGCCCCCTCGGGCCAGCCCAGATTACCTCTCCATCTTGAGCCTGGTGGTGTAGTGCGAGGAGGACTCTGCCTGCCTGCAGCATCCTTCCTGTCCACCACAGAGCCACTGGAGGGAACTTTGAGGATTTTGGCTCTGTACGTCACGGAAGGGTCGTAGGGGACTGTCCTGAAGGACAGGGTCCCCTCTGCGGGCGGTACTCCGTGTGCCCTCAGGATGAACTTGACCTCTTCCTCCTCAACCTTGTCCCCTGCTCCAGTGTCCCCCGGCACCTGCAGGGCAACATGGCCCTCCTCCACATCTCTTTGGGTGAAGCTCATCACTGGTTGGCCATCTGCTGCTCCTCCTACCCTTACAAACTGGGCTGACCGTGGCTGTGAGACTATGTGGAATGTTGGCACTGCATTTGTCTTGTTAGCCAACAGTGAGGCATCCAGGAGCTTAGTGTCCACAAGGACAGTCGCACCTTGTGGTAGGAGAGGGTCATGTGGAAGGTTCACCAGGGGAGTTACGGTGATGTTCAGGATGGTGGAGATGTTAGCCGCCCTGCTACGGGCCACGATGGCCACAGTGTCCCTCGGGGAGGTAGACTTGACAAATCGGACACTCACCCTGCCCTCCCTGATCTGCTTCTGGGAAAAGGCAGATGTGGGCTGCCGATCCACCATGACAGCAGCATACTCAGGGATATTCGTAATCTTGTAGATGACCTCCTCCTCATTTGGCCCGCCTGTGGTGGCTTTCAGCATGGACTCAGTGATCAGGGTCTCGTCGTCCCCTTGCCTTACGTGGATCTCCTCTGCCTTGGCTAACAACAGGGCCCTGGCCAGTATGCCGATGTGCAGGGTGTGTGACTCTGTCCGGTGTCTGCCATCGGAGACACTGAACTCCATGAACCCGTCGGCCAAGCTCCCATCACTGATGAATGTCACTCGTCCAGCGTTGATGTCCTCTTGGGTGAACTTCTCGATTTGGTCGTTGGACTCTGTGTCCACCAGCAGACCGTTGGCAGGGCCCTTGGTCACAGTAAAGATGATCTCAGCAGGCGTGTTGTCCTGGTCGATAGTGTTGAGGTACTCTTGGGTAAGGACCACGGCAGAGCCCTGCAGGACCTCCAGCAGGAGGTCCACGCTCACCAGCTCTGGTGGGCTGTAGTCACGGCGCCTGATGGAGATGTTGAAGGTCTCCTCCAGGACTACAGCAGCTGGGGATGGGACCTGAGGGCCTCTTACATTGGGCTTGAGGTACACACGAAAGGTGAAACTGTCAGATGAGGCATCTGAATACCGCTGAAGGTATTCCAGGTCACCTTTGTCTAGGTCTTCCTGCAGGAAATAAGGAGATTCCTTGGGCAGGTCTAGGTCACCAAGTACAAGTCTTCCATGAGCTGGGAATTGCTTCACTTCAAACATGACATCCATGAAGGCTTGTTCTGACTCCGCGATGCTGGCCAGGAGGTTGGAGGCATCTAGCCTGGAGCTGTCAATCACCTTCCTCTGATCTCGCACAATGTCAAGACCTGTGGGGAAACACAAAGAACACAGATACACTCACCCTCTGTTTCACTGGACCATGAAGAGATGAGAATTTCAGAGCATGTAATATAATGAGGGCCCTGTATATGTGTTTCTTGAAATAGTTCTCAAGCTGAAATGACTTGTTTGCAAAAGAAATGCTTTTAAGCATTTTCATATGACAGTGACAAATAACTTCATTAAAAATGAACACGTTATCAATATGGTGATTTTCACTTGTGACATTGTATTATTTATACTAGATTTTTCCTCAGCTATTTCATTCAGCTCCTGTAGATAACAAAAGGTGAGGCAAATTCAATTAACTAACTGTGCATTTATCAAAAAGGCGTTTACAGGTCTGGATGTGGTCCTGATACTTGGGAATATAGGGTTTACAATGATCTCCACCCCCAGTTGGAGTCACTTCAAGTTTAAACATAGAGCATGTAGGACACTAATAACAAAGTGCCACTGGTCCATACAATACTGCAAATGGTCATTGTTGATGATTTTTATTCATTCCAGCATTTTCCAATGGGACAGTTTGTTGAGAAACTCAAACGTGCAACAAGCAATAAGCATTGATTGTAATCATCAGTTAACAAGTTGATATATTTTTCCTGTGTGTCAGGAGTACACCCCTGGTTTTTTGAAAATGACGCACCCTGGACCAAACAACAGGACTGAATTTTGTTTTCTCAGAATTATATATTGAATTAGAGTCTTGGTCAGTTTGGTGATCCTGGCAAATGCCTATAGTCTTTTTTGTTCAGTTTAATTCCATCATTGACTGAGCAGCTTCAATGTTTTGCAGTGAAATAAACACTGATGTGTTAGGATTAAAGGTCATTTGTTTTGGGTCACCAGGAGAGGGACACTGAGTTGGGAAGCCATGCAAAACAGCAGACAGGGTTGCTATAATGGGTGATAATACTCCTCAATTTTTTGAAAACCTGTGGCAGGGGCAGACAGGGATATGGGAGTCAATCAGGCAGATGAAGTAAAGGATAAGATGTGGGGAGTGGTAACATGTGGGGGAGGAAATTAAGGGACCTTTCAACTTTTTTAGTTGAACTTTACATTGTACATTGTAGACCTCCTTATATAAACTACACTCGTGTGATGGCATTACAGTCATTTATTTTTCCCATTACTCCCATTGCAATTTCTACTTCAAGCTTGAAAAAGGCTGAATATTGCTAGATGAAACAGGCTGAGTGTGGACAATATTAAGCCAATTAGGCAAAAGTCTGAACATGATGTAGGTGATGTGAATGAAAAGGGTGGTGTAGTATAAGTGGATAAATGTTGAGTGTAGTGTACATTACGTGGTACAGGTGGAAAAGGGTTGAATGTGATATACCGCTGGGCAACTTTAAATTTGAATGAATACACTTATTCTCTATTCTGTTGGAATTTGCTCTGAATAAGTGTCTGCTAAATGCATGTAATGTAATGATATAGATGACATGTTGACAATGAATGTGCACAGTATAGATGAAAGAGGTTGATAATGTTATAAAGTACTGTTTTTCCAGCGTACATCTTGATTTTTACAGAAGCTGTATGTCAGACACTATGAATAAATAAGAAGTGTTGTGTGTGTTCATCCAAAGGAGTGCTGTGTAGTGGTACCTGTGTTTTTCCAGAGCTGGGATGAGCCGTTGCGGTTTTCAGCTAAGAACGAAATGGTAACGGGGAGGGTGTGCTCCTTCGCCTGGGCTGGGCCAGAGGACAGCAGGAGCTCGACAGAGTCCATAACAACCCAAAAAGGCTCCTCAGGTATCTGGTGTTCGTAGAATATAGACCCAGAATCCAGCTGTTCCGACAGAGAAGAGACCAGAGCTTTATCATCTGTGAGGTATGGTGGAGACTGAATGGAATTTTGAAGGAAGGGCGGTTACATGAAAAACATTTGCCTAAATGTTTGTGGTCTTAAGCTGCCGCTCTAAGTCACATGCCCACACTGCTTTCTCTCAGGCTGCAGAGCCACGTCAGACACATGGGAAGGGGGAAAAAGAAGGCAGATGGCAACTCCAATACTGATATTAATCCTTTTCTTCAGGAAATGCACACAAATCTAGTATTATAATCAGAATTTCCTGCTCAAACATGCCATAGATGCTCTGGCTATGTCTGTCATTAGATTCTACCAGCACTTTCTGATTTGTCCATTTTTCCACTCTACTATGTGTTTGATGAGGTTTCTGGCCTGGTTTGTTTGGAGCAGAGGTGACACTTCATGTGGAAATAGCAGTGTACTGTCCATTGTCAGGAGCTTTAAAGCTTTTCTCCTTTTAAATGAGAATATTATGGTACTAAATATTCAATGGGGCCCCCTGGTGACAGGAGTTTGCATAATAGGAGGAGGCCTGTTTAGATCATAAGGAGGATCACTGCTGGTATAGCATATTGCTGGGCTCAGATCAGATGCCCGGTGGGACAGCTGGGAAGACAAATGTAGAGACAAAAAGGGTTGAGACCCTTCTCCCAGTGCATACTCCTCAACATGAGTTGAGGCTTATTCAGACAAACTAGTGCACTGAGCTGTTGCATTGGTATTGTATGTTATAGAATATATGTTCTGGTACAAGTATGATTTCTGCAGAGAGGCTGATCAGACAGACGCTTCATCTGGGAACAAACAGATCCTAAGAAATGTAGTTTTTACCAAAACACTGAAATGAGATTCATCTCAATGATTTTTGAGGGTGCTATGATAAGGTATTTGATTGTGACATTTCTGCCATTTTTCCTGTTAAATGACAGACATCAGAGTAATATGGCTACTAAATATATCATTTAGTATAAAACCTTTTTTTGGTGCCCCCTCCTAATATTCCCTGCAAACTTGACTTCAGACAGTGCCCCTTTGGATGGGCAAAAACAGGCATTTGCACAGCATTTGAGGAGGCTGTGCTTTTGGGCCTCATTGCAACAGCCACTGCTTTTCCAGGATCTCATCCTCAAAAGACAACTGGGATGGTGAACAAGTCTCAACACGCATTGCTTCATGCCTGGAGGAGGGGCAAGGGTAGTGCCTGCTCCCTGAGAACAAATTAGCAGGTACATTAGCTGCTACATTAGGTGTAGCAGTCTCTCAAAAATCATCTGGTTCTGTCACATGGTCCCAAATAACAGAAGCAACCCAGATACTGCAGGATTTTGCGTGCACTTCTTGCCCACTTTTCCTTTTTTGAATGTAGGTCATTAAGAATGGTAACTCTGAGAGATCGAGTGAAGGGGGCACTCTCGATTGTGTGCAAACTCCTGCCATGACAGGGATAAATCATCCTGTTCAGAAAAGGTTTTAGTTTCTAGTTGATGATGACAGCATCTTCACTTCCTCATACAAACACAATTAACTCCAGGAATACCAATACAAAATCCAAATAAAAGTTGACTGTATTTTCTTAAGCTGACTCACCTCTGATTGGCTAAACCTAGAGACTTCCTTAAACTGTTTTTTGTGGTTAAGCGAAATCAGCCTGCCGAAACGAGGAGCTCTCAGCACAGCATATGTTATCTCGTCCCCACCCTCACTGGTCACCGCCTTCAGGATGTCACCTGTGATTGGCCTCCTTGTACCTTTAAAGAAAAGAATATCAATGTCACTGCTTAACTTTCCTTTGCAGGATGCAAAACAAGCACACATTCCCTCGGCAACTACATGAAATGTGCACTCAGCTGACGGTCTTTAGCAGACAGGTCTTTATCTGCTCCTGTCTGTTAAGCTGTGGACACATACACAACTGTTGGGTATAGTGGGTCTATAGTGGGCATGTGTACAAAGTCACAGGAAGACATGCATGTAGTGTGGTTAACGTCCTTCAGAACAGGGGCATGTTCTACCTGCCACCCACACCTCCACAGGAAATGACATGCACCTGGAAACAGCATGAGCTCCTCCTCTGTCTCCATGGAGATGGTAATCCGCCTGGCCGTGACCAGGAAACGGTACAGGGGCGACGTGTGCTCTCCGTCTGTCACCGTGAAAGTGAAACCACCCAATTGGCTGCCTGGAAAGGGTTGCACAGAGATGGGCGTTACATTTTCAGCAAACTTCACTCATGCCTGCTTACATCACTCATGCCTCAGGTACTAACTCTCACATTACATACATGACCCTGTTTATATCCTCATGCACATACCTCACATCTGAGACATCATTCTGAAATGACTCAGATTAAATGCTTCCCTTAATTACATTACAGCATTGACCAATTGGATCTCAACCTGTAATCATGCCAAAACACTAAGCCACGTTGCCACCCAATATTAATAACAATACTACTACTATTATTGCTACCAATAATATTATGTATTCAGCCAAGTCTTGGTTACCATACAGATGCATAAGGCTGAAGCTGACTTGAACGAATGTTTCCATTAGCATGAGTCTGAAAATAAATTCTGATGGATATCTCTCTATAAATATGTGTGAAATTGACTGGTATATTTTAAGAGAGCCTGGTTTAGGACAGATTTCACATTTCACAAGGTCACAACCTTCCAGTTTTGTAGCTCAACATGTCTTTATGAATATTGTGGTCATTAAGCCTGCTTCCATAAGTTTAATGAAAAAAAAACAGTTCTAAATTGGCAGGGTTGTGAATGCTGTCCTACATATAAAATGGTTGCCAATTTAATCAAACATGCCTATTTTAGGCATGTTTAATTGACAGGAAATTTAGTTCAGAGAGCCATGCAGACATGTCCATCCCAAGAGTAAACATTTTTAAAAGTTTACCTTTGTGGGTAAAGACAACATCCCCGCTGTTAATTTGAGCCTGAGTGAAATTTTGAATGCTGTCTCCAGGCGACATTCTGAGGGCTACAATCCCATTGGAAGGCGTCTCTATGGAATAAACCAGCTCCTCGGGAGGGGTGTCGGCATCTTCGGTACTCAACATATGTCCAGTGATTTCAGCATCCTCCCCTGAGAGAACCTGGGGGAGTGGGATAACGGAGGCAAAAATAAGTAATAATGAAATAACAAGGTATCAACAGCAAATAGCAAGTGAAGACTTGAGGATGATGTTGACTTTAACAGTTTCTTTATAGCAGGCTAGCTTGACTTGACTTGACGAAGCACACTGCATTGGTCTCCTAGGACACCCCTTTAATGGACTTCTAATGGCCTCATTGCTGAAAAGGACACTAATTGAAAGAAATGGAGCAGCTCTCTTGAAACACATTCATAAATAGCTTAAATCAGTGGGGAGGAGGGCTCATTGACTATTCATACTAAAGAAAGCATATTCTGTGCATGGCATAAATTTAGGTGATTATTGTTATTTACTGCACATTGTTACATGTTATTATTTAATAATAATATATTGCATGTTATTATTTAATAATACAATACATAGAAAAATAAAGGATAATTTGAGGATGTTTAGAGTAAACTGGGAACCCAAGTTTCCAAAATGATAAATAATACAGGCAGAGAGGCTTGAGACACAGGTGTCTGCTTCCCTCTAGTGGCCACTAACATATAAACACTGTGGGGGGGCCTCTCGGTGTCACCACTAGATGGAGACATAAGCTCAGTGATCTCTAATGAATTTTCACCTGAGAGATATTGGTTGATCTATACTGTGCATAAAGAAAATAAATAAAGGTGTATCCAAACTTTTGACTGGTACTGTACATGTCACTTCTCAATAGCAGAATAGCATTAACTTCCATTAACAACCTGATTATACAGTTGTTGTTTAGTGTAGATAAGGAGACAGATAACCAATGCTAAATTGACTATACACAAATGGCTGGTTTTCTTGAATATACAGTATCAGTCAAAAGTCTGGACATGCGAAAACTATATACATTTTTTTAAGAAAGTGAAACAAATTTTAAGCATTTAAGCATAAGTCTTTAGATCAAAATGTCTTTGAATGCATATTTCCCCTTATCTTGATCAGGTGTATCCAAACATTTCACTGGTACTCTACACACACACACACACACAAACACACACACACACACACGCAGGATCACACATTTTTATCACACAGGATCTACCCAGTGCTGTCAGAGAGAAGCAGCATTCGTTTAATGACATCTGCCAAAAACTTTTGGATAAGAATGTTAAGTTCGTTAACTTCCCCGCCAAGCTCATACTCATGCGACGTGAAGGGACTGCACAGAGCAGAGGATGTACGACCTTTTCTGGACACATTGGGCTAACCCAGTGAGCTAACTAAGCAGACCGTCATCACTTTGGGATAAAAGACTTGTATGCCTTGTAATCTTTCAATGGCCTATTATGACTTGAGAATTGTAATCCGTGTACGCTATTCTGTGCAGTCTGTATGAGCATGCAAGGAAATAACTTAATTTGCGTTAAGGATCATATGTAGGCTATCTTCCGTGATGCCCAATTTCAGCTACTCCATGTGTTTTCTGTTGACATGTTAAGCTATTGTATGTTGCATAGAACTTAGCTTGCTATTTGCCCCTCTTTATTTCTTTGCAACTCCTGGCACTATGTTTAGTGGAACTGAGCCATAAGCATTTTTTTGTGTTAGATATGGGAGTGGGGGGGATGGGGAGAATTTTAGTTTACTTTTTTGATCTCTCTGTGGAGATGACCACTCTTGGCGTCACTGGGCTTAGTAATACCCTTGTGGTTTTTTCTCTGTTATTTGTCCTTGTATTTGTGAGTTGTTTCTTACTATTACTTTCTATGGTTGTTTTTTCTGTTTTTCCGATGTTTCAAGATGGGTTTGTTCTGTTTGTTATTACTGACAGCACTAGACCTATTGGTATTTTTGGCTTGCTTCTGATGATCATGAGTAGTATGTTGTTTTGGAATATTGGATGCATATTTTGCATTGTTACTAATGGGAGAAAAGGCACCCATACGACTATGTCTTTACAGACTTGCATGCACACCAAGGCTATATTTACATTATTGCTATTGCTTTACATATAATAATACACTTCAGATGAGTTTTACCAAAATGGTTACGTGGAACTTAAAGGGAATTAACAGTGTAATTAAGAGGTGTAAAATTTTATCATTGTTTGAAAAGTAAAGGGTGCAGATTGCATTCTTACAGGAGACTCACCTATCTGATCTTGAGCATTTACAATTGAGAAGAGATTGGGTTGGCCAAGTCTTACATTCCTCCTTCAACTCCAGTAGACAAGGAGTAGCAATTCTGTTTCATAAAAGGCTGCCCTTTACAATAGAGAAACATATTGAAGACTCTGAGGGGATATACGTTTTGGTTACGGGATACTTGTATGGAGTACGAATCACTTCGGGTTGCATATATTCCCACAACCCATTTGAGGCATCTTTCTATTCCAAATTATTGCCTATTATTATCGTATAACATATCACATTACATCATTACATTTTTAGCAGGGAACTTTAACTATTGTTTAGATCCATTGCTAGACCAGAAAACACCTAACTAGACACCCATCTAACATGGCAGCAACCACTATGGAACTTTGCAAGGATTTGAATTCATATGATGCTTGGAGGACACTGGGCCCTAAAAGATTATACTTTTTTCTCTTGACCGCATGGCTCATACTCAACAATGAAATATTTCTTTACATCTAGACAGACTTTAGACAGGATTAAAACATGCTCTCTATACACAAAGGCACTCTCAGACCACTGTCTTGTTGGTTTGGAATTTTTACCTCCCTACTACAATCCCTCTTCACGGCATTGACAACTGAACCCTACTCTGCTTAGAAATCCCTCCAGTCTAACATTTTTAGAGGAGCAATGGAAACTCTTTTTTTCCATAAATGATACTCCAGACATATCTGCGTCAACATTATAGAGACTGCAAAAGCTTACTTAAGAGGTGTAGTCATCTCATATACTTCAGCTAAGAGAAAGGCAACAACTGGAACTTGAATGCCAGATATCAGAACTGCAAAAAGAGTTTATTCACTCATTCTCTAAATCTGTCCTAACCAAACTATATGCAGCTTGCTCAACCCTTGATAATCTTTTAACTCAGAAGATAGAAACAGCTATTTTCTCTGCTAAGCATAGACTATTTGAGTCAGCTAACAAACCAGGTAGACTACTGGCTCACCTGGCAAAGGGTAGAACAGATTCTAATGTGATTCCTTCCCTCAAAGACAGCAGGGGGGTGAAACAATTTAAAACTAAACATATGGTCAGAATTATGAAAGATTTTTATCAGAATTTATATTCTTCAGAATGCCGTAATACCACTGAGGATAGACTAAGATTCTTGGACTGTTTAAACCTTCCCACGCTGACAGATGAGAGCAGGGGTATTCTATGCTGCTCTGTTACAGAAGAGGACGTTTTTGAGACTATTGGATCATTACTGGGGGGGTAAGGCTCCGGGCCCCGACAGGCTCTGTCCCTAATTTTATAAGAAAATGGCTAAATCGGTGGTTGGTCCACACCAGAATGTATATTGAGTCATATGAAAAGGGCTGCTTACCACAGACACTCAACCTGGCCAACATATTACTTAATCTAAAAACAAATAAGCCTTCAGATTGTTGCTCCTCATATATGCCAATAAGTTTGATCGGAGTAGACTGTAAGGTGCTATCTAAACTCCTCGCAAGAAGGCTTTTTTTACCTGCTTTAATTACACCCAATCAAATAGGGTTCATTAAGAACAAACATTCTCTCACAAATGTTCAGCGTCATGTCTTGCAGTTTGCTCACTCCACACAAGATAGTACTCTGTGTTTCCCTCGATGCAGCTAAAGCATTTGATAATCTGGGGAGGGGCAAAAGACAGGGCTGCCCCCCCCCCCCCAATTTGGGCTGGCCATTGAACCACTGGCAGAAGCCATAAGATGCCATCGTGATATTTCTGGTGTAAGACTTGGTGGAATTGTCCAGAAGATAGTGCTGTACGCTGATGACACTTTTTTTAACCAAACCAGAGGAGTCAGTTCCAGCTTTTGTCTCCACCATGGACACATTTTGTGGCTTTTCAGACTATAGAATTAACTATGACAAATCTGGGGCTTTACCTCTGGATAACTTTGGTGATAGGAGCGTTTTGAACAATTTTCCTTTCAAATGGGCAGAATCTGGTTTTATTTGGTTATATATATTTATGTGTTAGGGTCTCTGTCAATATAAATAGCCTTTTTAAGCATAACTTCACCCCACTTTTGAACACTATCAAAAGCGATTTAGATAGGTGATTCGATCTCCCACTATCCTGGACTGGTAGAATTAGTTTAATTAAAATGAACATTCTTCCAAGGATCTTGTACCCTATGCAAATGCTCCCTGTGATAATAAAGAGGTCTGTCTTCTCTGACATTAAAAAATCCCCAAATTTATCTGGCATAGGAAAAAAACATGTCTTAAATTTAAGACCCTGCAATTGCCAAAGGGGGGGGCTTGCTTTGCCAAACTTCATGTTTTACCATTGGACATACCACATGCGTATAGTGTCAGGTTGGCTCCAGAGCTTTCTCAGTCCTAAAGGGGAGACTCACAAGTTCACTGGGAGGAAGGGTTACTCCTCTGTTCTGCATCCCCCTACCCAAAACAAAGCATTTCCTCCTGGAGTTGGCAAGAGTATCTTTAAATGCTGGTTTGACAAAGGGATCAGGATTGTTAGTGATCTGTCTGACGGTGACTCATTATTATCCTTTGAGCAACTCTAAGCTAAATATTGCATCCCATCCAGTCATTTTTATGGCTTTCTTCAGGTTAGGCATTTCATAAACAATTTAAAATTTCCTTTGGTCAAGCCGATCGCTTCCCCCATAGATACATTTTTGTTACAGTATCAGAGCAACAAGAACCTCTAATCGCATGTCTATTATAAATTACAGTCCCTTAATTCATTCAGCATAGAAAAAATTAAAGGTATATGGGAGAGAGACCTGGAATCTGAGATGGGGGAGGGGGCATGGTCTGATGCTGTTAAGTCCATAGGGAGAACCTTTTTGTGCAGTAGGCTAACAGAGAGTCAGTATAGGATCCTTCTTAAGCTACAGCGCACACCTCAGTTTCTTAACATTGTTGATCCAAAGATTCCTCCTTTTTATGTCAAATGTAGAAAGGAGGTGGGATCCTACTTTCACTGTTTTTTGCAGTATCCTCTAACATCTGTGTAAGGGGAAAATATATCAGGGGAACTCAGTAAAAATAACAAATGCTGACCTTGTATGTAGTGGGCATCCAAAGCTTGTTTGGCAATCTCCATTTGACCCCCAGGATGGGTGAGGCAGTGTTGTAGAGAAGGCTCAGTAACCTATAGATTTTTTTGTAATCTTCTCTATTGGGAATTGGCCGAAAAGTGTCTAACTGTCAGAGGACTTGTATAATCTGAATTTATACTTTAGAAATGCTGTTCCCAAAAGACTCATGATATATTGCAGTGCTATGTGCTGTCATTTGTTTGTTCTGTGTTTTGAAAAATACAATGAAATATGTTATAAAAAAAACCTCACATATATAAAACTCACTTCACTACTGTTCTTGGTGCTTTTGGATAACATGCAATGATGCAGTGATAATCCCAAAGAATGGGTTTCTGCTTATTTCAGCAGGGAATCACTGTGCATGTGCTCAAAAGCACCTCCAGGGGTAGCTGCAGCCCACACAAAGGTTGGTATGACAATGAGAAGACCCCATTCAGTGAACAGGAGTCTAATCAAAGCCAGCTGTGGCTGAATGAGTCAGAATTTATGGGGATTAGTGACTGTATCACTGTAGTGTTGTTTGCTGTGTCTGATCATCTATAGAGAACTCGTATATCCTGCATTAAATCAAACAGGACAGCAAGTTTTCATGAGAGGGGAAAAGGCCTCTATGAATGTGGTTGCTCCCTAGTCAAGAAACCAAAAACATATGATTATATTATATTTAGTGGGAAAGAGAAAAGGGTTAGAAACGGATGGTTCTTGAGCTCCCCAAAAACTGAATTCTTGCCACTGACAGGGCTTTCCAAAAATATATGTTACCACAGAGATGTGGAACCACAGGCAGGGACAAAGCAGTTGAATCATACACTTGGTTTCCAGTTGTACGTGATGATTATGGTTGCCGCTTTTCAGCCAGTTTCCAGCTCTTGCAGTGAGCTCTTGGCTCCGAGGCCTTTCTGACTATAGATGATTTCCGGTTAAGGGAGCCAGAGGTTTTTGCACCATACCTCCAGCCCAGTGTTGTGGGTCAGCCTTGGTGGCTCGTCATTGACCGGCAGCACGGTGATGCCAATGGTGACCGGCTCACTGGTTCTGCCAATCTCGAAAGCGGACGCAAGAAGAGTAAAGTGGTCCTCTATGGTCTCGCTGCTGTCATGCAGGTAGTAGATGAGCCCTCCTTTCACCTAGAATGCATAGAAAGAGCAAGGAGGTGTCCATGTCATATTTAGTCACAGCAGTGTGGTGTAGAGGTAAGGACAGGGGCTTGTGTTGACCATGGTAGGCCTCTGCTCTTGTACCTTTGGGTGAACAGTGATTCATGGAACACTGCTTATCCGTGTAAAATCTACTTTCAATGCTACAGCCATTTTGAGTGTGCTGAAGATAAATGACCATTTTGTAAAGAGACGCTGACTGAAATACCTGCTTGGCATGGCCAACTAAACACTTTCCCTGGGGTTAATTTTAATAAAACAATCATTCAATCAAAGGTTTTCTTTTTTGACATTGGCCTTGGAGGTATTCATCACACACTAACATGAAGTACCATGTAAAATCAGCCCAGCTGGTTCACATCCCATGAAGTGGACATAATGCCTGTTCTGAACTCTTCCTGGAACCACAGAAGCAATGCCCTTCACTGATGTGTATATGGAGAATCTCTTATATACAAAGAACTACCAGCTCCTCACCTTCAGGACCCAGAATTCCAAATTACATCTGAGCTTGATACACTCAGTCTTTAATTAAGCAACATTTATTCTCTGGTTTCTAGGCCTCTGATCCTGCAGATTTATTTCCCAGTGTGATACTCTGCACAAATTGAGATGAGAACAACACAAAGCACATGCATATCATTTTACATTAACACTGATGGTAGAGATGTTACCTCTATCTGGTAATTACCCGGAACCGGTTTTCAGTTGTTTGTAATGTTTAACAAGCAGGCCAACTAAAATAAAGACAGCACGTTAGTTGCTGACACAATTTTACTTGACACAGAAAAAAGTAGTGCCGCCTTCAATACATATGAAATTTTAACTTTTACTTTAACATTTTAGCTTTGCTAAATCTGCTTATAAAGGAAGAAAAATCAACTGAAAGCTCTGATGTGGTATTTTCAATGTTATTTACATTTATTCATTTAGCAGACGCTTTTATCCAAAGCGACTTAGGTTACAGTTCTTTACAATGTTATCCATTTATACAGCTGGATATTTACTGAGGCAATTGTGGGTTAAGTACCTTGCCCAAGGGTACAGCAGCAGTGTCCCAGCGGGGATCGAAGCTGCAACCTTTCGGTTACGAGTCCTGCTCCTTAACCACTATGCTACACTGCTGCTTATTTAATATAAAACTGATCTCTTTGTCATAGTTAAATGATTTAATGGAAAGCACACATAGGCAATACTTCACCATTAGGTGCAGTTAAGTATATACGAATCAGCCCCAGATGGGAGATCCTTATTAAAAATTCAAGCTGGCCAGTCATCATAAACATCTAAGTTCCCTGTCTCCCATTAGTAGTTCACCGGGTGCGATGGGTGTGCATGCGCACGCAGCAACCGGCGGTGAGAGTTTGGCGTCCTCGTGTTGGTGTTTTATACTTGTTTTAAAGGTTTTTACATGTCCTTTCCTTTCTTAATTCAATTGTTTGAGTGTTGGTATGATTGAGTGCTCCTAGTGCTGCTAATTTAAAATGGATCTTCTTTATCCTGCCGCTTTGTGGATTCTGTTCTATTTACTGATTGCCTGCGATGTCAACGGGGCTGTCTACCGGGGTCAGACGCAGTACACTAGAGATTTGCTGCTGCAATTGAACTGCGAGTTTGGCTTGCGTGACAGATATCACGCTACAGCTACCAAACTTTATTCGGAGAGATTCTCATGAAACCTCTGGAGCAACGAGGGATAAGAAGAGGAAGTGGGGTAAACGAGGAGGCATCAGACTACGTTTGAGGAAACAACGGCTCACCCAGATTCCTCTGCCCTCAGTGATCATGGGAAACGTCCAGTCCCTGAGGAACAAAGTGGACGAACTCCAGGGGTACGTCCGTTTTCAGAAGGACTTCAGAGACTGCTGTGTCTTGGCCTTCACTGAGACATGGCTCACTGAGCATGACCAGGACATCAACCTGTTCATTGATGGTTTCGGAGTGCCATTTTGTCTGGATCAAAAGGCTGAAGTGATGAGGAAAATTCAAGGTGGTGGGGTGGGGTATGTTTATATATTAACAAATGATACTGTAGTTCTGTGACTGTCAGAGAGCACATTTGTTAGCCAGATGTTGAACTTTTATCAGTATTGTTACGTCCTTTCTACCTGCCCTCTGAGTTTTCATAACTTTTTATAACAATAGTGTACATCCACCCGGAGGCAAATGCCGCCTCTGCCTGTAGCACGATCTTCAACGTAGTGCAAAAACTGCAGTCGATTTCACCTGCTGCACCAAACTTGATATTGGGTGATTTTAACCATGTCTCCCTTGAAAAGACACTTAAAAACTTTTACCAATATGTCTCCTGTCCGACTAGGCGGGATAAGACATTAGATCTTTGTTGTGGGACAGTAAAGGATACTTATAAATCACTCCCCCTACCTCCATTGGGCTCTGCGGATCATAACTGTGTGCATTTACTGCCCATATATAAAACAGTTTTAAGGAGAGAGAAAGTGCAGACAAAGGATATAAAGGTCTGGACTGAAGAATCTGTGCTCTGTCTGCAGGAATGTTATGACTGCACGGACTGGGACATGTTTAAACAATCCTGTGGTGATGATTTAGACAAACTTGTTGATGTAACATGCTCATATGTTGCCTTTTGTTGGGACATGATCATTCCCTGTAAGCAAGTTAAAATTTACCCTAATAACAAACCATGGGTGACCAAATCCGTTAAGTCCAGCATACAGAAAAAGAAACTTGTCTTTAAACAGGGAGCAGCCTCTGATCTGCATATAGCTACTAAGGAGCTGAAAATAGAAATCTTGAAAGCAAAACAGAATTAACAAAACAAAACAAAATCTGAACAAGAGAACAAGATGGCTGCATATAACCTTGGCTCAGCCTGGTCTTGCATGAAAACTATTAACAGGCCTTCGGAATCCAAAGAACAGCAGTCAGGCCACCCTGGATGGCTTCAATTCAGATACTGAGTTTTCTAATGCCCTTAATCATTTTTATAATTGTTTTGATACTTTTGCTTTTAGTAATGAACTTCAGGAGTTACAGACTTGAAGATAATCAGCACTTGATGACACACACAGACCAAAAGGATGTGGAAAAGGCCTTCCTCTCAGTAAGAGTAAATAAGAGTCATGGACCTGATAACATCTGTGGTAGTTTACGTAAATCTTGTGCAGAAGAACTGAGTCCTGTATTCGACTACATTTTTAATAAGTCACTACAGGCACAGCTTGTACCTAAGGTTTGGAAGGATGCTCCCTGTTTCTAAATCTATTTTATACAGTTTTTTATCTATTTTTTAAAATCTATTTTTATCCATTTTTATACAGTTGTCCCAAAACTCTTAATGGTTTTAGACCGGTTGTTCTTACGTCAGTTTTAATGAAAATCCTCGAAACACTGGTAAGGTCGGAAATCTTAAGGAAAACTGAGCATGCACTTGATCCCATGCAGTTTGCTTATAGGCCACATAGAGGAGTGGAGGATGCCACAGTCACTTTACATAACTTACTTGTTAAACACTTGGAGGGAAATGGATCTCATGCTAGATTTTGTTGATTTTTCCTCTGCTTTTAACACAGTTCAACCCCATATTTTAACTAGTAGGCTTTTAGAACAATTTGACTTGAGTAACAATCCTGTGGGCTGGATTCTTGACTTTTTAACTAATAGGGCACAAAGAGTGAGGATAAATGGAACTCTGTCTGACATGAAGTCACATCAATTAAGGGTCAGAAAGTGGAATGTGTGCAATCTTATGAATATCTTGGGGCAATTATTGACTCAAAACTGAACTTTGAAGCAAATTGTGAAGCTGTGTGCAAAAAGGGGCACCAGCATTTGTTTTGTTTGAGGAAACTGTCCTATTTTCACATTGACAAAACCATGATGACCTTATTCTATTGTGCTTTTATTGAATTGATTTTATCTTTTTCTTTAGTGTCATGGATTGATAACCTATTTAACCTATTTAAAGAACAGAAATTCTCTGAATCAAATTATTAAATGGTCTAGTAGGCTGATTGGCAAGTCACAGCTTAACCCAGCATCCCTGTACACCAGACAGTTACAGTGGATAACGGGCTCAATCTTCAATGACAACTCCCAGAGTGAATTTCAGCTTCTTCCTTCTGGACAAACGTTTATAGTCCCACAGTGCAGAACAAAGCGGTATAAAAATAGCTTTGTTCCAGCAGCCATTACTCAGATAAACAAGTCGTAGCAACATTGCACAGATGATATAGAAGCAACATTTATTTTATTTTATTTTACTTTTAGTTTAAGTGGTTTAGTGATGATTGGAATTTTGAGCACATTTATTATATTTATTATGTTGTCTACTGTCTGTGTTGTTTGTAAAAAGTGTGTTAAGATGGATGACTCATCTACTGTAAACCAAATCTACCTATGGGTACAAATAAAGTAACCTGAACCTGAACCTGAACAGCATAATGCATATGTCAGTAACATATATTACGGTGTGTGGGAAAAAAACCTCACTCCGTAATAAAAAGAGACAAAATGTTCAGAATGGGAGATGATTTCATTTAGCTTAGATTTTTTCACCATAATCAGATCTCACGGAAGCTTGACTTTCTGCTTCTTGCAACAGGTATGTGATACACAACAGAGTTATTTGGGAAAAACATGCTGGTGAATGTGTGCAGGGGGCTGTGTGCACATACATTATTACAGTAATATATGGGCCAGTTTATTTTGGCTCTTGGCAGTGTGGAATTTGCATCAGTTTTTCCAGTTTAAAAGGGGGCAAAAATGCTAAAATGACAAACTAGATGTTTTAGTACTTCTCATGGAAGAACTAACAAGCTCTGATAAGATGTATGAAACATGCAGGGCACAAAAATGTTTTCCCACATGCAACCACCCTTTCCTTTCGTAGTGTGGATTTCTGTGCTTTGATATAGGACTATATAAATGCCACAAACATACCATTACCATGAATAAATTCATTCTATCCAATCCTTTCCAAGTTGCTTTAAATGCAAACACAATAAACAATAATGTTATCTTCTGACTGACTCCAGGGTAACATGGCAATAGTGCAACATTTAGTTTCATACAGACCTTTATACCCAGAATGTCTGAAGACATAATTTAGCTTTTTATTATTTTGAGAATAATAATTAATATGACAAAAAACATTAAATCTGTCAAAACAACAGTAATGGACTTTTTAGACTGCTTTTGTAATTATTGATCACACTGCTTCGGATCTTCTCTTAACATACATACAGACACACTTTAATTAATTTAGCTGTCCCCAAGCAATGACTCAGTATTGCACAGTGATCCCTAAACGTCAGACACTTGACATTGTTCATGACCACAGAAGAAAGCAATCATTTTGTATGTATTTTGATCATTTAACTTGAGATCATTTGCCTCAATTAGTGATGGAGGAGGAAGGCAAAAGCACTTACATCATCCCAGGTGAAGGCAGTCAGGTCATCCTCGTCGCCATCCATGTAGCGGATGGCACCGTGTTGAGGGGCTTCCTCCACCACAAAGTCGATGTTAGCAGAGCTGTAGAAGGAGTGTGTGATGTTGAGGAGGTCCTGGGTCAGTGCCACACCGCTGCCCTCCCTGACAGTGAAGTTGAGGCCATGGAAAGGGACCTGCCCTGGGACAGTGTCCACAGCAACCTGGATGTCCTCCAGTGTCACAAATCCATTGGTGATGTCCACGGTGAAAGAGTCCCCACCTGGGGTGGGCATGGGAATGAAGAGGATCTGATCATTGTTTATTTCCTCCTGGGAGAAGGAGTGGATGTAGTCCAGAGAGGAGCCGTTGGTCACCTTGACGACATGGCCAAGGCTAGGTGGCCGTTTGATGGTGTACATCATCTCTGAGGGAAGGATGTCAGCCTGTTCCACCTGTTGTGGGTGACAGTGATTTCTGAGAACATTCCCACAAATGTCCTAAACATGATTAATACAGTACATGCTCCAGAGCTTAGAAGGACCTGAAAATGGTTCAATGCAGTAGGAAAACCCAGAGAAAGCTGGACATACCAAGCATCTGTAAATTGGAATTGTAAGAGATGTTGATTTAGTGGTAATGATTATGATGATTATGTTATGATTTCATTAGCTATATAACAGTATCAGTGCTGGGCCTGGATAAGTAATGCTGCAAATAGGGTGGTGATTTTTTGTGTTGACTGCAGAATTGAGTGTCACACAGGTAAACACATTATAAGGCTGAAAATAAAGTGATCCTGTAAACGAAACTGCATTCATTTTAGAGGAAAAAAGAAACTGCACAATGCATACTTACACACAGACAGATTTATAACCACACAAAGTTCAAAGATTTTGAACCAGCTATCTTGTGGTTAGGGTTTCTGGAGCATTGTAGTCCTACAATTTTACATGGTAAGACATGTATCTACCACTCTGTCAGCCAGTGCAATTCCAGTGTATATAGTTATATACAGTATATAGTTTGAGAAGCTCCATGTGTTTGATTATTACATTTAGTCATTTTTATCTACTCTTTATACTAATGTATACAACTATGACCTTTGCAATAAATCCACATAAATGACTTGAGAAGTGCTTGAAGCACATATTTTTACTGTATATAAATCTAACTGGATAATTAGCGTACTTGAAAATTCTGCCTGCAATGCAGTTCCAGATGAGGGGGTTTTCAGTAATTAATCAATAAAACCATATGAATAGGAACAGACCATTTCAAGTGAAATGCACTCATTTTCATATTTCTGGTAAGAATCATATTTTTTGTAGCTTGTGCAATGTGTGAAGTGTTTTCCCCATTTTGCCTTGAGAACAACTGATTAAATGAACAAGAATAAAAGCAGCAGAGATGAACAGTGTGACACTTGATTCTCCATGTAATTTATGCATCTACTTTAGCAGATATTACTGTTGGCAAGTGGTTGAAAAATTCATTCATAATTGCTCCATGACATTCCAATATTCCAATAAACACTGGTTAAGATATGAAACAGATTTATCTGATGAATGCAAATATATAAATGATTGTACTGTGGAACAGAACATCAGTGTAGAAAAAAATTAAATGATAAATTAGGATTTCAACACAAAAAACAAGATAATAAAGAAAGCTTACCCTGAGATGATCCTTGTTGATCACTGTGTTTTCTCCTTCATAAGAGATGATGAGCTTATTGATGATAACCTCTGGCTCTGATGGGTATCCTTCCTTGAATATCTTGATTCTGAATGTACCATAGTCAGAGACACCTTTGGACTGTACTGTGAAACTGAAGGCGTCTTTCAATTCCAGCCCTTGGCCATTGTGCTGATATGACACCACACCTCTTATCAGGTCTTCCTGGGTGAAGGAAGAAGCCTCTATTCCGCTGACGATGATTGTCCCTTCACTAGGGGGCGAAGTCACCTCATATTGAATCTCGCTTGGGTCCCGGATATCAGTGTTAGACTCCACATTGAGTAAGCTAGTGTCCAGGGTCTTGGTGCTGCCAGGGTGGATGATGGCCATAGTGTTGTTCACCACACGGAGGTAGGGCTCGCTGGCTTGAATTTGGAGCAGAGCTGTAGTTTTGTGCAGGCCGTCAGAGACCTGGAGCTGGAACGTCTCACGATCTGCCCCATGGTGGATGAAAAGGACCTTTTTCTCTCTCAGGTCAGCCTGGGTGAATCGGAAGAGGGGAAGAGAACTATCCTGTGCTGCAACAATGTTCCCTGACAAGATTCCTGCGCGCATGTAGACTAGCTGGCTGTCATTGATACCAGAGTCCTCATCCCTGAACAAAATGTCATCTGTGGTCAGCAGGCGCTGCCCGTTACGTACCACATTGAAGACTTTGTCCACAACTCTGACTGGAACGTGATCATTACTAGACTGTATAGAGATTCTGAACACACCACTGATGGACTCCTGCCCCTGGGTCGGATTGTGTCCTCTGGCTTGATTGAAAGCCAAGAATGTGAACTCATCTTCACTAGTCTCTGATCTGTCATGCTTGTAGATCAGTCGGTCCAAAAGCAGGTCCTCATTGCTGAACACTTTAATGGCTCCTTCAAATCTAGGCTGTCCCGGTGGGGAGTCCCGGATAAGATGACCATTTCTAGGACCCTCTGTGACCTTGTACAGAAAATCCATTGAGATTCCAGTTTGAACCCAGAGGTGGTCCTTGTTCAGGACATTCTCTCTGCCTTCCAAAACAACAAGTCTTTCATTAGTCAGAACTGGTATGTCAGCATCGGCTAGGATCTTTATAGGGTAGGTGTAGACCGGGGAGTAATGGTTTCCTGTATGGACTCTGAACTGGAACTGGTCCTCCATATTCCCAGTTCTGCTGACTTTTACTTTATAGTTGAGATGAGAATCCCACAGATCGTGCTGTGTGAAACTGTCTCCCACCATTAGCTCCTTTCCGCGCAACAGCAAAGTACCCAGTGTCGGAGCCTTCATGAGGGTATACTTCACAGATTCTGGATATACATTTTTTCCTCTCACAACAGCCTCAAGTTCTTTTTGTGTTATAGCTTTTTGCTCTTCTCTTCCAACTTCTAGAGGGACCATTGCAGCCATTTTTACCTCAGATGGAATGATCTTAATTATAAAAGTGCCGGGCAGTGTTAACATCCCAAGATACACGTTGAACTGGATGTGTTCAACTGCTATATCTTCACGTTCACTCCAGTCTGTGCTGATGTACCTCAAAACACCTCGCTCTAAGTCAAACTGCTGGAATGACATCACTGGCCTAACCACACCATCACTTGTCAGAATCTGCAGTTCTCCAAACCTCAATGCCTGTGTAACATTATACACAATGACCCCATTCCTCGGAATGGAGGTCACTGCCAGATTCTGGATCCCAATGATGGAACTCTGGCCCTGTGGAAGAAGAAGGCCGGTATTTGTGACAAGGGTCATCTGAGGCGGTGTGGCTATCAGGTTGAAAGTGGTGACCTGCCTGATGGACTGTCCCTCTGACACTTGCAAGACCAGGTGTGCTACTTCTCCACCTCTGTGGACATAGTAAATTATTCCATCTTTCAGCTGTTCACATGTAAACTCATCTATGCTCCTTCCTGGTTGCTGGGCATTTTCAAAATACCCCTCCTCAGCAATAGGTTTGGAGGTGACTATGACTTTCAGTTCATCGCACTGCATGTCAGAATCCACAGTCTTGATCAACGCAGTGCTGAAACGGGTACGCCCATACTTTGTGATTGAGATTTCACTGCCCCTCACTTGAGGAACTTCATTGACAGGTATGACCTCCACTGGAAGGACATACTGATAGGGGTTTTTCAAGCAGTCCGGAAGGTCACTCTGCCCATGAGCGACAACCTCCAACTGTATCTGATCTCCGTACTTCTCATTGCCGTTGTGGAGATACTTGATTTTCTTATTGACCACATCAAGGAGGGTGAACTTTTTGGTCCTCCTGTTGTTGATGTTCATGTCAACCAGTCCATACCAGGGGTTGTTTTGAAGGGTGAAGATGATCTGTGATTGCCTGAGTCCCACCTTGTTCAGATCTATGGTGGGGCTGAGGTGGTTAATGTCAAGAAAAGCCTCCCCACCTTCGGGAACAAACAAGGGCTTCATGTCAAGCAGCTTGGTGATGTTCTGAAGCATTTCTGGCAAGTCATCTGTTGGATGGCAATGCCTTTCGTTGGAGTCGTCAATCTCCTCTCCCTCACATTTCACATGAATGTCTTTGGTCACCAAAACATCCTGCAGGCTTTGCTCCCTATTGTTCACTTTGATCGCTCCTAAACAGCCAATGAATGACTCTGAGGTGATTTCCTCCTCCATGCGAGTCAAAACTCCACTGTCTTGGTGTACTTCCTTCATCTTTGCCTCTACGCCCCCAAAGTACAGGTTCCCTGTGAGATCTAAGCTTTCGAAGACATTCAGAGGCATAGACACAGCATTACTGCCAACGGTCAACTCAATCATACTCTCATTGATTTGAACTTTAATTGTATGCCACTGGTCATCATCTAATTTCACCTCTGAGTTTTTCAGGACATTGAGTCCACTTCCCAGGTCTACCACCCCTTTGAGATGACCTTCTTCCAAGCCCACAGCTACAAAATCGGTTTGGTGCCCAGCATGGAAAACCAGAAGGGCGTCTACAATGGTGGTCTTCATCTGCAGCTCCACAATCCTGGGTGCTGCTGTGCTCCATGTCGGGTAGGAAATGAAGGAGTCAGTGCTGATGAAGCTCATTGCTTCTCCTTCTCCAGCCTCAAATTCTCCACTGCACCCTTCCTTGGTGTTGTGGCATGATATGGGAGCTGATTTGAGGATGTCAAAGCTATGGGATTCGAACCTCACGTTGCTAATGCAGCCTCGCAGCGGAGGAATTGCACCATCCAGGTATAGGGCTGTTGTGGTCCCTGTCCCCCCAAGGAAGAATCCCAGGTCAATGTTGAGGTCATCCTGGGTTTTTGAGAGGGGCAGTTGACTGGTGTAGAGGTCATCAACCAGCAGGATCAGTCTGGAGTCCTCCAGGGTGACTACTACTTTGTGCTCAATGAGATTGTTCAGTAATACACCTAGGGGTGACAATAGCTCCAGCTCACCCGACCCCATATCCATTCGAACCTGGAACACAGACAGAGTGATTGCATCACATTATTTATATTCCTATAGCCAGGTTGACTCACACAACCATTATTTTTACATATTACCCACTTATGTAGTGGGTACTTCATAATGCAAACAAGGTTAAGTACCTTGCTCAACAACAGTTGTGAACTGAACCTGTGGTCTTCCTAATTACCTCCCTGTATTTAAATAAATGGCACCTTTATATTACCCTCAAATAGCACCTTCAATACCTGTCAAGGGTGTGAAAGTGGTTTACAGAGCACCTGGTACGTCTGCCGTAGCCATCACATCCCTGAACCATGCATCAGCTGAGGCAGAGAGGCAAGGATGTGTTCCCGGCACTGCTTTTTTCAAATTTTTGTGGTTGTGACATGGTCACAAGGCTGTGTTTATGCATTCATCCAGACAAAGCCAACTCAGCTTTTTTTGTTTATCCACAATTCAGTGAATGTTTACAACAGCACATCTGATGCTAATTCTTCCTCGCACATAATATGTCAACCAGTTATTCATGGAATTAAAATATCAAGAATCTAAACACAACTTACTCAGTTGCCATTTATTCCTTGAATGTAGTCGTATTCTCATATTTCAAACCTCTGTTTTCCTAACCTGTAGTCTCCCACTCTGAAGCTCCAGGATCAGGTAGTCTTGAACTCCACCTGCCAAGAGGAGAAGACCGCTGCCTCTGCTGGTCTTGAACTGCAGTGACAGGTGGAACCTGGAGACATCTTGGATGGCTTGTATGTCACAGTAGCTGTCCCCAAAATAGGAAACTGCTGACACAATATCAGAACACTGTTTAATTTAGGGAAGATTTTATACACAAGCACAGTCAAAATAAATGCCAGTTTATGTGTTTTATGTTTTTTAAGGCTGCATAGATTCCTTCTTAAGGGGAGCATATACAGTCCATAAAGATGCTTTGGTTAGTCAGATCCAGATCAGATCAGATCAGATCAGATCAGATCCAGGGATTTCTTGTAAAGATTAACTGGCTGTTATTTGCTTCTAAATGGTTATATACCTGTGTTTATAGAACCCTATGTCTTTTACCATCTTTCTGTGTCAAACCCATGGCTGTGAGTGTGTTGGTTCTGGTTTATTGTGTTTATTTTTATATGAACAATTTTTACTTTCACTTTTGCTGCTTTTTGCGTTTTTTTTTTGTCTGTGATGCATCACCCAGCACTGTAACAACTGTATTTAATTTATTTGATAAATGGACCTTTTAATGCACCACATGTGTGCACCAAAGTCATTCTAGTCAGGAAGAACTAGAATTTGACAGCACAGGAATAGAGAAAAAAAATGTTCCCACACTGATACATAAATACTTATGCTGTATGTTCCCCTGGACTCACGTGAAATGATACATGCATGAATTATTCTGGCATTCTCCGCTAAGGGATCCTAAGAAAGGAGCTGAAAATATCTTCGTGGAATTCCCTCTCTCAATATCTCCATCCTTATGGCTTTGACCCTTTTTAGGCCAGCCAGTCCCAAGGAAGCTCCTCTCCAGGATTTCCCAGCCTGTCAGTCTCCCGTTTTCTGCTGTTACGTGGGCCCAACCACCTGTATGGGACAAGGGGTCGCGGGGGTCTTCTGATTGCCAGACACTACAGAAGTTGTTCGGGTCCCGTCAGTGCTCCTAAATTAAACCAAAAACTCTCCAAAGGCCTTTGAGTTCCAAGGTATTGTTTTCAGGGGCTGGAGCCAAGAGATAGGGGTGGGGTAGGGGCTGAATCACAACCACACACTTGCTGCATCAGGGGTCAGAGGTCACAGCGGTGTGATTTTGGGAAATCAGGGGGGATACTGACATGTTTCCAACAGCAGACAATGAGGACGCTTGAGCCCAAGAAGAAGGGGGCCGACCAGCAATTTGACACCAGAAACATTCCGCAGAGGTCAAAGGTGTGCCCCCGTGTCCTTGCAGGCACCCGAAACAGACAAGGAGTCAGGCTCAGGGGTATTTCCAGGTCATGAGCCACACTGAATGAGAGCAGTCACTCCACAGGTTTGCACCCGATGCCACATATCAACAAAAAAAACCAATCGCAATTGACCGCAGCTGAGCACATGTTTGAAATATCTCTGCCGACTCATTTACAGCCTCCTTCAAATGTAGGAACATAACAGAGCTGTGCATTGTTCTTTCTTTGTTTTTGTTTTTGTCACCAAAACAACCAGTCATATTTACCAATATCCTTCTAAAACAAAAGTGCAAAATGTTTAGCTCTGTCATCCTGGAAAATGAGGTGTTACAATGGAACACGACAAACGGGTAGATGATAATCCTGTCTTTGTTACTGTACTCAGACAAGCATATGCAAACAAATACACACACACACACACACACACACACACACACACACACATGTTTGTAACATATTGATTTGATACGTATCAAGGCCAAAACATTGCTTTTATCATTATTCCATGAGTTTGGATCTTGCCACAAGCTAAATCTATAGCTGCTGCCAAGCATGCACATTTTGTGAAGAAAGACATTTGTGATGAACTGTCTCAATTGTAGGCCAAACATTCACAGTAGGATTTAATTAGGTGCATCTCTGTATCTTTCCCCCAGAACCAATATGAAACAATTCCTAGCTGAGCTCCTTGCAAGCGATTCAGATCTATCAGTTAGGTCATGGTGAGTCATAAACTGAAATCGAAAAGGATTCTTTCTTTCCCCCTTCAGGAAGGGTGTAAGTATTGCCTTAGCCATTTGCCAAATTCTGAAAGTCATGATTGCATAGTATTGGTCTCCTCAAATTTGAGAGCTGGCTTAACGTAAGGATTGCTTGTGCAGCACAGAGGTTCATAGTGGAGAAAAAACAGGCAGCAGTTTCCAAAGCTGCACCCGAGAGTTGATTTCACTGCTCTCTGGAGCAGTTTTCACACTGGGCAAAGGTGATCCAGGCATAAGATATCTGCCAACATAGCACTGGCCAGTTTACCGGTATTAAAGAGAAAGCTGTGTGGAAGCTTGTTTACAAGTAAAAAAGGTCAGACCAAAGCCCTCTGAGTAAAACATAACCTGAACAGAAAAAACAAGAACAAAAACAAAATTGTGTAATCTGCTTTTTTTCACAGTTTCCAGGCCGGTTTTCATTGGACGGCTCACAGCAAGAAATGAAGCACAGCCGTGGGCAGGCTTGCCAAATGCTTCTGCCTCCAGATTCTGTGGTTCTTACTGCACTCACTGTTCCACTAAAATCCTTGCAAGGCCCATGTAGGAAGCTGTTTTATAATGGGAGTTACCAGCTACAATGCCCTGCTTTTTGGGAAACTGTTACCTGGGGCTGGGTTTAATTATCTCCCCGTGAAGCCTTGAAATGGAACACATATGTCAAAGAACCCATTGCCTTTTTCTAGCCCCTACATATGAAACACTTTGTACTGAGACACTGTATTTGTATATGGGCTGCTTCCCTCTCTAACAGATGCATAGGACAGGGCAATGGTCAGTAGCCTCTACACCTGATAATCTGAACCAGAATACAGTTTCCAAAGGACACCCATTCAGGAGAAGGCTCTTAATCTAATTCACAGACTCGGGCCACGGCTGCCCACAGCTTCCTGAAATTCCAAGGTGCCTTCAAGCTAGGAGTTACAAGGCTTCGCTGGTTTTTGGTCACCGCGGAAGTTTCCCAGCGATTGCTCAATATCGATGTCTGGTCGGACACATTTACACGTGTTCCGCATTTTTAGTGGAGGTTTCCAGAAGCCGGAACTTGATGTTCCCTTCTTCATGTGCTGCTCAGATGGACTGCCACACCCGGAGAAACACTGACTTATTGTACACCGGCACCGACTGCTGGACTCTGTCCAGCACAGATGGCTATAATTTGATGAGTGGCTGGGGCTGTATTTATAGTGCTCAGAGGAAACTGCATCTCCCTCTTGCTTGTATGCGAATGAATGAATTTCCTCCTTGTTCCTCTTCCTGAAACCCCCCCCCCCCCCCCGCCCCCCTAACTTCTCACCCCCCAACTCCCACCACATCCCTAACTCCTTCCTTCTCATGAATCAAACACCTGAATGTGCCTGGAAAGCTCTCAGAGGAAAAGGAGGCAGTTATGAAAGGTGTGAGAAGTGAGTGGGGTATTCTGGAAGCTTCCCCTGCCCTTGTGACTTGGCTAGAAGGAAATGCAACATGGACTTCACAAAATGCCTTGGGCACTTTCCACACCTCTGCGGGAATCTGAGTCGAGGTTTCAGTCCAGTCTGAACCAGCTGGGCTGTCCCATCTTCCCTGTCTGTTTCACAGCACTGTCACCTGAATGGGGTGTCACAGTTAACCCACAGCCCAATGAATATGGTGGATGCACAGGTAAAGTCAGTTACATAACTTATTAACTTACTTCTGTAGATGTCACAATATGAAACTGTTGCCTCTATGGCATCTGCAACTGATCACATATTTGCTAAACAAACCATCTGCACAGGTGTGTGTAATTATGCTTAATTATCAGTACAGGCTGATTATATAATCAGTTTTCCTTGACAGTACATATGGTGCATAGTTGGGGGTGCCCATGCCAACACATAAATGAAACATACAGAGCATGCCTGTAAGGAAGGTAAAGTCTGAATGATCACTGGTGTGAGAACCTTAACCTAAAATGATCTCATTACATGATCTTCATTACAGCCACTTCTTGATCCTTCTTAGGTGTCTTGAACCCCTTGTGGTTCACATCAAATCCCAAGCATCACAGTTCAGCAGGCATGGAGAAATAGAATATGAACAATACAGTATGAGAATTAGAATACATTTGGAATAACTGTAATTATATGTATTAGCTGATGGATAGCTGTATAGTCCTGGTCTTTAGAAGTGTCCCATCCAATTAAAAACCCACATGGAATATACCTTTTCCATCACCTTAGAGGCATTCCTCTAACCAGACCCAGGCCTTCTGCAGGAAAACAAGAGACACTTTTAACTCTTCTTTGCCCTTACTGTGTGCTGCCCTTCCTCAGAGATTTTCCAAAACTTGGAGGAAGTGGAATAAAATATAGAGTCAACCCTGGTGGGGGCTCTGTGTATAACTGAACCATCTCACCCCCTCTACAGAGAAGGCTCTGTAGAAGGCTCAGCTTTCATGAAAAAGAATCACATAAAGGACTGTATGTATAAAGGTATGAAGTGGAGGCCCACTGGTACAGAAATATATAGCCAGAATCCTATAGGTCATGCATAACACATATAACAAGTGGGATAATTGCTCATGGGCACATATGGTTTACAAGTGCCCTCTGTTATCTGCATACTAGTCAACAACAACAGCATGTCCACACCCAAAATAGAAAAAACAAAACACTTCTTTTTATCTAAAGCCAGCAAAATAATCTTTATTCAGCCCCAACACTAATTCACTTTTCGTCAAATGCTGGAATGCATTTATGCCAGACAAGCGGTATGTTGTAATACATTCCAAAGAGAAGCCTTGTTTTTCTAGCCACTATGTGTGATCCCCATCATAAGATCAAAATCTCCAGATCTTCCATCTTGAACAGGAAGCACAAAGATCAGAATGTTCAGTGGTAAATCACAGGGAGGGGCCACAATCCACACATGCAATGCACTCTTCTTTACAGTTGAGCTCACAGGATTCTACAATCATTTTACATTTCCTTATATCATGTACACAACCACATTAACAGCTGATGGCATTATATAGTACTTTCCAAGGAACTCAGATGCTTTATGAAGAAAAGAGCAATGCTGAACCTGGCTGGTAATACTGCCTGTAGTCTAGATTGTATCCAACAAGTCAAGTCAAGTCTAGTCTCAAAATTGTCTTTAATATGGCTTCAGTTAGGCAGGTGTGACTCGTTAACCAATGACTGGCCTGACACATGAACAAGGCAATGAAAAAATTACAGTTAAACAATGAACCTGTTTAGATGCATTTGGTTCAGTTAAGTTTCAAAGAAGACAATTTTTCAAACTGAAAAAAAAAAACAGCCTGACACACACATCTAAAATTACACAACTAATGGACAAGCAGTTTGGAGAACAGGTTAAGGTTGTCCTTCACATCCCTTCTCAGAAGAAATATATATGCCATCTACAGCATAAGGAAACCTGTGCTTATTTACACATTTATCAGAACGGTGCTGCATTTCCTCCATGAAGTAAAATAAATTCAGAGTGGTAACCTTATTAGAAAACTACTATAAGACTATTTCAGGGGTAAACAATTAACTAGGGAGATCCCTTGGATAATGACATGATCTTGTCAAATTCAGAGAATTGCATTCAAGAAGAGTCTTCTTATGCCTGGATAGCAAGGGCTTCAAGTGATGAAATAAGCATAAATGAAAGCATAAAGTTGAGGATAAATAATATAAAATTAACAGGGTATAAACTAGTGATGCAACGGTACACGGTATTTTGTCGAACCGTTCGGTACGCCCCCTACGGTTCAATACACACACGTGAACCGCGGTAATACGATATGCCTGTCATTTTCCTATAATTTCCAAAACTTGCTTATTGCGCTGCAGACTACAGGCACGTTGTACATTCAGATCCACAGAACATCTCTGGAGCCTGTCAGAATTTCCCTGGAGCCTATCAGCACTCTGTATGCAAATACCAGCTGGAGAAGAGAGAGGAAACTAAAAACAAACATTGTCGTGTACACCGGTGTGATTTGCGGGTTAGCGCGTATGCTAAAATCGGTGCAATTTAGGGATGAAACGGTTGCCGGTAAAATTCCCGACGGTTAGTATTATCAATAAAACTGTGGTTGATTACCACGCTTTGAAAAAACTCACGTTAAATACTGCCTAGCATCAACCAAAGTTAGGCAACGTGGGTTTGTTTTGCGTCAGTGAAAACATGGCGGAAGGCAGTGATAGCGCTCCTGAGATTCTTCAACGGTATAAATTTTCATACCGTTTCATCTCTAGTGCGATTAGAACACTAGATTGGAAAAATTCTAGCTAATTTTATCTTTGCAGGAACAGTGATTTAACGTTAAAATTTATAGCAAATGGTAACTGAAAACAATGAGAAGCTTAATAATGCTAATGAAGACGTAACAAACCATGTAACGTAACAGTCGCGCTACATAGCATAAACATAAGTTACTATGCGAAAGGGTTAAAAGTTCAATAAATGCACGATGTTTCCAAAGTCAATGAGTAGTCGTATTAAATAATCGTGATCTCAATATTGACCAAAATAATTGTGATTATTATTTTTGCCATAATCGAGCAGCCCTACTAGTCAGTCATGCTGCCATTTTTCTGAATGGAAAGTTTTATTTGTCTGTAGGTTAAATAAAGAGTTCATTGTTTAAAGGGTGTTTTTATTTTTTTCTTAAATATAAAGATACTGAAACCGTACCGTTACCGTGACCCAAAAACCATGATACATACCGAACCATGGGCCAACTGTACCATTGCATCCGTGGTATAAACTAGGCAAAACCAAAACATGGTAAAATAACAGACAGTTTCAGAACCCAGAGGTATTTGTTCAGAGTATGATTGTGTACAAACACAGTATGCAAACTTAATGAAAACAAAAAGCATTAGATTAAACATCAGGAGTGATAGTTTTCTGAAGCCCAACTGCCCTTCCAGTTAATCAATCAAAACACTTTTTGGTATTGTAAAGCTTGAGGTGGGCCTTCAGATCTTAAACCACAACAATGTATTGCCTTGAAATTGCTCCTAGAGAACAGATAGCTAGCGAGACTCTCTGACCGAGGGAGGTCAGATAGCCTTTAATTATGAGAACAGGGAACAGATACACTCAGGTCATCACAGTCCCAAATTATGACCCCTAATTCTTTTTAATGTTAGGGACTTGAATTTACATATGGGTACCTACCAAAATAAAAAAAATAAAAAGCAGGCCTGTTATTTGGCAGGCCCAGTTCCCTGTTATTTGTCTACCATCGCTAGAAGAAGAGATCTGAGTGAATTCGAGAGAGGAGTGATCTTTGGGGCACCTTTGGCATGAGCTTCAGTGATGAAGACTGCTCAACTTGCTGATGTTTTATAAGGAACATTGGCTAAGGTGATGTTGGCATAGAAATCTAAGGGAAAGACATGTACAGTATATCATTTAGGGGGAACTATGGTTAAAATGGGCGGCAGTGTAGCATAGTGGTTAAGGAGCAGGACTTGTAATCGAAAGGTTGCCGGTTCGATCCCCGCTGGGACACTGCTGCTGTACCCTTGGGCAAGGTACTTAAGCCACAATTGCCTCAGTAAATATCCAGCTGTATAAATAGATAACCTTGTAAAGATCTGTAACCTATGTAAGTCGCTTTGGATAAACGCATCTGCTAAATGAATAAATGTAAATGTAAAATGGCATACTCTCCAACTGTGAGCTGTTTTGCAAGGATGCAAGGCAAAGCAGACCCACATCTCTGAATCAATTGACTTCCAATATCATTCTGGGGCATGAACAGGCAGTTTCATCAACAAAAGTCCATCTAGAAAGGGATACTGTGATTGGGTTGCAGTTCATAAACTCCTTATTACAGTTAAAAATGCATGTAATGCAAGTAAGGTGATTCAAACAACACAGGTAGTGGTCTATTGAGCAGTGGAAAAACGTTATATGATCAAATGAGCCATCCTTCACCCTGTTCTCAACAAACAGATGAGTGCATGTGTGGTGCACACCGAAAGAAACCTACAGGCCCGAGTCCTTGTTTCCCACGGTGAAGGGTTCTGGTGGCTCTGTTATGGTGTGGGGCACATTCTCCTGGCATGGTGCGGATCCACTCAACTTCTCAGAGGGCATAGTAAACACCAAAAAAAACAAAGCCATTCTGAATGATCACCCTCATCTTACTGTGAAGCATTTCTATTCAGATGGGAGTGGCCTCCTCCAGGATGGCAATGGCCCCATTTACAGTGCATGAGTGGTCACTAATGGATTGATGAGAATGAAAATGATGTAGACCACATGCCATAGCTGTCTCAGTCACCAGATTTGAACACTTATGGGAGATTCTGGACTGGTGCCTGAGACAGTGTTTTGCCCCATCATCAACAAAACACTAAAGCAACAAAACACTAATTTTGAGAGCTGTCCAAATTATTAAGGACTCCACCCATCCCAGTAACTTCCTGTTCAGCTTGCTGAAATCCGGCAAGCGCTTCCGCAGTCTGATGGCCGAAACTGAGAGGCTCAGGAGGAGCTTCTTCCCCCAGCCCATCAGACTCTTCAACACGGACATGCCTGCCACACTAATCTTGAATGCATACTCTGGACTTAAATGATGTGGTACTTTCCAGTTTTAATTCATATTATTCTTATTCTTATTGTACATATTTTTACTTTTTAGTTTTTATTCTTATTGTACATATTTTTTCCTTTTATCTATTTTATCTATTTTTATCTGTGCTCTTTTGCACAGTCTAAGGAGTTGGACCAGTTTTACATTTCACTACAAGTTGTATACTGTTTATAACTGTGTATGTGACAGGTGGTGCTGCAGCTCTCTATTGAGACGGATAAGTTGGTGCTTCCTTTATTTTGGCAGTTACTTGTATAATCAAAGTGTAAATGTTGTGATTGACATAGATCTACAGCAGGGTGCGAAATACGGGGGGTCTTGGGGGGTCTGAGACCCCTTGATTGACACTTGAGACCCCCTGAAAGCCTCAACAGCAAAATTTTGGGGGGTCTCTGAAAAAATCTTTAAAAAATTATTTGTCACCTGCAGTTGTCACTAAAAATGTCTTTTATCCCTTAAAGCCCGACAGACGCAGCCTGCGTCCAAATACACATCCCTTCTTCTCGGTTGAATTGCTCATGAAGCATGTATCGCTAACGATGCTAGTTGCTTGTCTATGCGATGAAGTTTTGGCGAGAAAAATAATTTTGATTTTACATCAAATTTAATCATAGTTACAATCTGCATACAGCTCTGCGTCCATCTCCACACCCATTACTCTTGTTTGAATTACTCATGAACTTGTCATTGCATACATATGGAACACATATCACAAGAAAGAGCGGAACCGGAGCTTTGTAATGATGTTAGTCAATTATTTGTACATACTGAAGTAATCACGTTATGAAGACAGATCAAACTTCTGCAAAGTAATATCTTTACTAATTTCTTCACCCATTTTCACACTCCTGCTAGAACGGTTGAATAAGTCACGAAGTCCCTATCGCTTCACAACGTACTACCGCATATCAAAACAAACAGCAACCCTTTCCGATGATACTAGTTATTTCTCTGCGCGTTTGTCGAGTAATGCAGTTTTTAAATCACATATAAATATAAATCACAATAAATCACATTACATCCCACTTTGTATGAAAAATAAACACAAAATAATGTATTTGCTTTTTTCAAAAGTTGTGGTCAAAAGACATCCACAGGGTGGCATAAAATAAAGCGCATTCTTCATCCAGTGATTCAGTGACAAGACTTCAGTGAATAAAACAATGACATTTATTTCCATTTGGCACTAAGCACATATTTATTTTGAAATAGCTAAGTCATAGATTATCCCATAGAGTATTTGTTGTTTCTCCTAGGAAACTCCTGTAATTTGCATGGCAAACTTTATTATGAATAATCATCATAAGTTTTGTATATTTGTCTGACGTTGCCCAAGTTGCCAGATCATCTATGAAACACAATCTACACACAATCCACACACTACATACAATTATTTATTTATTTATTTATTTACTAACCACAACCCCCCCGCCAAAAAAAACCTCCCGTATTTTAAAACCTAAATGTTGGCAGGTATGGGTAGGGGGAACCCCCTGACTGCCACCGGGTATTTCGCACACTGGTCTACTGGTCTACTGGTACTTATATCTAGCTTGGAGTTCGGTGAAGGGAATGCCCCTACCCACAGGCCAAAGTCATTGACTGCCCATCTGGACATCATACAAACAGAAAAGAAAGAGGGAAGATGGTGTGGATGAGGGATGCATTGATCATGTGGCAAGGAAGTGGTAAGTAGGATTTTTATAGTTGTGGATGGGACTGATTTGTCTGTGTTTGACTAACTGCATAAGAACTGTCTGAAAATTCTCCCCCTGAATCTTCATTTGTAACTTCAGATTAAACATGGGCCAGCAGACTGGAACTTTTTTTTGCCAAGCCTTATATAGGAGGAAAGAGTGCGGAACATCACAGGAACAAAAGACCATCTTTAGCTCCTGTGACCAAATGGACACTTCCTGGTTCATGCTCGGTAGAAGTACTCTAGTTGGTAGATAATGAGTAAACAGCAAACAGCAGGTATGTGTTCTTTTTGATAATGAGAATGCAGTGGATGAAACTTAGGTCTGATGTTTACAATGCTTTACAGCCTTACTGCATAGTACTAAAGGGTTACTCAGTTCTAGCCACATGTAATGATGAATAGGTTTGACGATCAAGTTTCCAGCTCAGTTAAAAACAACCTCCAGCAAACAAACATCGGCATTTCAATCAGGTAGGGGGGACACTTATGTACTGAAAGTAGCAGATAGCTCTGGTAAAGAACCTCAGAGTTGGCATGGAGGGATTTAAGATAGTTGCAACTGACTTGTCTGTTCTGGGCCTGTGTGAGCTGTTAAGTGTTCCTTTGGGACTGGCGGTAGCTGAATGCTGTCTGAGATTCCCCAAAAAAGGCGGGTGTGGTTCTCAGGTGCAGCAGCAGAGGGACTACATTTAGGCACTTCTGACAGCTCTCCTGATTATAATATGTGTTTGACAACAGCTCTAACATGCTTCACCTGTCAAACAAATCTGGGGTAGCTGTTTTTTGTGAAGCTTAATTAGTTGTTCAGTTGATTTTCATAATCCTAAAAGATAGACAACCAAGCAACCCATTACTCCTAATAATTTAAGATGAATAATTATTTGTTGAGGGGGACATACTACCTGAAACTGGATCTTTCTGTCAGCAGAAACACCTTTAAGTTATCAATTCTATTAAGTGGCAGAGGACAAGTTTTGAAGGGCAAATGGCAGAGACCTCTAAAATTTACACCTTCAGAGATGTCAAAACCAGACAATTATTCGCTGAACAACTCAAGTAACACCATCTGAGAGCACACACACATGTACCCCCAAATCCAGGGCTGGGAAACATGGAACTATACCAAACTGCTGTGGCACAACCTGCCCCTCCCCTTTCCATTTCTTTAGCTTGGTGAATGATTTTTCCAGCTGATGAGTAAGCTTTCCCGCAACCTCGCAATCAGCACTCAGATGCAACCCCCGCCACCGCTGCCCCAAATGCCTCGCCCTGTTGTTCCCGCTGGTTTGGGCCACTGCTCACCACCCGCCTGCACCGTCCCGTTCTGATTACTGGGCTGTTTTCATGCAATTGCCATTACTGGTCCCACCCTGCTTGCCTGTGGCCATTCGTGCTGCCAGCCTTCCCCCTCCATTTGGGACAAACTAGCCCCGTACCTAAGGAGGAGGCTAACCCAAACATTGTGGAAAAAACCTGCACCCCCCCACCCCCAACTCCATATGTTCCCTCCATAATTTATTTACCCATTTCCCTTGCTGCAGTCCGCCTGCCTCGTTGTGCACGTTTAGGCAGGATGGTATCAATTATGATGGAAAATCTACAGTGAGCTTTAGACTGAGGGAACAGAGAACTGTTATGCAGCCTTTGAGACAAAACAGGCCTTGTTCCCACCTTTGTACTATTACTGGCATGTCCTTGGCGCAAACGTCGGGGGTGATAACATCATGTTTGATGCACTACCCTAACAATGAGGAGGAACAGAATGGATTGCCAGCTAGGCCTGTTAAACCACCAACAATCCCCCACTTAATTCTAACCTTAAAAATATGGCATGACTAACGCTGAGAAAGTCAAGGTGTGGCTGTCGTAGTACATGAAGTTGTACTAATTTTGTAGACTTACACGGCCATTAGTGATTTGCAACATGAGATGAGAATGAGGTGATTTGATTATAAAAACATTTTTTATTATAAAACCATTGACCAGAAGGATGAGCTTCCTGGCATTAATTAGTGACACCATATATAACTTTGCTCACAGCTGAATATATATCATTATAAACAATGATCCTCGTTGATTTTTAACAGCACTCAGCTCTCACTTTACTTTGATACATAAAGTTATCCTGTAATTAGGCTTTCAAGTCAGGATAGCTGGAAGTGTGTTGTTTGGCTTCTATTTCTTCTTCTTCTTCCATTCCTCTGTCATTTTAATTTTCCTCATTTTCTTCATGTACTGTCAAGGACCAGTTATCAGACATTGACTATGCATGTGTACACTGCTATAAACTGCCAGGCCCCCTGTAAACTGCTAAAGGCCCCACGTTCCTGGCTATACAGAAGGAAAATAGTTACTTTTATGTTGTGTAGCCATTACTAGCCAATCCAGGCAATGTTTTTGTTCTCATCCTTTTGGATGATCAAAAAGTCTAGGTGGCACAGATGGGGAATGCACTTTAGATTGTGCCAATCAGACTGATTTTAGTTTAGGCAGATCAAAAAGGTTTCCTTTGATCTCTGTGAGATATGGAGTTTTCTCTATAATGTACTTGTTACCTCTCAGACAAGTTATTTGAAAGCATGAAGAAGGTTCCCATTGTCACAGTGCATAGATGACATGACATTTTGTCTCAATGAAACCAGTGGACAGTACATCCAGTGGAGTCAAAGACAGGGTTCCTCACATGCAGAGTCCCTGTTATGATATGACAGACTGGATGATAACAACTTTGGTCACTAAATACTGATGAGACAACAATTGTGCTTCTTGGTCCCTGGCAAGTCAATTTTAAGATGACAGTTAATCATAAATGGGCATGCTCTCACATACCTGAGAGAGCTCATTAATATAGACAATCCAGACCCATACCCTCTCAGGCAGAAAGGCTACTGTATGTTCTCTTCCCCTGAACTTCCAAGGTCAATGCTGGTGGCAGGGTTTTTGGCTAAAGGGCACAAAACTATGTTATGGCATTCCTCATTATATGTATTAATCACAGACTTAGTTTTGTAGTCTAGAATAAAAGCTCCTTTTTAGCCTTTTTCATAGACAAACAGCCCCTCCTCCCCATAGTATGGACCATTAGTTTGGTGCATGCAGAACGATGCTGTAAAGCAAGTACATGCCCACTATCAACTGTATAGAGGCCTACATGGAGGTGGGCCTCCCTTTTCATTTTAGTTCTGCCTCCACATCTACTTCAACAGTCTGGATAGTTTTAATATGGATGTAGAGGATACAGCAGCCCCACTTTAGATTAGCACAGAACCCTCACTATACTGTATGCATAAACCACACAATATAGTATACAGTTGAAAGTAATTTTGTTCTGACTTTTGCATTGGTTTTAGTCCATTTTCTCCAGTTTATTTTCAGAATAAGTCTCCATTAAGCTGTTTAAAAAAATCTTGAGATGGTCAAGAAGGTAGTGGGCTTCTATGAAGACATAAGGACATAAAACCACTGAATTATGAGGTTTGCATACGTAGGTATGAAGCGCATGTCTATAAACACAGGTTTACATAAAATGCCGTCATTGCCAAGGCTTTGTTTAGATTGGTGTACACATCCACTCAGCTTGCTGGAGAGCCATAGCAGTTGTTTTGCAAACTCAGGGCAAATGCTACTTTCCTGTCAGCCAGTGATGCATATGTATTGGTAGAGAGAAGAGGTGACATAAATATATGGAAGAGATTATGACCATGAGTGGAGGAAGAAAAATTGAGAGGTGTAGAAATAGAAAATGAAAAATGTCTTTGACACTCTTTGCTGGAGGCCAAGCTGTCCAACATTTTGCAATAGTAAGGATTTTTTGTAAGTATCTAAAATCTGTTGTGCTTATCTTAGCATTCTTCCAGAGGACAGAAGGATATCTCAGTGCTGCTTAGTTGTAATCACATTTTGTTGCTTCCACTGAAAAATGCTACAAATTAAGTGTGTGTGTGTGATGAATTAAAATGGCAAGCACAGAAGTGTGACGTCAAAAATCAAAACAAAAACAATTGTTGTAGACATCTGTTTAGGGCTCAAAATGGACATTTTTGCAACTAATGGTATGATCATTTCAAGATATCCGTCAAATTGTGCTACCAGGCTAACAGCTTCACATGTGTAGTCAGAGCCAATTATAGTATGTGCAAACTTTCAAATAAAACTTATATGTAATATAACATTATGCTAAATTATGATTATTTAAGTTATATTTTGCTACAGAAGCTAAATTTGTTTAGTTAATAAAAATTAACTCTATATGCCAGGAGAACACTCATAAATAAATTTGGTTTCAGCAATGATAATACTTTTAGGAAAGAGCAGATACAATAATATTCTTTAAAAATAAACTACGTCTGTGTCCCACAAACAGTTGTTGACTGTTGAATAATATAGTTACAGTACTTCAGCCTCATTTCAAATCAATCAATAAACAGCAAGCAAAACATATCACCATTTCCACCAGGAGGCAGGACACATAGAGGATCAATAATGGGTATTTTTTGCAATCATGGCACACAGGGAAATTCTCCAACTAGGACATCATCATGACATCAGTGCTTCATTCAGCTGGATCAGCAAGAGGGAGTGTGTGCAGCTGGCTCTGGTCCAAAATAGCTTTATTGACTTTTATTTATTCAACCACATTCCATTAATGGATTCCTAATCAAAGACCATTTTAATTAGCAATTTGGCAGACGTGCTAATGCAGATGTTACAAGGGTGGGAGCAATAGCAGAGAAATAGTACCTAAGTATAAGCACAAAGTAGCAACTGTTTTGGCTTACCAATTATCCTTTGAGTATTAAACCTCACTTTTATGAATGCATGTGTTTTGTTCTAACCTTTAATTCAGTACAAATCCATGTATCCACGACTGTCCCTTTATTCTTTTCATTAAGCAATTTAAATCATGGATTCTTGACCAAGCTTCTCACAAGTACCATATTGCAATTTGAATATTAGGAAGGAAAAAGCTCAAATAACCTTGCTGTGCATGCTGGGGAATGAAGACAGAAAGCAGAAAATGTGAAGGGATCACCTTTCATTTTAAAAGAAAACTTATTAAGTCATAACTTCCCTGTGAATAGATAAATGGTTTAATTTGTTCAATAAAGCCATTAATGGAGACTTCCTTGTTGTTGAGAGGACTTACTGCACTTCTAAAGTAAGGAATAATATGAAAATAGTTGTTCTGGGATTCAATGCCCCTTCAAGGGAAACATATCTCCATCTCAGTACGATGCATGTTTAGCCAAAATATCTTCTTATAGGAGCAACACTATTAAGCTGTTACAAACACAACCTTTATCATCCAACATCACTATCAGACATAAATGCACACACCCATGGTGTGTACCAATAGTCCAACAGGTTTTCACAGGATGTTCTCCACTCTGTTTGTGCAATTACTGTGCTGTAATATAAATCAATCAATTCACAAATGGAACTCAATGTAGGTGAGCAATTCTGAATGCATGTCATTTATGCTCATGACTGTAGTGTTTCCTATGATACTTTTCAATCAAAAGGATGTAACTGTAACATCTGGTTAGCCACTATCTGTGGGCCATTCAGCCTAATAAGTCAGTCTGACCTTTCTTAAATGGGAAGATAATGCAGTCTGTGACACTGCACTGTTTATTAGAAAGACATTTTGTAGTCAAGATGAACATTTTCTTTGTGATTTCATTAAAATGAAAAGAACAGCATCTAATAAAACTTCTAAAATAAAAATGAATTAGGGCCCATGTAACATGAATGAAACATCTACACATGTGCCTAGACTGAATGAATGCTAAATGGTAATGAATGCACAGCCAAATGGCACACAAGGGTTACTTCAATTCAACATGGAAGATCTTTTTAGAATTTAAAATATTCACATTTTGAGAACACACTCTTATACAAATGGTCTCAAAGTTTCTTATAGCTTGGATTCAGGCACCATTTCAGAATCTTAAATACATCAAGCAGAAATGGATTTGGAGCATCTTGTTTAATCTGATTAAATCTCTCGTTCCCTCTGGTTTTGTGGCTCATTTCTGAGTTTAACATTCTACAGAGGTAAGTGTCTCAGTGGATTGAAAAAACCAAACTCTCCTTAAAGTCTCCTTATGCATGTTGAACCCTGCCAGTTCCTGCAGTCAACATCCTGCCAGTTTCCCTTTACCCTTAAATGTAATGTGCTGTTATGAATACAAATGGCTAGCATTCCAGCCATCTCTGCTGGCTTTATATGGAAGCATGGGTGCTAAACCAATTGGTACAAACCCTACTATTAACTGTGGCACTCAATCTAACCACAGTAGTGCTTTTCTCAAAATGTTGTATGGTGAATTTAAGCAAGTGCTACAAATGTCACGTTTTGACACTTGTATGTCTTCAACAAGGACAGGGGTTACTGGCATCAAGGCAAGACAGAGGGAAAGACTTGTAAAAAATCTGATTCTTAGATTTGTTACTATTTATGTCAGAATGGAATCATCCCAGAGGAGAGAGGCAAAAAGCTCCAATGGCTACTGTGAGAACCATGAACATTGTTTAAATAAGGATGCTTACAAATCGTCTTCCTGCATACCTCAGTTGGAGTTTCTTGCCCATAACTAGGCATTCTATATTTATGTGGATGAGCTGTTGCTGAGACAACACACACACACAAAGTTTGCTTGGATCCCGCCACAGCCTTTGGTGCAGAAACAGGACCGTCTACTGCCCCAGGGTTTACATTTACATTTATTCATTTAGCAGACGCTTTTATCCAAAGCGACTTACATAGGTTACAGTTCTGTACAATGTTATCCATTTATACAGCTGGATATATTTACTAAGGCAATCATGGGTTAAGTACCTTGCCCAAGGGTACAGCAGCAGTGTCCCAGCGGGGATCGAACCTGCAACCTTTCAGTTACGAGTCCTGCTCCTTAACCACTATGCCACACTGCCGCCCAAGCTTGAAAGCTTCCTGCTCAAGCTAAACAAACAGCACAAGTAATCAATTTGCGGGTCCTTTTATGTGATTAAAACATGCTGGACGTTCCAGCACAATCTGGTGTGATCAAAGGCATGTGGGCCTGTTTGTCACACTCACAGAAACATTTGAATTTACTGCAACATTAATTAGTCCTTAGCAGAAGAATGGGGTTAAAAAAGCAAACAATGAAGACTCGCTCAGGGCTGTGTAGATGGAAAAGCATTTGATTAATCAGATTGAAGTTGATGATTCACACACAAACACATACAAGCACACTTATAAGTGAATTTTTATATTGCCAGTGAAAATTAAACAGCAAGGAAGGAGTATCTTTATTCTGAAGGATTCATGACTCCAGTGATGCTGCGTGTCATTGTGTGGTGTGTGGGTCTTTTTGTGTAGTAGTGGTGGTCATAAAAACAGTGTGCTCACTATACATTTATCCTTTGTAAACACTGTAAATATTGAGCAATGTAATGAAATGTAAACCACTGAACCACTAAATCTGATAGGATACAATGGATATATTCAGTTGCATTGCTTTGCTGAATTGTCATCACTGCTTCTCAGAGTACTGCTGCATTCTGTTTTGGTCTCCTTTTTTTGGTGATATTCAGACTTTATATATGTCTCTGTGGGAGTGTTTAGCTGTAATGTCGGATCAGATGCATATTGATCAATTCAGGAACAGATTACAGTGGATCTGTCTGGATCTCTGTTGGAAAAAAAACAGGGTGATATTAAGATGTGAGAAACTAGGATGGCTAAACAGTTCAAATCACAGGAATATTGACTGGAAAAATAAGTTGCCTGCCTCTGGGCTGGTTAGATCCAGCACACATTCCAGCATTAGTGTTATTTATTACACAAAAGGATTTCTTTATCCAGGGTAAGACATATGCCTTACAGAAGAGGGTTACAACAAGTCTGTTAAAGGTGGATTTTTCAGTGCAGAGACTACTTCAGATGTTGAAGAGGCAACAGCTCTGCTGGGAATGGATATTAACAGCTCTGAGAGATTATTTTTAATCAGGGGTGTTTACTTTTGGGGTGGGAGTTTGTACAACTAGTACCCTGGCTGTATATCTCTTCAGTGTGCATGGGACTGGTTGATTTCATGCTCTAAGGATAATTGCAGGGGATTGAAATGATTGTTTTCTAGCATGGTAGATTCAGATGACAACCAAGCAGAGGACTTAAACTCAACAATATGATTCCTTTGTGCAATGATAGCAGTAAGATTAAAAAATGTATATTTGTGCCCTATCGAACAACATCAAGGCTCATGTCATAAACAATTCACGAAAGCCTTGCAGAAGCCAAAAACCACAATCCCATATATCATATAGGGTATTTTATTTCAAAATAATATCTGCTGTATATCTTTGATTGATTGCTCTTGTCTTCTCAGCATCTGTTTCATAAGAGCTGAGCATACTGGTTTTAATTGCAGCTAACTGTTATGAGTCCAATGCAGCATTAGACTAATGTCATGAATGGTTAATCCTTGCTTTAAACCCATTATCACATGCAGTGAATTTTCTGTTGTTATGGCTCACAGTGTTGAGAGACACTGAAAAAGATGTTGTCAAACACTGATTTGAAAAGGAGAATGACATTTTAAATTCAGCTGTGTAGAGAAAATGTGCTTTTAACTCTACAAATTCTCTGCTTTCAAATGATTAAATGTGATATATAATAGTTATCCACTTTGTTTGTTTATGTTGGTAGTTTTGATAAGAGTAGGAGTAATCAGCCATTGGTGTTCAGGATAATCTGTTTCGAATAAACTGTAATTAGTAATCTTTCAAAATACAACAATACATAATGACCTAAACAGTCATCAAGAAACATGCAATTTATGTATCGATATGAAGTGGATGCTGTACTAAACTTAATTTCATTGATGATCGACCCTTGAAGACAGAACCATTTAAAACTAAACCTGTTCATGAGTAGGAACTGCTATGTTTCCCCTTCTGCTTAGAACATAGAGAAAAATAGGCACACCAATAGTTGAAAGGGAATAGTTAAAAGGTAGCAGTTTGTGTTTGCCCTTTGAAGTTATGACAAGCTCTTCTGTCAAGAGTCATCAGTTTACCACAAGATATACACCTACCGACAGCTATACTCTGGAGACTGTTTATGTCAAAGTGCATTTGGCCAGTTTTGGAGTTTTTTCAGCTAGTTAACTGTAAAATCAAAAGGCCAGAAACAGGTGAAGGTGGCTTTAGCAAACATGCAGCAACTTTTTAAGTGCTGTGAAACTCTGCTGATACCCCTTCAGAAACTATCAATCTGACTTAATGACAGGCGGGATCACAGTTTTCCCCTCCAACCGCAATCCGACACCACCCCTCTGGTAAGTGCTGTTTAAACTGTGCTGTCTGAGAGGGGGCGGACTGCACCACAGCCACACTCTCGCATTTAATCGCGGGTTTGAAGCCTCCCTGGAGGCAAGGCTACTTCCACGTCTTCAAACACACCCCCCACCATCAACATGCCATGGCTGCCGACCCCCCACGTTGCCGTTGGGATAAATGACCAGACGGCTCTTCTGTGTTGTCGTTCTGGCCACGTTTGGCACCACGTGCAAGCCACCACTGCTGTGTCTAAAATGCGCAGCTGGTCATCTGTAAAGGTGACACAAGTTCCTTAAAATGATCGTCCCACTTCAAAGACATGCAAAGAGGCAGCATCTATCCATGCCTTTCAACAAGAGGAAGAGCATGTATTTATGACCTTTTTTGTGGTACAGAACATACAACAAATGCCAGACAGAGTTATGCCTCTCCAAATTCCTTGGCCCCCTACTCTAATTGCAAAATGCTCATTTTGCATAATTAAATTGATAGTGGAGTCAATTAAGCAGGATGCGGTTAAGACAAACAGAGAGAATCTGACTCCTACCCCAGAACCAAAGAGACTTTGATGAGGCCTAGACAAACAACCATCCCTGTGTTTTCTGCTCTCCAAGGCAATACACACAGGATGGAGCTGGTACCACGTCTTTGTGAAGAAGCATCGTGGCAGACACCATGTGCCAGGCTTTGAGGTGGTTTCCCAGCAATGGGGCGACAGTTCTTTTTTTACATTTATGGAGTAGAGGGCAAACCCAGCCCCAGACAGGAGGGGCCATAGGGCCAGATTTGTCAGGCCGTGGGGGAAAATGGGAATTTAAATAGAAATCGGGCCCACAAAAAAGGAAAAAAAAGAAACTCATTTTTTTTCTGCATGCTGCTGTTAAAGGAGCCTTTGTCCCGGCAACATTTGGTGCTCTCTTTAGGCCAAACAATGTTCTGCTCTGCCAAGCCGGCAATGAGCGCAGCTGGAAAGAACGAGTCGACCGCTAGAAAAAGCAAATGCGGCGGTGGAAAAAGAGGAGGACCCTTTTTTTTTTATAAATGAAATTAGATGTAGTGGGTGAGAGATCTTTCCAGAAGCCAGCTCACTGGATTTCTCCAGTCTGTTTTGGCTCGCTATCAGGGGCGTTGGTCTTGTCTTTGGAGCCTGGAGCTTCACTGAGCTACCCATTGCTGCCGCATTACTTTGTACAAGTTTAATTTATTGCGTTTATTTTTAACGGTATAAGTCATCTGAGACAGAAAGTTACAGAGCCATCAGCAGCTATTTCCAATGAAGACCTCAGCTTAGACATACACATCCTCTGGGACAAGCCTTGCCCGGGATCCTAGAAGTTCCTTTAAGATGCCAGTAAGATTTTAAATAGAGACAAGTTTGATCAATCAAAATTTTGATTAAAAAAATTAAAGGTTGAGGAAAGATCCTGCAATTTTGCAGGTGATATTTTGTGTTAAAGATCTTTTAAGATCAATTAAGATCATTTAAGACACTGACAAGGTCTTGTCACAAGACATCTATCAGGCCTGTAAATGAATACTATTAGATGCTCATATAACTAAACAATTTCGTCCAACGTATTTAAAGAGGATGCACTGAAATATCACTTTCCTTTCACCTTAGCAGTCAGAAGACCTGAAATATGTTGGGAATTTGTAACATGACTTCCTATCTGGTATGGTGCATAACGGAGCCAGGTCCTGTTGTTTTTCTCTCACTGACAGCTGTGGTTGGGGAAACCAGTCAGCCACATTCCAAAGCACCATATAACGCCTTAGTAGGGCAGTCTTCAACTGAAGACCATTTGTGCGGGGGGGGGGAATTGGGTCATCCAGACAGCAGTGAACCACCAAAAGTAAGAGTAAGATGTTAATGGATCTGATACTCCTCGTAAGTGTATTGTGATTAGACTAAAGATGGCGGACTCAAACACATTACTCTCACTGGAACATGGAGTTTCCATGCATTGCATTTGCAAAACATATAACATCATTGCAGTTATGTCATGCTAGAAGAACATTTTGAACATTTCATTAATTCTAGACTTTCTTAAAATTTCATATTAGTTATTTGTGAAAATAAGACTAAATAAGTGTAATAATTCTTAAATTTCCAATTAAGCCTAAAAAGCACTGGTGATCAGAGTGCTTTTTGGGCCATTACATGCTTTATATGCAAGGCTTTCGGGTGTCATTTTAAAATGCCTAGTATGAAAAATGACATACAGATTTATTTCTGTAACCTGACACACCTGGCTGTCATTTGGTAAACCACTGTTCTAATATAAACATTCACTCAGGTGTGACCCCATGACCTCAATCTCTTTGGAAAACATTTCTGTTGTTGCTTGGCTGTGTTTTGCAATCACAATTGTTTGGTTAACCTGTATAATTGAAGAGGAACACATGCAGATCATTGTTGGCAGTTATCATCAACAGCCTCAGCTGTTTGGGCAGAATTATGGAACCAGACACATCACAAAAAACCCAGTTTCATATATCTTTTAGGTAACTGCCCAGAGAAACTAATTATTGCATGTTTGTAAAATCCATGTTTAATACTACATACTCCAAAGTTGCCTAGCTCCTACAAGTGTAGGTCTAGCTTGGCTCAATTGTAACACTCATAGTTAATATTGCTGATAGAGTACATTTGCTTGTGTCATATAGGTACAATGGTTCTGGAGCATTTAATGTATGTTGCTATTATGACCTTGTAAGTTGCATCAAGTCCCCCTGTGCTTGAAACAGTGATGTAGTACTTGAGTCCAGGACTCGGACTCGAGTCCGACTCGAGCCCTAATTTTAAGGACTTGTGATTTGACTCGGACTTGAGTACCGTTGACTTGGACTTGAACTCGGACTCGTGCATTAACTGCATTCGGACTCGTAAATCATAAATGAGTCCTCAGATTTTTATTTTATTTTTATTTTATGTAATATGCCATAATAATTTGGCATAAGATAATATCTACATTAAGTTCAACATTAATGTAGGTTAATGTAAATTGTATTGATTTCACTGTAAGTTGCTTTGGACAAAAAACTGCTAAAAACTAGGATATAAACATGTTATCGAGGTTGCTAATTTAGCTATCAGGTAACCAGAGAAGAAGTGCTATGCAAAGGCTAGCGCTAAATTTGTTTGACATGCTTATGTTTTTGAAATACATTGGTTACAATAAAGCACATTAGAGTGTTGTGATTGTGAGAGTGTTATGCTTTTGAAATGTAACAAGAACATGTATGCTTCGAGATGCATAAAATGGGTTTTAAAGACTGCATGTGTTTAAAAAGCTGACAGCTATGTCATTTGGATTGGACTTGACTTGGACTTGACTCGGATCAATAGTGGACTCAACTTGGACTCGACTCAGATTTTTCTTTAATGACTTGGACTTGGCTCGGACTCGAACACTGGGGACTCGAGACTGGACTCGGACTTGACGTTTGGTGACTCGACTACAACACTGGCTTGAAAGCTTCTTACTATACTGTATGGTGCAAAATAAAATGGGTGAGCATAAACACAGATGAAAGCGGGGTAGTTTTCTGTGAACTAGAGGGATGAAGAGCCCCTTCCTGTTGTGTTTAGGACCCAGACAATCACTGACTCATTTGCATGTCTTTTAGTTGAAGTGTCCAGTCTCTGCTCTGCTCTGAGATTTACAGCCAACATGTTTTTCCACAGGCTTTAAGGGGGGGGGGGGGGCTGTCTGTGTACTATTGATGCCTGGGTTTGACCAGGGTGCTAAATCTCTGCTCAGCTGGAAAAGACTCAAAAGCTAAAACCTTCCACAGGGCAGTCCTGAAATGCCACAGGCCACATATTGTTAAACAATCAAAACAGTATGAGAGCAGTTTAAAGGGTTTCATGAATTCATGCAGCTCAACAGCTTTGTAAGAGCCTTTGATTTAGTGCATGCTTAAGACTGTATGTTGAACTAAAATGTTTCCCTGATGTTCACTTTCAAATACTTACTAAATTGATGATAATGTCCCTTGTTTAGGATAAAGTTGAGTCTGAGTACTGAAATGGCATTTTATATAAACAACAGAGTGTGATCTACTGAAAGCATGTGAATAGTGCAGATATATGAGAAGAAAATTACATACATTCCATTTTATCTGCGTCACACCAAAGAGTCTCCAAACACGTCCCAAAATTTCACTAAATCTATTGCAAGTGGTTTTCAGAGCAACAAAAAAGGTTCCAAGAGTCTGAAAAGCTGCCAGTTATACTGTTAAAAAGGAGAGGATTCAGAGCCACCTGACTGTGTCAGTTTATTTTCTGGAGTGGGTGTTGAATGTTTGACAAAAAGGCTAATGACCAGCAGTGCAAATCAGGTCAGTTCTTTAGTTGCAGTTTAGCTCTCGCTTGGGCTGTTCAGTGATGTAAGCACAACCCCAGATGGGTGTTGCTGTGCACAATCTGCTACTGTGGGGTCAGCCTGCCCTCTGACATCCTGGGAATGAAAGCGCTGGGGTGCGCTTCCTCTGGCTATTTAAAGCCTTCATGATTTGGGGATGACGACATGACTCTGCCTGCCAACAATACAGTCTGTGTGAACCCCCCTTTGAGAAGTACCCCCACCCCCTACCCCCTTTGACTGGTTCCACTCCCTGCACCCCTTGCTGCTATATTTACCCATACAAATCTATTTGAGTCTGTCTTCTGCCAGAGCCTGGGCCTTTCTAAGCCTCCTACACTCCCATGCAAATTACCCAGAACCCCTTTGACTTGATGAAGGATTTGGGGGGGGGGGGGGGGGCTTGGGGGACGACAAAAAAGTTAGTTCAACCACTTACTCGTATCTTGCACTTCCTGATTAGCAAATCTATCCGGTGCAAAACAGCACAAAAGGAATGAGTCACCCACGTGGTGTTCACATTCAGATTGCCTCTGGGACAAAATAGTTTGACAAAAAGCATAGACCATAGAGACTTGCAAACATGTGCTCCCTTGGTCCAGGTTTACTGTTGCTGACAAGTGCATGTGGAGGCTCATTTCCAGCCTGTGTTGACTTTGGTAAAGGGGAATAGAACTCTTAGGTGGTCTGCCTCCACAGAGGGGAAAATATTCCACAATGAGAAGATTTGTATGATGTCCCACAAACCTCTTCTGCTGCCAGATGACTCACAGCTTTCAAATTATGATTGTGGCACTTGGTACTGCAACGGTGAACATTGTGGCTTGTCATAACTCTGAAGTTATTACAGTAAGAAATATTGGGGAAAAAGATGAACCACAACAAAGGTGAAAAACCCAGCAGTAGCCAGTTAATAATGTTGCATTGGTGTTGATTGAACATTATGCAATAGCTGGGTCACGTATCTAAGGGTCTCTGGAAATGGATTTTAAGTTCACTGAAGCTACCTGGTTACATGAAAGTGCACTACTCTCATCTAAGATTCCAGATTTGGGTATGTGTGATCTTATAATCCATGCGAATGAGCATGTTGATCTTTTTAGCTACTCAAAGTGTGGTTGCTAGGCTCATCCTCTTTGGTGACCGAATATAAAAAAAACAACATGGTACATAAAATGTCTTTCCATACATAGACATTGTCTTTCCATATTCTGAGATTCTTTTACACACAAAACCATTTATCTAAAAAGTACTGTGCATTCACAAACTGCTTATTGCATGACAGAAGAACATCCCTTCCCATCCTTTTGTGCTTTCTCACAAAAATGCTGTAAACTCCAATTAAAATACTGCTGTTCAAACCACATTAAAAGACCAGAGAGAGACGCTCTCAGATTCTCCAAATGCTTTCAGCAATAGTCACTGCAACAGCAATTAGATGTAAAAACACAAGAAGCTGTTTTCTCACTTTGTCAACATAATCTGGCTAGTGGATACCAAAGAAATTATTCATGGACCATTAACATAGTGGAGCACTGCTAATTTGTACCAAAAGGGTAATGTGAAGATTCTCTTTGGAGGGTAGGTGAGTGAACTTGACAAACTATTATTCTTGTTCTCATTGTGTATGGGATCATTTCAGGCTGTGCATGAAGGCATTTCAGTCCTTGACACCCTGCAGCGCTGACCCTCTGAGCAGTGAGTTCATGGAATTTGAAATGGATTGTGCACACGTTTTAACACAGCACAATCCTCAGGGCAGGGCAGAATCACCATTACAATCACAAGAGATGTGGTGCTCTCATCTGAATTTAAACTCTACCAATCCTACCAACCTGTATCTGAGAGAGAAACAGAGAAACAGGCTCCTCTGAGGTGTCAGATTCACAAGATGACTCACATGAATGTCCTTATACTTGTTTCCTGTCTGAGATGAGGCCCACAGCAGCGAGTTGGAAAACTCCCACTTGGTTGGGCCTGCCCTAGAGGCTCACAGCTTGTGACTAGCTCAGCACCAGAGACTCTTATAGGAAGTTTCCAGAATTCTGGGGGGACTCTATGCAGTCACGTAGGTTGGGGGGAATGCAGACACCAGCCATGACCCATAAGTATGAGGCATTGTAGGAAAGATTAGGCAGGTTCACATCAATGCCTGCCAAGAGGCTGGCTGAATCTGTAAGCCAGTGGCATTGCAGATGCTTTGGACCCTGCCAATGAAGCACTTTATTATGTTGCGGGACAGAATATTGACTGCTGTCATCTCATGAGACCATCCATTGAACAGAAGAAGTTAGAAACCTCTACCTGTTCACCTCGGGTCACAGTCATTCAAGGTCATGAATATCAAAGACCAGCTTAAACTCACCACCTCAGAAACAAATGCAGAATGAGGGGAAAGAGACTCATTCCTCATTAGAGTGGAAAATGGATTGAAAATTGATTACTCTGTTTTGCTGTTGAATATTACAAGGTAATAATTCCCATATGCTTACCAAGCATATGTGTTCCCCCTGAAACAGCACTGTTTCAGCAGGAACACATACTTGCAGTATCAGTTTCATCCAGCAGGGGACATAGAACCTCCCATTAGATAGCTATATAAAGGGCAAAGGCTATGGCAACAGTGAATAGCAATGAAGGTGACTTTACATACACTCAAGGTAAGAGAACACCAGCTTCACTCTATGCCAACGTGGTCTGTGAGATGAATGATTTATAAGGCTGGGAGTCTGCAGCCACACACAGGCATGCAGCATCTTTGCTGTCATAAGACAGCATCATTTAGCATGAGCTACTGGTGAGTCAATGGAGCTACTGGTTAAGCATGGAGACACCCGCTGCAAAAACCTGCTATTTGTTTACCCTGTTGCTGTGGCGACACAAAGCACCAAGTGAGGATGACAACTAGGTCTCTTACTCTGTCTTCAGATACATGTCCAACCAGAAGCACTGTGAATCAAATCGAAGGAGCTCTGTGGGACAAGTGATTCCCTAAAGCAACTGTAGACTGTATTACATGCCATTGCAGGCTAGTGAAATAACTGTGGATGAGATTGTACTGGTAAATAACCACCCCTGACATGCTGGACTTCACTGGGATACTGTGCCACAGTTGTTTGACAGAACCACTCATTTAGAAGTGTTTACTTATGCACACATGACTAAAGGTTTGCCTCTACTGGAGCAGGCTTACTCACTTGGCACAGAGAATCGACTAGACCTGTGGACTCACATTCTGAATGAATAAATGGCTTTTTAATGAAGGTTCTGCTAAGTGGACTGCTACGTGGCAGAGCTCTTTAACGTGGTTAAAGAGCTTGTACATTGGAAGGACTGCAGGTTCAAATCCAGGGCGGGGAACTGCCTTTGTACCTTTAAGCAAGGTGCTTGACCTCAATTGCTTTGCAATTTACTTAATGCAATGTGCCACGTGAAAAGCTGGATATCCGCTATGCAAACAGACAATGATGAAAAGTAAAATGTTTTCCCTGCTTTAACCAGAGGTCCAAGGGAGGGAGGTCTGGTGCATTCTGGACAGTTTAGGAAGTCTTATCCATACTGGCAGTTTTGCCCTCTCCATGTAGAAGGATAGGAGACTTGGGCACAGAGTCTCAGCCAGTTATAAGGCGCTCACCACCCTAAAGCCAGCAGTACAAAACTTTGTAACCTGAACAAGGCTGCAGGTTCCAGGTGGGGAACTACTCCTGAGCCCTAGAGCAAAAGGCAATTGTCCCACAAAACATAATGCTTTATTAATGAAAAAAAGGAAATATATTATATTCTGTCATGGTTTGGTGGTGCATTGGACCTTGTGGACAGAATGACACCTGAAGAGTTTCTGAATTTCATAAAATGCAGTACTATACTATAATACACAGATTCACAATTTCTAAGGAGGATGAATAACCTGGGTCCTCTGCATTTGAATCTTTGATTATGATTAATAATGAAAATGTTTCCTCATGTTACACTGCACATCATAATTGTACTGACTTGACTATGCAGCCAGGGTCAGTCTCTTATGTTGCCATACAAAACTCCTCTTGTAACAGCACATTAAAGTGGCCCAGAAGCAGTATTACAGCAAGGCATAAGCTCCACTCTCACTGCTTAATTCACAGGGATAAGAGACTTTTAGCACCTGTCTGAAGTTAATTAGGGAACCGCTCTTGATGTGATTTCTTTTTTGTCTGAGATCAGAGGCCCTTGACAGATCATCTGCACAGTGGCAAAAAATTTGCAAAATTTCCCAAAATGACACTCTCAAGGTAGCCCAGCAAAACCTGACATAAAAGACATTCTGTAATTACTCCCTTTTTCTCTCCTCTTTCTCTGGGGGAAAATGGATCACCTGCTTCCAATTTTCCACTCAGCAACGCAAGAGCTGTTCTGTCATACCCCTGATATGCTTTGAGGCTCCCACATATAAGTGCCATTATTGGGTCTGCATCCGAATCACCCACCTGGTCGTGTTCATACATGTGGGATAGTGAGGTGTCTGGGGAACACCATCCACCACCCTACCCGTAACATCACCTGACCCCACCTGAAACACAACTTACCTTGGAGGGGGTCCAGGATGCAGGATCCCTGGGCCATCTCGTTTCACCACTTAAAACCTAATGCGTTGTGCTGATCGCTGCTGAGCTTGTGGCTTTGCACAAAAGCAACATTGCACTTGGCTGTTGCTTTTGCTGGCATTCATGGCCGGCACTTGTTTCCCTGATGCATCCCATCCGAGCAGGGGAAGGGGGCTGTGTGGTGTGCTGTTCTGAGTCTTGTGCCATTGGAGCTTGAATGCAGATGGCAAGGACCTAGGCTGGACTTCACGCATGAAGATTGCCACGGTGTATTTGAACTTGTGTGCTTCGCAAAGATTCTGTTTTACGGGTTTACAAGTTGAAGCCGACGCAGGCATGAATGACGCAAATGGATCCTGTTAAGCAGATCTCTAGAGATATAAATGACCCTGTGTGTGCGACTGCACAGCTGTGAAACCCCCCCAACACCCCCAACACACACAGAGAGGGGTGCATGTTTTCTTCTGAAAAGTTTTAGTTCACTTACCTCCGTGACTGAGCCAGGGTAGGGTCAACAGAGGTACCAGGGCAAACGCAACAGAAAGCAGGGACCTCATGCTTGCAGGTTAGTCCAGCTATCACTCTCCATTCAAAGCACTGCCCTCTGGTCTGGATCTGAAAGGCACTACAGCTGGTTCTCATGAAAGAGGCTGGATAAGGAAGCCAAAAAGAGAGACGCCCCATTCCCACTCTCCGCCCCCCCCCCCCCCCCCCAAAAACCCTCCCCTTGCATGCTTCAAACACCGAGACACCCGCCGTGGAAAAAAGGAAGCAGGGACAACCCTCTCCCTCTCTCTCTTTCTCTACCTCTTTCCCTCCCTCCCTCTTTCCCTTTCTCTCAAATTACAGAGTCTGGATGCTCAAACTTTGAAGGGCTCTTTTTGTTTCTCTCACAGTAATGAGAGTGCCCTCTAAAGGACTGCAGGCTCAAATCTGAGAATGACAATCAGCCACTTTTAATTAATATGGAATTTCTACCCATTGTTTTGTTCCCTACATTTGATTTTGGTAAAATGTAGATCCATGTTCTGCAATGTGGCTGCCCTCTTCATTTGGTGACATCTACAACATTTTTTGCCTCAAGGACAACAAAATAAGATCAAAAGTACATAAACAGCAGGATAAGAAAGTAAAAATTATGATATATTTGGCCCAAAAAGACAAAAATTGCTAATATTGAGTGGTTGTAATATACTTGTAAAGAACACGCTGCAGTGACATGCACTGCAAAAACCAGATGAGACCACTCAGAAGAGAGTCCTCATGGCAAAATTTCTGAAGGCACAAACCCCTTTCATCCCATCCCACAAATTTGACAAATATGATGAGTGGCATTCAAAGGGCTTTTCTCCTTGATGCAAAAGAAATAGACCCCTTTCAGAAAGCATGTTCCATTAAAGAATGCAAGTTGCATGCATCTGAATATTGTTCCCATACATTCTGTGTATGGGGCCCAAAATATGTTCTTGGTAATTGGCGATGGGCCAAGATTGAAAGCCTTGTGACTCAGTGACCTCCTCCTCCACATGGGGAATATCTGTCAGCAAGTCCCAGTTGGGACTGAATCTCTCCGGTCCCATCCCCGCCCCCTGCTTTCTACACCCCATCTCCTTAGAGGCCCCGGTGAAATCTTGTAAATGATTACCTTTCACAAGCCTGTTCAGGTGAGGGAGCTCCTCTCCTCAAACAAAATCACATCTCTGTGTTCTGACTCTGGATGGCTCTATGCCTGCTCCCAGAGATCTACAACTGTAGACTGTAAATTTGTCATTCTAATGGTGTTTCCATTGCATAAAAACAATACAGGTTTCCAGATAATGAGAAAAGACATTCGGATTACTTTTATGTATATTTTGAGGAAAATCCTGTTAATTTACAAAAAATGTTGTACACAACATATATTGATGGTCTCTACCCATCAATGTGTACATATTGAGAGTTGGTAAGGTGGGGTACTGTTCCTTGTTGGATGCAAGGAGCACAGGCTTTAACAGTAAAAGCCTCAAGTCCTTATTGTGCATCAGACTTCAGAATGAATTAGAATGATGGGATTTCATATCTTCTTTTCCCACTCTTTTTCATTGGAGAAATGTACAGTAAATCCAGCTCATTACCTCTACTTCAACCACCATCTGCCCATGATAAAAGTAGTTATATATCAAATGTAAACCCTCTGTTCTCAAAAGACAGAATATTTTTTAAGGTGTCACTTTTGATAAAAAAAAGGTCTGGAAGCCACTGTTATAACTATCCAGATGAGTTACTGACCTGCTGGAAACCTTAAGAAAGCCACAATCAGTTGAACTCATTTAAGGTCTGTACCACCAGTAATTCAGGAATAATTAACATCACAGAACTGGTTGATCAATTGCTGATTGATTAGAATGTATTACTTTAAAGGAAAAAACATATTAAATCATTCATACACACAGACAACATTTCTAAATTAAGTATCTAATGATTGAAAAATGCAAAATGATGAATCTAATTTTAAATGAACTGATTGCTTTAGTACAGCAGATAAAATATTGATAGGGAGTTTTCTCTGGCCTGTGTGAAACCTTGACTGCCAAAACATGATGAAGTGACAGTCCTAATACAAAAAATTCTTCATGGAAATGTTTTTTTTTCCAGTAACAATGATTAAATTCTTTATAAAGACAGGATTGTTAAAAAAATGTCAAGTGTATGCAAATGCATGCATATATAGAGTGCAGCAACCATGAAACAATAATTCCAAGCAAAATGAACATATAATGTGATGTGTGTGATGGCAATAAACTGTGAGACAAATCTTTACAAGAGGGATGGAACACAAAGCAACAGTGTGGAGCGGATGTTTAGGAAACAGATTCTTCAAGGCAGCCAGATGGTCTGAACAGGGGAACTAGGAAAATATGGTTGCAGTAAGAACTTTATTCCAGTGTCCGTCCATCTCCTCAAACACTCATGATCCCTCTGAGTCCAGAAATAATGTTTATCTACATAATATTTCTGTTGTTGGTGTGCGTTGGTGTCTGTGTCTGCATTTTTAATATTGTGACCTGGAGGACGTATAGTAAAGGTCTTGGCTCTGGGGTACTCGACTTCGCCACCTGGGGACTTTCATCCCAATAAGTGCTTTCAATTTAGACCCCTAAAACCTTGCGCTGAGACAAGAGGGTTCTCACCTGCAGGTAGGGCTGGGTGGTATAGCCGTACCGGTATATCAAATAGCTATTTTTAGCACAATAACGGCTATGCCTGTATGCGGGGTTAGGTTTCTTCCCATATTGTTTTTGCTTTTGTCATACCTGATGCAGGAGCACACCTCCAGTTTTCCGAGGCCATGTGAAATGCTTCTGGGGGAAAAACGCCACTCGTATCCAGTGACGGCAGGTGAACTGGAAACAGGGGAAGCCCGAACACTACCTTTGAATCTATCATTACTCTCATCCTGTTCCCCTTTATCCTCCTCGATTAACAATAAAACAAATAATTCACAGAATAATCGACACCAATTGCATAATTAGAATAAATGATTATGCTCGCTAAACACCGCAGATTGTCTGTAGTTTGTGTGTTTGAGAAAGCTACAATGTGAGATTGTTTAATTAACAAGGACGGCATTTATTGATTTAAATTACGTTAAATGCTCATGGCACATCACAGCTTTTGTGAGGTCTGTGTTCTAAATGATATTGTTCATTGCACTCAACCTAACCTAAAGTTTATTCTCAGTAATTTAAATCAATTTAACTAAATTTAGCTTCGCTTTGTAATTTGAATTTTGTAACACAAGAAAGCTATAATGTGAAACATTTGAGAGAAAGCTTTGGGATTACTTGCCGCTTAATTATTCATATAATTCAATTATTCAATTATTCAAATTGCCATCGTTGTTGATACTAGGGCCACAAGTTTGCTCCATAGTGCTGGTCTAGATTCTGTCCTTACAAACACGTAGGATCAAACTGGTCACAGCTCTACTACAGCATATGGATGGTAAGGTATGACCCATGACAAGAATTAATTTGGAAAAAAAAAATCATTTTAATTAATTAATTTATTAATTTATAATTTATACACATCTTACTAAAATGAACTTGTTCCATTTGGCATGTTAAACTGATACACCTATTGTTCCCCAATAACTTCACAACTGCATGCTTATTTACACCCTCACCCCCATTTTGAAATGAGTCACACATTTCTCTGATGACATTATACTGTAATTCCTTTTTATCTGCAACTGTGTAGTGTTTATCATACGCAACCCTCTATTGCACGCTGCCTGTCAACCCCTTATCTCCAACATGATGCCATTGGATTTATCGTCAGAGGACATGGACTAATCCTTAGGTGTTAAATTCACCTTGAGAAAAAAATTAAAGGCAGTGCAAAAACAGTGCAATGTCTTTTCTGAGAGGTGGGCTCTCTTTCAGCAATAACAAGCTTAACAAAAAAGACCAGCATCTAGTACATCAGCACCGACAGCTTTTAAAATGTTGGATTTACTAAGCTTCTGTTGACTGTCAGGGTTTTCTGTTAATCTGTTGCAAGATGTTAAAAACCCCAAAACAAAAGAAAACAACAACAACAAACACACACACACACACACACACACACATCTGAAATCAGGCTGTTTTCTGGTAACAGCCTGGAAACAGCATAATTGGGGTATTGATCTCAAAAGTCTGGATTTTCCCAGGTGTCAAAGATGAATGAAGTGCAAAAAAAGTGGCGTGCTGTTTAGGCACAAAAGATGTTGATGTTAACCCTGCACCACAGAACCAACTTGCTGCATTTAACAAGGAGGTCAGAAAAGAGAAAGAGGGTCCTTTTTCCCCAAACAAACATTTTAGAGGAGAATATTCAGACAATCCCTATGCAGTTAACCAAGCCTAGACAAACTGCTCCTATCCATGACTAAAAATCCCACTCACAAATTCCTTTCTGCATCAGCTGTTCACAGCTTCCCACCTCCACCCCATCGTTTCCCTGTTTATGAGATGGGAGATGGGTCAACAACCTTGGCCCATGGCCAGGTGCAATCTGTGACACTCTAAGCCTGATATCAGTAATCTTATACCCACATCAACAGCAACCTTTACACTGTGATTGCATGGAAAGTTATATCTACTGAATGCACACTTGGGTGGGGTGACCTGCTGTGCCTCTGAAAGCAGCTCTGGACCTGCGTACAGAAAAGAGAGAGGGAATCCCAGGGCAATTTCTCATGCAGATTAAGTCAAATATTGTTTGGGTGTGAAAACAAACAGCAGCTCAAATCAGCTCTCATGGCAGATGAAATATCAAGTCAGGGAATTTACTCTGGCCTCCTGTGTGAAACTGAGAGAGTTGAGATATATTGGGAACCAGGAATGTCTGACAGTATTTGAAATATTCTGAAACCGTGGCTTCTTAGTTGTAAAGAAGCTGTAAATACAGGTTAGATTGCTGACACCAGCACCACGTGACTTTCACAAAAAAATGTTTTAAAGTATAACATTTTTATCAGTCATAAAATGCAGCAATGTTACTGTCCCAGCATTACAAACTAGTTCCAGCCTGAATCAATTGTAATGATACCGCCTACCCTACAGATTTGGAGGTTTTCTTCTCAAGATATCTGGCCATGCTCAGTTCATTAAGACTCAGAACAATGTGGTATACCAAGTTAGACAAAAAATTCAAATTGGCTTCATGATCTAAAATGGTGAAATGAATTATATTAGTGTAATTACAGTTCTTCTTTCTGTCTTTTGCCATTTGTTGGGGACAGAATTGCATGCATTTTGTTTGTTAATATGGTATCTGGCTTAGGAAAACACACACACACACAGACGCATACACACAGTACACACAGGTGGATACCTAGCATCCTCTCTGTGTGGTGGAAATAGACAAGGGGAAAATGGCCAAAGGTATTGCTCAGAAATGTATTCCTAATGTTTACTGCCCCCTTATGGGAATCTGAAAACACACCTTATCTATCCTTCACCCTTTCTACTGACTAGAGTCTTGAAAGCATTTCATACTCATTAGACTCAGAAGTAGTACTTGAAAAAATACATTTGCATGATGAGAAAAATGTTACAAATTTGTAGATTATTCAGTATTAGAAATACACTGACAATACTTGACCCAAGAAGATTAGGAATTCACTTGCGTCCTTGCTCTTTCAATGTCAATTTTTTCCACTGTTGCATCTACAGTCCAGGAGATGTTCAACATGTAAGCGTCACCCGGGAATCTCAAACGGAAGAGCTCAATATACTATAAACAAAGCAGATATGAAGGATAAACAGGCGCCATTTCTCCCATCATTCTCACTGCTGAGAGAGGGGCAGAGAAAGAGGTGGGGTAGAGTAAGCCTGGGAAAGAGACTCAAAGGGAAGTGTCCCAGAGACAGAGTCCGTGGGCTTGCATGCCGATGGGGTGAAAGGTTGTTAGCCCAGCCTGTGAGTCACCATGGAGCTAATTGGCTGTTGTCCCATGGTCACCAAAGTCACCAGATCTCTCCCATCACCTCTGTCCTGTGCTGTTTATTACCAATGGCTGACAACTGCCTCAGTGCTGTCTGTAAAGTGACTCTGCTTGAGGCACAAGAGGAAAGCTTCAGGGAACAGGCAAAGCATGAATGAAACACTGGGACATACACATATACATTCAACTATACAATTATACTGGAAATTTTACCTACCTGAATTTAAGAAACACAGTACGTATGCATGAACTGTATGGGACACATACAATAGTTTATGTTCCTCTGTCATCTAGCTCAGTGTTGACATTGCACTGAAGTTTAGCCAATGTGCCTTGATAATTGTACTCAAGGAAAGTTTAGGAAAAAAAAGATGCAGGTTTTGTGACACATTGCATTGTGGTACTGACATTACATAATGGGACTGATGGGCATGTCAGTGCAGTGGTGCTCCCTTTTAAAATGGTTTGGTTACTTCCTGGTGCTCGCTGCATTATGTCCTTTTGTTACTCATCTCTTTCATTTTTTCTGTCTGCTCCATTTTCCTGTGCTAATTGCTGCCACAGCTCTTTGTACGTTTTAGATCAGACACATCAATGAAAATTTTCTCAGAGCAAGGAAGGTGTTCATTGCTATGGTGGTAATGATTTAGGAATTTGGCACAGCCTTAGTGGGATGGGGGTGCAGTAATCATGTGTGGCGGCAGGCTAACCTGCCTCTTTGGGAGTGAACAATTGGTTAATGGTTGTACCTGGGATAGACAGATTGATCAGGTGCAGGTGATTAACTTGCAAAACTGAGAGCAGTGTGTGTGGTCTCTCTCTTTTCGCCTGGGGTGAGACGGTGGCAGCGTGTTTGTCGGGATCGGGAGGGGGTCGTTCGTAGCTGTTAGAGCTACCGGCGATGAAGCTAGTTAGCGGGGGGCAGACGTTCCAGTGGTAGGAGGGGAGGAAAGAGCCTCCTTTAGTTAGATAGGGCTGGGGGATAGGTACGGCCACCTCTCTACAAACCATTCCGGGCAACTACACTGAGCCGGCAAGATGGCTTCTGTAGTAAATGAACATTTTGCACTACACCGGAAAAACTTGTTTTGCTGGGGAGTCGGACAGCGCCACTAGTGTAGACCCCGGGGGAGAGTCTTGTTAGTTGTGTTTTGTTTCTGTTTGTTGCGTTTTGTATTATAATGATATGCTTGGCTCGGGGTGGGGTTAGAAAGGAGGATGGAAGTAGATCTTAGATCTGGGTTGCGTGTCTCTGGTGTTGGCTCCACCCGCAGGTGCATTATGTCATTTCCTGTTTCTGAGATTTTGCTGCCTTCACCTTGTCCTGTGTCCTCTCTCTGTAACATAACAGATCTACCCTGAGTTCCAGCCATCACAGGACCCTGGAGCTCAGATCTAGAAGATCGTGCATTAAATCATTTTATATGGATTTCAAGGGATGTTAACAACACTCAGGCCCTGGCAAGGAGAGAGATTCCTCTGAAGACCTGTTTGCTAGCCATCTTTTTATGTAATCCTTGCTATAACCACAATTAACTACTTCAAATGGACTCTTAGTTTTTTGTTTTGACTGATAGGGATTTATTATTTGGCACAATTTTAATTGTTTGTCTGTGGATGTTTTTGTTAGACCATGAAGAATAGCAATCTGGAAGTGAACAACAAACAACCGTGGCAACCGTGATTGCCTAGATTGAAGAGGTTTAGTGGAATAAATTTAGTATGTGTGTTCACTGTGAGCTGCAAGATACTACAGTGTATTCAATGGATCATGGGGCCAACACAATCATTTAAATCATGCATGTTCATCCCAAGTTCCTATACTCACTCAACAGGAGTTCCCCAGGGATCTTTGCTTGGCCCCATTCTGTTCTTCCTTTACACTAAATCACTTGGAACTGCTCTTTCTGCCAACAGCTTTCCCTACCACTGGTATGCTGATGACACTTAATTAATTTTCTCTTTCCCCCTCTAACTCACAGAATACATTACCACATGCTTATCAGAGATCTTTTCCTGTATGTTGAATCCCTGAAATAAGCACTCTCCGGGATAGACCTTACTGGCTAAACCCTGAGATTTCTAAACTGTCTTAATATCTTGGAACAATTTGATATTGTTCCTCTCCAAGACTCTGAGGAATCTTAATGGTAAGGTTTCTTTCACACAGAAGATCACTTTAGCAACTCCATTCCACATGTTCTTCCTCAAAATTTATAGAAATACTCTGCTCCCTCTCTTCCCAGTGCAGGATTTGCATTTTCTAATGGCAGGTTTTCCTGGATGAGACAGTTTTTGAAGCATAATTGTTGCTCTTGAATTAATATGCAAAGAAGATACTACCAGGGGCTATTATTCCAATGCATTATGAGATGATTTAATATAATAACTTACTTTTGTCAGAATAAGAAATAATATAAAAAAGAAGAAAATAACCATTTCAGATTAGCCATGAAAAACATTGTGTCCACATGTAAGGCTTATTTTCTATAAAGCCAAACCAATATGCATACAAAACCTAAAAATCAACAGATACAAAACAACTTCTGTCACACATAAGGCTCACAAAGAAGAGAACTTTCACTAACAGTGAAAAAACACTGCCAAAATCTTAATACTTCATTCTGTTTCCTTCTTCTGAGCTCACATCTCACTTCTTCTGTGAGGTCACAGAGATTTCTGTTTGTCAGAGATCAACACTCATCAACATTCCAATCACAACACAGACCTCTGGATGCAGTCTGCGCTGGGCGCTAAACAAAATAAACTGCACACGCCTGCGGGAACAATCTTTTTTTTAATAGCTGCACCCTAGGTTTCAATAAACACATTAATGGACTACACACTTTTGATGCATGTTCTCACTGCAACTGCTGGAGACGCCTACCCTGTGAGCCGTAGATGACTGATTGAATGGAATGCTCTTCCCTATAACAGGTGAACTGAGTGTCACCCTTTTTCCACTCCCATTGCTGAGTTGTACTGCATGCCTTGAGTCACATCAGGCTGCTTGCACTGGCATCGTGCTACACAGTAGCTTGCTTATATAATGCACTTTCTGATCCTCAAGGGCAGGGGGAAGGTAATCACAGGCCCCTTTCTTGCTCTCAAAAAAGCAGGGAGACAGGAGACAGATGGGCAGAGTTGCAATTGTCTGCAATCATTTGAAAGAGAATCAGAGGATAATTATTCCCCTAACCCTTTCTGCAGGACTGCCAAGATCTGGCAAAGCCCTGAAAGATTTTTTGGTTTGGGGAGTTGAAACAGACAGATTGTTATTTCTTCGCTGAGTGTAGTTGAAAATACATTCCCACCTCCCCCCTCTCTCCAAGCCTCTGTATTCAAGGTATCATTGCCTTTTCCATTCAAGCTGACCAGTAAATGCTTCCTCCAGAGCTGGGGTCCCTAGCTCACCTAAGTAAAACATATTTGCTGGAGTGCATTCTGAGAAGTCTCATAAAATATCCATTGGGGTGGGGCTGGGGTGGGTCTGGGGGGGGGGGGGGGGGGGGGGGATTTTGCCTCCTAGTTTCTGATCGTGGGACACATCCCATGAAACGTGCTCAGTAAATGTTCTGCTTCAATGTAGTTATCCTTTTACTCCTCCGCAGGAACATTTTACTGTTAAAAGCAATCTTGAAAAACTGTCCAAGAACATGCGTTATACAGCAATGTCTGGCTTACACAAACATAGCTAATAACATCATTAGATTGACAAAGAGCTTCCACCAGAGCTTTTCCGACTAGGAAATAAAGTGATGTCAAACCCTAGTTTGCCAGAGAGTCCAACACAAGGGAGTAGTCATATGTGCATAACTTTGCATGAATCAACATGGCTGTGCAGCCTCCCTGCCCTTAAAATGGAAGCATTTAAAATAAAAACGTGAGTGTGAATCTAAGCTGTTTGTAACATTAAAACATGGAACACAAAAATTGACCCCCATCAATTGGAATCACCAAAAAAAAAAAAACTGCTGAGGTACAGAAGAAAGTAATCCAGCGCTGACACCAAAACTTTTTAAATGCATTGGACGCCAACATGATCTGCATCGCCAGAGAACATCTTGTCACAGAGCATTACCTTGGATAGTTGGGCCGGTTTAATTGCATGTATTCCGCTCTATTTAGCCATATGAATGCCGCATGTGTCCTTGCCAAGAGGTGAAGTTTCCAAGCTAATTATCATACATTGTGTTTGCAGGTGTCATTCTGAGACACATAATAATGGCATTTTTCTATAAATGTTATTAATTCATTTTGCTGTGCTACAGCTACTACAGTACAGAAGACACTTGGAATTGCATGGGTCTTTGCAATTGCCCTTTTTACTCAAACATGTTTTCATTAGTGTTCCTTTAATGTTTGACTTTTGGCAGGTATTACAGTTTCATGATTGATTAAATAAAGTATCTGTTGACTGACAAATGCTGACTGTGTCCTTGGAAAATAGTGTCCAAATGATACTTCTTCACAGCAATAGCTACCACCATAGCCAAGCTAATTATTAAAAATACATTTTTAGAAGAAAGTAAACAAAAACTGACACAGAGATACAGGTGTTATCTGCACCAAAAATCAGTATGTTCCTCATTGATCTCTAGCCAATGAGAGGCCAGTAAAAGTATCTTTACAGAGTATTTGACTAATATGGCCCTGATTTCACAATTTTTTATGTAGGTTTCCTCTCCCTGGGTAAGCCAGTGCACACACCAATATCATTTATCCACAGCTTGGCCTTCTAACCAGAAAGTTCTCCTTTCACGGTTTTTTTTTGGGGGGGGGGGGGGGCATTCTATTGGACCTTTGAGCAAGGTTCTTAATAGCTTCAGTAAATACTCAGCTGTAGAAAAGGACAGCGTGTGAAATGTGATCTGTGTGAGTCACTCTGTGTAAGGCTGTGCTGTACTCCAATAAATAATAGACAGCGACAGACCACAAATAAGTAGATATGCGAGATGCAGGCAATAAGTATGTGAGGAGAGTGTGTGTGCTACGGTTGTCTTGCATTTCCATTTCCATAAGGAAAAGATTTTCTTCCAGGGGAAAATACTACCGTGTGCTAAAGCGCTGGCATGCTGGGAACAGGAGCAATGACTCATCACGAAAATGGATTTGGGGGATGTAGACGATGGGCAGGCAGCTGTGGTGATCCATCCCCAGTGGGTGGTGCTGTTGCTCAACTTTGGGCCTGTTGGGTTCACGTTTCCGGTGTTTGGGCTCACTTCATCTGCAATCAGGTTGTGAAGAGTTTAAATGCTTATGTGACAAAGATGGCTCTAGTGGTTGACTTTACTTTTTCATTGAATGACTGTCCTACCAATGTCGTTTTATTCCCCTCACTGTAATGATGATTGTTGTAATCTCTCAACAGTGTCTCATTTCTGTGGATATTTAATTTGCATGATAATGAAGGGCCGTGCACTCAATGGAGCAGCCATTATATTTCACACATTATTGTTTACTCTGAAAGGGCGCTTGCATGGCACCACTGAAATGCAAATTGCACTACAGAGCTGAGACAGCACACTGATCTGGAATCATTTCCTGAATGTTTATCTCCAGCTGAGGGAACTGGGTTCTCAATCGAAGTAACCCACACTGCATGGTTCGTTGATATTGACCTGATAACTCATGGATATGACAACAAAATGCCCAATGTGTTCAGATGTACCATAAACACGCCTGCATAATGTGCAGTAATTACAGAATATGTGCAGGCTGTCAATGGCAAAATGTCATTTGAATAGAGGAGTATGGTGTATGGTCACAGTGTATTCAGCAATTAAACCCTGTAATACTTTCCTTGCTCAATGATAAGACAATAGCATTGATTTGGTCCAGAAAAAAGAAGCCTAAAGGAAAATGGAAAAAAATACATTGATTTTGCTGGAGGCCATGGAGTCCTAACCTAAAAGCAAAGGAAACTTCTTTCCTGCTCCTCTGAACAGAGAAGAAGAAAAGAACCAAAAAATTCACCCTTATCTCCCTCTCACATTAATGACTTTTTGAGATTTTAAACTTTGGCACAAAGATGAAAAAAAGCGCTTGTGTTCACACAGGCTAAATCTTCAGTGACGTTCCATGCTTGTTGTCCCTGGGGTTTCATATCTGCAGCTTCTCTTTGTTTGTCCCCTTCGCTCTCCCCAATGAAGCATATCCCACATGGTGTGAGCTGCGGTCAGCTGCACGGAGCTCACGAGAAGATATCGTGCTGGTGTGAATGTGTGCGGGCTGCTTCCCTGGATGCCCCCTTTAGCATCTGTGATTGTGTTCTGCTTTCTGTGCAACCGTCGTGCCTCTTAGCCTCGTGTTGACTATTATAGTGCACCTCCTTTGAGGATGGCCCAGTGCAGCCTATTTAATAGTAATTACAGCTCTGCCTGGGTTTTGGGGAGGTGGTGTTACAGGTTTAATGAGGGAGGGGGTAGAGCTGGGGGGTGTTGAGTGGTTTATAAGGTAATTAATTAATCATGCATAATTTATTGAATGTGCATAATTAATCTGTGAAATCTCAAAATGAATTGAAAAAAAGTTTATAAACTTTTTCAAATATCTAGTGATGGGAAAGTAATGCCTCATTAACTTTGTAATAGATGGAGCTACTACACATCAGTCACTCAATCAAGACTAACTCTTAATCAAAGACTTTGTTGTGCTCACAGGCACACTGTTTTGTTTAAATGTGTCCACTGGTAGCTTCACCTGTTTTGGGGTTCATAAAACCTCACTCTCGTTTCATCCGTAACAAGCAATGGTGGAGTGTGAGATCTGCAAAGATCAATATGCCAGCTGCTGTCAGAGCTGCTGACTACAAATCCTTGTGGCTGTCAAAAATTTTTGAACTGAAGAAGCACTTCAGTCACACAGATGCAGCTCACATTATAATGGCCATGGAAGGCTGTAATCCTAGATCTTTTCCCCTTGAAATGTATTGGATTTGATTAATGACTGGACTGGGTTTAGCTACATTGTTTAAGTACATGATGTAGGTGTTCTACTGTATCATAACCAAATCACAGGAGGGTGCACTTGGTTATAGTCATGCGGTCAGAATGCAAGGGGATCATTTGAAACTGGGGCACATTAGACAGCCTATGAACCTGTTGGGGATGGTCTAGATATATCAGAGACAGAGCAATTACAATGCTCAGCTGCCATGGCATGTAGAGGTCACAGAGAATCCTTCACAGTCAACCTTGTGCCAGATGCGACAATCCTTTGGTCTGACAGCGGAGAGTAAACAGCAAAGCATTCAGTTTGCATGCCTACACAGTCTTGTGAATGTTGTTAACACTAATTATTTATGTAGCAGGTGTGCCCACCCAGACTTTACTGGACTTACAGTATGTTTTACGTGTAAATTATTTATTTTCATTATTTATTGTATATTGTATTTATATTTATATTTATTTATTGAGGTAAAGGTCTGTGCTTAAGGCAATGGCAGCTCTTGCACATAGGATATAAGACTGAAAGCTAATATTGTGTACATGTCTAGTAGCCTATGCACGGCACCACATGTGCAGTGTGAATGTATAAAGGGGATGGGATAAGTATCAGGGCCAATGACTAACTTTGAACTTACTGCACTTCCATGGCTCATGCTGACAAAGAGAGGTAGTGACATAACCAGCCGGATCCATCTTTCAAGTGTCAGATTTCTTGTGTCGCCCAGTGTATAATTACAGTCAGAAAAAGAACAACAGGCACTTAATCTTACTTTAGTCTGGAAACGAGGGAGATAAACACTCTGGAAACATTTCTGCACATTCATCTCTGTCAGACTGAAAAAAAAAAAAAAAACTATCAAAACTCCCCCACCAAAACATTTCACTAAAAAATAGTGCAAGATTAGCAACATCAATCCAGTGACACCCTACCCCTCTGCAGTGCTCCTAGCAGCTCAAAGGAAAGCAAGCTGTGACACATTCCCTCGTGAAATGCGACAGCTTCTTTGATGACAGAACACTTTAAAAATGGGGGGCCGCAGTATTGAAAGGAGCGGGGTGAGTGAAGGTGAAGGGGATGGGGGGGGGGTTTCAAGCTCGCACCATTCGCCACAGGCCTGGCTGCGACAAGCCATCGTGATGCAGCGAGCAGCGGGTAGCAGGGTGGTGAGGCGCTGCAATGAACCGCCCAGCCGAGTGGGACCGTGAGCCTTGGGGGAGACAAACAGACACACTCCGTAATTGACCACTATGTGGAGAAAAGCATGGATAATCCCATTTATCGGTGAATAACAGGATTTCTCCATTAGACAGTTCAGTGGTGGGGACGCATGCAGGAGGATGAAAGAAGAAGAAAAAAACCCCTGCTAGGTGTTACTGATGTCCATGCATCCAATGGACACCTTTCTACAGAAATGCACTTATAATAAAATGTGAAGTGTAACTTCATAAATCTGTCATAAAGCATACATAATGCCTTCATGAGCATGGTATTACCACTTTGTAAAAAGCTGTAAGGACAATTGGTCTGTTAGGACTGATAGTGATATACTGCACCATGTTTTCATGTGGATGGGTTCAATGTTTTACATAACATGCACTGTAGCACTGTATATTTGCTAGACAAACTAGATTTTGTCATTTCATATAGATATTTAATTGTATTTTTTCATATTTGTAACAAAATAATTGCAAAGAAGCTGGTTTAATGTGGACCTTATCCCATCAGCAGCTCAGATCTCTATTTATTTTGCTCCTGCTGATTTCTGAGCAGCAGATACACTAAACCTGAATATATAACTTGAATTCCTTTGGTGTGTGTATGGAACATCTGTGAACAGTAAGCCTTGTATGTCTGTTTTTAGGAACAGAGGAAGCACTTTATTTTATAGATTTCTTTTGAATAGTAGAATTCAAATGAATAACCTTACATCCACAGTGAGTCAATATTGCAAGTCAATATTGATTTTCTGGTTGGCACTTTCTATAAAGGCAGAAACTGAATATGGCTGTGGAGTATAGAGTTTGGAGATTTTGACTTGAATCAAAGGCCGATGGCATTATACACTAAAATCACACTGGAAATTGTTCAGACACTCGGTTATCAATTGTGGGGGAAACCACATGCAGAAATGACCTTTTAAACAAAACTAAAATAGCAAATGTTTCATTGGTTGTTACATATACACTACTCACAAAAAGTTAGGGATATTTGGCTTTCGGGTGAAATTTCAGGATAAACCTAAAATGCACTATAACCTTTACAGGTGAACTTAATTTGACCTTCTCTAAACCTTTGAATGCACATGTCCAACTGTTCAATGTTTCAGTACTTTTTGCACAACTTGCTGTTCTCTAACAAGGAGCTGAACGGCAAAATTCACAACAGGTGTTTGATCCATGAATCGACCAATAAATTTCCTGGTTCAATTAGAATTGGTATTTAAACAGTCCTCTACATCATGCTGTTCACATTTTGACATCATGAGACCAAGACGACACGTAACAATTGATCAACAGTACCGCGCCATTGCGAGGCTTCAAACAGGATGTTCTCAGAGGGAAGCGGCCACTAAGCTTAGAGTGTCACAGAGTGTCATCAGCAGGTTGCAACAGAGATACAGAGAGACTGGAAGAGTCACAGAAAGGCATAGAAGTGGACGTCCTTTGGCCACATCCCACACTGATGTCCACTTCATTGTGAACAGTGCCCTGCGGAACTGGATGATGAATGCCACTCAACTCCAGGCACATTTAAGGGAGGTAAGAGGCACCCAAGTGTCATGTCAGACCATTTGAAAACGTTTACATCAGCGTGGTCTGCGTGCTAGACGACCTGCAAGGGTACCTGACCATACCACCAGGCACAGGCGTCATCGTCTTGCATGGGCCAGGGAGCATTTACGCTGGACGAGGGACCAGTGGGCCTCAGTGCTGTTCTCTGATGAAAGTCAATTCACGTTGAGCAGAAATGATGGCCGCCAACGATGTTGGAGACGTCAAGAAGAGCGCTATGCCAGCCACTGTTGTCACCAGACGAGCCTTTGGTGGTGGTGGTGTTACAGTGTGGGCAGGTGTGTCTAGTCAATACAGAACTGCCCTACACTTTGTGAATGGTACAGTGACAAGCCCATACTACCTGAATAACATCATTAATGCAGTCATTGTGCCCCTGCATGAACAACACAGGCCTAATTTCATCTTCATGGACGACAATGCTCCAGCTCATCGAGGTCGCATCATTAGGGAACGGCTGCTGGAGACTGGGATACCTCAAATGGAGTGGCCTGTACTTTCTCCAGACCTGAATCCCATAGAAAACCTATGGGATCAGCTGAGTTGCCGTGTAGAGGCTCGTAACTCTGTACCCCAGAACCTCAATGACCTGAGGGCCGCCCTTCAAGAAGAGTGGGATGCCATGCCTCAGCAGACAATAAGTCGACTTGTGAACAGCATGAGACGTTGTTGTCAAGCTGTAATTGATGCCCAAGGGCACATGACAAGTTATTGAGACATTGACATTTTTTGTTGTGGTATACCCGCCACTGTTGTGGGCTTTTGTTTCAATAAATTGTTTGAGATGAGGAAATCACCATTGCATGCTTCTACTTAAATGCCCTACTTTCATGATATAATATCACTGTAGCGTGAACATTTTCCATAAATTTCACCCGAAAGACAAATATCCCTAACTTTTTGTGAGTAGTGTATGTTTCAGTTTCAGTCAGTAATTCACAGTAATTCGTTGATATAAAGTCTGTAATTCAAAGCCTTCATTCACTCTCCAGGACCCTCCCTTCAGGTCACATTCTTAAAGACAAACAAGTGTGTGCAGATAATAATTTTGTGAAACGTCTTTCACTCAACATATATTGGGTGAAGTCACAACTTTAAATAAACAGAATGAGATGCAACACTACTAGGGTTAATCTGCCATGTAGGGTTGAATATATTAAAAAACATCTAAACAAAGACAAATGGCCTCTAGAAAATATAACAGTGCAGGAATCAAAATTCGCCTGTAGTGAGACATTTCATTGCATGTAAACTATGTGTAGAATCAGAGATGTATTGAAAAGGGTTTTGTAGGGGTAAGAGGATGGGACTTAGACAAGAAAGATGACAAGAAAACTAAGCAATTATAAGCTTTTCAGACCTATAAAAGCAGGCGGAATTGGATGGCATTTTTCATAATCTGATCAATTAGTTGGATTAACTTGTGCCTTGTCTCACCGGGTACCATTGTACCAATTAAAGAAGACTGAAGAATAAGGACATTTTATATTTTTGGGCATTAAAACATGATGAGAATACATACCTTCCGAAAACCATAGCTTCAGAATTATTTTGAGATGCAAATACATTAAAATATATTAGTGCACAGCATAAATATACCGCAATATAACAAAACAGCAATAATTTACATTTTTTTCAAAATATTGATTGAGCTAAAATTACATACTCTCTAAAATATATTCTCAATATGCTATATTGTATGGGTAAGAATGGAATTCTCACCCAAATTTAAAGCTCATTAACACAATACAAACTAAGGTCGTTTCACACTGATTCTTACTTGCATTCTTGTTTTCCTAAGATGTGCTATTTGGCCTTGAGTTTGACAAACAACCACAACCATGTTGATAGCTGTGGATCTAGACTTTGGAACTTGAGGACTAGTAGGTATAACAAGTTTGCTGTGTGTGAGTAAGAGTGTGTGTGTGAGAGAGAGAGAGAGAGAGAGAGAGAGAGAGAGAGAGAGAGAGAGAGAGAGAGAGTATGTGTGTTGAATGCTGCTGCCTTGTTCTTGTTGCAGCAAGGCCATTTAATACAAAGCTCAGCTGTGAGCATTTCCATTGGCTTGCCCCCAACATTTTAATGAGCCAACCTGACTCAAGTTAGGCCCACTGTATTTCTATTCAAAACAGGAGCATGTTCAGATGTTGGTGAAATCCATATTAGTACTCGCTTCACACTGAAAAACATAGTGGGAGTCACAGTACTGTGTTTATCTTGTCATCTGCTACCTTATTAAAATGGAAACTGTATTTTTGATTGCATGGGTTGTTTGTCCTCATGTCATTTGGCTCCATGTAGCACTGGTGCTTTCTGTCCTTCTGGATAAGGTGGTTTCTCCGTTTCTCCACAAGTCAACTCTGGAGAAGGTGTAGAAACCAAGGACATAGTACACAGAGGCACAAGGGACACTCAGAAAGGTGCAGGCTGTGGAAACTATGCTCAGGTACACTGACATGTGAATATGTCAACAATTATGGACTTGCTCTTTGATTTGAAATTGAAATGCTCAGAGGAACTTTCAATTATCCAGCCGCTCTTTGGAAACACAGCCTGGAGAACACTGGTGGTGGTCTGTGTGTGTGTGTGTCGGGGGGGGGGGGGGGGTTCTAAAGTTTGCATTAAGAATGCTTGCACCTCAATCAATGGGAAAGAGGGTTTTGCTCCAGACTAGGATTGAGGCAATAAAGGGTTGGGGGGGGGGGTTCAAAATAAGATATGCCCTTGTAAACATGGCTAATGTCTTCCCTGCGGTCATGGTCAGCTGGGTGCGCTTGGATTAGTGTGAGTGGCACCTGTTGTCTTGGTATCAAAGCCATTGTGAAATGAATAAAGGCTGGGATAGGCAGGTGAAGCCTTTTGATTTAGAGTGGGTACACTGAGCACTGGGAGGCAGGAGGCTGCGTGTGGATGTACAGCAAGCAAGAAAAAGTAAAAAAATGGATCTTTCATAGAACTAACAAAAGGGGCCTGACGCCTGATTACTGCCTGAATGGTGATCGAAACCGAGGAAGATTCCAGATTGCTGAAGAATGAGGAGACCATATGGTAGTATCTTATTCCTGCAGGGGCCAGGAGTCTGAGACGGGGGATAGTGTTTCTCCAAACACCCTGGAGCAGTAATTAGGAATACAAACCTAACAGGTCACAGTGTACAGTTTTGGAGGAAACGCATGTTGGGTAACCAGAAGAACAAACAGTCTGCCTTGTCCTCTTCTGACACATTCCGGATATTTCCTCTTGTGTTTGCCACTGCTATCACCATCATTATCACTGTCATTAAATTTTAGCACCTCACATTCCCCTCAAGCACATGCTTGCACACACACGCATTATATGATGAGCTTTATGAGTGTGTGAATAGTGTTTGTGGAGCTACCTCCTTCCTGACAGTGGAACTCAAACTCTGCCAGACCGCATACTGTCACCAGTAGCCTGATAGACAGGGGACTGCTTCAGGCATGAACTCTGTATTTCCTATGAAATTCTTTAACAGCTGAGTGTGAGAGAAGCTGCTAATTGGTCCTTGTCCTGCGCTGTCCAATCCTTGGTCCCACTCAAGTATTCTAAGGGTGTACTCACACTAGGCAATCCGTACCATGCCCGAGCACGTTTGACCCCCAAAGTCCAGTTTGTTTGACTGTGCGATCGCTCCTCTTCAAGCGGGCCCAGGCACGGTTCAGTTGGACTCAGGCACGGTATGCATCAGTGTGATCGCTAACCATGCCCAAGCATGGAACTCGAACAAGACGTCAATGATGAGCCGGCCCGTTTAACAAATATATCCGTTATAGCAACAGTTAGCTGGATATCTGTTCGTTACTTGCCCAGTCGTAATAATTCCTTTAAACCATCATTTGATTAGCCAGCTGACTTCCTTAAATAAAACAAGCTGGCTACCTCCAAAATTCCATTGGTTAGTTCTGTAGATCTATACATAAAAATAACTCTGATAAAATATCTCATCAATAAGGTGAGAACCAGACCCATTATTAACCCAAATATTCTCGAATGAATTGAAAAGTGTACTATCCAAGCAGTAATAGAAGATGCTTGTTGTTGTAATGATGACAGTAGCATACACACAAGTAGTAGCCCTCACTGGTTCACATTAGCTAACATAATTGTGATTAGGCTACTGTAATCTGACACAAAATATTAATCTGTCCCTTAGCATAATGACTGAAACGTCAGCTGCCTCCGTAAAAATCGTCTTATACATGCAGCACGATTAAATGAAAATCGCTGCGTTGCATAATCGATAAATCTATAAGGCATGTGAGAGGGCCGTGTGTCACTCCAAATGAGCCACAAAGTAAGTACAATCATGAACTCCAATGTGCTGTGCGAAACCGCTTTTCTTCAACACAAAAAGTTTGGATCATGATGATATTCTTGGGCCCTGAACATTAAGTGCAATATGAGCGCAGGCCAGCGGGGGAGTGGGGAGGGGGGACAATTGTGCTCGGGCACAGTACAAGGCAACTGGTCTAGTGTGAGTACGCCTTAAAAAAGGTTCTATCCAAGAATCATTCGAATGTCCTTCTGATAGCCATCATTAATCATTGTAAAAAAATCATGATCTCTAGCTTTTCTCTCCTGTTCCAGTCTTCATAGAAGGGCAGAAGTGTATACTCAGCCTACAGATAACAAGACAACACAGTCATTACATCCCATTCCATGTTTGTACTTCCATTAGTCATAAGCCATAACACTTCCAGATATACTAATGCTTCCAAACACTCATAGAGGAATAATTTATTTTTAAAATACCTAAGGCAAAAAGAACACTCTCTGAAAGAGGGTCACATTTTCAACCCAATAAGCACTTTGAGGTTTCTAAGCTTTACAAGATAAATCAAATTTAAGACATCTAGTAAAATGAACACTGTCATATGCCTGCACCTTATTTCAACAACAGACTGTCTATTTATGGTGTTTGGTGGGACAGAGGACAAGAATAGATTCTAACGTCCATGTCAATCTGGCAGTAATAATGTTGTGGCCAGCACAGATGTCAAGTGGTTTATATGGCAGCTGAGGTTTTTTTCCCCACCGGCCCTCGCACTACATTTAGGGGCATCCTTAAAAGAACCATTGATTCCAATCTATACGTGCTGCTTTGATGATGGTGGGCATTAAAGCCATGATAACTTTGATTCTGTGCTCCTGGGCCTTGATTGATTAGATCTGTCAATCAGGCATTTTGCCTGCTTCTGCAGGGGTGGGGGGTGGGGTGCTACCTTACAGATCTAACAACAGGAATTTGCTCCCTTCCCAACCCTGTGTCCACTTATATCTCTCCATGAGAATAAAAAGCAAATATTCTCTGCTTAATGGAATCCTCATTGCCTGTGATCTTATAAGGGTTTAATTTCAACTGAAGGTTAGTTACCATGTGCAACAGAATTACCAAGCATGTCTCATTGCTTATGCTCCATGTGGAATATACTGAAGTCTAAAGTAATCGGAAAACTTTCCTTTCAGCATAATGTTATTAGCATGACTGTGTACGGATTCATGAAACAATAATGAAAACAACATTGCTTTGCTTCCTTACACTTGTTTTAATATTCCTCCCCTAAAACTGTAATGAACTAAATATAATCATTATATAAAATATAATGATTAGCTAATCCTGATTAAATAAATGCAGTATTATTTTTTATTTGCATAGCAGATGCCTTGTGTAGGGTGAGCAGTTTATATACAGAAGAAATACAGTCACTCAGTGGTAACATAACCTGAGACTGAAACTAATACCATGTTGTGACAGGCCTAGCTGTCTTACAGTGTGGTCAAGTCTGCAGTGACAGAATGCAGCCTCTGTTTTGTTTGTTCTAAGTTTCCAAGTAACGTTTGATGGAGCTGTTCTTTTTCTTCTCATTAGTCATATTCACTGCAGGTTATTAAAACAACAGTTGCTATCTCTGCATCATTGTCTCGTAAATGAACTGCCTGCCTCAGTTCCATACTGCACCTACATTGAGTGGGCCTGCACTAAATATTTTCATATCATACATTTTCAGATCTGAAATTCAACAGCGTGAACATGCTGATTTTTTTTTTTACATGTTTTTAGTATACACTAACTAGATGGACCTATTAATGGGCAGAGTGGAGTAGTGGTTACAGGCTAAGGCTTGACATGTAATAACAGGGTAAAATCTCAGGAGAAGCCTGCTCTTTGTTATCTTAAGTATAGTGTATGACCCAGATTGTGTTGTTAAATATCCCTCTTTACAAAAAGACAGATCATAAACAGATGGTGATTTAGTTCCAGACTCCAGTCACCTCAGGCTGCACCTCCCACAGTCACAGCCCCAGGGTTGCCAAATGAGTCTTGGTGACAGGGGTGGACCCTGACTGTAGCGAGATAAGACCTTGCCCCCGTCAGGCAGAGATGGCCAATGGGGGCAGGGATGGATGACTAGTCAGGGCACACGTTGGAGTGACAGACCTGATCCATCACTCCCACTTGTCACAGGCAGGTAAGGGGACTGTGAGCTCCAAAGTTGGGATGAGGGTGGGTTGGGGGGCAGTAAACAAGTTGCCGGGTGCTTCTTTCTCATGCTTGGTGTCAATCAGTTAGTCAATCAATTATTTCACAAGCCTCCTTCTGTGCGGTTGTCATGGAGTCATGACAATGGGTAATTGATGTTTCGTGACAACTCCTCTTCTGTCATCCTGTCCACTTGCAGCTCATCAAGGAGATGGGGACAACACCAGGTTCGCCGAGCTACCAAACACGATCCCAAAGCTCACTTCCTGGGAGAATTGCTTCAAAACATACAAAAAAAAAATTAGAAGCATGCAAGCAGTTAATAAAATATTCTGTTACTTACACTAATTGTATTTCCAAAGTGTTAGCACATGGAGCATTTTAAACCGGTATGGAGACAGTGTAATTTTTACCGCTGCAGACATGTTGCAGTTGGAGTAGTTAACTGGAAAGCCTTATAGTTAAAAGCATGTTACTTTTGGAGATACTGCTTGTGCGGTGCAGTACATACGCTCATTTGAACATTTGTACTGGTCTCTTGCGGTGCTGACATGCATTGGGTTATGCAAAACCTGCATTGTTACTGTGTGCAAAAAACTGCAACTTCAGCCAGGAGTAGTCACAGAAGAGTTGGTGCAGTGGTTTTGTTCACTTGTTTAGTTCTTTGGTGGAGCACTGCTGTTTAAGAGAAGGTGAGAAGGTGTTTAAGCCAAAAAGAACTGTGTAAATGGACATCATGTAAACATCAATGTACATCCATGTAACATCAATGTAAACAAATTTGAAGTACTTATGGTAACAGCATCTGCTAAGCAAAATGTAATGTAATGGCTCCACGTTATGTTAACACACATTACCGCCATCTCTGTCTATGCAGGGAACAATTCATCAGCAAGTTCAACTAGGAACAGAACACAATTCACTGTCTGCAGAGAGACACTCTCATCCATTACCTGTGCTTATGAACATGGTGTGAGTTGGCTTATAGCCATGGCTGGCAGATGAACAATTTTAAAAGGGAAGGGAATGAATCAACAGGAAGGTAAACAATATCAGGGGTGGGGGGTCGGGGTGAGGTGAGGGGGGCAGGGAAGAAAAGGAAAGATCGCATAACCAGGGTTGGGAGGGTTACTTTTAATATGCATTCCACTACAGATTACAGAATACTTGCCCTAAAATGTAATTTGTAACATATTCTGTCAGATTATTCAAGGTAAATCATGTAATCTAAAATTTTCTAATAATTATCTAATAATCTAATCTAATAATTTTTATAAGTATGTAAGTAAAGTGTGAATGTGGCATATCATAACTTGGACATCTCACGAACTATGTCCAAGTGATGTCAAAATCTAAATAGCTAAACTTGAGAGATTTTTTTTTACTGCAATATATAAAATACAGTCTGTATTTTTAAATTATGATAACATTTCACATGAAAAAAAAACATTTAAAGCATTCTATGAAAGTTTTATAAGGACGTGCACCAGTAGTATAATTCTCATTACCGATATGCTTTATGATGAAGGAAAAAGACTAATTAAAAGGTCTATTTTATTGAACTTTTCACATTTAGACAAACAGGTGCATGAAATGAACACAACAATACATTAAAAGTAGGTTTCAAAAATAGTGGCACGAGCCACCCAAAATACATTGTGGGTGAGAAAGGAGTAGCTGAACAATTTAATTTATAATATGCGTAGTGTAAAATTGTGGAAGCAATCAACAGTTTTGAACATGTGAAATTTCACTTGTTTTGTCACAGTATCTACTTGTTAGCTAGTTAGCTTTAATACTTTACCTACTAGCCTACTAGTTGAATAGCTAATCCAGTGCAGCCACACTATGTAAGATAGCTGGCTAGCGATCAATATTATCTTAAATAATGAAAAAGAGAACTTACTTCAAGATGCTTCTTCAGGTTGACTCTTTTGAAGCTGATAGCAGTTTGGTTGCTGGCAAACACAGCTTGCATTGTACTGTTATGTTGCGACCTTTGCCAAATTTGAAAGTAAAATGGTCCTGATATTTCCATGACATAAATGCGTTGCGCTGGTTGCTTTCTGTCTCACTCACCATTCTACTGTCTTCTTTTTTTTTCACAAGGGGCATATGGGAGATAGACAACCGGGAGTTGCCTATCATTGGATAGATTTTCCAACTGAATAAACATTAAATAAAAAAAAGAAATTAAATGAAAAAAATCCAATGTAATCCCTTCAGTAATCTAAATATTTTTAAAATGTAAAAAACTGTACAAAACTGTAATTTGATTACCATCAAATTAAGTGGTAACTGTAACGGAATACTCATATTGTGTATCTTAAATGTGTAACACTGTTACATGTATTCTGTTACTCCCCAACCCTGTGCATAGCCTTTTAGGGATTTCAAGAGGCTGAGATTCACCAAGATTCAATGATGCTGAATGATCTGGACAGCTTGAGCAAACTAAGAGCAGACCTAGTTTTTTCACCCTACACCCAAGATAATTCCCTGCCTTGAAGGACATGGCACATTTCTGTTTGCTGTTAAGATCATTGCGAGCTCAACAATAAGTGGCCAAGGGTACTGAACATCTTGCCATCTGGAAGAGTGTCTGAGTTCATTACATGCTATCACTAGTTCATTACTTGTACATTATTTTCTCCCCTTGTTTTTTTCTCCCTTTTTTCTTCCTTCAAGGTGGTATCATGCACCCAAGCAATGAGAAGACCACATTATTGCTGTATTATCCTGGTGTATGCAGTAAGAGTCACCCTTATCTAACCATGTTTTATTGTAAATGTGAAGAAATACTAACAGGCATTGAGGACTGTGGAAAGAATTTGCGGAAATGCAACTGAGGGAGCTGTGACCTTGCACTGAGCTAACGATCAACAGGCCCAATTTAAGAAACACCGCACATGCTGTGATAAGCAGTGCCACCCTGTCCATCCTCAAAGGCACTCATTTCAGTTCTGTTAAACAATGCTGTCACAGCCGCATGTGACTAGTCCTCTGTTGTCCCAAGACCGCACGTGGCAGGATTGAATCACCATACTTTCAATAGCATGCAAATGCCAGATAGATAAAACTTCAAATCCAAATGCTAAACTCCTCTGCTCAAAGCATGTAACCTCATGTTACTTCAGAGAGGTATAGGCCCTCTTTTTACAACCAATGCAAGCAAGTGGTAACATGGCTTTTATCATTCATTCCTACTCTCTGAGAAAGGCTTTCCTCCAGATGCTCCACCAGAATTAAACGTACACAAAGTAATACCCCGTAGCTGACAGAATCAAAATATGCCTCTCCCTGGAGGCTGTGAAACCAGGCGCGGGTTAATCAATCCTCTGCATGTATTTTTGCATAGGTCTAATAAGACTGTCTTTTCATGCCTGATTCACAACCACAAGGGTTCCGAGCTAAGACGAAGCACGGGGCAGTATGGCTTTGTTGTTTATTACCACGCCTGCGGGCAATTAGGAATATTTATTATCTTATTTTCCTTGTGCTTTGGACCAAAATAAAAAAAATATCTGGATTCTGTAAAGAAAGGAGCATATGGCCATTGCTCAGGGTGTGCGACTGTCCACGCAAATTAAATCTATTAAATCTATATCTATCTATTATCAATTCTATTAAATTTCAAATGGTATCCAAATAAAACAGTTTTATTGTATGCTACATCATGGCCAATGGGTCTTATCTCACACAAGTGACCTTTTCATATACTGTATATATATAATTTTCTCTTGTTCCAGTTACCTGCACTTAAATACATTTATATGAAGCATATTGTGTCCACTCTTCTTAATATAACTTCATTGCACTTAAAAAATCTTTCATTGGGGTAACATTTCAACAGATTAAAAAAAATGAAAAAAATTTGTGATTAATTACGATTAAATTTTTTAATCGCTTGACAGCCCTATATATATACATTAACATTAACGTTAATTAACATCAACATTAACGCTTGTTCGCGATTAATCATGAAACTTTAACACGTTAATGTTTTAACACAAATTAATCATATTATCAAGTTTGACTGCAACTTCCTTCCGTAATTCCAGCGCGGATATTTACCTGGCTGAATTACTGAAAGGTGTGGCAAATGCAGATGTGCTGAATGGCAAATTTCATTTTAACCCTTTCGCATGTAACTTATTTGTTATGTTATGTAGCGCGTGTGTTACCTTATATGGTTCGTTATGTTTTCTTTTGCGTTATTAAGTTTCTTATAGATTTCAGTTTGCATTTGCTATATTTTTAGAGTTAAATCGCTGTTTCCTCAAAGCTAAAATTAGCTAGAATTTCTCCAAACTAGTGTTCTAATCACACCAGTTTTAGCATATGCACTAAACGGCTAATCACACCGGTGTGACCGTACGCGTGAAAGGGTTAAAACGAAATTTGCCCTTCAGCACATCTGTGTTTGCCATATGTGTATATATATATATATATATATATATATATATATATATATATATATATATATATATATATATATATATATATATATGTATACACACACACACACACACAGTGCGTTCAGAAAGTATTCACACACCTTCACTTTTTCACATTTTGGAATGTTGCAGCCTCATGCTAAAATTGTTTAATTTTGAGATGTTACTACACCTTGGTTGGAGTCTACCTGTGGTAAATTCCATTGATTGGACATGATTTGGAAAGGCACACACCTGTCTTTCTAAGGTGTCTCAGCTGACAATGCATATCAGAGCATGAGGTCAAAGGAACTGCCTGCAGAGCTCAGAGACAGGATTGTATCGAGGCACAGATTTGAGGAAGGCTACAAAAAATTTCTGCTGCATTGACGGTTCCCAAGTGCACAGTGGCCTTAAATGGAAGAAGTTTGGAACAACTAGGACTATTTCTAAAGCTGGCTGCCTGGCCAAACTGAGCAATTGGAGGAGAAGGGCCTTGGTAAGAGAGGTGACCAAGAACCGGATGGTCACTCTGGCTGAGCTCCAGAGATCCTGTGTGGAGATGGGAGAAACTTCCAGAAGGACAACCATCACTGGAACACTGCACCATTCTGGGTCTTATGGCAGAGTGGCCAGACAGAAGCCTCTCCTCAGTAAAAGATACATGAAAGCCCGCTTGGAGTTTGCAAAAAAGCACCTAAAGGACACCTAAAAGACTGTGAGAAACAGGATTCTCTGGTCTCTTGGTATGGTGGTGGCAGCATCATGTTATGGGGGTGTTTTTCAGTGGCAGGGACTGGGAAACTGGTCAGGGTTGAGGGAAAGCTGAACAGAGCAAATTACAGAGATATCCTTCATGAAAACATGCTCCAGAGCACTCAGGTCCTCAGACTGGGCTGAAGGTAGACCTTCTAACAGGGCAATGGCCCTAAGTGCACAGCCAAGACAATGCAAGAGTGGCTTAGGGACAACTCTGTGAATGTCCTTGAGTGACCCTGCCAGAGCCTGGACTTGAACCCAATTGAACATCTCTGGAGAGACCTGAAAATAGCTGTCCACCGAGGGTCCCCATCCAACCTGAGAGAGGTTGAGAGGATCTGCAGAGAAGAATGGCAGAAAATCCCCAAATCCAGGTGTGTAAAGCTTGTCGCATCATATCCAGGAAGACTCGAGGCTGTAATCACTGCCAAAGGTGCTTCAACTAAGTACTGAGTTAAGGGTCTGAATACTTATGTCAATAAGTTCAATGATATTTCAATTTTTTATTTTTAATAAATTTGCAAAAATTTCAAAAATCCTGTTTTTGCTTTGTCATTATTGGGTATTGAGTGTAGATTGCTGAGGAAAAAAATGAATTTAAACAATTTCAGCATAAGGCTGCAACATAAAAAGATGTGAAAAATGTGAAGGGGTCTGAATACTTTCTGAATGCACTGTGTGTGTGTATATATATATATATACATATATATATATATATATATAAGAGAGAGCTTTTTTGATTGTAGGTGAAAAGAAAAGCTCCCAGTAAGTTAAGTGCCAAGGTAGGAACATATAATATATGTTATATAATATATATGTATATATTCTACATGCTGTATGGCACACATGCATGTGAATTAAAAATGGTGGTCTTTACTTCTGTGTCTGCCACATTTGGTGAAAGAAAGAAAACTTTTAAAGAAGCAAACAACAATTACAGCAATGAAAATAAGGAACTTTTTTGCTCTCCTCTCCTTCCTGAAAACGAAGAAGAAGAAGAAGAAGAAGAAGAAGTGTTGTTTGATTAGCCTTGTGTAATGAATGCTGCATATAATTTCCGAATGCCTGATTGCTCCCCTTAAAGACTAACATGAACAATATGAAATCTCTATGGTGAGGTTCTGCTTTTGTTAGCCGGCAGCAACAGCAGGTCTGCCCCCATCCTCAGCAATACACTGACACTGACACAGAACCTTCGCCCATCAAAACACCCTGCCTGACTCATGCCGTCTCTTTTATCTGTTCTCCCAGGGGCTGTTGATAGAACCGGATGCCACTTCATGTGGTGCAGTACATATCATAAGAAGTAGCAACAGAAAAAAACAGCCAAAAGGTGTTAGAATTATTTCAAGGAAATGAAATTGTCAGTTCTTCATTTCTTTCTCTAAGCATTTTCCTTGAGCCACAAGCAAAATTGAGATGATATGTACAAGAATTGAAATGATTAAAAAAGAACAAAAAATGTACTGTCCCTTTATTTATTCTTGCTTTCACCCCACATTCTCCTTCTTTTTGAGTGAACAAAGAAATCAGGCCCACCAATTCAATTTTGTCTCTCAGCGTCTCCCGCATATCTCTTACATGGAGAGAGCAGCGCATGCACAGAACGGGGACAGAAATCTTGTTGCTCTGATCTCCTCTTCTTTTATAAGCCTCTCACATGACAGAAATGCTGCCAAATGCAATCACCAACACGTGATTTCTGAGGCCTCCCCATGAGAAAACTCCGCCTAGCAGCTCATTCTTATCACCCTGTTGCGTTGACAGTACTACCTGATGTAGTGGGTAGATGCTTTTTTTTCTCTCCTCCCATTTGTATGTGCCCCTTTTAGTTTTCTTTTGTTATTCCCCACCCTTGTCCCTGCCTTCATTTTGTTTGTATTTACACTGTGTACCCAAGTCTGTTCTGGCACTACTGTTGCACCATTGTTAACCATAAACCATATTGTTGTGACATTGCAAAAAAAATCTATTAGAAAAGACACTAAAACAAATTGGGCTGATTATAAATGTGGCCACAGCTTAGTGTAAAATACATTACTGTTGGCAAATAAGTGAAGGAAACCTAACTCTGACTGAACTTACATTTCACATGAAGGTGCCCGGTAGTACAATCTTGGATTGACCAATGCCTTTTGAGCACTTTGAGCAGTTACCAAGCTCATTTTGTCTTCCTTTTTCTTTTCTCTTATTCCCAGCAGTCTCTTCTGAATTCCCAATTACCAACAGGGGTGTCAGCAACCCCTTGCAGGTGCGTGAACACATACAATTTTTCAGCTGGTTTTATTTTTATTTTATTTAACATAGGATTCACAAGATCATGGCATGTAAAAGTCATGTAAAACGCTGTGCTGTCTTTGTGCGGGGAGCGAGGAATCAAATAATGAGATTTTTGAAGAAAAAAGCGAGGTGCTCGCTGGAAACAAACAAAAAACCTGCCATTTCCCAAGAACAAAAGAAGAGGAGAGATGCTGGAAATGAAAAAGAAATCTGATATGTGCGCTCCCCGTGACCTTGACGCCACCCTGAGGGCATTCCCATTCAACCTTGGAGATGCGAGCTCAAGGGGTCTTCACTCGATGTGACTTATGTGGGTGTGCGATCGATGTTGTGATCTCTCCTCCTAAATCAGCAATAACGTAACTCTCCCTCAGGAACATTGGGGGTTGTTTCCTCTCTTAACTTCCCACTGCAGATTATAGTTTTCGTAGAAATGAGCTCCTCATCATCTGAGAGAGAAGACTGGCCTGGGTCAGAGGGCAAAGGCAGACAGGGGGTATCACAGTGTCCGAAGGAACTCATGACCACAGTCACACTGTGCATGTCTGCAGCTTGGAACAGCCCAGAATAAATCCAGGTCAAACAGTGAGCACTTTGCCATGTTTTAGAAGAAAATCAGTTCTGCTGCGGTTGTTGGCAGGGCTGTAAATTGTGCATGGAGAGGCGGCCCACGGAGAAGGGAGAAAGCAGGAAGAGAATGGTGGGGGTTTGTATGTGGGGGTAGGGACTGGAGCATTTGAATTCATTTTGTGACAAAACTGACTGACTTTTGTGCAATTGCAAGATGAAAACTAGATTTGTGTGCATTTCCTAAAGAAAATGCGATGTGGGGTTGCCTGTTTGCATTATTGAGCATATGTGCTATTCTTGTTGCTGTGTGCTGTCTTCCACCCCCTCCCTCTGAGTCTGGCGCTGTGAGCTCCCTGAGACAAAGGAATGTGTAGTGTACACATGACTTAGAGCGGAAGCTGAACTCGATGACTATTTCGGCTAATAATTCAAAAACCTTATTTTTCAAACGTGGAAGTGGAGTCCTTCTGCTGTTCGGTCCCATACTTTTGAATGGGGGTAATTTTTTTTGCAATTTTTTGAAATATCATTTAAATTATAAAAGTATAAAATTATAAAAGTACAAGCACACACATTTGCCAGGTTTGGGTATACACTGGCTGAAATTTTATATGTACTGAACCAGTTTTAGTAAAGTTTTTCTTTTCGTTTTTTGGGGTTTTGGCTGTGTGATTGTGTTGTCTTGTGGTGTTTGTGGGGGCAGAGTGGACCACGGGCCTTCCTGGCGACGGTTCCTGAGACGGAGCGACACGGGCCGGGACTGTTACAAGCTGGGGAAAGGGGAAGACGGCGGGCGAAGAGACAGCGGCCTCGGACCCCCCTAATGCTGGGCGTGAGACGGGGAGTGGATACCCTGTTGTCATAAGGAACGTCCACACCCCAGGGAGGCATTGGGGTGTGTGTGACCGGTAGGGTGGTAGGGGGAGGGCGGGGTCTTGCTGCCGTTCCCCTTCCTACAGTACGACGTCGTGGAGCTCCAGACCCAGCGATGCGGCATCGACAAGGAGGAGCTGACAACCGGGGACTACAGCACCCAGCAGCTGGGAGGCCAGACGGTGAGAACAAGAGCGTTCCCTCCGCCTCTGTTTTCTTTTCTTTGGTTTTTTATTTTGGGATGTAGTAAGGCCCGGCAGAGAGGCGTGGGCCAAGCTACATCCCCTTGTTATTGTATTTTTTTGTTGTGTGCCTGTGTGTGAGTGTGTGCATGAGGGCTTGCCCCGGTGGTGTAACCCCCCTTCCCCCCTTCCACCCCCCAAAGCGGGGTCGTCCGCAGGAAGGGCCAGAGTGGGGACACCCGGAGTGGTTAATCGCACGCGTGGGTGTGGGTGAAGACCCGAGTGGTCCGAGTGGTGTGTGTGGTGTACTGTGCTGTGTGGGGGTTGCCCAGTACTACGGGTCATCTCCGGGCTGGGATGGAGGAATCCCGGGGGTGAGAGCAGGTTGGGGAGGGGAGCGAACCAGGCCGGGGGGGAAATAGTGAGAGTCTTATCATCCCTGCTTGTATGTGTTTTTAAATTTTATGTTACCTTTTACATACTCTGTCCTGGCGTCCTTTGTGGTGGGTGGATCCAAAAAGGGTAAAGAACCAGTTGGGGTTCAGGGGCGAGCTAACGCCGCTCCTGACAATAACACTCGAATAATTTATTATGAAGTCATAACGAAATTCTAGAACAGCAGGTGTGCATGAGCTGAAATAAGTGACACTGGGAGGCAGTTGGCAATATTCTATTGCTTACATGCAAAAGGGTTCATATTGTTATTGGAGTTGCTGTCTGCCTTTCTCTCTCTAACTGTATAAATGTGGGCATTCATGTGTATGTGTGTGAGGAGGTGTCCAACGCTTTTTTATCCATTTGTCTTTTGGTCCGCTCCCCCATCCCCTCTTCCATTGTGTCTGACACGCTGAAGTGCGTGACTAATCAGGGTCATAACTCATGAACTGTTCATTTCATAGATGAAGACATTGTAAGAATCTACACAATTTTTCCTACATTGCAATGTATAATTTATGCTTCTATAGCCATAATTCAAAGAGATATGGTTGTGTAAAAAAACTTACTAAAATCTCTTACCCATTCTTTATTAGCAGCTATGCACACCTGTGCCTGATTGGTTACTTGGCAACATTCCAAAACAAACTGTCACTTGACACCAGCTATATCTGACTGCAGCAATTTGAATATCTACTGTGAAATATGGTCAGAGTGAGGGGATACAAAAGTCTGAAAAAAGGCACATATCTCAAAAACCATACATCACAGCTCTTAAGTGAAGACATTGTGAGAATCTGCACAAGTGTACCTCTGTTGTGATGTATAATTTATGCATGCAGAATTCGCAGAGATATGGCAGTTTTAGAAATTTGTAACAGAAGAGTGTATTGGGTAAAATTAGAGCCATTTTTTTAAATATCATTAAAACTATAAAACTATGAATTTATAAAAATAGAATCATACCAATGATGAATGAACCGCATGATTTGGCATTGGTTCGGTGTCTGTAGAGTGAACGGTTTAGGTGCAGTTAGAGCTAGAAGAAGAATAAATACTACTACTATTACTACTACTAATAATAATAATAATAACTGCATTTGTATGCATTTTCTGAAGAAAATGTGGTGTGGTTTCTATGTGCATTATTGAGTATACGCGCTATTGAAGTTGCCATGTTCCGTTTTCCTCCCCTCTCTGTGTCTGACACTATGAGCTCCCTTTGACAAAGGAATGTGTTTACATGACTTAGTCGTCGAGTTCATTCTTCACTCTATTTCGGCTCATAATTCAAAAACCGTTCATCACAGTGCTGAACCGAAGGCATTGTAAGAATCTGCACAGGCATAGCTTTGTTTTGATTTTTGATTTTTGATGTAATTTATGCATGTACAGTATTTGCGGAGTACAGGCAGTTTATATAGTTTGTAACAAAACTATGGCCTTTGGCCCACACTCTAAAATCCTATCTTTTTGAATGGGGGTAAAATTAGAGCTTCTTTGAATTTATAAAAACAGAAGCACACCAATGGTGAATGAACCGGTTGATTTGGCATTGGTTTGGGGTCTGTAGAGCCAACGGTTTAGGTGCCGTTAGAGCTAGAAGAAGAATAAATAATAATAATAGTAATAATAATAATGATAATAGCAATAATAATAAGGGACACAAGAACAGTAGTGTGCTTGCCCTTCACACAACCACACCAACCATTTGTATGCATTTTCTGAAGAAAATGGGATGTGTGGTTGCCTTTGTGCATTATTGAACATATGTGCTATTTGAGTTGCCATGTGCCATCTCCCTCCCCTCTCCCTCTGTATGAAAGGAATGTGTAGACATGACTGTCAGGGCTCCCGCCCCCTGGCTGTTGTGTTTTTGTTTTTCCCTGTCCATGTGCCTTTGTTTTCCTTGTGTTCTAGCCCTGCCCCGCTCTCCGCGCTGTCTCCGCCCACCTGATTGTCTCCACCCGCCTGCCAGCACACCTGCTTCCCATCTCCTAATCAGCCCAGCCCTATATCTACCCTGCTTGTCTCTGTGTTGTTTGCCAGATCGTTTCAGTGTTTCTGCCTGTCTCGTTTCCCGCCTGTTTACCCTGTTTGGATTTTGCTGGTTTTTGCCTCGCCTGTTCCTCGACTTCGTTTTTGCCTGCCCTTCTGTCCTGATTGCCTGATCTGCCTGCCTTCTAGGTTTGACCCTGCCTGTTTCTGTTTTTGATCCCTGTTTTGCCCTTGGACTGCTTACCTGGTATTTTGACCCTGCCTGTTTTTGGACTGCCTGCTTGTTTGAGGATTCTGCTAATAAACACCTGTAATTGGAGCACTCGTGGTCCGTGTCTGAGTCCGTGCCTGAGTCCTGACAGTACGATCTGGCCGGTATGGACTCAGCGGACCTTCCCCAGATGAAGGTGGCATTGGAGCTGCAAGGTGCGTTGCTGGGGAGCCATCAGAGCCAGCTGGAAGCCATCAGCAGTTCCCTGGAGAGCTTCGCTACCAACATGGCTACTGTCACTGCTCAGCTACAGCAGCTGCAGCTGAGCCAGGAGAACTGCCCCGCACCTCCCGCAGCAGCCTCCTCGTCTGTCACACCTGTACCATTGAGCTGGGAACCCCAATTGCCACCCCCTGAATCGTATGCAGGGGATCCAGGAACCTGCAGATCGTTCCTCTCCCAGTGCTCCCTTGTGTTTGAGCTCCAGTCCTCCACGTTTCCCACAGACCGGGTGAAGATCGCATATGTCATCACCCTGCTAACAGGCCATGCCAGGGAGTGGGGCACCGCGGTCTGGGATGCCCGCGCTCCTTTCTGTCACTCATTCGGAGCCTTCGCCGAGGAGATGAAGAGGGTGTTTGACCGCTCCAGGCACGGTCACGAGGCCGCCAGGGAGATGCTGCTGATCCGCCAGGGGCGCCGGTCGGTCTCCGATCTCGCCATTGATTTCCGCACCCTGGCCGCCACTAGTGGGTGGAATATGGAGGCGCAATACGACGCTTTCCTCCACAGTCTTTCGGAGCCCATCAAGGATGAGCTGGCCACTCGGGAGCTGCCAGCTAGCTTTGACGCCTTGGTGGACCTGGCCATCCGAGTTGATCAGCGCCTGTTGCAGCGACGCCGGGAGAGAGGGGCCAGTGGACCGCTCAGCCTCACCCGAGAACATCCGCCCGCGCCGGCCGCATGGAACCCTGCACGTCCGCCACCTGCCTCCCCAGAGCCGATGCGGGTTGTCCGCACTTGTCTGTCTTCCGCCGAGCGTCAGAGGAGGATCAGCACCCGATCCTGCCTGTACTGCGGACAGCCAGGTCACTTCATCGCAACCTGCCCAGCAAAAGACCAGAACTCACCCACAGCCAGAGGGTTACAGGTGAGCGTCACCCCCTTACACCAGTCCCTTGAAGGCCGTCCTCTGTTCTCGGCCACGCTGCTCATCGGGGGTCAGCCTCACGCAGTCTCCGTCCTGATTGACTCAGGAGCCGACGGGAGCTTCATCGATGCCAACCTGGCGGCCCGGCTGAAACTGCCCCGTGTCCCGCTGCACTCGCCACTGGAAGCCCACGCCATCACTGGGGCCCCGCTGGTCCGGATCACCCACGCCACTCCTCCGGTGAGTTTCCTCGTCTCTGGTAACCATCGCGAGGAGATCGTGTTGCATATTATTAACACCCCACAAGCCTCCATGGTCCTGGGTCACCCCTGGCTAGCCCAGCACAACCCCCACATTGATTGGGTGGGCAATACGATCCTGGGCTGGAGCCCGTACTGCCACTCCCACTGCCTTCGGGATGCCTTGGTTCCTGTATCGCCGGTCTCTCCTGCCCCCGAGGACTTCCCAGACCTGTCGGCGGTGCCTCCTGAATACCTGGACCTGAAACCTGCGTTCAGCAAGTCCCGCGCCCCGTCGCTACCTCCGCACCATCCATACGACTGTGCCATCGACCTCCTGCCCGGCTCGTCACCTCCGAGGGGGCGTCTGTACTCCCTGTCACCCCCGGAGACCGAGGCCATGAACCGGTACATCCGGGAGTCCCTTGCTGCAGGCATCATCCGTCCATCCTCCTCACCCGCAGGGGCTGGGTTCTTCTTCGTGGGTAAGAAGGACTGCTCCCTCCGTCCCTGTATTGATTATCGGGGCCTCAACGCCATAACAGTTAAGAACCGCTACCCCCTGCCGCTTCTGTCCTCTGCGTTTGAGTCGTTACAGGGGGCCACTGTCTTCACCAAACTGGACCTCTGCAACGCTTACCACCTGGTCCGGATTCGTGAGGGAGATGAGTGGAAGACGGCTTTCAACACTCCATCTGGGCACTATGAATATCTGGTCATGCTGTTCGGTTTGACTAATGCCCCGGCTGTCTTCCAGGCCCTGGTCAACGACATCCTCCGAGACCTGCTCAACCGGTTTGTGTTTGTCTATCTGGATGACATCCTCATCTTCTCATGCTCCCTGCCTGAACACATCCAGCACGTCCGTCGCGTTCTCCAGCGCCTGCTGGAGAACCACCTGTACGTCAAGGCGGAGAAGTGCGAATTCCATCAAAGCACTATCTCCTTCCTGGGCTTTGTCGTCACGGCAGGGAGCACCCAGATGGACCGGCAGAAAGTCCGAGCGGTGGAGGAGTGGTCTCGTCCCACCTCCCGCCGGGAGTTGCAGCGCTTCCTTGGATTCGCCAACTTCTACCGCTGCTTCATCCGGGATTACAGCACGGTAGCAGCTCCCCTCACCGCTCTGACATCTGTCAACAAGGCCTTCTCCTGGTCCCCGGCAGCCGAAGAGGCCTTCCGTGACCTGAAAACCCGCTTCACCTCTGCGCCTATCCTGACTCAGCCAGACCCTGCCCGGCAGTTCGTTGTGCCGTCCTGTCACAGCGCTCGGCCACTGACAGCAAACTCCACCCCTGCGCTTACTTCTCCCATCGCCTTTCGCCTACTGAGCGCAATTATGACATCGGCGACCGGGAGCTGCTAGCTGTCAAGCTGGCGCTGGAGGAGTGGAGGCACTGGCTGGAGGGGGCGAGCATGCCGTTCTTGGTGTGGACCGACCATAAGAACTTGAAATACCTCAGGTCGGCCAAACGACTGAACCCTAGACCAGCCCGCTGGTCCTTGTTCTTCTCCCGGTTTAATTTCACCTTGTCCTACCGCCCGGGAACCAAGAACGGTAAGCCGGATGCCCTCTCTCGCCAGTTCGTGCCCGCCGGGGACACCCAGGAGCCCAGCACCATCCTGCCCACGCGATGCGTTGTCGCAGCGGCGCGCTGGGACATCGAGACGACCGTCCGCACCGCCCTCCAGGCCGAGCCGGGCCCGAGCTCCTGCCCCCCTAACCGTCTTTTTGTTCCCCAGTCTGTTCGTTCCCAGGTCCTGCAGTGGGGGCACTCATCCAGACTCTCCTGCCATCCCGGTGCCCGTCGCACGGTGGCATTCATCCGCCAGCGGTTCTGGTGGCCCACCATGGAGGACGATGTCCGGAACTTCGTCACCGCCTGCTCGGTCTGTGCCCAGAACAAGACGTCCAACCAACCGCCCGCCGGCCTGCTGCAACCCCTACCTGTTCCCAGACGACCCTGGTCCCACATAGCCCTGGACTTTGTCACCGGCCTGCCCCTGTCTGATGGTAACACCACCATCCTTACCATTGTGGATCAGTTTTCTAAGTCAGTACATTTCATACCGCTGCCCAAGTTACCCTCCGCCAAGGAGACTGCCCAGCTACTCATACATCATGTGTTCCGGCTGCATGGTCTGCCCATCGACGTGGTGTCCGACCGGGGGCCGCAGTTTACCTCTCATTTTTGGAGGGCGTTTTGCAGGCTACTGGGTGCCACCGTCAACCTGTCGTCCGGTTTCCATCCCCAGTCCAACGGCCAGACCGAGCGGGCGAACCAGCAGTTGGAGACGGTGCTGCGATGCCTGACGTCCCAGGAACCGTCAGCGTGGAGCCAGCACCTTCCCTGGGTGGAGTATGCCGTTAACTCCTTGCCCTCTGCATCTACAGGGCTTTCCCCGTTCCAGTGTTGTGTGGGTTACCAACCTCCCCTGTTCCCGGCCCAGGAGGAGGAAGTCGGCGTACCCTCAGCGGCGGCATTTATCCGACACTGCCGCCGCACCTGGAGACGCGCTCGGCACACGCTGCTGCGCTCTGTGGCTCAGGCTAAACGGTTTGCCGACCGCCACCGCTCCAAGGCCCCTCGCTATCGCCAGGGTCAGCGAGTGTGGCTCTCCACCCGGGACCTGCCCCTTAAGGTGGACTCCCGCAAACTGGCTCCCCGCTTCATTGGTCCCTTTCCCATCGCTAAGGTGATCAGCCCCGCAGCGGTCCGGCTGAAACTCCCGCTCTCTCTTCGCCGCATCCACCTTCCACGTCTCCAGGATCAAGCCCGTCGTCCGCAGCCCTCTCTGCCCAGCTCCCCGGACTCCTCCGCCTCCCCGCCTGATCGGTGGAGCCCAAGCCTACACTGTACGCCGTCTGCTGGGGGTTCGGTGTCGAGGGCGCGGTCTCCAGTACCTGGTGGACTGGGAGGGCTACGGACCCGAGGAGAGATGCTGGGTCCCGGCCAGGGACATCCTGGACCCCGCCTTGATCCGGGACTTCCACCGCCGGAACCCAGGCTCGCCTGCTGTGACGCCTGGTGGCGTCCGTAGGGGGGGGGGGGGGGGGGGGGTACTGTCAGGGCCCTATATCTACCCTGCTTGTCTCTGTGTTGTTTGCCAGATCGTTTCAGTGTTTCTGCCTGTCTCGTTTCCCGCCTGTTTACCCTGTTTGGATTTTGCTCGTTTTTGCCTGCCCTTCTGTCCTGATTGCCTGATCTGCCTGCCTTCTAGGTTTGACCCTGCCTGTTTTTGGACTGCCTGCTTGTTTGAGGATTCTGCTAATAAACGCCTGTAATTGGAGCACTCGTGGTCTGCGTCTGAGTCCGTGCCTGAGTCCTGACAATGACTTAGAGTGGAGAGTAAACTCAGCAACTATTTTGGCTCATAATTATAAACCGTTCATCACAGCACTTAATGGTTAGAATCTGAACAAGTTATCCTCTGTTTTGATGTATAACTTTTGTGAGTAGCGCAAAATTTGCAGAGATAATGCTGTTTAAAAAATGTATTTTCAAACATAGATGTTATGTCCTGATCTGTTGTACTGTTTTTGGTTTTTGGCTCTAGGCTGCTGTATTTTGTTTGTGTTCCCCTATACGGGTGGAGGTGAGGAGGCATCATCGTTGCTGGGAAACCTGACCGGAGGATGCGGTAGGGAAGGATGCACCAACGACCGTAGCAGAAGAAGAAGGATGCATCAACAACCGTAGCAGAGGAACTGATCTGGAGGATGCACATGTAACGGAGTGCCTGTACCTTTAAGCAGAAGCAACAGCGGCAGTGCGGTGTCGCATCAACTGACGTCACGGTATGCGACACTAGTCATGCTAATTGTTTGCCGTGGGATTCCTTTAAAAGCCCGGCACTGCTGCAGCCAGGTAGGCGATTTGAATTCTGTTCGATTTGGCATTTTGCGTCTTATGCTCCAGTCGCTATCGTTGTTGAGCAGTAGTTGGGTGCCCACGTCTCAACCGTGAAGGTATGTTGGTCAACGCTTGCTTGACGCTGTGATTTTATGTATGCCAGATTCGGGTTGCTAACTTCTGCCTTTGTTTTAGGGCCAAACACTTGGAATATTGCCCTTATCGTGAGTCGCAGTGTGCCGTATTTGGGGTACCACTCAATCGGTGGGTGCGTGTCCTTGTTTAAGTTACCGGTACGTAGCCATTCTGTGTTTTAGAATTATCGTCAGCGATTCTTAACCTGCTTGTCTAAACTACTGCTATCTGCTTTACTTAGGCTGCTTTGCTGTGTTGCGGTGTCAGCACAGTTCACCCCTCTTCGTCTTTGGCCGTGGTGGGTCGCTTACCGGAAGTGCACAAGATCAAGGCCGCATTTTGGTCACCGGCTGCTGTTTTGTCATCAATAACTCGTTTCGTTTTATGACTCTTATTTAGCGAATGCTCTATCGCGGCGGCACCGTACGAGGGTGGCCGGAGCATCTGCGTGGTAACGTGTGATCGTGTGTGTTGGTGTGGGGTGCATGCTCGTGCGTGTGTGTGTGCATATGGAAATCGGGTATGGGGTTTCCTGGTGGGTAGCATGAGGAATGATCTACTGTGATATTGTATTGTAAACATAATCTTCTTTGTTAGCTGTCTTGGTTGTTGTTGTTGTTGTTGTTGTTGTTGTTGTTGTTTTTCTGTTGTTTATTTTCGGGTTGGGTGTCTGGCGTCTGATGCTAGGCCCCACCTGTGACTAGTCTGCCCTCCTGGGCCCGTGTGTTTCACCTTGACTTTTCACACATTCCAGGATTGGTTAAGGCACCTTGTTGTGCCCGTTGGGGAAGTGTTATGTGTTGTGATTTGTACTGGTGTTATTACCTGTGGCCATAATTGCTATTTGGTTAGCCCTGTGGGCTCAGACCTAACTGGTGGGGCCCTTTTCTGATGTTGTCTTATTATTGTCTTTCTTTTCTTTCCTGGCAGGACTGGGGACATCCAGTAGGGGGGCTTGACACCTGGTGGTGGGTATTTGTGTCTTTGCTCCACCATCATTTGCAGTGTAGTGTCACCGGGGTGTGCAGTGCAGTGTGTGTGTGTGTGTAGCCACGTGTGGTCCTTCTGACCCTCCTTCCAGACAAGGTCTCCCTCTGGTAAGCTCCGCTCCTGTTCATCCTAGTTTATTTTGTGTCTTCGGTATCCGCTATCGGTACGATATTCCTCTGTGTCTAACTGGGTGTTTAGCCCCACTAATGACAGTGTAACCATCAGACCAATCAAAATAAAGAGTGTATACAATTTTAATAGAACCCTGTCTCTGCTTCATCCTTGCACGAACCTGTGTGCCTTGGTGTGGATTATACAGGAAGCTGGTTGTATTTGGTAACCGGTGGTTAGTTCCTACCAGGCTTATTTCCTACATAGAGATCAGACCTCCAGTAGGTGGCGTAGTCGACACAAAGCTCTAATCATTGCCCCGGCTCCTCTACACATGTTTTCATCATGAAGTGTAAATCACATCCTGCATTGATCAAACAAAATTTGTTTGCTATTATTCCTCACTTTTCCCTCACCTTTCCTTTTTACTTTTTCCTCACCTTTTCACTGTTTGCTGCTGATTTTTTTGCTCTGGTGTCTTTGGGTTTTATGGAATAAGCATCCCTACAGGACTTTAATGGACCATTTCCTCAGCCCCACCAACCCGCTCAACATCGAGAGGAGTGAACGTCCTTGGCTTTTATTGCACCCTCTCGTCCTTATCACATTACTCCCTGATCAGCCCGATGGCTACCTGGGGGCAGCGGGTGTTGGCTGGTATAAGGGGAATCATACCATTTTTCCCGATGCAGGACCAATGCTTTTGTTTTGAGATATGACTGTTTGTTGCCAAAAACATACAATAGAAAACCTGAAAAAGGCTAATTAACTATATTAGATAAATCCGGAGAGGACCTATGGCACACAAGTAGGTTTCACCCCCCTGGGCTGAATGGGGATACATGGAGCTTCTTGCATATCAGTCTTTAGGCATGCAATCTCTGCAACCATGCCCTCATTAATGGAGTTGCATCAGATCCTTCATACCGGGGTAATTTTGCATTTTTAAATAGATTTTAAAAATGCAAAATGCCTAATGAAAACTGTTGTCTTTTGTTGGGCACAATCATTGTCTTTGGATGCTCTTTGAAGCCACAAGGCAGAACCGGCTTCATTCAAAAACTCATTTTGCTTTTGCATTTTTAGATTTATTTAATTTTATAAGTTTTGCTTCTGAGATAGGTACAGAGATAAAACTGTCACAATGCACACCCCCCCCCCCCCCCCAAAAAAAAGAGATTTGTTCCATATGAATGGCCTACTGATATGGTTTATGTGTGCTAAACTTATTGCAAAGTGAAGTGCATGATTCTGAATGATTAAGGCCATAAGAAACAAAAACAAAATTGCTTCTATTCAGTGAAATTCATACAGAAATGTAAGACAGGCTTATTCCTTCTTATTAGAGGTAATCAATGCCCTGCCATCAGCACGATGCCTTATAAATCTTACTGTCTGCAGTTATTGACTCCCCATTTCCTGGGATGTGGTGGAGTGCATTCCCAGCGAGTGTGATATATAACAGTGCTCAGGTCTTCGGGACAGCTCTGAATAAGATTATTGCTCTCCCCACCCGGCTTGTGTAATGACTCTGTGGACTTGGTTGCAGGGATAGAAGTGTCTGGATTTCACTTTAAAGCATGGCGGCTGAGGCTTGATGTATGACGTGGGCTCTCCTGCACTTGGAGTAGGGGATGCAAAAATAAGTGCTTAGAGAATTAATGATCAATGCTTTTTAATTCTGCTGGGCTCTGAGCTCCATGCATCTCATTATGACTGTCTTTTAGGTCTCCATCTAGGCAACTTCAGAAAAACATAATGTCAGGTATGTTTGGCACTCTAGTCCATAGGTGGTGATACAGTATGTTGGGCTGATGTATAGTCAATGATATTAAAATGACATAGCAGGCATTGAGTCAGCCTTTATTTTAAACTGATATTTCAGTCAAAGACAGAAGTAAAGGGCAAAAAAGAAACCACATACACTATAAATAAAGTCACCAAATATTTTGACATTCCCTTAATGTATATAACACCTTCATTAAGATGTAGGCTATGCTGTAGTGGTAACAACATACTGTATTGATATTGTTGTAGAATTTGTGTGACAGATGAAAATGTAATGATTTTTTTCACCACCCTGGTTATGAGTAAAAAAGTGTTATGTGTTAAATGTGGTAAGAAAAAAAGAGAACTGTGGACTTCCTGCTATGTCATGTATCAGTATTGGCAAATGCAGACAGATGTTCTGGTGTGACAACAGCCACGGTCAAGTAGTAACACTAACAGAATACAGAACTAGTATCTCACTATGTTACATTAGATTTGATCAGACTGATTAGATATTGGTTTGATCAGATATCAATATATATCACTATAGGTCCAAAGATAAACTCATGTTTGCTGTTGGACACTGTTGTGTATGCTGTTTCCTAGCATTGTAGTAAGGTTATTATTCTTTTAGCAAGCCATGTCTATGTGATATGATCCATCCCACTGGTATTTACAAAACATTTTAGTACGTCAAAGACTGTGGTTTCATTTACTTGGAGCTAAAGATACACTCCAATATTTACAACCCTGAAATCATGGGAATAATCATTGGGAATAATCTCACTGGCCAGCTATGGCAGGACTACAAGGTCTTTTTCCAGCTCCAACAGTAACTGTCCTGCTGACTTCTGCTCAGCCGGCCAATCATATTAAGGCACATGCGGTAGGTGGGCAGAGTCTGCATGCTCCCTGTAGCTGTCTGTCTGTTTGCACAGCAGAAAAAAATACAGAGGAGGACAGCCCATCTGAAAAGTGACATATCTTCACCTTTTTAAAAAGACGGCTGCCAGGAGGCTACAGCAGCAGGAGTGGGGGAAACAAACAAAATTAAAAAAGTGACAAACATGTCTACCTGCCAGTGACCTCCTCATAAACTCGATCGCCCCCATCAGCTGTACGCCGACACCTTGAAGGTGATGGGGGCCCAGCACAAAGCAGTGCAGCTGACCTCCTCATGTAATGGAGAGGGTGCTTTTTTGTTTTAATTTCTCTCTCAGCCTGCTGAGTACTGTCATAGAGATAAACGTGGTGGAGGAATAAGTGGGGAGAGACTCTTGCAACTCCTGCAGCTAACTATGCACCAATGCCAGCCCTGGCAGAGAGGCAGGCTGTGCAAATTAATTCTGATTGGCTGGTCAGTGTGCCCTATCAATATTCCAAACAACCATTAAAAACATAACACCTGGGCAGATAATGATCAAGACTGCACTCCATAACAAGTGCTTTGAAAATGACAGGCGGTGACAGATGCGGTGGTACAAGGGAGAGACATTGGATGCCGAGTGACAAGCCAAATCCAGAGCGACAGAAGCTCCTCTTTTTTCAAATCCACCCCGCACCCTGTGTTTCCTCAGAATGCCCCTCAATGCAAGCTCACATGCTGAGGATATGAGGATTGATTTATAAGGTTGCTTTAAACATGTCAAACAAGCAATCTAACAAGCCATCAGACATTTCTGCTGCCTGCTTGGGTTTCAAGGGGATGTTTTCCGATAGTGCAGTTGATTCTCATTTTGTTGGTTGATATGTCAGGAGTGACACAGTGCCCAAACAGTTCGCCCTCCTAGGGATCCGCCCGCCACACGAATGCCAGGACAAGGTGAGTAGGATAGCAACTCTTTATTTGTTTTCTAATTAAAAACACAAATTCAACACAATTCATAAAATTTGAGACGCCGCTATCCCTCTCCCAGCGAAGCCCTTCCCCCCATCCTTCTATCCACCCCTGTTTGCCCTCCCCGGCTACAAACAGGCAGGAACACTACCCAACCGCACACACCAAAAAAAAAAAAAAAAAGGAATCCCTACACACACACACACACTTCGCCTCACTGCAAACACCCGTGATCTGGCGTCCCCGCCCACCTGGACGCCGGGAGAGAGAGGACTACTCAATTTCACCACCAAGGGGGAAGTGCTGCCGCTGCGGGGGAGGCTCCTCACACGCACGCACACGCACGCACACCACACAAGACGTACATACGAAAACGAAAGTATAAGGGGGGACGTAGCTCAGCCCGCGCCACACTGCCGGGCTTCGCCTACGTCCCAAAAAAACAAAAAAAATTAAATAAACTCCAGACAAGGCCCCCGCGTCACTGGGGGCTGGCGGCTCCGGCGGCGACCCACGTCTTCTCCCCGGTAGTAACTCCGCCGGCTCCGCGGGATCGCACTGAGGGAGACACAGAACAGCAGCCGGTCAGCCCTCCCTCTCCACCCCGTGCTGGTGACCCACGCACTCTCTCGAGGTTCCGCGGTGCCACCTCCCTTCCAGCTAGGGGATCCACCTCCCCAGCACGCACTTCCACGGGGTGGGGGTTCTCTTCGACCCCGGCTGCGTCCGGAACCAAGCGATGTTTTCCCCGCTCCCTCAGGGATTCACCGCTGGAGCCCCTTCGGTCGCCGCTCTTCTGAACCGCCTAAGACGCACAAACACACTCGCACATCCAGCACACCAAAGCAAAAACCCGAAAGAAATTAAACAAAGCAAACTCAAAACCCGCTCTGGGTCGCGACTCCCAGAGCTCAAAGAAAAAAAACAGCAAACCAAAATAACAAACCCTAAACTTAGCCGTGCCGGCACGTTCAAAAGAAAAGAAAAAAATCAAAAAAACCTGGCTCCACGCTAAAACCCCGTGTGGCAACCTCCGTCAGCGTCTCTGGCGTGCTACTCCCACTCACCTGCCTAAATAGTCCCGGCAAAATCGCTTACAGACAGGCAACAGGTGCGGAGCACACACCAGGCAGCGAACACCGTCAATTGCCAATTATTCAATCCCGAGCCCCCTCGCTCTCCCAGGGAGTGCAGCGCGATCATGTCAGGAGGAACTCCTGACAGATATGCTTGTGGACCATTGATGAGATGAATCAGGAAGGATGGGTGCATGTGTTTCACTGCATCTGAGTAACACAGCTGCGAGGTCTGCAGATGGAACACCAGCTGTTGTATGCAGGTTTCATCATTTTATACATAAAGCTTGCTCCTTACCTACTTTCTTGCAATGGGATCATATCAAAAGCTTCCTCTAACATCCAGGGAAGGATACAATGAATGACAGGGGGACAAGGTTGCAACAATAGGTCTGTATTCATTCAGTTATGTTGCCAGTTCCAACTTATGTGATCTACTGTGGAAGTTATTATTATTAAATTGTTTTCATTGATTTTCAAAAGGTTCACACAACCATGGACACACAAAGAATGCACAAACAAAAAGTGCTCCCTTAAAGAAAAGGAGAAAAAAAGGGGGGGGGGGGGTGTATGGGGTGGGGGCTGGGAGAACAGATTTTAGGGGGATATTTCAATCATTTAGGGTCAAACTCACACTCAAAGTACTGTAGAAAATGTCGTCACACCTTAAAAAACGTTTGGGTTGAGCCTTGAATTGACTGTTTCAACTTTTCTAGTTTGAGATGTCTCAACACCTTCTCCACCCACTGCTTGTGTGTTGGGGGCAGTGCTTTTTCCATTTTTGGTGGATCAGTCTTCTAGCTAAAAGTGTGGAGAAGGCAATAGCTTCTGCCTGAGTTGCAGATACACTATTGTCCACCAGTAGCACCCCAAATAGTGCAGTCAGTGGATTTGGGTTGATATTGCGGGTGTAAGATAAAGTATCAAAGATGGCTGGCCAAAACTGAGTTAGCATGGGACATGCCAAGAACATGTGTCCAAGGGTAGCAAGAGCTTGATGGCATCTAGGACAGCTTGGGTCTATTTAGAAAAAAAAAAAAATCCTGGCCAGTTTTTCTATGGAAAGATGAAATTGGTGCAGTACTTTCAATTGTAATAAACCATACCTAATGCACACAGAGGAGGAATGTATGTATCAATAGCCTTTCAATATCCCAAATCCTCCTCCCGCTATGCTCTTAGATGGAAGAAGGGAAGGAGAGGCTACTCTTTGGATGGTATCATACAGTCTAGACGCCATGCCTCCAGCTTGGGGATCTAAATTTAAGCACTCTTAAAAGCTGTTATCCTTGAAAAAGTCAGATAAACATTTCACTCCCTTTCTGGACCATCTCTGGAATGTTGGATCAATGAGTGAAAGAGGGAAAAGGGGGTTGGCAGCAATGGGTATCATAATCAGGGTCTTTTTACACATAAAATGTAACATAAACTGGGCCCCTATCCTGAGCAAACCAGCTACTACTGAATTACTATTGTGATACTGTTTCTTAGGGGGACACGAGAACACAAGAGGGAGGTGAGAGACACTGGAGAGCTACAGTATTGTTCCATGAGAGACCAGGACGGAGAACTGTCCTCATGTAGATCTGCTACCCAAAATATTAACTTTATTAACTATATTAACTAAATATTAATATTACGTGGATATTAGATGCCCAATAATAAAACATGTAATTTGGAAGCCCTAACCCTCCCTCCTCCTTCTGTCTTTCTAAATACTCTTTTCTGATTCGGAGTATGTTCTTGTTCCATATAAATGTAGATGTATGTTTATTAAGCTCCTTAAAATGATTTAGGGATAAAGATAGTCTGAAATAGAAACAGGAATCTTGGCATGATGGCCATTTTTACTGAATTGATTCTGCTTGCTAATGATACAGAAACAATAGTGTTGAAACAATAGTGTTGACCACTGTGACATGTCTTCCTTGGTTCTATTAAGTGCTACTTTGAACTTGCTCTTAAATAAATCAATGTATTTAGAGATTACATTCACACCTAAATAGGTGAATTGATCATGTACTTTGGAAGTTATGAACGAAACTGGGATATGACTTGGCCTTGAGCGGGAAATGGAATGATATTAGAATTACTAATGAATGAAATTCCCCGCTGCATTATTGCTGTATTGCACCAAACTGCTTGAAAAGTGCTTTTTGACTAAAGCATGAGAAATGATTAATGTATACTTCAAAGGAACATTAATATTAGCAATCGTGGAAATCAAATGAATATGAGTTTCTGTAGTTTATTACTTAATGGCACTTATAGTTCTGTGGGCTGAATTTTCAGATGAGCTGGGATAGGTTATTCAGTCTTGACCTAAATGATTGCAGTATTGAATTTGCAGTACTGAAATTTATTCAGAACAAATGAACATGAAAAGGTTCGGGAATCAAAGTGAATGAACCAATCTATTGGCGGAGATGTGGCGTGACTCTAGGTGCACTGCAAACCCGAGGCTTGTCTGAAATGCAGTGAAATGTGACCCTAAATCACTCAGCCTCATCTGCAGTGCACCAGCCTGGAGCATGCCAGCCTGCTCTTTACTGCACTCCTGGCATTTCTTTATTTGTCCCACAATATCGGCCGACAGTGTGCTTTGATCCCCCCTGTAAAAAAGATTAGGAAGGGCGTGCTGTCACTCCAAAAGCAGAGAGGGAAGGCCTTCAGGGATGGCGCTGGGAATTACATCCATGAAAAAGTGTAATTAGAAAGGTTCATGAAGAGTTCATGAGCAATGTAACAGGCTTTGCTTGGCTAACGTGTGGATCCCCTGTCTATGATGAACATGAATAAAAAGCCCCAGCTATATGTTCCAGGTACTGTGCTATGCCAATAGATTCTTTACAGTGTCTGGAACAGCAGGTTATTCCTACCTAGAAATAAGAAATTAAGAATTATATGCAATTTTTCAGACACTTTTATGTCAGAATGCAGTTATGAGATGCACTTGATTATGGCACAAGATTATAACCTGTCCTTTATAGAACAAAATACTGTAGCATGAGTGACAAGGAGCTGCAGGTGTTCCTGTTCTATAGCATCCAAAAAAACCACCAACTGCAATTCTCTAATGCAATCTTTTCTCGCTGGCCTCCCTGCAAGCATCTCCAGCAGAAGCCAGTACAGATGACAAAAATCCATCTCTGTAGCTATCTGGGTATTTGAACTGTGCCCTAATTCAAGACCAGTGCACAGGAGTGAATGATACATCCAAAAGAATGTGCTCAAGGCAATTTTCTTTAATCATACCAAATACACAAGTCACACAAGATCTGCATTTAGAGTTAAACAACCTACATGGTATGTAAATGTAAATGAGGTCAAATGACAGAAACAGGTTTAAAGGAATATTTGTAATTTCCCATCTCTGACTTTACTCCTACGCACATTTTGTGGTGTAACAATCGCTGGATGGCCGCAAGATGAAATTAATCATCAGATCAACCCCGGTTAATTCTGTATTACCACACGAATAAAGTACATTCTCCCAGCTGGGGCCATTTCAGCTGAGCCACGACTGAATGAGTGTGTGCTTACTGTAAAAGAAGATACCCACAGTCCTCATTCCCTCTCTCCAGACCCCAGACAGTTGTTATGGGGACACAATTTATTACAGAAAAAAATACATATTTAATGAATGTGGCTTCTTGTGTCATTAACTTTTGCCTTAATCATTCTTATTCTTCTCTCTGATGACAAGTCAAACACTACCTTTCATTAATACCCATGCCTGCCTAGCAAACATGACAGACTCTTTTTGCAGTTGGTTTTTGCTTTCCTGCTCTATTTAATTTGGGGCTTAAATGACTTAGTGCAGCATGCTAGTGCATCAACAAAGGCCCTTGTGTGTGCAAGCATATCATTTGGACTGACAACAAGAGCACAGCAAATGCATTATGTTCTAGTCAGCCCCCCATAAATAATATTTAATCCTGACCTCTGTGGGGGAAAATATGTTGTAGCTTCTGGTTGCCTTCTCAGATCAGAATCAGATGACCAACCCCATCTTCCCTGTCACTTCCAAAAAATAGTCAACTGTCTGTGACGAGTACAAAAGGGGGGGGGGGGGGGGCGGAATTTACAAGTATGACCAGGGAGGTACCAACTACGCCACCTTAGGACATGCTAGACACACAAGTTCGCTCACTGAGAGAGGACAGAGACGTGTTTCCAAAATACAACACACTTTTATTTGTTCGTGCTATGGTACAAGGTTAAAATTTTACTTTATTAAAAGAGTACATTAAAATGCCAATGCGGAGAGGGCCTCGGTCAGCCACGGGGAGGCAGACTACAGTAGTGTGTATCCAGAAGTGAAATACTCACGCCAGTGCTTCAAAGAGAAAAAAAACAGGTGTACCTTCTGTGAATTCCAGTGCAACCTAGAAGCAAACCATGCAGTGACGGGACCTCACCACGGAGTGCCTAGCCTCCCCCCCAGGAGAACCTCAGCACCTACTCAAAGGAAAGAAACAAAAACCAAATCAAGAACAAACCCAACATAATACAACTCAAACAAAAACTCCAAAAAGCCAATCAGCTCACAGCTCCGTGTTTGCGGGAGTTGCCATTTCATAAGGTCAAGAATGTTGTTGGGGGGGGGGGGGGGGTACACACAAAGTCCGACCCAGCTAACCAAGGTAGTTATCGTTACCCCTTTTTTTCTTTAGGTGCCGACAGTTGCGATCACCAGTACCGAAATGCTAGCTGCGCCGATGAAAGAGTTCTCCCCCCCACGCACTCGCTGCGACACGGAGGAGACGAGCTGCCGAGCACACCGGCTTAACCAATAAGCACAACCAACACAAAACATCCCCACAGGCACATATACGAAAATGGGGAAAAATCATACGAACAAACGCAAACAAAACAATACACCAACCAACCCACAAAGGCAGTTTGTTTAAAGGACACAGTCTAATAGCAGCGAACACTAAAACAAGGGCAATATTCAGGGCATGAAAACTAACGAAAGGCAAAGCAGCAGTGGCAGTCTTCCTGTTAAGACAACAACATCACTTACACAGGAGGTAAAAACGGGAGGCGCCAAACAACTCATGGTACTGCTGCTCTAACGGCTACCTGTTGAACCAACTCATAAAATGAGTTGGTTCAACCTGGCCTATATATACCTGCCTTGTGTGGCAAGTTAATTGTTTGCATGGCTAACTTCCGCAGCAGCATAGCAGGGGGCGTGATCGCAAACAAGCACTACGGTGGCTGCAATGGTCATTCCATTCTACCGGTTACATGTGCAAAAGCTTATGAGAAGGAGGCCTCTGGTTTAAGACCCAGGCATGCTGGTGTAGGACAGGTTAACCGAGGAATAGCTGCTGTGGATGAAACGCAAGCAGCAGGAAAAGCAGGAGCTTCAATGCACCATAGGGAGGATCAATCGAGAGGTGTGGAAGATGAAGAGCCACACATGTGTAGGGCTGCAGTTCTATGACAACCACGAGGAGTGGAAGCAAACTGAGGACATGGGAAGAAGGTTGGTACACCACTTCAAGAACACAGACACAACCAACCTGCCCGCCATATTAACTCCCGGTCAAGACAGAAGGGAAAACTGCTGTGGAATGAATTAAGCTAATTAAGGAAGAGAAATGCCAACACAGCCAGAAATGGGAGGATATATAATGTTGGCTTTCACTGTAACAAAAGGTGCAGATATTTTCCCCTCTGTACAGTCATAGTTTTCCCTTTTGTGCAGCTGGTTGGCTGCAGCCCCTCATGCCAATCCCTTCCTGCATGCCTTTCCCCTGATCTCATTTCTGCTCGGGCCCATGTGGCTTTGGATGGCCATTGCTGTCGTTGGTGGGCATGTGACATGCCTGCCTCCATTGAGGAGGGATCAATCTTTCATTAACTGCTACGCCACATGTGGAAACCACAAAAGGTCAGTGAGCCACGAATTGGGGGGGGTTATTAATGGCGGCATGAACGGAACACAAAGGCCATGCGGGATGCACCGCGTGCTGCTGGGCTTCACCCAGGAATAGCCCACTCCCGGATGCGGCTGCTGCGTTCCCTTTCTCACTCTCCCTGTGGCACGTTCCACCTTCTACCTTCCCCTGCTGGTCCCCCCCAACTCCTGACCACTCCTGCACGTGAGCACTTGCCTGTTCCGTGGCCAAGTGCATGTATGTCCTCAGGACTCCAAGCCAAACTTGCCACCATACAGAGAGAATTAATCACTGTCACCTGCTGTGTGCACATCTCCATTAATCTTTCCTGTCACTGAGTCCAACAATCAAGGTTGAAGATTCACTGATTTATGTCCTGCAGCATTTGGTTGAGCTGATGCACTGTACCCACTCTCCCAGCATCCCTCCCTGTCCTGACCTCTCACATAACAGTAAATGCCAATATTTCCTCACCTGCAATCTGTAGGAAATAAGGGACAATAAAAAAAACCACGAGTAATCTCCTTTTATCCATTATTGTTTGATTCTTACTCCTCTATATATGTCAGCTGGGGAAAGGCGATTTACCTGGCCTTTCAAACAGAGCCAGGCCTCCTATTTTTGGTGCAGTAATAAAATAAATGCCAGCCTTGATGCTAGCACACACATTCCCCCCTCCCCCTCTACCCCCCACTGCACTGATTATGGTGTCACACAGCACTTCTGTGGAACTTTATAATCACTTTCTTTCCATATGCGTCTGGCTGGTACCTCATTGTCTGCTCAGTCCTGCATGTTCTGTACTGTATTTTGTATGACATTGTATGACATCTGTATTTATGAATGTCCTCTTAGTAAGCAGTTTTGATGAAAAATTAAAGATAGTGATTTATATAGATTTTTCAGAGAGATAAATAGGATTATTCAAGCACATATAGTATATAATTTGTAAGTGCATAAAAATTGAGTTGTTTCATGAAATAACAATAGACAATTCTTACTACCACTACTGTTGCTAATACATTATTAACACTATTACTCCTCCTACTCCTTGTTCTCTTCCTACTACAAAATTACTCATACTCCTCCTGCTACTATTAGTAATTACTATCATACTCATGCTACTACTACAAAACTCCTTTGACTCCTATTACTTCCACTGTTACTTCAGTACTCATCCTACTACAATATTACTCCCCCTCCTCCTATTATTATTAAGTTAATTAATAGATTAATAAATCATTTCAAACAGGCTTCAGCAGTATGTGGTCTTCACTGAAATTGATGCAGCTACACAAAAGGTACGACCAAGAACAGCCTTTAGGGACTTCTACAGAGCAAAAAAATCTGAAGGAGGAGGCCTCCTGTCTGGTCTATAGCAACAGGGAGGGGGCAGAAGATAGCACCTCCCCCTTTGCAGGGCTGTGAGTGAGTTCTGGAGGGGGGCAGGTGAGTGAAATGGAGAGTCGAAAGAACATGTGGAAGTGGCGCATAGTAAGGTCACATTTGCGCCTCTTGGCTGTTAGAAGAACACAGAAAAAAGGGAAAAAAGCACCCATTAAAATTAACGGTTTGCAGATTGTAGGTCCTTTATGCCAAGGCCCTTTCTTTAAAAAATAAAAAACATGCCACCACGTCATTAGTGGTCAAGGTTTACAAACAGCAAACAAAAGTTTCTGTGCAAAAAGTGAAACCCATTCAAGGTGATTAGATGTGCCAAGCCTTTAGAATCTGGTTTTGTGTGGCCTGTGGACATGGCATGTACAGGCTATACACATCTATAGAGTTTACTGGTGCTTATCTTTCAAATACATGGCTACTGATACCTGAATATCTGGAATCATCTGAAGACCTAATTACAGAAATGTGTTGATTATGGCTCAGTAAATTAGAGGGTGTAGTTTACCGTTTACAAAGCTTATCTCCAACCTTTCTGGGAAGGGACTGCTACCCAGAAACAGACGTCAACCACTCCCAAACCAGCACAATGGACTCTACAGAATAAGTACTGAATTTTATGTGTATTCATATTGCAGACATTTTTATACAGGTTAACACACAAATTAGAGGTACGAGAGTACATATAAAAGGCTGTTTGAACAGAGGTGCACACAGAAAATGTCACATCATGTTTAAACAACAGCATCAATGCCACAGCACTCTAGTAAAGACTGATACAGTGCTACCATAACCACTGACACAGAGCTCCATTAACCCATGACACATCTACAATAACCACTGACACAGAGCACCAGTAACCACTGACACAAAGCTACCATAATTACTGGCACAGTGCTACCATAGCCACTGACACAGGGCTCCAGTAACCACTGACACAGAGCTACCGTAATTACTGGCACAGTGCTACCATAACCACTGACACAGAGCTACCATAATTACTGATACAGTGCTACCGTAACCACTGAAACAGTCATAACTCTCTCTCTTCTGTTCTTATTTTCCTAGATCTATCAGCTGCCTTTGACACGATCAACCACCAGATCCTCCTGTCTGAGCTGTTGGCCCTGGGAATCACTGGAATGGCCCTGGTATGGTTCTGCTCAGTGTGCAAAATACCTGGCGGTAATCGGGGGGTCCCCCCTACCCACACCTGCCAACATTTAGGTTTCAAAATACGGGAGGTTTTTTTTGGAGGGGGGGTTGTAGATAGTAAATAAATAAGTAAATAAATAATGTGTGTGGATTGTGTGTGTAGACTGTGTTTCATAGACGATCTGGCAACTTGCGTAACGTCAGACAAACATACAAAATTTATGAATCCATGTTTATATCAAGGAAAAAAAAAGATTGTGTCTTATGAAATTATGTTTTTACATGTATCTCACCATAAAATGCTGGCAGTAGAGATATCTTTTCATAATTGTGTAGGGTTGATTGTCTGGAATCTGACAATGTCCAAAAACTTGCTGCTGCGTACAACTTAACTATATAGGTTGCTTACCTATTTAAGTTATTTCACTTCTGACATAAAATAAACTCCTTAATGCTTGAGTTGCTATGACAAGGAAAGGAGTACTGTGCTTTTCAAAAAATATTATTGATAATGTAAACTAAACAATAATACCTACTAATGATTAGATAATAATAGGCTAATTGGGCAAACTGAGCTTTAACTGGAGTGATAACGCTGCTATTGCTCTTATAGCAACAAGCCTTTTATTTTGCAACAAAGCAAACCAGAAAGGAACACTTAACACTGACACAGCAGGAGCAAAGTACATCATTGACAGACAGTTACATTCACGGTAGGCTAAGCAATAGTCCATCGTCCTAAGGCATGCTGGGAAGCGCCGCCCACTTACCCCCAACACGTTACAATAATATTATAATATTATTAATAATATTATATTATTACTTCCCTCCCTATTATAATATTATATTCTTTATTCCATGTTACAGTGACATACCTCGAAATGCAAGGGCAGCATCTCACAGACCTGCCTCTTCTCAGTACTTGCTCCACACTGGTGAAATGAGCTTCCTGCTGAGATTGTAGAACACTCTCATCTGTTCAAGCTTTATCTCCAGTCTACCTTCCTCTGTATCCTATCCATCCCTATTTTCTATTCAAAAAAGCACTCTACACTAGTTTAGCACTTAACTCAGTATTTCACTGATTTCTTGCAGTACTTTTTGATAACTATTCTTAGCATTGTGATGCACGTATTTGGAAGTCACTCTGGGTAAGAGGGTCTGCTAAATGACGTAATGTAATTTCAGGTAATGCTACCATAACCACTGATGCCGGCCTCCAGTAACCACTGACAGGGCTACCATAACTACTAACAAAGTGCTCCAGTAATCCATGAAAAAGCACTCCAATAACCAGAGGCACAGAACTCTATTAAGCTGACATACAGAACTATGATATCCAGTGAGGCAGTGCTCCAACAACCGGTGGCACAGCACTCCACTAACCAATGCTGCAGTTAATAGAATTACATGAAATGAAATAAAGACTAGGACTAAATAAAGTATTGCAATAATCACAATGTCAGTAGTGTAACTAGCATGTCAACAAATACGTAGTTGAATACCCCTGAAGTGCTATACAATAAAGCAAGACTAGGGTTCTACTTGCATTTATTATTTATAATAAATAATAGTGAGTCCCATCAAATCCACTTAGGATCTGGCTACCTGTGTCTCTGTGGTCAAACGTGAACAGAAACTTGGTCAAAACAGAACTCCAATCTTCTTGTCATCAATACATAATGTGTGCATTAAAAATAAAGTGCAGGAATACTGCATGCCACTCATTAACACATGTTTGACTTAAATCAAGCCCAAGGGTCTGGAGACCTTACACCTGCCATGTAATACTTCACTAGTGTTTCTGTATCCTTGGACTGGGAAAACATGCTCTCCGGGGTCCATTTCTGAAAGGTCACACTGTTCACAGTGTTGGATGTGTTGGAGATATTTCACACCGCAAGATGAACATAACTACAATGTGGCAGAATGGCCACAGGATAATACAGAGGCAGGTGCATTGTCCCGTGATCTGGAAAGAGTGGGACAAGCACTGATGATACATGTAAGGGTCCACCCCCAACATTGGATATAACCAAGTGTTGCTGCATAAAAAATTAAAAGCTTTGTGTCTTGATTATGTGATGCTTAACTGGTGTTTTGGTTATTGTAGTTCAGAAAAATAGACCATAATCATAAAACAATTAGATAAGAAGACTGCAGCATGACCCTAATTATTGACAATTAAAGAACTATGAAAATGTGAAAATATGTGAAAATAACAGTTGCCCAATAGAGTGTACCTTTAAATTGATCAAAATTTCCACCTCAGTAAAAAAAACACACACACACACAAAAAGTACAAAACCACAATAGCCATGCAAATATGATGTTTTGACATAGAGCCCTGGGTAGTGCTGTGACCTACTGTTTAGATCACAGGAAAGCTAAACAAAGCCAAGGAGTGCATTAAGGGTAATTAGTCTGTGATGATAACTAAGCTTTGTTGTTTCCTTGGTTTCCTCTTTGCTGGTGGCAGTTCAGAAATTGGAAGCCGTGCTGACAAGCTTTGCACAACGTATAACAAGGAACCTCTTATTAAATCCATCAGCTACTATGCCTGTTACCAGAACAGATCTTGGACACATGCCACATGTGGTCCTTCTCCCGGAGCTGAATGGCTGAAAGTCGCTGAAAGTGGTGCTGTTCCCTTAACTGAACAGGGGGATATGTGGGATTTTTTTATACTTGCATATCCTGATAAGATTTCTCATCACAGATGTGTGTTAAATTATAGAAAATGAAGAAACCCTCACTCAAGTGGCAAGTGCCATAGTTTTTACTGAATCCAGCTGACTAAGATTGGATTTTACAACATTACTCTGGGGATAGTTTTGTCACTACAGTTATAAACAAGATGAATGACGTAACAGTAGTCTCACTTTAGACAGAGTGGAATTTCACAAGACCTTCATTTAGTATGCATAACACCTTTCTGAGCAAGGCATTACCACTTTGCAAAGCGTTTATAAGCTAATATTTTTTTTGCTTTCTATGATGGCCATCACTGAGCATGGTTTGAAGCCAGAGTCACCTGTGAAAATTAAGTAGCAAATGCACTTCTAACTGTGCTCCAAAAAGGTTCCACTGTTAGTGTCACGTAGGTCAGTGTTTCAAACCTTCAAACTTTTGGATGCAAAAGGAAGGGAAGGGTTAAAACAATCCCCTGTGGTATACACTTGTCTTTATGGACCATAGTCAGTAAAATGCACACTTTTTTTTTCCTCTCTACCCTTAAAAATGAACCCACTGCATCTGAGTATCTTTCTCATGGCTGTGAAGCTCCTATTGCATTTCAGTACTCCATACATGTCCTATGGAATGTTTTGGTCAAGCCTCTTGTGGTCAGGCTGGGTAAGTCTTCCCTTAATCTTATCACTCTCTGAGCACTGCGGTTCAATTCCGATTGGTGGAGAGACCTCAGGTTGAGACGGTGATCTTGCCAAATGGTCTGTTTGAGAAGTGGTCACAAAAATGATGCTGTAAGATGCTGTTTTTGTAAGCAAGGACAAGATAACAAGATAACAGTGATAACAATCAGAGGTGGAAATGTCTCTGGTTGTGCTTTGGAGCACTATGTGGCTGTGGAATCATTTTCTGACTTATATCTTAATGTTGCCATTAGAGAACCCCAGTGACACTGCTGTGAGGGTTTAGTTTAACATTTCCCCTTCTCCTGAGAAGACAGGAACCAAAGTCTCTGCCTCTCTGGGGACAGTATTTATAGATGCAAACTAATGTGTCCTTGGGGGAGATGGGAGGAGGTGGGTTACAGTAGCATCTGGCTCCAGACTGGCCTAATAAAGATGGCTACTTTGTCCCTGTGGATCAATTTGGCCTCCTCCTCGACAGAATGAGAGCAATAAAAAACAAGGCAAAAAAAGGGGGAAAAAACACCACACTAACACATAAAAGGAACAGCTCATTCTGCATAAACACCAGGCCTCAAATCAAATCACCACCCCAGGAAACTGCTCATGTAATGTTTTCAGCAGCCTCATCGCTGTGAAAATGAGCCAGCCCCTCTCTCTTGGTCTCTCTCTATCTCTCTTTCCATGTCCCTCCCTTTACATTTGACTCTACCTCTCTCTCTCCCTCCCTCTCATTCTGTGTTCTGGCTGTATGGGTGGGAAGGGATTAGATGACCAGAGGATTCGCAGTATTCAATGAAATCATGTATTAGGAAAATAATGTTTCACTTTGGTTTGCTTGTGCCTCTTGTCCATACCTCTCAAGCCCTCAAACTACCTGTAGTGTATTGCAACAAACAGGAACAGTGGGACCCTCTGCACATACATGCATACCTTGACATGTTTCATTAATGGAAATCATCACAAGACAGGGTGGTTTGTATATAGATTAGATCAATCTGTTTTATTAATTCTTTTTTCATTCTGTGTCACTGCACCCATCACATAAACAGAATTTCTACTGTCTGACACAGGCTCTTTGTGCCACCTTATTCCTCATGCCTGCATGTCGCTGCTGCAGTCCCTCCTCCTTGTGACACCCCTCACCCCTTAATGCCACTCTGACACTCCCCGTTACGACCTGTCCCTCCGTTCTGTCTGCTCCCTGCCACATTAAACATAGAGAAAGACATTGACAGCCGGTGACCTTCACTTGCGCTCTGCTCCGGGCCCTGATCCCGAGCGACGTCGCCCTAATGAATTTAAATGCCACTGCTGTTTCATTGTCCGTGTCTGCACTGCATGGTGGTATGGGGTGGAGATTGAGGCAAAGGTGGTGTTGGAGGCAGTGCAGGCATCTGGGCAGCTCTGAGGAGAGTGTCGAATCGTGCCGTTGAGGTTCTGACCTTAACTCTCCAGCTGCACTCCCTCTGTTTCAGAAGGTCAACACATTTATCAAGACTATAAGTCAGTTTCATAATTGAATTGCGTACCTATGCACAAAACGGTAATTTCTACCAAGGTTTTCCATACCAGCTCATTTTACTAATATTGATGAATAAAAGCAAAAATAACAACAACAACAGCACACATGTGCATAACATTGCAGAGTAATTAATAAAATGTGATAAAATAAAAAGCATTGATTTTATTCTGTTTATTTTAACAAACCCAGTGCATCTGGCTGAAATCATATGTTACTTTCAGCTAACCAGTCTAAGCTGTGTCCACGTTTATGTCATGCCCTCCCAGCAAGCCTAGTTATTGTATTTGTGTGGAAACACTCAAATGGAAAATTGGTATCAAACTATTATTTTTAAAAAAGAAAGTCATAATCATTCAAAAATACAATGCCTTTAATTACCATTAAGAGAAAAGCATTTACATCATAATAAATTCAATGTAAAGCCTCACAACAATCTACAACATTAGATGAAATCATAGCAGGGTTTATGTGGCACGAAACAATGTCCCACTGGAGCAACGTTAAGTTAACTTGTGTCTTAGTAACCTTAGTGACCAACAAAGGTCTGTTACCTTACACTGATATGCAGTCAAACCTCACGCTCAGAGCTGATCACATTTAAAAAAACTGATGACACTGCACAAATATTTTTGACAAAGTATTTTTATACAGATAAAGACTTTGAGCGTCACATTAGACTGCACTAGAAAGGGTTCCACTAGATGGCCTCGTAGTGCTTCAGGAATCCAGGCCTGTGCCACTAGGCAAATGATAAATAAGTGTGTGAAAAAAGGAAAAAAAATCAACCTCCCATGGTCTCCTCTGTAAATGCAAGCCACTGTAATTGGCAGTGAAAGAACAATCTGATATTTTCCTCTCAGTGGGTATAACGAGATTTAAAATATCAGATTGTGGAAAAACCCACAAAATTGGATTGAGTGCATGTGCAGCCCTTAGCTGGCCCCTGTGCAAGGTTCCAGATTATTTTTTTCTGGCTATAATAAGAGACTGGACATTTTCGCAATAGGGTGTGATCGGCTTGCATGGCATGTTGCCTGCTCTACAGTGAAACAGGGACTTCTGAAGGTTCTGAGGATTTCATTTAGCCAGGAACCCAGTGCCAGCTCTGAGTCCTGCACTGCCCCCTATTGTTGGGTGACCAGGAGATCCAATAAACTCCTTACACTGGTGACCAGAAGATCCACTAGCTTCCTTACATTGCCAACCAGGAAATCCGCTTGCTTCCTTACATTGCCCACCAAGAGATTGCTAACTTCCTTAAAATGAGCAGGAAATCTTCTAACCTTGTTACACTGACCTGGAGACTGTCTTAAAACCTTACACGGGCAAAAGAAGAGATCCGGTAAAAACATTACACTGGCCACGAGATCTGATAACCTCTTTACACTGGCTAAGAGATCCACTTACATTGTAAATAACTTACACTGACATTCAGGTTCATAGCTGATTGATCATTGATCTAATTGAACTAAAAAGGCTGACATGCATTGTGGGCCAGAATTCAAAGACACATGATCATAAAGTTTCAGAGAGGAGAGGAATATGGGGTCAGGAAAAGGAGCCAGAAAATTGCAGCAATGCCTCACAAGCCTGGCCTAGCAGGACAATAGCAGGAGGTCCATGACAGTCTGTCGTGTAATGACCTGAATGTGGCCACACAGGCAGAGAAGTATCTTCTGACAGTATTATCTACTCTGTGTGTGTGTGTGTGTGTGTGTGTGTGTAACTCCGTGAGGAGGTGGTGGCTGGGGAAGCTGCTCTTTTTGATGCGACAGAACTCTACATTAGCATCACTCTCCCCTGTTTACGCCACAGGCCTCAGATCAACAGTTTGAATGACACTGGACTTCCCAACAGAAGGCTAAAAGCATACACACTGGCCCCAGGTTGCTTTTAAACCAATGTTGCATGATTTTTTATTCATCTTTTTTTTAGCGCATGAATACAGAGGGGGCTTATCATCCTCTCAAGTGACAGACTAGACCAACTCAGTGTCTGAAAGCAATGCCTGATTTCTGCAGGCTAAAAACGTGAAACATCTGCCCAACATCTTATCTGTTGGCTGCTCAATTATCTGTTTTCTTTACTGCCTGAAGCTAAATACTGAGCTGGAGGTGGTCAGAGGAAAATTGCCAGCGCTGACGGTCTCAGAAACACCCAAATCACGCATGGCATCTGTCTCTGGTGCTGACCGCAATGCCCCAAATCATTAATTGTCCTGTGTATGCAATCATCATCTCTCTGAGGTAGATGAAAGGACAACTCACACGTACACAATCATTACCTGTGTGATTCCATAATTTACAGTATCTCTTAAAAAAAACAAACACACACATAAAGAAAAAAAAGTATGTTTTTCCCCATTTGCCATATAGGGAATGCAATATCACAGCCAGAAATAGCAGTATCTTAGTAAAGACTGTGGTATTCCCACACAATTCCTCAAACCGATGAAGCAAAGGGCATTGATTTTGACAAATTTATGCAAGGCCCACACTTCGCAAACAATGAAACAAATGTAATATGGGAACTGCGTGAACTCAGCTCACACAGAATTTTTATAGACTATTAAAATGAAGCACCTACCAAACCATTTATTCAACATAAATTGCTGTGCATGTTAGAAGTGTTTACCACAATAGTTCAAATGCAGTGTCCCTGGCTTCCTGTAGATGTTAACTGCGAGTCATTTAATACTGACAAAGGTCATTCAGAATCATTGAAACTGCAGTAACCATGTCAATGCTCTCTACAGAAACAGACTTGCCTTTGTATACATTATATTCTTATTATGTAATACAGATAATTAATTGTATAACTAATCTCATATTGCCTGGCAATGTATACATTTATATGACATAATAAAAGCGATTTAATGTCTTGTTTTAATATGCTGTCAAAAATAAATACATTGTCCTAAGTAATAAATTCACTTTCCGTAAATAATGTATTGAGGAGGTTTTTCTTATGTTCTTAACTGTATCATTCATTTTTGTTTAATTTGTAGTCCTTTAAGCACATTTACCTAAATCAGGGTTGCATTTCATGCTTATTTCAGACTTGACCCCAGAATTCAACTGGGGTCAAACATGGACAAACCAAAGTTAAGACTATTGAGAAATGTCATATTGTGCAATTGTGTAAAAATGTAATATAATTTTCAGTGGTGTGAAATTCCTTGGTTGCCTGAAGACACCTGTTGTGACAGAGCAACTCCACAAACCATTGGAAGGTAGCTTTAGCCTTGCCACAGATCTCATAAAAAAAACTCACACTGCAGTTTTGATTTTCAGGCTCAATAAATTGCACAGGTTATCCCAGCATCACCAGTTCAGTGTCGTCACAAGCAACTGTCCTCGACTGCCAGTGGTGGCCTCAAACAGGGAGACTGCATCACTGACAGGGGAAGCAGTGATCTGTTGGGGGGGGGGGGGCGGGGGCATCATCCGAGTGATTCTGTTCACAGATGTGACATCCTCATGGTTAGTCTGCGCAAAAAAACGCAGTTTGTGCTAGCCTGAATTAAGGTTGTCCACAGTCAGGATTCATTACATAGGATAGATCAATTCATCTGAGCTCAAGTGGTCAGGGAGAGAGGCCAATGTGTTCACTGAGGGAGCCAGTGTGCCAGTTTGAGAGAATGTACATGGCGTCCTTAACAGTGGCTAGTGTGTTCTCCACTAACACTTAAAGAAATATGACACTTACCTATTAATGTCCCACCACCATCCTGAAAAGCTGTGTGAGGAGCTGTGATTAACCTGTGCAAGGGCCCAGACATTAATCTCCATTGCCATGCCAGGTGGGGCAGCCGCGCCTCAAACTTTATGTTTAGCCACAGTCCAGACTGTCACTCACGTATGCAGGTCCATAAACAACCCCTCATCTGTGTGAACACACTCAGCACATCATGAAATATATTCATTTTTCCCTTTCCGAGATAACCAAAATGTATAAGTATAGGAGTTTACACTGGATATTCATTACATTATATAATTAGTTTGCTGAGCAGACACCCTTATCTTGGGATGCCTACAGCACCTGGAAAACGTTTTATCCATTTATGCAGCTAGGTATTTACAGTATTGAGGCAATTCTGGTGAAGAACCTTGCTCGAGGGTACAAAAGCAGGGTCCCCACCTAAGATTTGAAACCATAATATTCTGGTCATAAGAACCTTTTCTTTATCACTGTGCTGAAAACGTACCTACACACACTGGTAGTTTCTTTGTTTTTTACATGTGTTTTTTTAAACAAGGGAGGTGGCTACTTTTCCCACAGTGATTTAGACCCAATGGGCAGTGCTTTTTCTGAAGTGAAAGTCACTCCATCAAAAAAAAAAAAAAAAAACCTCTTTTCCTCACTTTTCAAACTTTCATGAAAAGATGGACCCACAAGGGGATGGAAAGTCATTTTGAGAATGCATAAAATCAATGCCTCACAATCAATACAGGCAGGTGTACAGAGATGGCAAAATCTAGCTGAAATATTGTGCAAATTATTAGATAAACTAAAGTGAAATGTTCTGTCTACACTTGATTAAAAAAAGGGCAGACCCAGTGATTTTCTTGTGGCAATACATGCTGGGGATCCTTTAATTTTTCAATATTTAAACATTTCATAAACAAAGCACTACATAAATGATGTTCAGGATGTTGCAATTAAGCAACAAATCTGATTTTGATGACTGATATACACAAGCTTGAAAGGAACCATCATTGAAGAAAAAACATTGTGCTAATAGCAGGAGCACAACAAGAAAATGTAGCTTGCATTCTACCAAGGTGATAGAGTGATCACATGTACAGTTTCCATATGCAGTCATTCCTCATATTATGAAGCATTATTTTGCTTGAAGAGTGCAGACTGCAGATGCAGAGTCTCAGATTATATCAAAAAGAAAATAATCGATTGTTAAAAAACTGTAATTAACCCTTTCGTGCCTACGGTCACACTGGTGTGATTAGCCGTTTAGCGCGTATGCTAAAACCGGTGCGATTAGAACTAGGGACTACAGACAGACATCACGATGTTGAGCTGGCATCGTGATTTAACCCCCCCTGCCCCCCGACACAGACAGCTGGGCACATCCTGCCACACACACACAATAATTCCAGTGTCTCTGCTATAACGTAAAAATATATATTTATTACTTATTTGTGGGGATTTCCCCGGGGATCAACTTGAGCAGTAGAACTGATGAATGTGTATTTCAAGGAGTGTTAGCCAGAGAGCGCAAAAATGAAGGATGGGTTTATTCTAATTATTATATTAGTTCCTTGCACCTGATTTAAAAGAAAAAACAGCTCATTTAATCACACTATACTGCCCAGTGAAAGCATGTTTTCATTTAAGCGCACACATAAAAATTATTTTTAAATCTACCTGGTTTGCACCTACCTCAGTAAATCAGGGGGCGGGTCTTTATTTCTATCGTAAAACTGGAGGATTAAAACACCTGCGTGAAGTTGGCACCCCAAGTATTTAAAAATTTCGAAATGGTATTACTGTTTGTTTGTTAGCAAATGCAACTCAGGCCTTGTAAGTAATTAGCTTGTGTAAAAAATAGCTACAAGTGTGTGGTGACTCCACCACTCCCCGCCTCTACCGGTCAGGCCAGAGGATCCTTTCCGTTCTTGTGCCTTCAATATGCTGTGTTAAATACAGAAATAACAATCTCCAAAATTAATATAAATTATACCTCAAAGTCTGATGTATATAGGTTTATTGTATATGGATCAGAAATCACATACAGTAGACTGGGCTGGTCCATGTGGAGCAAAGCAATCAAACCCTGCCTTGAGACCCAGGTCTGGGGAAACCCCTCAAATACCCCTTCTTATATACCTTTTTCCTAAACCTTCCCATTGCTGGACTTACCTGTTAGCCCCCCCCTCTCATGGTACACCTCTTTTCCTCTTTTTGGTCTGATTAACTTTTACACGATTATTTATTTGTTTCTCCCCAACCCATTCTTACTTTTTCTCAGGTTTCTTTTTCCAATATTTTCACGCCAAGCTATATTTTTTAAAATGGGTGGAATCCTCCCAAGACTTAAGTTGGCAGTGGACCCAGGCTTCCTAGGGTCCATTACACCTGTCCTGAATTAACCTTAAGCTAGCATGGTGAACTTAATACAACCTTTTGGCAGTGAGCCTTATGCCTAGTACACAGTGTTGCTAGTCTAATACAGTTTTTCCTTACCACAAGTGCTTGTCATTTTAAGTGTTGGACATTTCCAAATAGCACTGCAACGTAAGTTTACTGGGATCCCATGTAATGTTATTTGCTCTTGGCGTTGAAGCGCTCTGTGTAGGCCTATCAGGAAATAATGTTAATGCCAAAGTTTTTTTTTCAGGGCACCAACCAGCAAAACGTTTCACAGTAGAACCCACTTTCTTTGTTATGGAGAAAGCAGCGTTCTGGAAATTGTCACAGAATTTTTGCCATGAAGTACAGTGTTTATCCAAAGCATGACCGCACGAACGAAAATTATTATTATACAAACCAGCACAAACGAACATGACCATTTAGGAGCAATTCGGAGAAGGTTGGGGTGCTGGGTGACCTCATCGCCCAAAAATATAATGTTTATACCTACAAATCCATAGCAGCACAAACGAAAATTTTTATGGCACAAACGTACAAGACCATTTTGGAGCAATTCGGAGAAGGTTGGGGTGCTGAGTGATGTCATCGACCTAAAATGCAATGTTTATATCTACAAATCCATAGCAGCACAAACAAAAATTTTTACGGCACAAACATAGCACAAACGAACGAGACCATTTTGGAGCAATTCGGAGAAGGTTGGGTGCTGGGTGCCGTCATTGGCCAAAAATGCAATGTTTATATCTACAAATCCATAGCAGCACAAACGAAAATTTTTACGGCACAAACGTAGCACAAACGAACGAGACCATTTTGGAGCAATTCAGAGAAGGTTGGGGTGCTGGGTGACGTCATCGCCTAAAAATATAATGTTTATATCTACAAATCCATAGCAGCACAAACGAAAATTTTTACGGCACAAACGAACAGTAATACCATTTCGAACTTTTTAAATACTTGGGGTGCCAACTTCACGCAGGTGATTAAAACTTACCTACAGAGCGAACTGTCCTGTTCTCTGCTATACCCGTCTTAAACAAATAATTCCTAATCGTTATATTGTCATTAACCCTTTTTCCCCATGTCTCACCCTGCACATTTAACTATATTTCATGTTTAGGAAATATATAATTAATGAATTATTATTGTAATGACTACAGGAAACTCTTGCTGATTTTTAGCGTTATTAAGCTTCTCATAGTTTTCAGTTAGCATTTGCTATATTTTTTAATGTTAAATCACCATTTCCTCGAAGCTAAAATTAGCTAGAATTTCTCCAATCTAATCTAGTGTTCTAATCACACCGGTTTTAGCATATGCGCTAAACGGCAAACCACACCGGTGTGAACGTACATGCAAAAAGGTTGAGAAAAAAAAAAACGTGTCTTTTAAACAGTGGGTTTTCTTGAATTTTAAATATTATGCATCTGAAAAACAAATAACCATAACTGCTAATTTACAATGCACTAAAAACAAAAATGTTTTGTGTTACTGTTTACATATTCCTTGTGGTAATTTTACTTGAAAAAGATTTTTATGTTGTATGACTTGATATGATTTTTGAAAACAGCTGTTAAACAAAAAGTTGAAAACTAAAAACAGTTCAAATCTGAGGGCTTGTATTCTTGTATTAATAAAAAAACAAAAAAAAACAAAACAAAATCATGGAGGACAAGATGCATCGTGATGCATCGAGATTCTTTTTGTAATCGAATCACTACCCTTTGAATCGTAATCGAATCGAATCGTAAGACCAGTGAAGATTCGCACCTCTAATATAATATGCACAAACATAAGGATTTCATAAATGTACTAAGGTCTATAATGTAAAAATTCAGACCCAATCCAAAAAATCCAAAAATCTGTCAACACTCTGGCCTGAGCTGCTTGGTTTCTCCCTGTCTGTCTCTGTGGGTGTGTCTTTTGTGTTTGTTTACAGGTCCTTGTGTTTCCTTGTCCCTTTTGCCTCTCCCTTTGCCTTTTGTAAGTAAACTGTTCTGGTCCTGCTTGTTATGGTGTGTATACACTGCGATTTTGGGCTGTCCCAGACGAAAGGTGACCAACATGAAAGAAAGGTGGCGATAGCTTTGGTCGTGGCTCCAAAATGGTGGTCCTACGTCGCACTGTGAGTGAGGTTCAAAGATGGCCGTTGTCACGGTCTTGCGACCAAAGATAGCCTGGGACAAAATTCTGACAGTGTCAGAAAGTTAGGATGACCATATAAGAACATAAGAACATATGATGACGAGAACAGGCCATTCGGCCCAATTAAGCTCGCCATTTCTTAATTAAAGAGTATCCAAAACTGCATCAAGTCTAGACTTGAACACAGCAAGGGTCTCTGCCTCAACTACATGACCTGCCAACCTATTCCATGTATTGATAACTCTTTGTGTAAAATAGTATTTCCTTATATCAGTGCAGAACTTACTCTTAACTAGTTTCCATCTATGTCCTCTTGTTTTACAGACTGAACTCACCTTAAAGAATCTATTATAGTTAACCTTATTGATTCCTTTTATAAATTTAAATACCTCAATTAAATCACCCCTAAGCCTCCTCTCGCTTAGTCTAAATAGGTTAAGTAACTTGAGTCTTTAATAACTTTTGTATTTCATGCCAGGAACTAATTTAGTTGCCCTTCTTTGAACCTTTTCTAGAGCTTCGTATCTGTTTTATAGTGCGGTGCCCAGAACTGCACACAGTATTCCAGGTGCAGTCTGACTAAGGCATTGTATAATTTCAATATAACCTCTTTAGATTTATACTCAATACTTTTGGCTACATATCCCAGCATCCTGTTGGCCTTTTTTACTGCTACAGCACACTGCCTAGATCCTGTTAAGCTTGGGTCACCCATTACTCCCAAGTCCTTTTAAAATTGAGCACATTCTAGTTTTTTTCCACCCATGAAGTAGTCTTGTCTAAGGTTCTTATTTCCCACATGCAAGACTTTACTTTAATCTAAATTGAAAGTCATCTGCCAGGTATCTGCCCACTTTTGGATGCTGTTTAGGTCTTCCTGTATTACCTTAGTTGATTCTATACTGTTGGCTAGACCCCCTAGTTTTGTGTCATCTGCAAATTTTAGTATTTTACTACTAACCTCTGCATCAAGATCATTTATGTATATAAGAAATAGCAAAGGCCCCAACACTGATCCCTGCGGGACTCCACTTCGTACAGGACCCTGCTCTGATACAATTCCTCCCACAGTTACAGTCTGCTTTCTATTAGACAACCAACTTCGAACACACTCAGTGATAGCTCCTGTAATTCCTGCAGATCTCATTTTCAATATGAGTCTCTTGTGCGGAACTTTGTCAACTGCCTTTTGAAAGTCCAAATAGATAATATCATAAGCTTGGTTTGAGTCCAGACATGCTGTAGCTTCCTCAAAGAAGTCCAGGTTTGTTAAGCATGACCTCCCTCTGTGAAAACCGTGTTGGCTATCATTTAGAACACCATTTCGTTCCAGGAATAATTCCAAATTATCCCTAATGGTGGATTCCAGTATTTTGCATGCGATACAAGTTAAGCTGACAGGCTTATAATTTCCTGGTTCAGTCCGGTCTCCTTTCTTGTAGATAGGTACTACACTGCCATGTTTCCAGTCATCTGGTATTTCTCCAGTTTTAAGGGATTGCTTAAAAATAACTGTCAGAGGCTTGTAAACCACCTCTGCTAGTTCTCTGAGAACTCTTGGATATATTCCGTCAGGGCCTGCTGCCTTATTTGTTTTAAGTTTTTGAAGTTTATCTAGTACTTCTGCAACATTTAAATCAATTTCCTCTATAAGTCTTTGAGAACTGACTGCACCTGAAGGCATATGCGAAAACACTTCACTAGTGAAACTCTCCACAAAGTAACTGTTTAGTGTATCAGCAATAGCTTTGTTATCGTAAACCATAATCCCATCTTTATTTTTTATACCTCTTATTTCATCCTTAACTATCCTTTTTTGACCATAATATTGAAAAAAACATTTAGAGTTGCTCTTTGCATCTAGTGCAATCTGTCTTTCAAAACACCTTTTAGCTTCCCTTATTTTTTTCTTAACTTGAGCTCGCATATTACTGTATTCAATTTTATTACTATATGAGCTCTCCAACTTGTATTTTCTAAATAATTTCCTTTTTTGTTTCAAACTGTTCCGTAGCGACTTATTCATCCACTGTGGATGCTTCTTTTTCAGCTTTCCTTTTCTCACTTGCGGAATGAATTTACGCTATACATCCAGAATAATCGTTTTAAATATGCACCACATTTCTTTGACAGTTTTACCACCTAGAAGAGGTACCCTGTTTATATTCCTTGTATAATCACGTATCTTAATAAAGTCAGCTTGCCCTTAAGTTGAATACTCTAGCATTGGAGAATGCAGACTTAACTTGCCAAAAAACTTCAAATGTAATTGAAATATGGTCACTTGTACCGAGTGGTTCCCCTACCTCAATACTGCTGATTCTATCAGGATTATTACACAGAAGCAGATCTAGGATTGTGTTCTCTCTCGTGGGTTGAGTAACAGACTGTATCAAAAAACAGTCATTTACAACATCCAAAAACTCTTAATCACATTTACCTTGACCTGACACAGCTTCCCAATTAATTGAAGGGTAATTGAAGTCCCCCATTAATATTGTCTCACCCTTCTGACATGTTAGTTTAATGTTATCAAAGAGCATACTACTGACATTGCTGTATGAGGCTGGTGGCCTATAGCATACTCCAACATTCAGGCCTTTTTCATTTTCCCCCAATATCTTAATCCATATGTCTTCACTAACACCAAGGGGCTCCATTCCTGGTATTTCCTGAGTATTAAGATTATCCTTTACATAGAGAGCTACGCCTCCTCCTCTTCTATTGATTCTATCTTTTCTTAGCAGCTTGTATCCCTCTACGTTGTACTCATCCCCATCCCCTGCACCAAGCCATGTCTCTGTAATCCCAACAACATCAAAGTTACTATTACTCATAACAGTTTCCAGATCGAGAATTTTTTTTTTTATGCTTCTAGCATTTAAACAGAGGAATTTCAGGGTACCACGTGTGCCTCTCCTGCCCTTCACCCCCGCCCCCAACTGCTCAGAACCACCTCTATTACAGTGCTGCTCTGACTGATTTACAAGCATCGTTTTCTCTCTACTAATAAAATATTTAGCCATGGTGTGTTTTATTCCGGCAGTCTGTCTATCCCTACCCATCTGACTGTATAAACTCCCTGCCCCCCTAGACCCTAGTTTAAATAACCCTCTGCTACCCTAAGCATACGCTGGTCCAGTGCAGCTGTACCCCTCCGGTTCAGGTGCAACCCGTCCCGCTTGTACAGGTCACCCCTGATCCAAAAGGAGTCCCAGTGCCCCATAAACCTGTACCCCTCTTTCCTACACCAGGTTTGTAGCCACGTGTTAAACCTCCATATAAAAGCTTGCTTCCCTTTGCTTGCACGTGGTACTGGTAGAATTCCAGAGAAGACTACCGTGGAGGTTCTGCTCCTAATCTTCCTCGCTAGCTCAATAAATTTTTCTTGCAGAACCCCGAACCTACCCTTTCCTATGTCATTGGCTCCAACATGGATCACGACCACTGGATCCTCCCCCGCTCTGGCCAGGAGCTTGTCCGCACTCTCCAGGAGGTCTCCAACCTGGGCACCAGGCAGGCAACAGACCATGCGAGACTCCTTGTCGTGCGAACACACTATGCTATCTACCCCTCTAATGATTGAATCCCCCACTATCACCAACTCACTTCTCTTGGAGGATGAGGCCACCTGGGTGCCCTGGGGCTCTTCAGTCCTCCCACTCTCAGGATCGTGGGTCAACTCGTCCTGCAGTGGCGTGAAACGGTCACCGCAATCTCTGGAGATACTGCCCCTCTTGGAATTTTGTGCCCCTTTCTATGCCTACACCCTACTGTAACCCAACTCTCTCGCCCTATCTGGTCTGTATTTCCCCCCTACCCGGCTTGGGTGAGCACACTATCTCTCTATAGGGCGTACTAATCAGTTCCTGGAACTCTAACAATTCAGGATTACTGTGGAGTCCAGCTAGTTGGGCCTCGAGATCAAGAATCTTGTTCTCCAAGTACTCAACAAATCGGCAACAGTCGCAGATGAACTCATTCTGGAGGTCTCCCTCCAGAAATCCGATCATCCGGCAACTCTCGCACAGTTTTGGCCACATTTTTTCTCCTAACTGAAACGCTTTCCCTAAATAAGGATTTACTGCCGAGACAGAATTACCGGCTAAAAAAGTGCTAAAAGCACCGAGGTGGCTCAGAACAGTCAAAGGCAGAAATCAAGCACAAGAAATGCCACTTAGCTTAATACAATAAAACTACGTTTACAGTTCAGCAGACACACAGACGCGCTAACACAACCAGAATCAGAATATCCTAAAATCTGACGCTGAAAAATAGTAGAAAAAGGTAAACAAGCGAACCGGCTAGCTAGCTAAACTACCCGGATAGCTAGCTAAAGTGTGCTGCTTAATTATTTAGAGATTTGCTCCTGAGAGGGTGAAAAACCACAAAAAACCTCTCATCGGCTAGAGCCGAATCAGCTGCGACGAAGGAAAAAAAGTGGAAAATTCCCTCTCTGTCCCCTAATGGCAACAAAAGATTCAACTTTAGGAGCAGATCAGACCTACCTTATGTAATAGCTAGGTAAATAGCACCAATTTTTATTTTTATCCTATTAAATGTAATAGCACAGAAACCACTCCACAAACACAACACAAACAAACACAGCACAAACTCGTCCAAGCTAGAGCAATCAAGCAAAAGCCAGAGCATAAGCTGAATGTAGCCAGACCATAAGCTGAATGTTGAATCTCACAGTGTGACTGTTGCTACGACCTACGTCTACTAACCAACCAATAGGAATGCAGCATGAAATGAAGCACTGATCAATGTGACACTGGTGCCAAACCCAAATGTAATGGAGGTAAAACGTGCAAAACAAAATGTTTGGGATTTCTGATGATGTTTTATTGTTGTATATTGACTTGCTTTGTATCCTACGATTCAGTAGGTGTTATCATTGTTCAGTCTACATATATCAAACTTGATGTCGTACCCAAGTTTATTAGATCCATGTCGCACAGTGTGGCTTGCAATAAACTTATAAGATTGCTGAAATCTCACAGTCTGTAGGCGCCATTACTGACTCCACCTGTCCTGGATTACTCTTTTGCCTGCCGTTTTGGATGTTATCTGTTTTCCACTGGATTTTTTGGCTACTGACTCGGACTGTTTTATTCACTTCGACTTTGCCTGTGTTTTTGGACTTGTCATTAGGGAATACCTTTTCGTACAGCCCGTATTGTCTGTTCGTGGGTCCTTCCCCCGCAAAGCCTGACAAAAATCATTGAGGGAATTCCACACATACATAAACACACAATCAACACCAGCAATCCCCCAATATAAGGATGCTCTCGTCTCACAGGTCATGAGGTTATTGAGGTTATGTGTGATTTGTGCCTTGGCTGTGCAGGCTGATTTTGCAGTAGCACACCTGACCATAGGTACTATATGTAATGCTTCCACAAATTACAATAACTTGTTGCCAAACCATCTAGCATAACTACATCATAGTGACTCATCATAGTGACTCTTGTGAAATCCCATAGCTTTTACCACTGTGCCAATCACCACTTATTGCCAAACCATATCTTCTTAGCATAACTACATCATAGTGACTCATAGGTAGTGTGTGACCCACAGCCATCACCACTGTACCAATCAAATAAGAATATCATGAGTTTTTTATTTTTTCAGGAACAGAAAGAAGACAGCATGCCCGATATTAAAAACAAAGCTTTTTTTCTTAATTTCTGCTTGTGAGAAGAGGTGACATTGCAGAAGAGTTTCTGTCCTTGACGACAGGCATTGGAAAGACTGGTATGTGTCTGCTATCTTTATAAATATGACAGCTGTGCTACACAGCATTGCAACTCTTTAATTCAATATCATTGCAGAAATGCAAATTTACATCCACTGCTGCTGCCAACTGGGCAATTCATATAGCATCAGTGATCTGAGGGTTTGGTTTGCATGTAGGTTTAACATAAACTGAAAGGTATAAAGGTGTTTGCATACATAAAGGTGTTTGCATACATTAAACTCTTTTGAAATAAATGCTTGTGCACAACATGGGGACAAACATTGATGAGACATATCACCACAGGGAAAAAATGTGAAACAGAGGCTATGACAGAGGTGCTGTGACACTACATTTCTACCTCTCTGACCCCGGAGTTATCTGTGCTGAACAATATTGAAAGGTTTCTCTCCTCGCATTTCCAGTGAAGAATGAACCAGTGACCTTCAAACCGAGTAGTGGTGCCACCCTGTCAAGATTTTACTTTGGAAAATGTGATTTTGCTTCTGGACTCATTTTGAAGTGGTGTGTGATGTCAGAGGAAAACATATAAATGTTAAAAAAGACTCAATTTTCCTGCTGTTTCCTGTGAAACATGGTTCAACCTGCTCCTGTTGTTGGTGAGAGGTGGGCCTGCAAAGGGTTTGAAATCACAGCCATATACCTGGTACTAAAGGGGCGTTCTGGGTTCTTTCATTAGCCCAGTAAATTAATTTAAATCTCACTGTTTGTTGTATCGTGTCCTATGTCTTTTTATACGCACATAACAGAAACTACACTATGCCAGTCGCAATGTGTAAATATGTAAATATCTATGGCTTTAAACAGGTGAAATATTAGTAATAAATGGCACACTTTTAACAGAAACTTTCTCCACACTTATGTCTTAATAAATTCAGAAACACAACAGGGTAAATTTAAAAGAATGATTTACTTATTTACGATCGTATGGGTTAAATCAACCAAAAAGTATCAAATATCGAAAAAAAAAAATTCCAAATTTTGTATTACAGAAATATTAAACAATATCCCTTCACTATGAAATAAAATATTGGTCAGTACCTTACCAACAGAATATAAATGAATTCACCTCTACTAATAAATCACATAAATCCCTCCACAGGGTACTATTAATACATTTAGCATTAACACAACAGTGGATTCTATAACGCAACAGCGGGCACACACACACTCACAATCTATACCTAAGCTGGCAAATGAACAAAACTAAACGTTGAAGGCCTGAAGCGATGCTAGAGTTCGGAGTGGCTCAAAACAAGTAGCCGCTTCGCTCACTGAAGAGCAAAAAAAAAAAAAAAGGGTGGTTTACCACACCGACAAAATCCGTGGTTCCATGCAGCGACGTCAGGAAGTTCCACACTTTTTATCTGCAAGCGGCAACAGTAGTTAGCCCCTAGCATGTAGAGCTAACCGCCAAGGTTCTGACGATTTACACCAGGGGTGTCAAACTCATTTTCACTGAGGGCCACATCACTAAATTTCTAGGTCATCGAGGGCCAAATAATCGTTGACCATCCATTCAAAAAGGGCAACCATGAAATCTGCATGGCAGTACGATTCGTTTTTTCAAGACAGTTTGAACACCGTTTCATTGGGAATCAGTAAAACAACTACTAGGCTAATTTCCCATTTATTTTATTTGATAATAAAGCCATATTCTCTTCCTCAGAATATGGCTTTGATGCCTGCGCGATGTCACTGGCTATCAGATAGCTGGCCTTTACAGCAGCCTCACTTGTTTCATGGCCTCTTGTGAATACTGATTGCTGCTTCTGTAATGTAGCCACTAACTCCTTCACTTTCTCCTCCTGCAACTGGCCGGTGTAGCGATCATACTTCTCAGCGTGAGTAGTCTGGTAATGCCATCTAATATTATACTCCTTTGGAACAGCTACTTGCTGTGAGCAAACTAAACAGATACACTTACTGTTAACATCCCCAAAGAGGTGGGCGTTTGTCCATTTTTCCTGAAAGGCCAGACACTCTTTATCAATTTTTCTTATCTTTGACACCATTTTCTTGCCAGCAAGTAGCTAGCTCGCGATCTTTCTTTAGTCATGAAAGATGACTAGCTGATCAGTTGAAATAGGTTGTTGCCACCTAGTGGATGGATGACGAATTACGTTTTGCGGTAATGGTAAAGAGTTGACGGAAATAGTAGGGCCTATATTACATCCTCTGGTTGATGTGCGGGCCGTTTTGAATCTTTGTGCGGGCCGTATGTTTGACACCCCTGATTTACACAAACCTGGCACTTTACTGCTATCCCGTTCCACTGTAGATATTCTATTAGAATATTCTACAAACTAAAAAGGCTATCTCTGACACATATAGGCTACATCATTTGTCATGTTATAGCTTTTAGCTTTAGAGACACGCAAAAACTCAAGCTGTCTCCTTGCGGCTACAGTCTTCCTTCTCCCCACTCCCCGTGACATCTGACCTTTCACCTCACACGTATTAAACTATACAAATAATAAAAATAAATTTTACATCAAAATAGCAAAAATATTACGTTTGACCCATTCACATAACATATGAAATCATTATTTCAGAATTAATGTCTCAATCTGAATTGAAACACATATCATAACCTCCCAGAATTCCCGCTATTGACCCAAATAAGCATCATTGCCATACACGTACAAAAGCTAAACTTAGTTGCTTATTATTAACGAATTCCCTATGATATGTACATGAGCTAACTAGTTCCAATGGGTAATTTTGAACTGTATCAAACCTAAATTACTTAACCTTAAATTATCTGAAATACCTTTTTTCTCACTGTGTTACACAAAAAAAATGATATAATTGGCTAAGGACAGAGACACTTGCTAAGGAATCTTAATGCACTCTCGCTGTGGCTGGGGTTCACCTAAGTCATTAGGTCTCAACTGCTGAATGAAAAGCATTTTGATCAGCAGAGTAAATTCTATCAAATTTTGAACAAATAGATCATGCATTTCTACAACAGATTAGTCTACAAATTATTTTATTTTTCACATTATTTCTACAATATTCTGTATATAATTACATATAAAATATATTCAGCATATATAACTTGTCTGGCCACTAAATCCCCTCAAATGTGGTGGTGATGGCATGGTTGTGATCCATTGTTCCACTTATTGTGCCATCACTGCCAGGGTTCCCTCCCTCCTCAAAATGCATGTGAACATCATACTACCTCTCCCACTCTACATTTACATTTACATTTATTCATTTGGCAGACGCTTTTATCCAAAGCGACTTACATAGGTTACAGTTCTTTACAATGTTATCCATTCATACAGCTGGATATTTACTGAGGCAATTGTGGGTTAAGTACCTTGCCCAAGGGTACAGCAGCAGTGTCCCAGCGGGGATTGAACCTGCAACCTTTCAGTTACAAGTCCTGCTCCTTAACCACTATGCTACACTGCCACCCTGGCACTCTAAGCACAAGTGAATCGTTCCACAGTGGTTGCTGACTCAGATTACACATTTAAAGTATCACCCTGTATGGCAGGTGCTGGATGACTCACAATCATGCCTCAAAATGCTCCCCCTGTTTGTTTCTAATGAGGTGGGTGATGTCTTTCCAACAGCAACACTGCACTGTTCTCTGGGAGGGAGAGAAGTCATTGCCAATGCAGTTGTGCCTCTGTCAAGTGACTTGATGAAAAAGGATGACTACAAAGCAGAGAGTGATCTACTTCTCAGTGCTACTGAAGTGCCATGTGTTATGTGTATATCTGGGGGTTGGGGGTGTGGGAGGGAGGGTGGACCTGTGTGTAAAATATTGAGCAACCATTCATGAAGGTTCTACTGGGAGATGAAGTCCAGAGCCTGCAAGCAGAGCCGAACGGCAAACAACAGGCACGTGGCGCATACTTGCTTTAACTAGCTAGCTATATGACCAATTGCGGAGATGTCGCAGGCTAGCTAGAGTCAGACCAACCAGATTCTTTTTCTTTTCACAGGACTCCACTCAGCCTCATCATGCAGACCGAAATGGTAAGCAATAAATAATTTATATTTACCATTCAAGTCATAAACACATACAACACTCACATTTTCCCTGCACTTTTTCCCTTCTCTCACACTACTCTAAGGGCTGCTGCCAGCCTGAAGAGTCTGCTGGAAGGAAGTGTGCAACCCTTCTGCAAACACACACCATTGTACACACCACTACACTAGGTCATACCACCTGTCAAGCACTCAGACCCCACTAGATGCTTTCACAGCACTACAACCCAGGCCTGTCCCCAGACAAAATCCTCCAAGCCATTCATGCAGCTGAAATTGCTGATGCCCTACTGGTGAAGTACAATTGGCAAGGGGGAGAAAAAAAGTCTCTTGCACAAGATAACAACACAAAAAAGGAAACCGGACAGATCTAGGGTTGGTCTGTTCATACTCTGCCAGGCCTGTCTACTCCACTCCAGACTTCCACCCAGGTCTTGTCCTCCCACCCTGTCAGGAACTGTACGGTACTACAAGAGGAGGTGGCAGCCCTGGCTCACCGGCAACATCTCCACTCTGTAGCACCATGCACACACACCCGTCACAGTTGGTGAGCACGTTCCTTACTCTGCAAGAGCGGAGATCCCAATCCACATCTCCATGGACTTCAAGCACTGCATCATCTGCTGGTCTTGCTGCCACTCTGCCAACCCGATCTGTTCCTTCGCTCCCACCGCTGGAATCGCCTCCTTGCTACCAGAAGGTACGCCAGCATTGTTTCTGTACACTTCCTCGCACATGGTCAGCACAAAGATCAACTGTTGATGTGTAAGGCTGACTTTGCCTTTAAAATCAATTGTGCCTCCACTCTTGCTATAAGCTATAAGAAACACCTTTTTATTTCTGTTGCTGCTGGTTAACAATCACCCCTCTACAGGTTCAACCACCAATCCCACCAGTGCCCCACCTCATTTCCCACCTTTACCCCACCCACACCACAGCCTCACTCTGCCCACTGATACTGGCACAATGACTGTTCTGAGTTTAAAAAATAAAGGAAAAAGAAGAAACAATGTGAAAAACCTTCCAAATGATAATTAATTTCTTTCTGACAGTGATGCTAAAAACAGGCAACAGAAAGCCATGAGGTCGAAACAAACAAACAACTCAACAGTATGTAAAACACAAATCCCTGTCAATTACAGCAGTTCATTCAGAGAACTGATTCATTTGAAGTCAGGGGCCAAAAAACTGTGAGAGGAATTTAAACAAAGTACCAGCTGTTAGGCTGAAAAGTGAAAATCCTGGTAATACTGACTTTTTATTCAGTGAGCTTTATAGCCATCATGCTGCACTAACCTTTAACTGCAAACTGATAGTGACATCATTCAAAATGCTAATGCTGATGCTGTATTGCTACAATTTAAATTATTTTCATGGGAAATGTCTATAACATGACCTACACATAACTAAGAAGTAGTGACACCCATTCACAGTTTGCCATCTAGTGATAATGGTAATAATCTAGTGATAGTGGTAATTTAACAATAGTAGTTTAACAATAGAATCATTCAAATTCAAAAATAAAATCCAAAAATATGCAGAACACATGGTCAACCTATAGCCAATTTCTCTGTTTTAAGTAACACTGAAAAGTCAGTGTAATTAGAAAAGTGAATAAAAAGCAACTGACAATAGTAATTAGAAAGTCTCCTGAAGTTTTCCTTTTTAATCAAAACTACTGTATCCAGGCCTCAGGTTGACTTCAGCTGCTATCCCCCTGACACATAAATCCAACATCATAGAGCTGGGGCCTTTGTGGGACTTCAGATGAAGAGCACTTTTATCATTCTTATTTTTTTCTGAATTTCCCATCATTTCAAAACCTGGCTTAAGCTTCTTTACATCAACAGAAATACAGTAAATGTAATTATGCGGTATTACCATGCCCTTCTTGGTTTAGGTGTAGTTAATTTACCTAACAGCACTAGTGGATTACTAGTAGGCCCCAGAGCCTTAGGCCAGTCATGCCTCATGATCCGAGGCAAATCACTGGAGATGTTATTCTTCCTCCTCCAGCCACTATGCAAAACAGCATCAAATAATATTGTCGTAGGACAGTAAAGTCACAGACAGCTTAGTAAAGCACATTCTTCCTTCCACAATAAGTCATTTCACAAAAAGGGAGGGGCAATCTGATGCTGCCTTTTTGGCAGGTACAATTCACTTATGGTTATGGAAATAAAGCAAGGAAATTATTTTCTAGTCACTGTGTATTTATGAAAGGCATGGCAGTGGCTTTTCTCCCCAGTGTGCTCATTGTTGTTATTCAAATACAGCAATAATATAAAGATATGAAAGGGGGATCACTTTTGATGTTTTAAGAGGCCGCAGGATTAAAATTGACAAAAGGGAAGAAAGTTAAGAAAAAAGGACAACACAACACATGGCCATTTTCAATTAGAGAAATTTTGGGACAATTGTATTATAACCAGAAGATTAGAACTAAGCAAAAATGTAAATGACTCTTCATTGTACAGTATCTGGTCCTGAAAACTTTCACATTAACAAAAAAGGAGAACATGTTATACAGTAGTATAAGTGCTTTCAGCTGCTCAGGAAGTCAATTTAGCAGACAGGTGCTTCATTCACTCATTACTATAGCCAAAAGTCAGAATACATGGGAGCATTTCACCCCGGGAAATGGCAAATTCAAATTGCCATGCATGTGTTGTTCACATAAACACTGTGTATATATATTGCACACTTCCTATTCAGATTTTAAATTATTGTAAAATCATTTCTTCTCTTGATTCCCACTGAATCTCCATCCATTCAATCACATAAATTGTAATTCTAGCAGCTTTTAACAAATAGCATAGTAATCATTTAAAATTTCAAACCTGTAGCCTGGATCAACCACACAGGGGACGGGAGGTGAAAATAATTTTACCATGACCCGCTTAGCCCACTCTTGTAAAAGAAAAAAAAAAAAAAAAAAACAAGCTTCTTTATAGTACTTGAAATACCACAACTTTCTGCATCCTGTGCTCATGCAAACAGACTAATGTAGCTGGCCATCCAACATCTAAACAGGTTTCATCTTACAGGGAAACAGAGTGTCAATTAAAGAACAAAAATAGATAGGTGGAGACAACTGGGAAACATTTAAGGTGAAAAGCTCTTATAGGTGAGCTTCGTAGCCATGTTACTGAAAAAATGTGGAACAGGTGACATGCTTTGTTCAACTTTCCTGCATGAATCTCAACTGGCCATGTGGCAACCCACCCCCACCCCCTGCAAGGTGCTAGTCTCTGCCAACTTTCTTACTATGCATTATTTAGGTTTATGTTTTCTTCTTATTTCAATGTTCTTTAGGTATTGATGAATATTGGCATTGACAACACAATTGGCTAAATTAAACATGTTATCTTAAAAAGCATTCATACACTGTGGACCATAAACATGCTGCATAATTATTGGTCATAGTGAATCACCACTGAGGACACCAATGCCTACCCTCTATTTCTGGCAGTTCATACAAGCCTTGTCACCATTTCTGAACTGACAACTCGCAGAAGCCTTGGGAGGCTTAACTCTTGACTTTGTTCCCTGGATCCACTAAGCAGCGGTATCGTGCCATGCCGGGGAATGAGACCCCAGACTGAGGGCATGAGGGATTAAAGGGGAACTGACACCTGTTTTTTTTCCCATATCACCCTGCATCAGTTGTATCTGGAGTGGTGAGGAGTGGTGACTGTAGGCTGACACAGGCAAATGGCATTTCAGATTCAACAACATCAGAGCCTTTCGTAGAGGCACTTACACAGTTATTCAGAACAGGGGTAGGTGAAGGTGGAACTGCATTGCCTATTGTATGAATTTCATTACAAGAACCAATGAAGTTATTTCAGTATATTAAATATCACATAAACCCACATAGACTTCTTTTGACCACATTTTAAAAAGCTGATCTGGAATCTAAAACTAATATAATGGGAACTGGAAGCAGATGCTCTCAAACTCCACACATACCCACACGCACACAGATAAGAAAGAGAACCATGCCTGACAGAATGCATTAGACCTGAGCTGAAGCCTGAAGCCTGTGCAGCAGATGCCCCACAATGCCATCTGCACTGGGTTTACCATTTTGTTAATCATGTGGCCTTCACTCAGCAAATCAAGTGGAACTTCATATGGTGCCATTTCCAAAGGAGTTGCAACATGGCAACACGGTTACGCTAAAATGTTAGGCAGAGAAGTACAAAGCATGCATAACAAAACTGTGGTATAAGGTATTTAACTATTTAGACCTCTAGTACTGATGATTGCTGTTAACCAGACTGACCTAGATCACTTCTTATGCACATGTTTTTGTGGGGCACGGTTTCGAATTTGGGAGCTCAGAGCTGTCAAGGCTGTTTATTTTCCCTGTGTCTCTCAGCATTACAGAGACACGACAGGTGCTTAAAAACCAACGGAGGAGGAAGCGCTGTGTTATCAGGGCAGGGCTAATCTGATTTAGTGCTTCTCGCCCAAATTTCGTCAAACTGTCACAAGTGCCCATGGAGTACATAGATCATCCTGAGTGTCAGACAAACCGAAAAGTCTGCGTGACACCATCTGTGTGTACAGGTGGCAGCCGCCAATGCTCTGCACAGGCCCTGGCCCCATTTCATGGCTGCTGGCATTGTGCAAGGCATGTTTGCAGACCGTCAGTTCCCCAAGGTAAACATACAATGAGGACAGTTCTTCTGCCTCTCCACTACCAGCCATTTACCGAGGCCATGCTGCATGTCCCACACAAAGTGCAGAGGCTAGCACTGATCATCTGAGATGATCAGAGGATGATGAAATGAAACAAATTTAGTAAAAATGGGCTTAAGGTGTGGTGAAAATGAAAATTTTCATAACAAAAAAGAAAGGCTTTTTGTATAGTCATGTAACAACATTGTTCGTGTTGCACTGTCAATGTCACACTGTTTTCTGCACCTTCATGTTATTAAGCATGTTATGTGATTTTAAATGTCCCTCAAAGTGGCATAATATGACCATATCAATAATGTTGCAATACAGAGGCATATATAATGCATCTAATAACAATACGTCTGTCGCATTCACCTCCAGGTGGTGCGGCTCCTCTATGACCTGAGAAACAATAATAATAATGAAAAATCTGAGAAGCTGCTAAGAAAAATGAAGAAAACAAACAAACAGAAAAAACTGTGAGCGATCAATATGTCTGTCTGTGTGTATGCTGGTCTATTATGAGAAACATCTTTGGAGATTACTGCCTTAAAAATAAAAAAGAAAAAAAATCAAGAAATGAAGATGAGATTGAGAACATGTCCGCCGTGACAATCACCCAACGTGTTAAGGTCTGTTCAATTATGCTCACAAGGTCCAGTTACATGGATACTAACAGGCCAGATAATCTGGAGGTGACAACCTGCTTTGCCAGAATATGATCTGATGGCAGGATCAAACCTGTTAGGTGATGGTGCATTCAGATGGCTTGAGGAAGATCTGGACTGTTAAATACCTAAAATCAGATGACAAGGATTGATGGAACATGCCACTTCCTGCTGTATAGTATAAGCTAAAATTGTATTGACACATACACCGGTGGAACCTTTGGCTGTGAGTAACACCACTGTGGCATGTCTTAAGTATTGCCTGTTAGAGCACATAACCCTATTAAACTGCTCAGAGCCCCTTAAACTTGAAATAATTGGCTAACACAGCAGACACATTTAAAGTGTATTATATTTAATAATACACTGTGGAAAGTGAAAAATACAAGTGGAAAAAAGGGTAATAAGGGGCTTAGTTGTTTGATACAGGAGCAGTACCATAAAATAGTTTTACATAAAGCATGAACATTACAGCATTGTCTTTAACAGAAAAGAAGTGGTATATAATCACATTTTAGCAGCATTATCTGAATTGTAAAATCCCACAGAAGAACTGGAGGATATTAAATTGCCATTAAGTTAAATAACAATGGCACAGATGGTGTAAACATCTAAAATTAATTATTTGCTGGATTCAGATGAGGGAAAGAATCCCAATTCACATTGCACATTCTCTCTCACATACAGCTGTGTTAAATATTTAGATATTTCATGTTTCCTGATCTAATATATACAGAAACTAAAACATTGTATGTGTTTTAGCCTTGTAGTACCTCACTTTCTTAAGAGGTTTTGTAACTGCAACACATCCTTTATGTCCTCTGAGAGTGACCTTCATACAGTTGATGGATGGACAACAACAGCTGAGCCTTCTGCCAGCTTTGCTGTCAATTCAATGCCTGCCTTCTTTTAAGCCATCATTTAAAAGGTATAATCTCAAAGTACTGCTCATCCTTCTTAGATGGTGTTTTGGCTCTTTCAGTCCTGGGTTTGTCAATTAGCGTACAGATTATGTCTCTAGGTTTCACTAATTATGGATTGGGCACTGCACCTTGAAAATCAAGTGATGCAGGCAATTTCACTCGATGTCTTTGAGTCTTCTGCAACTCTGTAGGGATCATTTTATACATTTAAGAGCATATTTTGCACATCAGAACACAGGGTGGCTAAAGCGTTGTACCCCCAGGGATTCTGAATGAGCCATTAAATGGATTTTCTCCTTAGGAAAGTAATGGCTACACTATTAACACAAGAACAGAGTCAGAGGCTGAATTTTAGGAATGGAAGAGGAAGCACTACAAATTGATCTACTGCTGCCAAAGTCCAATAACAACTGATCACAGATCCATGAGACTGATGAGACTCAATTGCAACAAAAGAAAGAGGATCAGACAACCAGAAAACCAGAAAAGTGTTACAAAGATAAAATCCAACAATTTAAGATTAGGATCTGTTCTTTGTTATGGTAAATGGCTCCAGGACCAATAATCCTCTAGACTTTTTAAAACAAATGTTCATGGCCACACATACACCAAACTAAACTTTTTAATGACCATTTATAGCTGAACATTTTAACATGTTAATTTATAGTCTTTTACAGTTTTCTGGAATGCGAAGTCACAATAAATTAATTTTAGGTCCACTTGACCAGCACTGCAACCCAGATGAACTTTTTTGCACAATAGTAAGTCATTTGTTATTGCTTACACACAAAATTCAAATGTTAAGCACATCTCTGCAAAACATAAACACAACTCTATACAAATGACACAAAACTCACGACGAAGCATTTGATCTCAGCCACCATAACTGTGAATCTCTTGTGCATGTATGCAAAACTTCTTTCCACATTTATTCAATCAACAGTCTGTCATTATACACAATTCTACACCACACAATACTCCAAGGATGTGTCTACAATCCAACAACTTTTGCAGTGAATGAAGTACCAACAACGAAACAAACAGCTCACATCACCCAAGATTTCTTATTTAGTACCAGGATATAATGTATTCAGGAAAGATGGAAAATGGCAAGGGGGTAGGCTGGTTATGTATGTATTAAAAAAAGTGGTACATGAACTTAGAAAAGCTAGAAAAGCTAAAGCAAACTTCTTTTCTAAGTTCACGTACCACTTCTTTCGATAAATGAGGCAAAAGGCAACTGCAAAATTGCGGTACCCTCAACAAAGAAAGAAAGGCAACAAGATCAGTAATGATCAGTAAAGGTTTTGAATTGCAGGTCCAAGGAAACGTAACACAAGGCAAAGACAATATTGCAACTGTGTTTAATAACTTTTTTTAAAGATTCAATTAAGGATTTAGTTCAAAATTTTGGTGTAACACATAAGGAAATGACAAAACTCAGTTATAATCCTCCCGCTTTTGTATAACAGAAGTTTCAGAATCCTGTACAATGAAAATACTGAACTATTAAAAAAAAACAAAAACAAAAACAAAAAAACTTTAGTTAGTTAGCACTTTGGCTAGCTTAGCTGTGCTTTAGAACTGTACTACTTAAACTGGAAGTATTATGAGTTTAACATGCAGCTGTGTGTAAAGATAAACGTGATTGTGGTCTAACAACACGCACAGGTTCAGCTGATTCACAGCTAAACTGTCTGGAAACTGGAAGTTGGAGATCTACCCAGAACCAGAGCCTGTCTATAGAGATATTCTCTGCCAGAACATAGAGTTAACAAGAATGCCACTTAATGACATAATTTAGAATTCTTTGCGAGTCGGATCCTCAATGTAATATAAATATCATAGGCTATTGTAATTGTTATTAGGCTTATATATTTCTTATACAATTGACTTCACATCCACCAAAAATTATGTATCCCTGCAATACATAAATAACAGGACCCTCCCTGGATCCTGTCATCATTGAAGTGTCTGAAAGGGAACTAAAGTTACGACTTTACTGTAACCCTCTATTTATAAGCATTTTGGCCATGTTTGAATTGTTATCATTACTCAGGGATGTGGATAGACATTTTGAAGGGCAGTGGCTCTAAGGTCTAAAAAGGTTACAGAGAGTCAAAAGACAGGGGGAAGGGCATCCCCATCTCTGGGTCCAATGGTATAGGCTAGATCTATCAAAAACTATTACAAGGATGATATGGCGTTTTAATTTGGTCGAAATTTAGCAATGATAGGCTACTAAAAAGCTTATAAGCAACAACAACAAAATGAATACAGTTATTAGGCTATAATTTATTATATATAATATATAAATGGCTAAATGTTTAAATGGCTAATAATGGTAAATAATGTTAAATATCACAAGGAAACAATATACTGATAAGATGTAACACTGTTAAGTACTGTAATGTTTTGGATAAGAGTGGCTATTTAGATTAAGCGTGTTTTGTCCGTCTTTGTGATTAAAAAAAAAAAGGTTCAGGTTTGAACTCAGAGTTTGTTTAACCCGCTTTCTGAAATACCCCCCTGGTGTATGAAAAATGTTATTATCTTTTTTCCTTCTGCCCTTGTTTGTTTGTGAATGTTGTATATTAAATTGGTATGTTATGCTTCCTGCTTGAAATGTTTTACTTTTTTTTGTCAGTCCTGCATGATGTCCTGCTTGTGTTTTTGTCTTCTTGTCTGTAGGTGTGTCATTTGTTTGTTTTTTTTGTATGCATGTGCTTTTGTTTTTGTTTGCAGCCCATTGTCACACCTCCTGTCCTGCCTATCTGCCCTGATGCCACACCCACCACCTGAAGCCCGTCCTACTCACCTGTTCCCTGTTATCTCATCACCATTCTGTGTATTTATACTATCCTCTGTCTGCTCTGTTTCTCTGCCAGTTCATCACAGTGTTTTAGTCTGTTTTGTTCTCACCTGTTTGTCTTTCGCTTGCTCTGGTTTTTTTGAGTTTCTGCCTGTTTTGTCGGATTTTGAAAACTTGCCTTATGTTTTGGAGTTTCTGCTCGTGGATTCTTTGGTTTTGACTTGGACTGTATGTTGCTACCGATTTTTGGATTTTCCTCAAATAAACGCCTGGTTTGTCATCCTGGTCTGTGCCTGGGGTCGTTCTACCTGAAAGCCTAACAGTTTTAAGGTGCTTCCTGTCTACTGCAAGTGTGAATTAGCTACATAGCTAACTCATGTGCAACTAATGCATGGTCCCTGTTAAATAAACTAAGTGAACTAAACAAGCCAACTAGTTCCAATAACTGTTAAATTAATGGCTTCTCAACACATGAGTGGGGATGTGCCCCTCCCCCGCTCCTAACCTACACCCATGCTTTGTTGTGAAATTTAGTTATTTCTCATTTAAAATAATAGCATTTATCATTAACATCATTTTAAGTGTTTTTCTCCTGGTTTGAGTTCCCCTCTAGTGCCCTCTTGGGGTTGGTTCCCCTGTGTACTCACACAGGTCACCCCAATGGTAGCAATGTCTACCACATATCACTATAAATGACTCTATTATTGGTGTACATAGGTCTGTAGGGGCCCTATGGTTCAAACCTGCAGGGGGCCTGCAAAATTGCATGAAGACAGTGCCTTTGAGTTGGTGTTTGAAATAATGGAGGCAAGAGATCGAAGACCTTAGAAATAAACTGGACCCACTGCATTTTTTTTTTATTTCTTTGACTTAATGTTGAAATGTTTCTTACTAGACATGTAGATCAATAAATCACTTTAACATATTCATGTCTTGTTACAGTAGTGTGTGTGTGTGTGTGTGTGTGTGTGGCAAAGCACAAATAGTGGGTTTTTACAAATATTTATTTCGTACAAATATTTTAAAAATTATTCATTTTTGGGAAGAAAAAAAAACATGTCAAATAGATGATGTTCCCCATAACTGTGAGTGTGGTTAGGGTTATTTCTTCAGTTGAAAATACACTGTTTTTTTTTTTTAACCCTTTCGCGGTACGGTCACACCGGTGTGATTTGCCGTTTAGCACGTATGCTAAAACCGGTGCGATTAGAACACTAGATTGGAAAAATTCTAGCTAACTTTAGCTGTGAGGAAATAGATTTAACGTTAAAAATATAGCAAATGCTAACTGAAAACTATGAGAAACTTAATAACGTTAATGAAAACATAAATCAGCAAGAGTTCCTTCTAGTTATTACAATATTAATAATTCATTGATTATATTTTTCCTAAACATGAAATATAGTTAAATGTGCAGGGAGAGACATGGTGAAAAAGGGTTAATGACAATATAACGATTAGGAATTATTTGTTTAAGACAGGTATAGCAGAGAACTGGAGAGTTTGCTCTGTAGGTAAATTTTAATCCTCAGTTTTGCGATACAAATAAAGACTCACCCCCTGATTTACTGAAGTAGGTGCAAACCAGGTAGATTTAAAAATAATTTTTATGTTTGCGCCTAAATGAAAACATGCTTTCACTGGGTAGTATAGTGTGATTAAATAAGATGTTTTTCCTTTAAATCAGGTGCAAGGAGCTAATATAATAATTAGAATAAACCCATCCTTCATTTTTGCACTCTCTGGCTGACACTCCTTGAAATACACATTCATCAGTTCTACGGCCCAAGTTGATCCCTGGGAAATCCCCGCAAATAAGTAATAAATATATTTTTCTACATTATAGCAGAGACACTGGAATTATAGTGTGTGTGTGTGGCAGGGTGTGCCCTGCTGTCTGTGTGGACCTGGGGGGGGGGGGGGGGGGGGGGGTTAAATCATGATGCCGGCTCAACATCGTGATGTCTGTCAGCCATCGGCAATGGACGATGGCATCATAGCATAGCATAGCCTGTTAGGCTACTCTCCTTTTTTCAGACGGCAAGATCTATAGTTTGACAGGCTCAAGAACACTTACATTAACACTTTAATATCCTAAAATTAGAAGTGTAATACAAACAAAAGCAAAAACAGGATTATTATGCCTATTTCCACTTTTATTCCAATACAAATACAAATACAGATAATTTTGCTGCCTCAACAAATAAAGATACAAATACATCATTGGCATTTAGCAGACACTCTTATCCAAAGCAACTTACATCAGTAATAGGAATATGTTATTCATTTATACAGCTGGATATTTAGTGAGGCAATTGTGGGGTAAGTACCTTGCCCAAAGGTGTGTTGGGATGTAGAGCATTACCCACCTCCTCATCCAAACCACCAGGCTACAGTAACAAGGTGGCCTGGGATATATAGTATAACTGAGCTAAGTATCTGCTTGCTAAAATGTGTATACCCTGGTATACAGGTAAAGCTGGTAACATTTTTGACCAACAGACATAATAACCCGTCCATTCCCGTGACTGCTTAGCACTACAATATGGCATATAAGCTCAGTTGCAGGCCAGACATATTTCTGTTACATGAGCTGAAGAGGCTTCACTAGTGACAGAAACAGCTTTGAATGGGATTACATCTATAAAACACTCCCAGATCATTATTTTAAATGACTGTGCAAAAAAAGAGAAAAAAAGAGCAGTGCTTTTGTTGTGCAAACAAAATCAAACTGAACTTTTGGGTCAGAATGACCTTTGCATAACAAAAGACAAACAAAGACAAAGACAGATTCTCCATGTTTGACATGAGGCTGATTTATTCTGCTGCACACTTTTGGTGTAGGGGTCATTTTGCCCTACACCACAGCCAAGTCATTAACCTTTTTTAAAGTGCTTCAAGATACACTTCGCCTGTGGCCATGGAAGATCTGCCATCTGGTTCAGCAGATTTCTCTGGGTCGTCCTGGCCACAGACACGGGTGATAAAGCAGGAAATTCTTTCGAACTGCATGTACCTTAGTGTGCCTTTCTCGCCCCACTGTACCTTGCAAGATGCGCTTTGGATATCCTCACAGTAAACAAGTTCTGCATGAACGCTCCCCGACGTTAAAGCAAGCTCGCCAAGTGTCAACATGAAGGACTGACATCATCTGCTCCATCGGACTGCCTTAATGGAAAGTGTCAATCCCTTACCACTGACAAAAGGCAAGACAAAAGGAAAAAACAAGAAGCAACAACAACAGAGGATATCCTTTGTTTCATTTCACTTCATCTTGTTTTGTTCGTTCTGCCAGTTTCCATGGGAAACGCAGGGCCTTCACAAAACAGTAAAACGAGGAGGACAGTAGGGTCAGAAGAGGTAAAAAAGGATGGAATGAAGTTTTGGGTATCCCTAAAAAAACAATAACAAACAAATCTAAACAACAAAACACTTTGAATTAGCTGATCTACAGGGAACAGAACCTCAGGTGCACCAGGAAAGGTACACTAGATAATATGCATGGCAAATCTGCCCTTGTGACAAATCAATCCTCTCCCAACTGGTCCACAAAGCTTTAAGAAATCTCATTCCTGGGGCTTGTGATTGGCAAACCTGTTTTTTTCTGATTCATGCTTGTTTGGTGGCCTGTTAAAATAATACTGTATGTCAATTTTGAAAGTAAAATCTTGGTCTTCATGCTGGCACATTTCAACACATGGATATATTGTTCCAATGGCTTATAGAGGTATGCTGAAATGTGAATTCCAAAAAGGTGTATTGACTGAAGATGGAGGAGGGAATTGTTCTCATGTGGGCCCAGCTGTGAAATGAATAATTTCAAATGTAGATTAGATTAGACTAGATTCAAATGTCTGTGAAATGGATAATTAAGAGAGTATGAGCTTGGTGAAAAGCTTAGTGCATTCAGAAAAGACAACACTGCAGTGCACTGCATGTGCAGTAAAATACTATGAATGGTACAGAGAGGGATTTATATTGTGTTGCCTAGCAAATGTACTGTCTTAGGTACTTGCCGCTAGAGTGTCCATCCTGATGCTGTTATTTTCTGGATCCAGTCCTCTGTCCAGTAATACCAAAAGCTTTCGTATCCAGTCTCTCTTCTCTTTAAGGCAGAACTTGTGCAGACTAAAACAAGATTAAATCATTATTTGTCCTTAACTCTGATGTACAGATTAATGCAAATGTTACATGTTTCCAATACACAAATTTCCATTAATTCTGGTCATTCCAGTGGTTAGCTATGGCTGATATGGTTGTAACTGCAATGTGTCCACACTTTAGACATGCCTCAAATACAGCTGGACAGCTGGTTAATTAGTGTATGGAGCTAGTTTCACAATAAATTATTTAAAAATGGCAACCCTATCAGTGGCAAAGCTGCCTTAACAGGTAATATTTTGAAAAAATGACAGATGTCAAGAAAAAGAGAGAAAACAACGTTGATAGCAGTTGTCAGGTGGGATTGTCAGAATGTGACAAGCACCTTCATGCTATTAAAGTTTGTGTCTGAACAGCACAGCTTTTAGGGAAAGCAAAGCAGCTTGATACCAATTTTCAAAAGCAAAGTCTTGTTTATTGACTGTAACTCTCTGTGCTTGAAGAGTCAGATGTAGATAAAAGCCTTCAGTTGAGAGTATGCAAAAGTTTTTCATTACATCAACAGGAAACATGATGAAACAGACTAAACCTACAGATGTACATATGTATCCACACCTTCTAGACTCCAAGTTTCAACATGAAACACTGAAAAATGTAACAATCTATTTCAGGATATTTAAAATAAATCAGTACAATGTTCAATTATTTCTGTTTAAATTCATAGATTTATTGATTTACAAACGTTGATTGTTTACATAGTGTGATAAATTATTGCTGGTTTGTGATATGTTTTTATATGTTTGGCAGTCCCACACATACACTACTATGGAAGGTGGACCCCAAGGTGATTTCTCATAAAATTTTATCAGTATTTAACAATGAGTGTGAATGGTGAACGATGACAGCTGTGAAGCTTGCACCATACCTGATTGATATGCTGCAGTTCATTACAAATTATATAATCTGTTTACACAGCTGTTTGCACAGCTTTTCACAGCTAAGTTTCTTACCCAGCAGTAGAATGGGGTTGCCCTGCAGTGGACTTGAGCCAACAACCGCCTGTTTACATGCTCAACCTCAGACCAAGCACTCTATGGCATTATTGTCTTTCTCATTAAGGTAGTGGAAGTGTACGCATTGAATGTTTTCATTGCTGACTTTTCACCGCTTTTGCGCTGGGAGGGGGTTGACACAAAAGCATGTTGCCGTGTCATCTTCAGGTGATCATTTCCAGTGGTTTTAGACAAGGCTCTGGAATGGAGGTCCACCTGTGGTACTGATGTGTGTGACAAATTGGAGGAGCAAAGCCATGCACTCCACATGATGTGGAGGGATTGCAACTGAGTGCCCATGAACCCATTAAGAGTTAACATGTTTATTATGCAGATTCGAGGAAACTGGGCTTCATTGAAGGTGCAAGAAAATCTGCATGTGATGCAATCAATTTATACCAATTTTTTCCATTACAAGAGTCATTTGAACTTGAAAAATTGCTAAACCATACCTTCCTCTGCTTCTCTGGTGTTGCTGTGCGTCAACTCAAAAACGTCACAGGGAATCATGGCAATGTACCACCTTGCACATTGCAAAAACCTGCCATTCCTCATTACCTCATTCCTCGTTTGTTTACCTGTTGTAGGTATGTATGGTGTCATAAAAAAGTGCAGTAAATAAAATGAAACATCAATAGCACAAAGTATGTGTCAAGCTATGGCATAGAAGTCTGTGCTGGCAAGCGTCGGTGTGACTGAGAAATGCCCTCAATAAACAAGGGGGTAGGAAAAAAGCAGGTGCAAAACAAGAAGTGAGTGCAGGTGAGCGTGTGAATTTGTACTCATGTGCGCATCTGTCTGAAGGTAAACTGACAGTTGCTGCCGTATTGAGCCTCTAAATCAGGGATGTTAATTGGGAACCATGGCTGCGTTGTTGAGCTGGGGTTATTGAAGGATTGCCTTTGCCGAACTGGCGGAGCTCACAGCTGTTCTGAATTGTCATTACCGGGGGTGCAGGTATAAGAAGGCTACGATTCAGACAGTCGGGGGTTGGACGGCTTGGGAAAAGGAAGGCTCCACGCAGCTGGTTTTTACTGGGGGGAAATTATTTTTGTTTGGTTATTTTGTTGCCGTTTCTTTTTGGCTGGTTTCAGTTTGGGTTTTGTTCTACATTTTCAGCCAGGTTTTCTTTTTTGTTTGTGACTAAATTTTTTGATGATAAGTTTGGTTTTTGTTTAGTTTCCTTCCAGTTTAATTTTGGGGGAAATCCTGGGAGGGTACTTCATTTTTAATCAACGGTGTGTGTGTACAGAGCAAGTGTCAGTGGAGCGCTGCGGACCTGGAGCCTCATTTATAAAACGTTCTTACGCACAGATTTGATCTTAGAATGTATGTACGCTCAGATTTATAAAAATGGTCTTTGACATGGAAAAGTACATAGCTCCACGTCAGGTTGCAACTTGGTGTACGCATGTTTCCTTGTGGCAATGTTGGAGTACTGCAGGTATTCGGAAATCTAAGAACGCCAACATGTCATCTGCTGCCTAAATGTTTCCTCATTATCATTATTATTATTATTATTAGTAGTAGTAGTAGATACTGTTGTAGTTGTATTGCCAGATTGAGCACATTGCTTAGGCTATATGGAATGGTTTGCACAATAAAGTTATTAATAAATTAAAACAACATAAGCTAGGCTACTTGTGGAAAACAAAACCAAAACACACACTGGTTTTCCAAAACTACCCCTATTAGCATAATTGACACATACTTGATACTTATTTAATATACATATTATGGTTCCACACATGTAAAACATTTTGGTCAATCTATAGGCTATAAAATGTCCAATAATGAAGTGGTTAGCTGATTCGAGCTCCTTTATATGCTAATGAAATTAATTAGGGGGCATTTACAAGGTGGAGATCTAAAACCATTCAGCTGCGCACAATTTCAAGATCATTTGTGATTTATAGATTTCACATCTGGGAGCGTGGCATATGCATATTTTTTGTGTATGTTCATTTCATGTACACACATTTCAGAAATGATCTTAGATCAAATGTAGGATGGTTTCTATGCAACTTTTTTTTATAAATGAGGCCCCTGGACCACTTCTTGGAGTGACGCACGGGGCAGGCAATACAACGGAGGCGGGCTGGGAAAGGAGAGGGGAAGAGAGGCTGTAGAGCGGCAGAGCAGCAGATCCCCCAGGCTGGGCAGGAGGCGGATCGGGGTGGTGCCCCCCGCGCAGTAAGGGATGTGACTGGTGGTGTTACCATAGTGTGTGTGTGCATGCCCTTTTAAGTCTGCCCAGCCTAGCAGTGAGGGTGATCTGTGCCACTGTGTTCTTCCCCCCCAGCGTGGTCATAGTTCTTGCTCTGGAGCATGAGGGGGACAAGCAGCAAACATCAGCGTCTGGAGGCAGTGGTCTGGGCCAAGAACACGAGCAGTACTCTGTCCTTTTTTTTTGTTTATTGTTCGGGTATTGTTTTTTTTATTTTGGGAGGCAAGCAAGCCCTGGCATAGAGGTGCGGGCCGAGTTGTATTCCACCCTTTTTTTTTTGTCTTTGTGTACATGGGTGCTTGTGCATGAGGGGACCTCCTCCTCCTTGATGTGTGATACCCCCCCTTGGGCGGCCGAGAGGGGTCTCGCCTCAGTCACGAGAGCCGGTGCGGGAGACAAGTCAGAGAGTGGTCACAGAGTGGTGTGTGTGTGTGCACGGGGGGGTCAAGATGGTGCCTCCATGTTTGGTCACCATCGTGGCAGCTCCAGTCCTACTGTGTATTTTTTTGATTTTTGTCATAGTTTTCGCAATTTCTTATGCGCCTTTTACAGCTGCACTGATTAGTTATGATCGAGATACCCTTCTCAACATTGGATTAAGTTTTACCCACCTGGCAATTCAAAGTTTGGACACCCCTACGTGGCTGAAGGAGATCCTCAGGAACGCCAGCCAAAACAACAACAATGGAGGCGCATCTCCGTGGGAGTGGGAATTCGGAACAGATTGAGGTTGTGGGCACTACGCCCTCCTCTGCCCAGTATCCTGCTTGCAAATGTACAGTCTCTGGAAAACAAGCTGGACGACATCAAAGCTCGTACCTGATTTCAAAGGGACATGAGGGACTGCAATATCCTTTGTTACTCTAAACATGTAAACATGGCTGTCCCCCTTGGTGCCAGACAAATCCATATAGCCGACAGATTCCTACACTATCTTGTGTATGGACAGGACAGCGGTCTGGTAAATCCAAGGGTGGTGGGACCTGTTTTATGACCAACAACAACTGGTGTGATCCCAGGAATGTTAAGGTCATCTCACGCTCCTGTTCGCCCCATCTGGAACTGAGTTCAAGGGAGGTTACAAAGTGAAACTTTCTCCTGCATTTGGTAAGTCTGACCATGCTGCCATTTTCCTGATACCGGAATTTAAACAAAGACTGGTAAATGAGCCTCCGGTGACAAGAGAGGTCAGGTGCTGAACCACCCAATCCGAAGACATGCTACAAGACGCGTTCGCGGATGTAGACTGGGACATGTTCCACTCCACCTCTGACGATATCAACGAATACACGGAAGTAGTGACGTGCTTCATCGCCAAGCTGGTGGACGATGTAGTCCCCATTTCGAAAGTTAGGACCTTTCCAAACCAAAAATCATGGGTAGACAAATCCATACGCGAAGCACTGAATGCACACACTGCTGCCTTTAACAACAGTCTTCTGAATGGGAATATGGATGACTACAAAGCGGTGTCATACAAACTAAGGAGGGCTGTGAAAGACGCAAAGCGACGGCACAGGAACAAAGTAGAGGCACAATTCCAACTCTCTGACACCCGGCGCATGTGGCAAGGACTACGGACAATATTGGACTATAAAGGCAGTGTTTTACTCTATGGTGAATGCTGACGCTTCTCTTGCTAACAGCTAAAACTTGCGCAGATCTGCTAACCCCTGTGTTAATGACCATCTTCAGCCTCTCCCTGGCCCAGTCCGTAGTACCCGCATGTTTCAAAACATCTGTCATTGTTCCTGTGCCCAAAAAGCCCTCCTTGGCAGAGAGAACTATGTTAGAATGTTGTTCATTGACTACTGTTCAGCTTTTAACACTATAGTCCCCCCTTTACTGGTCAGTAAGCTTCTGGAGCTTGGACTGCTAGGACTTATGCACCAGGCAGTGCGGCACCAGAGCCGGTAAGATAATGAAGGACCCTCATCACCCAAACCATGGACTCTTTCAGTGGCTGCGGCCAGACAGATGCCTCTGCAACCTCAAGGCCAACACTGAGATGCTTCGTAGGAGCTTCTTCCCCCAGGCCATCAGAACTAAATGCAGCTCATACTGGAGTCTAACTTCGCTCTGCACATTTTTCTATGTCTTGCACATTTTTCTATGGTGTTTTATATCTTCCTTAAGTTATTTCTTTTCTGTTTTTTCTATATATTTTTTCTGTTGTGAGTTTTGCTCAGTCTGCCCTGCTGCCGATCATCATTTCACTGCACTGTACATTGTACCTTAGCATGTGACAAATAAAAAACTTTGACTTTTTTGACTTTGATTATAGTGTGTCCAGGTTTGTGGTGTTGGGGGGGGGGGGGGGTGGGGGGTTCCCAGTCCTGGTGCTGGGCTCTTGTGGTGAGAGGACAGGATGAGGGAAGGGCCACCGTGGTGAAGGGAGGGGGGTTAGGAGGGGAGGTCTGTGAGTGTGAGCCATCCACCTATGAATTGTAGCACTTTTAAAAATAAAGTTTACGTACCTGTACTCCCGGTGTCCTGGTTGTCTGTGGCGGGCGAATCCATTGGGGGAACCTGTCCTGGGGTAGCAGGGGCCAACATTGGTGGCTCCTGACACCCTTCAGTTTTGGCATAGCCGGCAAGATCCAACCTTGTTTGATGCCACAGACACCATGGACAGGCAGGACGGGGCAACACGCATTTTTCCGCTGGGCGGCAGTGGTGGTCTGATGGTACCCTGGTTCATGTGCGCTCCGTGGGTGCCCAAGTTCTTGAGTGAGGAGGGCTCAACTAATTTCGGGGAAATTCGAGGGGACGGCTTGTTATTTTTCTCATTCCCTACCCTCCAGGGCACCTGCGGTTCCGTCTGTAGACATGGAGCAGTGGAAGAAGGAGGTGTGGACAACGCTACGGCGGGAGCTCCAGGAACAGATGGCCACGCTGGGGAAAACCCTACTGGGGGAGATTCAGCAGCAGTTCTCATGGGTTCCGAGCCTCCAGGTTATGGGCAATGCAGCACCCAGGGAGCAGGTGCCCTGTGGGACCGGGCCAGGGCGGAGGCTGGGCCGGTTCCAGTGGGACGCTGAGGGCTGGCCCATCTGCATGGAGTGTATGACTGCCCCCAGAGGGTGCCGTGCGGGGGGGGGGGGGGGGGGGGGGGTGTACCAGCAGGGAGGTGAGAAACGCCCAAGGAATGAGGAGGTTCTGGGGTCTTGAGGTGGTGGGTGGGGGGTCAAGGTGCTGTGCTGGCTAGATACGGGGCCCTCAGGTTACCCTGTTCAGTGAGGGATTTTTCAGACAGTGGTACGGGGAGATGCTGGTGCGGGACTGGGCGGCCCTGCAGTGGCTGTCTCTAAGGGCAGCCAACAAGCTTGACATCCCCTTTGTGGGTGGGTGATCGCCCACTGCTGGGAGGAAGTGGTGAGGGGCACGCAGGCCGGGTCCTTAACCTTTTCCGCCTCTCAACAGGGTAGAGCACACTGGGTTTGGGAGCATGCCTCTGGTCCCAGGCAACAACCGTGGTGGATGTGGTGGTTCGGTTGACCCGGGGGGTGGACGTGGAAGTCCCAGCGGGCTCAGATGTGGTACAGTGGGTACCAGTAGAAGGGTGGGAAAGGCTGGATGGGGAGGTCTGTCTGGTGGAGGGGGTAGACGATGGATAAATGTGCAGCCCCACCCTCTCTTTCTGCCTCGGCGGCACCCCCTGGCCACTGTGTGCTCCATAGCCCGCAACGTCAATGCTGGCCAGTGGCTGGCGGCCCAGCAGTGGGGGACACTTCGGACTGGTCAGTGCTGCAGTGGGAGGGACTGTCATGTCCCAGATGTGGACACCTCCTGGCCCATCAAAACTTTTTTAACTGATAAGCGTGTTGCCTAATTAGCCTGTCCCCATTTACATTGATGTCATGCTTAAGCACACTTGTTTGAGTTGGCACATCACGAAAGAGGGGTACTCTTGTACTAACTGTAGCACATCTGCTTGTTGCAGGGCATCTAAATGAGTGAGGTGACAGGGGAGCTCCTGTAAAGCGGCAGAATTCTGCAGCCTGGCACACTGTTCTGCGTTCTGCAGCATGAGACCATCCCTGTCCTCGCTGATAGCCAGCACTGGAACAGTGACTGCAGAGGAAACAGAAGATTCTGCCTCTGGACATGGAGCTTCTGGAACCTGGCCACGCACATGATAGGGCTTCAGCATGTTGATGTTGATATGTGAGTCTGACGCTTTCGGTAAGGCGTCCATATCACATAGTCAGTTTCTGACAGCTTACGGTCCACCACATAAGGGCCAGAAAAACCAGCTTGCAAAGCCGAACTAGGGATCAGTAACAATACCAGAACTCGGTCCCCAGGGCTAAAACAGCAAGGCACCACCCTCTGATCATAGCGGGCTTTCATTTTTGCCTACGAACAAGACAAGGATTTATTGGCATGAGCACAGGCAGAGTGAAGCCGCTCCCTGAACTCACTAACATAGGCCAGTATATTGGACGGGGGCTCTGAGGTATCACCCAACAATTGCTCTTTGAGGAGCTTAAGAGGACCTCTCACTGTATGCCCGTTCGGTGGGGCTGAACCCGAGACATTCCTGTACTATTTCACAAACGGCAAAGAAAACAAAAGGTGTCCCACTCTTTTTCATGTTTGGCGCAGTAAGCACGCAGCATGGACTTCAGGGTCTGATGAAAACGCTCTAAAGCACCCTGTGACTCTGGGTGATACGCACTCAAAACCTTATGGTTGATGGAGACCATTTGCATAACCTGCGCAAACACCTTGGACAAAAAATTTGTGCCTTGATCAGTTTGCAAAATCTTAGGCAAGCCAAAGGTGGAAAAGAACTGCATTAGTACTTTGATTATGATGGGGGCCATAATCTTACTTAGAGGAAAAGCCTCGGGGTATCGGGTGGCAGCACACATTACAGTTAACAAGTACTGATTGCCAGACTTGGTTTTAGGTAGGGAGCCCACGCAATCAACCAGCACACACTCAAATGGTTCTCCTATCACCAGTATGGGGTACGGAGGTGCAGGGGGAATAGTCTGATTCGGTTTTCCCACAAATTGGCAAACAGGACAGGTTCTACAGTATTATGAGCTGCTCACGGGTGATCGGCAGCTTAAGCCCTTCGTCCCCTCTAATATCAGACTCAGCATTGTCTTTAGGACATTTCATCATGGAGTCCGCAACTGGCAATACCTCCAAAACTGTGTCTCGGTCAGAGGAGACAAGAAATGAATCAGACAAATCAACAGAGTCTCCATATTTACGGGACTGAGCACGAGTCATTACACAGGTCGGAAACACAGAAGGAAACTCACGAGCAAGCCCATTATCCAGAGACGAAAAAATACAAACACGGGAGCAATGTACGAGGGTGTGCAGTATATTTACAATATTTACAAAGCTATTTACAATGACAAATATACATGGGAAAAAGAGAGAGGACAACAGACAGAGGCCAATGAAAATAACTTAAAACAGAGGCAACCCTAAATACCTTCACCCAAAAACATACAACTGAATACAAAACAAAAGGGTGGCAGAGCAAACCAAAACCTAACTACACTAAATACCTTAAAACAAAATATACAGAAGTGGCACTCACCTCTAATCTAAACCTATACAGACTGAAACACTCCACGGGGATCCCCCACCGGAACGAGGAGGTGGGACGCAGCTCAGAGGGATAACGGCGTCAGGAGAGTAGCGAGAGAGGAGAGAGGGAGGAAAACCAAGACACAGGCAGCCCAGACCCCACAAACGCACAGTGCACCACATGTAACAATGACCATCTGCGGGCCTTGGCTGAGTGGGTGTGGCAGGGGGGAGCCCCCTAAGCGGGAGGAGCGGAAGGCGGCCCTGCCGAAAGAGGGTAAGTGGTGGAGGGAGTGGGAGAGGTTCCGGGTAGAAGGGGGGATTTCCTGGGGATAAACTTGAGCCGTAGAACTGATGAATAGGCTATGTATTTCAAGGAGTGTCAGCCAGAGAGTGCAAAAATGAAGGATGGGTTTATTCTAATTATTATATTAGCTCCTTGCACCTGATTTAAAGGACAAACATCTTATTTAATCACACTATACTGCCCAGTGAAAGCATGTTTCCATTTAGGTGTAAACATAAAAATTATTTTTAAATCTACCTGGTTTGCACCTACTTCAGTAAATCAGGGGGTGAGTCTTTATTTGTATCGCAAAACTGAGGATTAAAACTTACCTACAGAGCAAACTCTCCCGTTCTCTGCTATACCTGTCTTAAACAAATAATTCCTAATCGTTATATTGTCATTAACCCTTTTTCACCATGTCTCGCCCTGCACATTTAACTATATTTCATGTTTAGGAAAAATATAATCAATGAATTATTAATATTGTAATAACTAGAGGGAACTCTTGCTGATTTATATTTTCATTAGCGTTATTAAGTTTCTCATAGTTTTCAGTTAGCATTTGCTATATTTTTAACGTTAAATCTATTTCCTCACAGCTAAAGTTAGCTAGAAGCTAGGAGGGAGGAGGAGTCCCAGTCCCAGTCCTGGTGCTGGACTCTTGTGGTAGAAGGACGTGACGAGGGAAGGGCCACCGTGGTGAAGGGGGGTTAGGAGGGGAGGTCTGTAGAGCATGAGCTGTCCACCTATGAATTGTGGCACTTTTAGAAATAGTTTTCGTACCTGTACTCCTGGTATCCTGGTTGTCTGTGGCGGATCCATTGGGGGAACCTGTGCTGGGTTAGCAGGGGCCGACTCCTGACACATCAAAGTACTTTGAAGAGGGGTGTTATTACCAAGGCACCTGACTAAGCAGAGTGCGTAAATTCGGCAGCAGGCAGAGGCTCCTTGGTAGAGTTTAACAACACAGAAGGAGTTCCCTTTGGCTGACAGGAAGAGGCTTACAGAACCAACAGTAGTATCTGTGCATGTATCAACAGTTGGACGAATAATAAAAACCACTGGAAATAAGGATAATAAGCAAATGTATAATGAGACTGTAATGTATAACGAGACTGTATTTGTGTGGAATTTGTCTCTAACTTTTTAAATTTAAATTTGTGCAAGATGCCTAGGCTGAGGTGAGTTTAACTGACACATTGTAATAGACTTGGCAGTGGATTTCTCCTTTCTCGTCTGCAAGTGTAACAGCATTTCCTCTGAGTGGCGGAGGTTTGGCCAGAATCTGAATTCAGAAATGTGTACAATAACAAAAAGGTGACTTGGATAATGCCTCCCCTGTGGGCCAGAGCTTCACAAAATCTTTGATTACATACCTAGGGATAACAGCACACTGCATATGTCACGAGGTGTGCTAATGGAAATGAACCCAAATTGAAATGTGGCAAACTGTATTTATTGGAGACTGTACAATTAATTGCTTGGTCTGAAATGCGCATCATGTAAGTGCAGTTTATCATTAGAAGTGAACTTATGCTTCTGCAGGAGCATCCTCTATCTTTTTTGTCTAACTTCCTGCATGGAGGGTTTGCACCCTCCCAGCTGTTCTCACCCTTTATCAGTAAGGAGTAAAGTAAATCTTCATTTCAGCTGCAGTCATAATGGAGCCCGACCAATCTCTGTGTGTCATTTGGCCTTTGAGTAAGTATTATCCTGAGCTTTATTTTGACTGAAAAATAGCCCTGCCAGAGACTTTGGCACCATGTGGGTGGATTTGTGGTTTAGCATTGTGTTATATGCTGTGGATTCTGGGTTGCTGGGGGGGGGGGGGGGGGGGGGGGGAGTGGATGGTGCCTGATTATTGTGTACCATGTGGATAAAGCGAGGGAAAGATGCATCGTGTTGATCCTGCTTGGTCATGCATCCTTTCCTATGTCTGGCAGGACTGTCGCCATTTCAAGGCAAGGCAGAGTGGATACTTCTGGAGCTGAATCTGGCCTGGAGTGGCTGACAACGAGTACTGCACAACTCAACAAATGTACTGTATTCAATTTGCCGGAAAGTGCTTGAAAGGACAATAAGGTAAACTTGCTCAATACAGTGTGGGGCAAACTGTTAATCTTTTCATTTCCACAGCCATATAAGACAGATTCTTTTGTAACAGCCTAGAATTGAGATTAATTAGCATTTATATTAAGTGTAAATGCACAAACACAGGACTTGAACAATACAGCTGAGCATGACACCAGAAAAGATATCAAATAACACTCTTTTTCTGTTCCTCCCTTAGGTGCATGGGGTAACCTGTAATTAACTGTCCCGATCGTCAAACTTTTGCATAACACCATTTCCCCACGGGAGTACAACCATTAATAGACCAGGATTAATTAATCAAGGTGCACATGCTGCAAGGAGGCCTTCAATGACTTACTGTAATTACATTCATGACAGCAGAAGAAACAGTAAGGAGATATTGAGGTCAAAATATCACCCCATTAATTAATGAAATGAGAGGGAAGAAACACATTGAACACAGAAAAGCAGAAGAGAGTGTGAAAGAAATATTACCATGACTCTATTGAGGTGTTTAACAGCACTTTCATTTAGCCCATTAAAAATAAAACAAAAATAAAATGTTAAAAGGCTCTTAAACATCTCCATCATTTATAAACTTTGTAAACAACCCAGGCCACCCCAGTGCATAGTTCTATTCCTGAATGACAGGCTGGTGTCCTTGTTTCCATGTTTTATTTCATCGGTAGCTCAGCAATAACAGTAACAGGTTTAGAAGGACTTCTGATTAGGTCCCTCCCCCACCTCTCCACATTAAGATTTGTTTTTGCCTTAAATCAACAAGCAGCGAACGAGAAGTCATTAGCCGGTAAACGTAGATTACCAACTGACGGGATGTATAAATGGAGACTTATTCAATTTGTCGTCAGCAAATGCTCAAAACTGCTATTGGCTAGTGACTGAGATAAGCTTAGAGATTAATAACATGTGCTCCATATTATTTTTTTCAGTTTGTTAGCCAGCTACTGTAGAGTATTGGTATGGTTCATTATCTAGCTAACAATCAATAAAGAAAAAATAATAAATGGATCAATAATATCAATATGAAACAACTGGTCCTTAGTTGGAACTGCCACAGTATAACAGGAGAAAAGATCAGTCATCACCAGTATATAAGGATAAGTATCTGCTGGCCTGCCCAGTGCTAGATAATCTAAAGCCACAATTTCAAAAGGGATACTGCTCTGAATGGACCGCAAGTGGGCCCTCCCATCTCGCTCTGCCTTACTAATCGCACACTGGGCACATCCTGCTACCCAGCCCCTTGAGTCCTTCCCCTTCCCAGGCCAGAAGATGTAAGATGTAAGATGGACAACGTTCTGTCCCCACTGGCATGGCCAGCTGTTTGATGATACTCTTTCCACAATTCCTGTGTCTGATGCTCAGGGACAATCAGTTCGTGGATTAGCATGCCAGTGTCCGGTTCTCAACTCTATCCCTGCATTCCAGATGGTCCCATTCTGGCAACAACCTGCGGACATGGGAGGAGAGGGCCTGGCAAGCCTGTGGGATAGGGCGCTCCCCTTTCCACTGCCACAAAGAGACTGGACTCAGCCCTGGGTTGTCACTTTGCCACTTTCCCCACTGACTAAAGCTGATTCCTGTGGTGTCACTGCCACGGTCTCTGTTCCACTATCGCAAGGTGGCTCCTGCTGGGCCTCCGCTGTTCGCTCCCCTGGTAACCTAGACAGGATATCTGCATTCTGGTTCCATGCCCCTGGTTGATACTTCACAAAATAGGAATAGTTAGCGAGCTGGGCCACCAACAAGTCTGGCAGTGTCTAGGTGAACCAGTGGATTATTGTCAGTGAAGACTGTGATCTGGGCACCCCACAAATAGTCTTTAAACTTTTCTGTTATTGCCCATTGTGAGAACATAAGCGATTACTTGTTCCTGTCTATCCTGAACTTGCAATAAAACTGCGCCTAGCCCGTCCAAACTGGTGTCAGTATACACTTGAAAAGGTAGGTCGAAGTCTGCATGTGCTAGCACTGGGGCACTAAGCAAGGCATTTTTGAGACTGTCAAATGCACGCTGGCAATCACTAGTCCACTTGACACTTGTAGAATGTTGATGTTTCCTACCCTGTAACAGGTTATGCAGAGGGGCAGCAAGCTTGGCAAAACCTGGGATAAACCTGTGATAGTACCCTGAAAACACCAAGAATGACCGTACATGTTACTCCCTGTCCATTAACAACATGCCCTAAATATTTCACCTGTTGTTGGAAAAGGTAGCACTTTTTAGGTTGAAACTTTAGCCCATGGATCAGGATCCTCTGGAATACTTCCTCAAGGTGTTTGAGATGGCTTTCGAAGTCTGGCGAATAGACAATGACATCATCAAGGTAAATTAGCAACGAATCATTTACCTTGTCACCCAGGCACTGCTGCATCAGTCGCTGGAAGGTGGTGGGGGCATCACAAAGGCCAAAGGGCATCCTCTCAAATTGATAGAGCCCCAAGGGCATGGTGAAGGTGATCTTCTCCTTATCCGCAGGGTCTACTTCAACCTACTAATATCCACTGGCAAGGTCCAAAGTGGAGTACCACTCTGCTGGTTTCAAGGATGTCAATGATTCCTCAATTCTGGGCAGGAGAAAGGCATCTTTATAGGTTACAGCATTCAGCCTGCGATAATCAATGCAAAACCTACAAGACCCATCTTTCTTCTTTACGAACACTACAGGTGCAGCCCACAGACTGGAACTTTCATTCGCTACCCCACCATCCAACATACTTTGAAGCACAGTCTGAAGCTCAAAATACATGCTAGCAGGTAATGTACCTTTCGGGCACTGGAGGGGCCTCCCCCATGGGGATGTGGTGTCGCACTGCACTGGTGTAGCAAAAATCGTCATGGGCAGCAAAAACGCGCATCCACCAACTTAACAAGGAAGTCAATTAGCTTTGTTGGTTAGAGGTCAATCCCTCACCTCTAAGAGCAAGGACAGGGTGTTCATTGGTCGTTGCACCGACTGGTCTCACATCTACTTCAACCTCCCCTGAGGTCGTACTTTGTAGCTTGTAGTTGGTTGCGGCTGCAAATATCCTGTGATTGAACTTGAGAGACAGAAGCTAATGGCCTTTTTTGAGGCAATTCAACTGGAAAGGGATTTGGGTTGCATACCTGTACTGTCACTTTATCTCCCCGCATCCACCCCAGGGTTCTGCCTACTCTCCACTCCTGTTCCAAGACCTTCCAGCAGGACTGGGCAGTCAGGGAGGCCCACCCCTTGAGGGACATGGGCCCACAGAATCATCTCAATCTGAAGGAGAAGAATGACTGGAGCCTGCTGCTGTAACTTTGCCACACCCTGCAGGCTCATAACAGACCCTTTTGAGCATACCTGCCAGCAAATGGCAATTACTTTGTCCCAGGCAGCACTGGCATTCTGACTTAAATTAAATTAGACTTAAATGCAGTGAGTCCCGGGTGGCCATCTCAAAACAGCCCCTCCCAGCACTCCGAGAGAACATTCATACCCAGCAGCCCATAAATTGTACTGATACAATCATCTCGCACAATCACCACTCCTTCACCCTTTATTTCCACCCCCCCTACAGAAAAATCTAACACGGCATAACCGATATAAGGTATTTATAGGCTATTAACAGCCTTCAATGATAGCCAGGGAATATATTCTGCGTTTTTAATTGCATCAGTACCAAGGTAGCATTGGAAGAACGATTATCAGTACCAAGGTAGCACTGGAATAACGATTCACTAAAAAGGGTTACCTGAGAGCCAGTGTCAAGCATACAGGGAATCTTCACTCCTTGAACCAGCACTTTGACCTCAAGACACTTTCCTATTAGTGAGGGCTCTCAAGGGGGCTTCACTTCCTCCTGTTGCCCCACCACCTGCCCTGCGGTGGCTGGGGGTACTGAAAACCCAAGGGGGAAGCTTGTTGTCGGGGGCAGAACCCTTGTATATGGCCTACTTCTCCACAGTCCAAGTAAACAGTTTAAGTAAACAATGTTCCCCAATCAACAGTACAAACAGTGCACTCAGACCTGCCCCCAAAACACAAGAAAGCTTCCTAGCTAAAGGCAAGTTTTATACAGCAAGTGGAAATCCCAATACATAGCACTCCCAATACACAGCACTCCACCCTGAGGAGCAGAATTTACAACTAATGTCCTGAGCAGCCCCCCTTTCTAGAGCCAATATTAAAAGCCAGTGAAATGCCCATAAAAGTTTAACCAGCATTAAAAACAAACAAAAAAAAAATAGATAACACTGCTGTTCATGGATCCATGTTTCAGCTGGCATCCATTGCAAACCAACAGTGTGCACGAGAGTCTGGAGAATGTGTTCAAATGCAAGGCGACTCTGGAAGAAACTTCCACTGTCCTAGTGGAACTAAGCGTGGAAGGCAAGATAGATAGATAGATAGATATGTACTTTATTAATCCCAGTGGGAAATTAAGTTATCCAGCTGCTCGCTGACATACAGTACATTCATAATAAAAAACGATAATACAACCACTAAAAGTGCGGAAGTGCAAAAATAAATAAATAAATAAATAAACAGATAAAAACAGTGAACAGTACATGGGTAAAAGACACAGTGCATGGGTAAAAAGACTAAAAAGTTAGATGACTAAAAGACTACACAGTGCTCCTCCTTTCCCCTCCTCTCCCACGTGTGGTGTTGTACAGTCTTATGGCTCTGGGAAGAAATGACCTGCGGCATCTTTCGGAGGAGCAGTTCAGTGAGATCAGCCTCTCACTGAAGCTGCTCCTCTGCCTCACCACCAGCTTGTGGAGTGGGTGGCTGCTGTCGTCCATGACAGAGAGCAGTTTGAGGAGTGCTCTCCTGTCTGCCACCGATGCCACAGAGTCCAGCTCCGCACCAATGATGGAGGAGGCCTTCCTGACCAGTTTCTCCAGTCTCTGTGTGTCCTTCTGTTTGGTGCTCCCCCCCCAACACACCACCCCATAGAAAAGTGCACTGGCCACCACCGACTGATAAAACATCTGCAACATTTTTTTGCAGACGCTAAAAGATGCCAGTCGTCTGGGAGGGGCTGTTTTGAGATGGCAACAGGCAGAAGAGATGTGCAACCTTTCCTGTGGTCACCTGAGTTCAGGGTGGGGATGTAATCGTGGCCGGTCATCCATGAGTCCAGAGAATTCTAGGAGATATACGAGGCGGAATCATGGCCAAGGGGACGTCTGCTGCACACCCAAATTCCATCGGTTCGGAGGGGGAAAGACCTCCCCCACTGGGCAGCTTGACATGATTGAACAAAGAGTACAGGTAATAATAGTTTGCATTAACTACACATGAGCACAAGATTCACAAATTGCCGTACTCAGCACGTTCCTTGAATTAAGAATAGCGTGCGTTGTTCACAACTCCAGCTCCTCATCACCGCAATACTCTGGATCCTCAGGTTAAGCAGCGATCCACGATCACCAGTGCCTCTCCGTTGTTTCCACCCTGCGTAACTGGCATTCTTGGTTGCTGCTTTTATGTTCTGTTCTTCCGATCAGCTGGCACCTTGGCACATTCTCAAGCTCACTTTGACAGCCAAAATGTCATGTTTTATCTTCAATGTGAGTGCTAAATTTTTCCTTGTTTCATTTCATTATAAAATGGCACTGCAGCTCAGTTGTTTTAGCAAAATTCACGAAGCACTCCTGGGCTACCAATTGGTCAAATAATGACTTTCACCATTGTGCAGTGTTTAATCATATCATCGGAGCATAGTCTATAAATAAAGAGGAAGACAGGGCATAAAGACTTCAGAGAAAGTAAAACAATCACTCCAGAGGACAGTGGCTTTTCAAAAGGCTACCTGAATGTAGCAGGAGCTACTATGCAAACTACGCCACCTTGGGAGTTGCGCCCAAAGAATTAATTCTCTACCCCTTTGTGGTAACACGTTGGTTTCATACACAGGCCCCTTCAATTTAATGAAGCAACCAGAGACGTGAATCCCATAAAAAAATATTGTTTATTACAGCAAAAGCAAACACAAGTATTAAAACACACACAAAAAAACACAGATTTTATCAATAAAAAATAGTTGCTCCTCCTCCACGCCAGTAGGGGAGGTACGGCTGTAATGCCTGCGGGTGAGAGAGCTACCGGGGAGAGTCAGTGACTTACCGGAAAGGGACCAACCAAGCACACGTGACCATAGCCGACACTCACACACTGCAAAATGGTGAAGTACAAGTAAGTGAAACAACCTCAGGTGACTCAATGTCTGCACACGCACACCCACACTTAAGTGAACAAAAGATCCCCTTCCGAAGTGCGCGGTCACCCGTCTCCACCGACACGGAGTCTCACACCGCGCACACACTCAACCAAAAAGAAAACAATTTTAAAACAAAACGGAGGCCGAGCCCCAACTCTACAGTTGGTTTGTCCAATAAGCTAAAGATTATCGATACCCGACACCACACAGAATGTAAACAACCCGTCGCTTGCTAGCTACTGGGAAGAGGGCTTGCTTGCTAGGCAAGTCCGTGGGTCTGGTGACACGATATGCGCTAGGCAACAATTGAGAAAAGCTAGCTAGCTAAAACACTCAGGCAAAACAGCAGCCAGCCATCCTAAAAATAAAAATAGGAAAAGCAGTTAAAACGAGTAGTATCTTGATGTAATCTTTTCTTAGCAGGTTCTCCCCACTTTGTGCAATATATAACATGCGGAGTAGAATGCTTCATGTAGCTATCATTGCAAGAATTAAGAGGGTAAAGAGCCAGGGAAACCGACACTCAACTACAGATATTTTACATCTTATTTAGTTTGTCACTTTACCTTCGGAATATAATGACAGCGATCTCAATCAAGCAGCGCCCGTCTGTCCACAGGAACCTAGAATGAACAAGTCTCGTCAGATTTGCCAAAAGCAGTACGACAAGTGGATGAAGACGCCAGCCTACCTTCTCGGGACATGTATTCAGAGTGCCCAGGGGAAAACCGGAACCAAACAGGTAAGACGTTCTCTTTTCTCTTTGGCTACCACAACCTATTTATAGGAATACGGAATTGATTGTGTTTCCTGACCGCCAACCGAGTAGCTGGTTGCCTGGTAACCACGCATTGAGCGTCCAACCAGCTAGCTATGCCACATTAACATTAGAAAATTAATCATTACTACCGATGCTTGTTGCATGTGCTGGTGATTATCCAAGTATAAGATTTTAATATCAGACAGATAACTGTCAAAATTTAACTGAAATAAAGGGATACTCATCTACTGGTCTTGAGACCAGTGTTTTTTTTAACTAGAATGCTGTTTTATCCCCGGCCACTAAAAGGGACTGGTGCTTGTTACATACTCAATGATTCATAAAAGGTTATGTATTTTTGTATTGATTGTATCAACAAACCATGGCTGCTGTTGTCCTTGTCCTGCAGGAAGCTACTTTGCTGGCTACAGAAAGTATGTCAGCAAAAAACACAACAGCTTCAGTTGTTTCAGTTATGACATGGAGTGGAGCATGTGAAAGAACCAGGCCCATTGCATCTTGTCACACAAGTGAAGTCATATAAAATAAACAGCATTGACTATCCAGCATGAACCTAGTAGCTTGGCATCTTCCTTGTAGCTTGGCAGTCCTCAAAGCCCTTCTAGGAGTTAGTGGCTTTGTGTTCAAAGCCTGCCTTTTTAGGAGCACCTTTGCTCCTCCAGGTCCCCAATGGCTGGCAAAAAATGTCACGAACAGGGAGGCAGAGATGAGGTTACAGCAACTGGGTCACCGGAAACGCCATCAGGCCATAAGGACAGCTCTGGTACAGTAATGAGAGTTGTGATAGAGAGGACAAGAGTCAGAGTTTGAAGAACATTGTTGACACAGAGACCAAGGGAGGTCTCTTGCCATCTGAAATGAAATGTCAAAAACAAAAAAGAGACAGAGAGACAGAGAAAGAAAAAGAACAGTTTGCTGTTATACATAGAATATGAATTTACAATGAATGAATGGACAATTAAAGAACAAAAACAAAACAAAAAATGCATATGAGATGATTCTGTGGGCCCATGTCCCTCAAGGGGTGGGCCTCCCTGACTGCCCAGTCCTGCTGGAAGGTCTTGGAACAGGAGTGGAGAGTAGGCAGAACCCTGGGGTGGATGCGGGGAGATAAAGTGACAGTACAGGTATGCAACCCAAAAACTCGCCAAAAACTGAAATAAACAACATTAATAAGAGAGAGAGCAGAGCCGGCCCTGACCGATTTGGCGCCCTAGGTACGATTTTAGCTGGTGCCCCTTGCATCACAGCCAATTCCACAACCATGGTTAATCGCGGTTTTAAACTATTCTTTATGGTCAGAGCATGACAAACACTTGCTCAACAGCGGAACATTTCACAAATCTGAGGTAGAACATTCAAAACAATTATAATGATAAAATCTTTTCCAACATCAACATATGCATGAGTAAAATTAAGTAAAATCCTTTTTCAGTCCTTTTTCCTCAATAAAATAAATATCTTAATAGAAAAATTAAGTGCTGCAGTGTGATACAGCACACATGTAAGATGGCTCAGACTGCAAAGTTTAAATGTGTTTTGAAGGATAATGTCAATAAATAAAACAATAAATAGTCAAAGAAGTCTTAATTCTGGTCAGCATGCCAAGCCCTTTGTACAGACTGGTTAAAACATTTTGTAAGTGTTTTAGCTGACAAAGTAAAAAAAATAAGTAGACAAAAGAAAAATCTCAACTATGGTCAGTATCTTCTGTACAAGTGTTAAACAAGCAAAGCCATTACCCTACAAGTTACGGGCAAGAAAGACAAGTCTGTCTACAGTCTCAGGTTTTAAAGCTGCTCTGTGACAGCTGATAAACTTCTTGAATCCCTCATTTTTGACAGTGCTAATGGGAAGCATGTCTTTTGCAATGCAATATGCAATTGCATTTGTGATGTCTTTGTGTCTTTTCGTTTTTTATCGTAAGGCATGGTGCTGGAAAATGCTGATACGATTGTTTGCTGCTGGGTAGTCACACTGGGTACTGGCCTGGTGCTTGTCGAGGGTCCACTAACAACACTCATTTGGGACTGTAATTTCTTACTTTCTGCGTGTTCTAACATGTGATATTGTTTCAAATGATGAAACAGGTTTGTCTTTGATGGCTCATGTCTTCGGCACAGTTTGCAGTGTATGCTGCTCTGTTTTTTTGTCGGGTTGTAAATAGCCAAAATATCTCCAAACTACTTTACTTGAGTGACCATTCTTGTCGACGATGTTTTTGTCCTTCGAGCTGGTCATGGGCAATGCTTTTTCTTCGGTGTTGCTCATTTCACTTACAGTATTTTGCTTATTCCACTCCAACTACAAGCCTGTCAGCCACCGTGGCTGTAAACAATACCATGTGCTGGCCTGAATTTCTACCTCTTACCATGCAACCTAACTTGTGCAATGCATACCTCTATTCCTGTGACATGATTGGCAGTTCATGGTTCATTTCTGTGCATGGAAATTAATTATATCGAACATTTACTGTATTTCTATCGAGTAAAATTATATCGCGATAATTATTGTTATCATTTTATCGCCCAGCCCTACTTACAACTATTAATTACAAAAGGGGATGGAAAAGGAAAAGCATTTTAATTGACTGTCACAAGCAGGGCTAATGTTGGCTAACTAGACTAAGATGATGTATGCCTGGTTTGAGGCAGACAGTGGATGGTTTGTGCAGCACACTTAAAAGAAAAGGTGTATTCCTCAAAATTATGTTGTAGATTATTCCCCAAACACCTGAATAGTTTTTCCAACTTTCCCTAATGAATTTAAGGTGGGAGTAACTGACATTAACTCTAGCTATTTATTAAATCAGCAAACGTTACTATCGTCCAAAGTAAGCTAGTAACACTCTGCTCCAGCGATAACTACTATGCAACAGATAAACTATTCATTCATCACATTACCTCTGTCTGCTTCCCGTTTTTCCTCCTCTTGTCTTCTTTTTCTTCCCTTGGCACCAGAGGGCTTTTATCTTTTTGACATGAGATATATTTGAATTAGGCTACTGATGTTAATTGTATCACGTTTCACGGTCAGTGTCACTCACTAGTTCAGATAACTCGCCCATCCCCCACAATCAGGTAAGAGAGAGAGAGAGAGAGAGAGAGAGAGAGAGAGAGAAATGGCCCCAAAAAGGAAAACTTGTGGCAGCCTATCTGACTATAGTGGACAGTTTAACATTTTTTTTTTTAAATTAGCACTGCACAGACTTGTGAGCACAGGTTGTTCGTAGAGATCGGCTGGCACAGGCAGACATCAAGAAGGATGTTTTCACACTGACAACTGTTAGCAGTCAGGCAGAGCTGCATTTCTTGAAATAAAAAAATAAATCAGAAATGCCCCCTGTAGAGGCTGTTCCTTTGTTGTCGCTTTTTTGCTCTTCTTGAGAGACAAAGGGGCCAGAAGTAGTCATGGTCAAAGACTGTTGCGCTCTGAGTCACATACATCACTGCCTGATTTTTTGCCCTTACCGTGTGGCCTCTGCTTACATTCCAAGTATGCAATATCAAACTGAAAATGCAATATTATAGAACACAACAACTATCATGTACTTCAGAATCATACAAATGCTCTAACTATTACAAAATGAAGTAATAACCACTTATTTCCATTATGGCTCTAACACCTCTTATTCACAAACCTCTGTGGTATCCAAAACTTAGTCATACTAACAGAGGAGAAATTGGGTGTGATAGTTGTGGCAGAACTGCCATAGTCAGAGCCACAGCATGTGACACAGAGGGGACCTAAGATCTTATTTATTTAATTTGAGAAATATATAAACATACATTGTTTTAGTACATGCTTTGTATATGTATACATATTTATATTATTTTTTCTTTGTTGTTAATTATGTAATATGTTAAATTACTGTACATTACAAGCATTTAGCAGATACTCTTATCCAGAGTGGCTTCCAACACAATAGAACAGAAGCGTTTCCATTCAATTTAAACGAGCAACAGTGTCAGACCAGGCTAACAACATTCCCAGACCAGTCAGTATGAGCATAACACATTGACTGTATTGTAATATACATTGTGGCAATACAGGTGTAATCTTTGGCAACTCAATAAACCAAGTTTAAACTGAGTTTGAACTGAAAGAGCGAGAGACAGAGTGGCTGTCAGAGAGTGTCTGAGATGGAGGAATTTTTCCTTCTTTCCTAACCCAAATACATTCAAGACATCTTTTTCCCAAATTATCCAAATTCATGAACCACTTTTTACTTCTGTAAGACAGAAAAAGTAAAAATACTATTAGAGGAAAATATTGAAATCGTTGAGATGCCAGCTCAATTTCTCCACTCCTGCTATGCTGCAAGAAGAGAAAATTCATTACTTGAATATTTTTGTGATGGGGAGCAAAGAAGCTTGACAGAGAGAAACCAACTTTTTGGTCAATTTTTAACACTGCACGTATAACACAGGGGGAACCATATGTATGGAATACAAAAGAGTGAACGAGAAAGAAAGGATATCACAGTACAAACAAAAAACACCCACATGTGTAATGACCAAAAAGGAAAATAAAAATCCCAAAGGAAAAAAAAACTCGTATGAGAAAACAGAAAGGAAGACCACAAATAAAACCTTAACTACAGGATCAGGGTGTGCCAGTGAGACCGAGCACAGAGTGCACTATCGATGGCATTAAACTGTCATGGTACTTATTATTAATGTGATCATTGCTTATCATTTTCAGTACCACAGTTGCACTGACCTGTAATTTCTTACTAAACATTTCATATTGTACAGCACATGCTTTGGCAACACACCTTTGACTGTTCTACCAATAATTCCCCTGGACTGAAGTGAATGAGGGAAGGAGTGAGAGAGAGAGCGATGGAGAAAGCACTACTTGTAATCAGGCAATACAGGCAAGACAGAGAGAGTATGCAGCTGCTATCTGTTTATCTGCAGTGTGCTGTGGCCCTTGGTGCAATCTGGAAAATGTCAACAGCCAGACAAAAAGCATGAGAGCAAGGGACTCACCACCCAGAGCCATCGTGTGTAAACAACTGGCTTTGAAAGAAAAAAAAAAAGCACAAAATTCTCAGAGGCTGTTTGACCAGTGCAAATCCCTATAACCAATGAGGGATGGTTTGTTATTAAATTTGTTCTCTGGTGCCTTGACACTGCCCCCCCAGACCAAGATGGTCCCTGTTGGCAGAAACCTGATTTCAGGTTGATTCAGGCAGTCTGGTGCATTAAGGGTATGCTGCCAGTGGCAGGAGGTTGCAAGAGAGAGTAAGTGAGGGGAGGAGAGAGCACAGGAATTTGGATGCTGTTTTATTCAATCTTTGGTTAAGCAGCGTAAGAAATACATATCAAAATATGTAATGGACTGCACTTGTACAACTGAATGCTTTGATAAGTCCAAAGAGAAGAGTTAAAATCTATTGTCTGTGAAAGGTTGGATCCAGTCTTAAAAAAACAATTACTGGCACCTCAGTTATAGTTCACTCTTGCATCCTTAGACAGAAAGAAAATAGAAACCTTTTATATTTTTCTCCTTTGGTCACACTTTTTTACCATCCTGTATGGTCTGTATTGTATGATTAGAAAAATATGTAACATATACGTGGTGACTTGGTATTTAAGGCTTAATTAAGAGATGTTAAGCGTGCAGTGTGAAGATTACAGTTTTGGCTGTTGATACACCACTTTTCTTTCAGGGAGAGACTAAATTGTGACATGTTCTTTGAATGTTACAATGGCAAATTAGAAGATAATGGCTATTTTTGTTAGAAAGTTGCATTTTATCCAATTTGGGATTTTTCTAGAAAACACATTTTCTACCAATTACAAATGTTTTAATGTCAAAATCTTCATCAAAGTGCATCTTTAAGCCTTAACTGATAGGTAGTAGGTGTAGACTAACATTTCTGGACATTTTTTCCAGAGAAAATGGCTTTAATTCTATGTCATCTAATCTATCTCGAAACCCAGGACGGTTTGGTTTTGTCTGAAAGCTTTAAATATAAATTCACCATTCCCTAGCACAAAGTGTTTCAAGTGCGTCCAAACATAGTTTTGTATTTTCTCAGTGAGAGATCAGTCTGAAGTAAATAAAGAAGCTAGATAGCTGGTTAGTTAGTAGTGTTACAGATGGGAGGAGGTTTCTTCTGCTGCAAATCACTGAATATCAATCAATTGAGGTGATGGCAAAGATAAACGGCACCTGTTAAAGAACAAGAAAGAATGAAAGTTTAATTGTAGCCTTAAACTCGAAGGCATTTTTCTCAAAACTACTGTTCTTTTATTTTTTGGATTTAACAAATAAAATTGATATCATTAGAAACACAAGTTTTTCTTTCAATCGATCAATCAATCTGAAAGTAGGCAAGTATGTAAAGCAGTGATTCTCTAAAATCAAGTTTAATTCCCCAGCACTACCTTCTTGCTAGGTTTGCTATTGTGACTAATTTAGAAAATCCATACCAAAAGGTATCATAGTATTAATCAGCTTTCTTTGTGGTATAGAATAGATAGATAGATACTTTATTCATACAGTTGGGAAAATTCAGGTGTCCCATAGCTCACGTGAGGTAGGTCAGAGACAATACAAGCATACAATACAGTACAAGACATTACAAGCAATATTGCACAGATGATAAATACAATACAGTACAAAACAAGTATTATTGCACAGACAAAACAAACATTATTGCACAGAGTCCAGTGGGTGAGGGTGGTGGGTACGGAGAGAGGGAGGGAGAGAGAGAGAGAGAGGGAGAGGGAGGGGGAGAGAGAGAGAGAGAGAGAGAGAGAGGGAGGGTGAGAACCGTCAGCTATTGGCTCTTGGCTATTGGCCATTGGCTGAGGTGTTGTACAGCCTGATGGCAGTGGGGACAAAGGATCTCCTGAACAGTTGAATGCTGCAGCTGCAGCGAGGTGAGCCGTCCACTGCAGCTGCTTCTCTGGCCTGCCAGGATGTTGTGGAGGGGGTGATTGTTATTGTCCAGGATGGCCTGCACCTTACTATGTGTGCATCTCTCCACCACAGTCCCCAGTGAGTCCAACCACCTGCTAAGCGCTGAGCTAGCCTTTTTCACCAGCTTGTCCAGCCGCCTAGTGTCCTTGTTTTTCTTGCTGCCTCCTCAGCAAACCACAGCATAAAAGAGGACACTTGCCAGTACCGACTGGTAAAACATGTGTAGCATTTTACTGCAGACGTCAAATGACCTAAGCCTTCGTAGCTTATTGTCCAGATGCACACCTATTTATTTGTAGGTGTGCACCACCTCAATGTCTACCCCGCGAATGTTGACTGGCTGAAGAAGAGGCTTAGACCTGCGAAAGTCCACCACCATCTCCTTGGTCTTGGAGGTGTTCAGTAGGAGACAGTTCTTTTCACTCCAGTCACTGAAGGCCTTTCTCAGTACCCTGTACTCCCCTTCTTGCTCATTCCTGATACATGTCACAATAGCAGTATCATCAGAATATTTCTGGATGTGGCATAGCCCTAAAAATAGCCCTAAAAATAATGGAAGGACACTAGTTTTAACATTATAATGAAAATATTATAGTATATTTCAATAATATGATGCAATAGATTACATCTACATTTACAAACAACTCTTGGAACATTGGAACATATGTGATTGTGAAATTCTATCTATTTAAACTGCCACGCATCACATTGTTTCACACGTGCAGATTTCAGTTATAGCCTGGGTAACTGACCACGGTAAATTTCTCGATATGTGCCATTAAATACCGTATTCACTGAAATCCCGTCATTTAAACTGGGTTTGTGGTATTTACTAAAAACAGGCTTTTCATGTACATAGAATGAAGAGCCTACATTGATCCCAATGAGAGGGGAGTGGGTAAACTGTGTGTATTCATTCCAAGGTGAACCTTTCTGAAAATGACACAGTCAGAGCATTAATCAGAGGTAAGAAGTTTACAGTACTTTCAGGAAACATTAAGCACAACCTTTTTTGTATTTTTAAATATGGCTCCTCTGAGTGGAAGTGATAACATCCCATATTAAAGAGTCCCTTGGCCTTGATGGGAGCAGATCCGCTCTGCCCTCCAATGTCAATTTGCTTTCTGGTAATCAGATGCTCTTGGTAGTTATCTGCCCATGGAGCTTTTCTCTGCTTCCTCGATCTGGTGCATTCCGACATAAACCTATCAAAGGGGATATACTCACACCCCACTGGATGTCTTTGTTCATGGCCCCTGGAGTGATTTTGATCCAAACCACTTAAAAGAAAAAAAAACACACCGCAAAAAAGCAAGAGGCTGAAAATGGGGAGCTTGCAATGGGAATTGTGGACATCTTTCACAGCATGGCTCTGTCTCTATGATTTCTCACTGCCCTTTCTAAACTGACCTGTCCTGGTAATTTCCTCATGTGACTGGCTTCACCTTTCATGCTGGGGAGAGACAGCCATATAGGAGCAGGGTTAAAGGGTCGTAGCAGGTTTGCTTCACACTCTATCCCTGAGTGCAGGATGGATGACCATGGTCGTTGTGGTTAAAATGTCTCCCTTTCTGTGTGGAGCATTGAGATAAACTGCACATCTGGAGAGTCTCCACAGCCATCCAGCAGCCGCAGTGATATTAAATGCTGGGCTTAAACTGCCTGATAAACTTCAGCAATCATGTGCGGGTGAAGCCTTGGCCTCCACTTTCTTGGACAGTGTGGGGTCACTCCCACCATCCATGGCTTCATCATTGCCACATGGTGGCTGGGTTTCAGGGGCTTCACAGAAGTCCCCCTATGCGTTGTGTCCACTGCCAGGTGGGGAAAGGTGAAAACAGCAGGGAAGTGAGTGCTGCATAGTTCCTGGTCAGAGAAATTTAAGCAGGTGGAGGACAAAAAAAAAAGACTCTGGGAAAACCAGGCAGGAAAAAAGAAAAGACATATCTGGTGATCAGGTGATTTCTTTGTACTGAAGAAAAACGTGGAAGAAATATATGAATTCCAAAATGTTTGTCAGATTGATATGTACACTACATGTACAAAATCTTGTGTATGTGTGAACAGTGATTTTTAAAAAAAACAGAAACCAAATCAAGTTTCAAGGAAAGTATTAGCTTGTGCACAAAAACCTTTTACACATTACATTTCCTTTCTAATCTTCATCTGTGTTACGTCCTGGTCTGTTGTACTGTTTTTGGGTTTTGCAATGGACAGATTTCAGCGTGGACTCAGAAGCTGCTACACTGGCTGCCCGGTGAGGCTTTGCAACCTGCGTTTTGAGAGTCTTATGTTTAGAATAGACTTACATTGTTAGATCAGGAAAACCTATATATCTATAGCGTATATGGGATGGAATGATTCGAACATTATAGCTAGGGAGGATCCCTATGAGTGTTGAACATCAAAATGAATGTGATTATTCCTCGAACCCGGGACAGGTAGTTGGCTGACAGCAGCGTGACTGAACGGAGGCAGATGCGCCAGGCATCGGTGTGAGGGATGAAGAGGCGGACTGTGGGAGACTGTGACCCTCTTCTCTGGCCAACTGGGGTACCAGCTAGGGCGCTGACGAATTTCACTTTTATCAAAGTTGAGTTGGGGGGTGGAGGGAGGCTCCTGTAACAAGTGCTCCATGGAGAAGTGTAGCTGAGGGGGTGGGAATGGCCCCTTCCTCCCATGAACTCACACGACGGCAATCTCTCCTCTCTGAGATATGATTACCTGCTGAGAGGCTGGGTGTCATTACAATGACCTTGCTGGTGGAGAGTGCACGCCACTGTGCTGAAGGCACTCTGTCACCCTGACACCCCGTCACTATGGTTGAGTATGCGCTCTGAGTGCCATACCAGAGCCTGGCTCTTTGGCGTCACGGTCAAAGTCGCATGTTTGGTACCCCGTAGACCCGGGTTCAAGGCCGGGCGGGGCGACTGCTCTCGCCCTTCGCTACAAATGGTGTTAGAATTGGGATGGCTTGCCGCGAGGCCATCAGAGGTGTGCCCTGTGTGTGAGCTGTATGAGGGACCCCCAGGTTCAGTTGACCCTGGTGTGTGAGGGACCCCAGAGATGGGTGAAGCACAGTGTGAGGGACCCCAGAGATGGGTGAAGCACTGGTGAGTGGGGCAGCCTGGGATGGGAGAAGTACAGCAAGAGAATGCGTGAGGGACGCCATGGTGCGTGAAGCGCATGGGCGCGCTTCCCGAAGGGGAGGGCAGTGTGACGGAGTGCTGTCACTACAGTTGAGTATGTGCTCTGACTGCCATACCAGAGCCTGGCTCTTTGGCATCGTGGTCAAAGTCGCATGTTTGGTACCCCGTAGACCCAGGTTCAAGGCTGGGCGGGGCGACTGCTCTTGCCCTTCACTACACACCCGCACACTCTCCCCCGTCCAAGACTGCTCTTTATGGCTCCTGGCCCTAGCTTTCCTGTGGGGCGGGGTTACACAGTTGCTGTTTTTGAAGCTCCTTGAATACCCCATTGCTGCTGATGGACTGGAGGAAACAGGCAGTCTAAATCATTGCTGAACCCTCACATCCTGGCCACTACATATTTTAACTCCTTCCCATAAGCCAACACCGGAATAGCTTCTTTCCACATGCCATCACACTCATGAACTGTTAAACTAGCCACTCACAGTGCAGTGGTTGTACAACTATATTTGTGCATATGCATAGCTTCAACTCAGGTACACTTTCTTATGCTCACTGTGCAACAGTTGTATAAATCTGTGGTGCCCTGACAGCTGGCCCACAACTGGACTACACCACCTTCAGTTTACTGAGAAGGACCTTGACTCATCCCATGAGAGAATAAATAAGCTAACCCCGCATACTCACCAAATAATAACTAACCAAATGAGACATGAGCTGTAGAAAAGGGGAAATAATTTATTGTAATCAGTATGTAAACATTAGTTGAAAGGATAAAAACTCTCACTGGAAGGGGGGTTTCTTCAGTGCCCGCCAGCTCCAAATCCTGCCCCTCACTCACTCCAGGTGCCGGCTGGAGAAACTGTGAAGTGAACAGCAGAGAGGGAGAGAGAGAAAGCAAATACCCAACCACTACACACCTGTATGATAGTGAATAGGCCACTGCAACCAAACCAAAGATAAGTGCGCGTTCACTTAGCTTTAAAACACCTCGTGCAAGAAAGTCTCCCCAAACCGACCCACTGAAGGAGTGGCTACAGCAAGGAGGGGAACTGCATCCAAGAGGCCCCCCCCCATGGAGACACAAAGCTACAAAGTCGCCAGTGGACATTGCACTTGGTTCAGGCAGCAATAGACTTGGAGCATATTCAACAATTCCATATAATTACCCTGAGACAATTCCATGCCATTAACAAAAGACACAATATAAGAAGCAGCAAACTTTAAAACGCGTACCTTGCGGGGAAAATTACCCCACTATAGTCAGCCCCAGCAGCGGGCTTCCGAAGAACGTACGGCTACCGCTAATCACCACATAACACAGTGCAATAGCTATCTATAATAAATTGTTGTACAGACCCACAGCTTGCACTCCTATACACTTCAACATATTGTGCAGTAGCTGTTAACATATTGTACAGTATACTTTCGTATTTATTTTTATATACCTCATACATTCCATCCTTACGTCATTCCATGTATGTGTACTGTACTACTCCAAATACCATCCATTGTATAAACGCACTATGAGAGACATTGGAACCGGAGTCAAATTCCTTGAATGTGTAAAAGCAAACTTGGCTAACAAAGTCTGATTCTGATTCCCATTCTGAGTTCTTTTTCTTTCATTTTTCCAGTGACAGTGAATTATGAAATGGTTCATAGCAAATGTCCAGCAACTAACAGCACAGCACTGGGCACAATGCAGGAGTACTCACCTGGTCAGCTCCACCTGGGAGGGGAGGGACTAAATTGACCAGGAAAACACACACACACACACACACACATACACACACACACACGCGCACACACATACACACACTCACCTGCATGCACATACACAAACCCCTGTACACATGCAAACTCACACACACACACACATACACACACACTAACCACACACACATACACACACACACACACACACACACACACACACACACAAACCCCTGCAGACACATACACACACATAAGCATGCACATGTAAAGCTCCACACATTAGTGCCTACACGGGTATTTACTTAGCCCTGTTGGAAGGTCCCTGCAGTGTGCCATCTTTTGCACGGCTGTGGTAATCAGAGCTAAGCTTAATCAGATCAGCGGTAATATCTTCCCTGCAGTGGGTGGCTCCCCAGGTGGTGGTAATTCATACTGGCAGGGGCGCTGCCTTTGGGTTTCTGCAGGAGGCCCATGGCTCACCACGCAAAGAGGGGGGCCTCCGTGGGGGGTAGGGATGATCTACAATGCAGTCAGCGGTACTCATTTTGGGAAACTTTTCTAATTTGCTTTCCTGCAGTGGCTCTGCAATTCACTCCGCCCCCATGATTCACGAGCCCTTGGCACGGCCAGGCCCCGCTAGCATTATTTCACCCAGCAGCCGTCTTTGTTGGACAGTGGGTCACATTCCTGCGTCAGAACTTCAATCTTTGCTCATTAAGGGTGTTTAATGGTCTTTCTGTAACTTTTTTTGTTGTTCTTTGTTTGTGGGGGCCCAGTTAAGAAACTATAAAAGCCCAAGTTAACCTGATACCTAACTTTTTTAGCAAAGCTGCACATTTGATGGCTTTATTTGGAATGCCAAATTCTAGTTCAAGTGTAATGTGTACATTTTAAACAGCTGTATGGACACCATCTGAGTAATTGAATTCAGATTTGAACTTAATTAACTGAGGCACTGCCAACCCCATAACAGTTGATGCTACTTTTTGCTGTCAGTCAGTGATGGATTTCAGCTAAAAATTGGTTTTTGGTTCATACTAGTGACTCACTGATTATTTCACCTGTTATGGGCACCAAGAATTCTCCTTCTATCATGACAAATGAGCTCATCTTTGAGTTTTGTGGTCATACTGCGAGTAGAGGAAATCACTACCCACAATAAGAGTCTGCAGCAGCAGTTCCCTTGGAAACTGAATGATGTACCATTGTAGGAGCTAATACATACTGTACTTCTCTCAGCATGCAAAGGTTAGGCCCTTTGTGTAAATAAACCTCTTTTATTGGAAATTTGTCATAATATAGTATTCAGACCACAGTATTTGTGCAAACCCCTCACTGCAGTGTTGAAAGGGCTATTTTTCATTTGTTTTAAAGGTGACTTTTTAGCAAATGTTGCTGCAACATTGCCAAAGTGAATTCACTTATTCCTGCTCACCCAAACAGGGCTGGAGAGAAATTCAATGCACAGACCCAGTTCTGCAGTATAATTATAGAAACTTCTGAATGAAGGTTCTGGAAGAATTAAAATGGAAAAAAAAAACTGATAATTCTTGCAATGTGAGGTTATAATTGACTGTAACTTTTACTGCAGCTGAGAGACACGTGTTGCATCTATGTTAGGTGACAGATGTGCCTATTTGAGCTACTCAGTCTAATAAATTTATCTGGCCACATGAACTTATTCCTTAAGATTAAGCCCATATCTTAAACGAGAAGGATTTTCCCAGTGTTCCCTTCCAAGAGAATCATATATTGATATTGATATGATATATTGTAACCTGAAGGGAGGCTACATCCTAGATGGCAGAACATGTGGGATAATGTCACTCAAACCACAACAAATGCAGTTCCCACAGTTATTCCACTGGCTTTTTAATTAGAAAAAATAGTACCAAAACAAAGCCAAAACAGGGCAACCAGCACAGGTCAAAAACACATTCTAGGTTCTCCCCAAAACAAGGCCATATACAAAACCTTTTCTAAACATACAAATAAATTCTCTCTACATAACAACTTATGCTTCTCAGACCCTCTCCACTCCGATGGAAGGCACAGGTTTTGAGGGCTTCCTTTTATCCAGTACCAATGAGATGTGGCATGAGCTAGGAAAGGGGTGGAGCCAGTGGTGGGGGAAGTAACAGCCCACAATCACTTCTTCCCTCCTCGTGTTACAATATATACTTTTAGATTAGACACTGAAATGCATGAAAAAGAGCTATACTTCTATACAACTACACTGTGCTGGAATATGGAAAGTTATGGAAAGACAGTGTCAGTTGTTCAAAGTCCCTGTGTCATATGAAAGAGGTGATATCTAATGTACCCTCTGGAACATTTCAGCTACGACCACTAAAAAGAAAAAGATGAAGAAGATTGCCTTTGAAAACCTGATTGATGCTTGATTGGCCCACTCCTTTGATCCAAGCCATGGACTAAACAGCCATTGGCCTCTGCAATTGTTGAGAAGGTGATGCTTTCATTTCCAAAATGCTTTCATTTCCAGCGGAAAGATTAAAAACACACACGCACACAAATATATATATGAAGCAAGAAAAGCTTTGGAATGAGCCTAGACTCAACACATTAGAAATTATGACAAAATGATTTTTAATAGGAGCAAAACATTTTCCTATAGAAGTGATTTCTTGGTGAATACAGTGGCTTCTGATTACGTGGGTATATATATTATGCTACCATATATTATACAAAATTCCCCATGAATACAAACAGTCTTTGGAATCTTTGCTTGAAGTAAATGAAAGGGGCATATTCTCATCATGCATGTTAGTACCAAAAAATGCAAGGTTACTTTGAAGTGCAGAGTAGAGCTGAAAGAGGATTTAAATTACAGAGGGCTAACATATGTTCAGTGAAAGTTGTTGTATACATGATGCAATTACAAACAAAGGATACACACTCTCAGATTTATGGGTGATGCTGAACAAGCTTAAACTGGAATACATTTGAATCAGAAAGGGAAAGATATTTATGGATAATAATTATGAGATATTTTATCTACACTGAATAATGTATATCTTTACCATTAAAACTATGACTCACCCATCCTCTCCACTTTCAAAATGTATTGCTGCCACAACATTAATATAGAATTTTAAGGTTTTTCTACATCCAGTAAACAAATTGGAAATTGGGCTGTGTGAATAGTCTGTGTGCCAGACTATCCTATCAAGTACATCTGGACAGTTCTGTCATCTCTTGATTGGAAGATAAAACTTTTTTTTCTTTTCTCTCTCATCTGCAACTGATTGGCAAGCCTCAAACCCTCAAACTATGAAAGTGGTGGACAAGAATAGAACCATGCTGGACCAGACCAAGTGTTAAACTGAGTGGCAATCACAAATGGGGAAGCATTGCTTTTCACTGATAAGAGTAGACCCCCACATTTTAACTGAGCTCCAGAAATAGTGGATAGAATAGTGGATCACAAAATATCATATTCAACAGAATAAAAATCCTGCTGACACATCCATTAAACCCAGCATGGGACCCTTGGCAAAATTAATTAGACAGGATATAATATCTACTGTGTGTGTGTGTGTGTAAACTGGGAGCACCTGTAGATGCTATGAATTGTGTTTTTTTATTATTTTGTGAATTGCCAAATCTGAAATATCTATGATGTGATGTCATGATGAGTTTAGATGATAATTATCATGAGTTATGACAATAATTCTAAAGAAGCATGAATGGGTATACTCAGGGTATGTGTTAGCATTGTGTTTGGGATGCCATAGTCCTTTTGTTGCACATATTCCATTGCAATTACATGCAGATCTAGGCACTTGCAATCTCAGCACCTAGTTTGGCATTGACACTTGCTCATATGTGGTTAGTGGTGTCCTGATTGTGCAACTTTTCATGCCCCTTTATTAGATACAGTTTGCCATTAACTCTGGATGAAAGCGTCTGCCAAATAATCAAGGAACATGTCTAGAAACAAAGGATATGAAGGTGGTAAGTTATAGGTTGATTTTTTTCTATTGGCTGAAATAGCATTGTTTGGTTGTACATTCTGAAATCTGTAGCGGAGCAAGCAGGGACGCAGAGGGTGCGGCTGACCCGGGCCCATGGTTCTTCCAGTTACAAAGGGGCCCACCTTGGGCCCAATATGCCTGACTGAACATGCATTTTTATTTAGTTTAATATTTTGAATAAAGTTTGTTTGTGTGTCTTGATTGTGGCAAAAAATTAAAAGTCAGACTGAGGGCATAATGGTTTCGACCGACCCCTAGCTAAGTTTCAGTTGCAGAAAACTTTATTCACTGTCCAGTATCCTTGTGTAAGTGTACAAACAGAAAAATTACACCCTCTGCTCGAGTCCCAAGACAGGAACTAGGTGATCGTCGGCTATTTCCCATCGCTGTCAGCAGTGACAGAGCCGCGGTATTTAAAAATGGCACACGTCATTGTAATCCGCATTTCTCCCCGTTCCGCCCTTCTGTCTCCGTAAGTTTCCCCATGGATCTGTTTTGCATCTCCATACAGCCTATAATAGGCTGTATAAGGGCCCACTACAGGTCCTCGCCCCCTCTGCAATGAGCCATCGGCTCCGCCCCTGTCTGAAATACTGTATATGAGTGAGACTGTTAGCAGTTAGCAATTTCTGTCCTTAGCATCTGACTCGGGATCAGAAGAAAGATGTTACTCTAAATAGTAGGTGTGGGCAGTCCAACCTTAGATCCAGGATCAGTAGAGCACAAGAACAACCTTGACTGGACAGACTCCAGAGGTGATGGACCATGACATGCAACACCCACATTTTGCATTTCACCACTGGGGGGTTCAAAGTGCAAGATAATCCAAAATAAAGGGTGCAGGGTCACCTTATTACCATGTCACATTCCTGTTTTATATTAGTGAAACAAATGTCACTACACTATTTTTCTGGTTTATATTAGCAGTCATATTAAAAAACTAAACCAATGGGGACACAGAGGCAGGAACAAGTGAGTGGTATTGTGTGTGTGTGTGTTGCTCTTGCCTCTGTGTTTCACTGGTATTTGTGTCAGGATGATCTAATCAAACATCCATAGGCTCAGTCTTTCTATAACTTGTATGACTTATACGGCTTGTAGTGACATTTGAATCACCAATGTAAAAGAAGAAAGCAATAAGGTAATGTGCTTTCTATTTCCGATAGACGTTCATGCAAATCTGGTATTTTTAGAGCTCCTGGAAACATTTTGCCTGGCGAACAAAAGATATTTGCAACTTTGCCTCCAGTGAGCTCCAAGTATAATCCCTGACTTTGCACATTAAAGTAATTCTAGAAGGAATAGAAGTGAGAAGAAGTGAGGAGAATCAAAACTGTAATGGATGACAAGGTAACATCTAGTCTCTCAAACACGAGACAGGTCACAGGCCCTCCAAGCAGACACACAACAAACTTAACAAGACATGCAAATTAAAAGAAACGATCTTTTACATCAAATATATTGTGTTGTTTCTGTACTCTAAATTGGTTTTAGAATCTTTTTTTTATTTCAGTTATCATTTCAGTGGTTTATTGTGTTCACCTTTCATCACTTGTGTGAAAATATGACACTTTTTAAGACGAGCAAATTACAAGTTGTGGATGTCAATTTATAAGAGTAAAGATAAAGATAAAAGTTTTGTAATGCATTTGAGGGGATTGGAAATCCTTATATTCAGACTTACGTTGCTCAAACTAATCCAAACCAGCAAACAGTGTATATAAACCACCTGCCCATCCATAGGGACACCTCAAATGAGGGAAGAAAAAAATTTCAAAATGTTTAACTCTTACTAATACTATTTTAATACTATTATTTCGAAATATTACCAAAAAAGTGCACAACAACATAACTACATAGCCTATTTTCTGGGTTGCACGCAGCATCACCCCACTGCATCACCCCCCCCCCCACCCCGCTCTTAGTTAGACTTACCTGATTGTGGGGGATGGGTGAGTTATCTGAACTAGTGAGTGACACTGACCGTGAAACGTGATACGATTAACATCAGTAGCCTAATTCAAATATATATCATGTCAAAAAGACCAAAGCCTTCTGGTGCCAAGGGAAGAAAAAGACGACAAGAGGAGGAAAAACAGGAAGCAGACAGAGGTAATGTGATGAATGAATAGTTTATCTGTTGCATAGTAGTTATCGCTGGAGCAGAGTGTTACTAGCTTACTTTGGATGATAGTAACGTTTGCTGATTTAATAAATAGCTAGAGTTAAGGTCAGTTACTCCCACCTTAAATTCATTAGGGAAAGTTGGAAAGACTATTCAGGTGTTTGATAGGGTGACCATACGTCCTCTTTTTCCCGGACATGTCCTCGTTTAGAGACGCATGTTTTAGGTCCCAAAACAAGGACATGTCCGGGAAAAAGAGGACGTATGGTCACCCTAGTGTTTCGGGGATAATCTACATCATAATTTTGAGGAATACACTTTTTCTTTTAAGTGTGCTGCATGAACCATCCACTGTCTGCCTCAAGAAACCAGGCATACATCATCTTAGTCTAGTCAGCCAACATTAGCTCTGCTTGTGACAGTCAATTAAAATGCTTTTCCTTTTCCATCCCCTTTTGTAATTAATAGTTGTAAGTAGGGCTGGGCGATAAAATGATAATAATTATCGCAATATAATTTTACTCGATAGAAATACAATAAATGTTCAATATAATTAATTTCCATGCTTAGATAGCATGCACAGAAATGAATCATAAACTGCCAATCATGTCGCAAGAATAGAGGTATGTATTGCGCAAGTTAGCACGGTGAGGGGTATAAATTCAGGCCAGCATGTGATATTGTTTACAGCCACAGTGGCTGACAGGCTTGTAGTTGGCGCGGAATAAGCAAAATAAGTGAAATGAGTGACACCGAAGAAAAAGCATTGCCCATGACCAGCTCGAAGGACGAAGACATCATCGACAAGAAAAGTCACTCAAGTAGTTTGGAGATATTTTGGCTATTTACAACCCGACAAAAAAACAGAGCAGCGTGCACTGCAAACTGTGCTGAAGACACATGCCATCAAAGACTGGCAACACCACAAACCTGTTTCAACATTTGAAACAATATCACCCGTTAGAACACGTAGAAAGTAAGAAATTACAGTCCAAAACGAGTGTTGTTAGTGGACCCTCGATAAGCACCAGGCCAGTACCCAATGCGACAACCCAGCAGCAAACGATTGTATCAGCATTTTCCAGCACCGTGCCTACGATAAAAAAACGAAAAGACACAAAGACATCACAAATGCAATTGCATATTGCATTGCAAAAGACATGCTTTCCATTAGCACTGTAGAAAATGAGAGATTCAAGAAGTTTATCAGCTGTCACAGGGCAGCTTTAAAACCTGAGACTGTAGACAGACTTGTCTTTCTTGCCCGTAACTTGTAGGATAATGGCTTTGCTTGTTTAACACTTATACAGAAGATACTGACCACAGTTGAGATTTTTCTTTTGTCTACTTATTTTGTTTACTTTGTCAGCTAAAACACTTACAAAATGTTTTAACCAGTCTCTATAAAGGGTTTGGCATGCTGACCAGAATTAAGACTTCTTTGACTATTTATTGTTTTATTTATTGACATTATCCTTTAAAACACTTTTAAGCTCTGCAGTCTGAGCCATCTTACATGTGTGCTGTATCACACTGCAGCACTGTTTTTATTTTTCTATTTTCAAATTTTCTATTAAGATATTTATTTTGTTGAGGAGAAAGGACTGAAAAAGGATTTGACTTAATTTTTCTCATGCATATGTTGATGTTGAAAAATATTTTATAATTATAATTGTTTTGAATGTTCTACCTCAGATTTGTGAAATGTTCCGCTGTTGGGCAAGTGTTTGTCATGCTCTGATCATAAAGAATGGTTTAAAACCACAATTAACTGTGGTGGTGGAATTCGCTGCGATGCAAGTGGCACCAGCTAAAATCGTACCTAGGGCATCAAATTGGTCAGGGCCGGCTCTGCTAATAGATGTGCTTAAATTCATATCAGACATCTTTGGAATTTCTCATCTTATTGAAATTATTTTTAAACCCACAACAAATAACACCATATGAAAGCCAGGAATTGAAGAAACAGAAGAAACATCTTCCTCAGAAAAATCCTCTCTCTGTTTCCCAATTCAATTTCTGTCTCTATGTCCCAGAAAAAAGACACAAAAAAAGAATCCTATGAAGATATAAAAGACATGACAGAAGAATTCATTTTTGTCCGTGGAAGACAGTGAAATAAAACTCCACTGGTGGTTTTGTTCCAAGCCACATATGATGATACTGTCAGAAAATAAAACTCAGAAAAACAATTGATTGACCAAACCTAGTCTAAATGGTCAACTTGAAAATTAAATTCAAGCTCCGATTATCTTGAACATGTTAAAAGATAACTATAATCTTATCTATTTTTTTTTAGATAACAGGCCTAGATGCAGATTAGAACTCAGACAGAGAAAACTGGGCACACAGGTTTATTAAGTCCAGAGGGCAATCCAGAAACGAAGTCAAGGCAGGCAGAGTCAAAAAACCCGAGCAGACACGGCGACCAAAACCACAGGGCAGGAATGAGGAGTGAAGTTGGGAAAACAGGCAAGAAAACATAACCGGCAGGCAGACACGATGAAAAGCTCCAGATGCTCTCGCTCGCTACCTGCTGCTCCTCACCTGTTTCGTGCTCTGCAAATCCTGTTGCTCGTTCCCCGAACGACAGATGCATGGTGTCCAGATGCCAATTGGCTAGGACCCAGCCAGGACCCAAACCCGGAGTACTCGCCGATTCCAACACCCTCACAAAGACTACAGACATAAGTAGCCAGCTAGTTACGTACGATGGCTTCTCGCAGCTCTGTCTCTCCCATCCTTAGCTCTCTCCTCCCTCTCGCTGTCTCCCCTGCTCTGTGTGCAACATGTTTAGTTATTCCTTCTCCGCCATTACTACCAACTTTACCTGTGTTAAATGCGAGCTAAACGCTAGATTGATGGAGAAGATAGCAGAATTAGAAGCACGCATCTGCACCTTATACGAGATTGAAGCAAGTGAAAAGTTTATCAAATCTTTTTCAGTACCGGATCTGTCAATTAGCCTTTCCCCTAGTTCAACCCCGGCAGAGCCTTCGCAGCAAGGCGAGTGGGTTACGGTTCGGGAAAATAGACGCAAGCGCAAGCGCAAGCCCCCAGTGCACCACCAACCCTCGGTTCACGTTTCCAACAGGTTCTCCCCCCTCAGTAACACACCTGCTGAGAAACCTGTTAAAAGAGCCCTGATTATTGGCGATTCTATTCTTAGAAACGTGAACGTAGAGACACCAACGACCATAGTCAATTGCATTCCTGGAGCCAGAGCTTCTGACATAGAAGCCAATTTGAAAGTGCTGGCTAAAGCTAAAGGTAAAAGTAAAGCTAAATACTCTAAAATTGTTATTCACGTCGGCGCTAACGATGTCCGCATGAGACAATCGGAAGTAACAAAGTTAACTATTAAATCGGTGTGCAGGATTGCTAAACCAATGTCAGAATCAGTAATTTTCTCTGGCCCCATCCCCATGCTGCACGGTGACGAGATCTATAGCAGATTAATGCCACTTAATCATTGGTTGTCTGAGTGGTGCCCCTCTAACAACATGAATATCAATATAAATAATTGGCACAAGTTTTGGGGGAGGCCTGGTCTTTTAAAGCGAGATGGCATCCATCCCTCGAGGGAGGGTGCAGCTATCATCTCTAGAAACATGGATCATAGTCTGAATTCCTCTAAACCTTGACTTATCAGGGCCAAGGCCAGGCAGCAGACTTTCTGTCCTACACAGATGTCTGCTTTTTCCCTTGAACCACCACTTAAAGTCAATCCCATAGAGACAGTGTCTGTTCCATGACCCTCGGTCCCAAACTTCTTAAAAACATCCAGTAGGGGCATTTGTGCTGATTTGATAATTTTGAAATTTTGAAAAGTTTTACAAACCTGAAAGTAGTACCTGTACACAAATGGTCTTTAAGATTGGGTTAATAAATATCAGATCGCTACAACCTAGATATATTAATAAACAAATTGATTACTGATCACCATTTTGATATCTTATGCCTGACTGAAACATGGCTTAAACCTTATGACTTTGTTGCTCTTAATGAATCAACTCCTCCCAGTTACTGTAATCACCAGGTCCCTCGACCAACTGGTAGAAGTGGCGGCGTTGCTGCTGTACACAGCTCCAAACTCTGTGCCACCCTTAAACCTGGCTATAACTTCCATTTGTTTGAGCTGTTAGTACTTAGCTGTGCACATCCTGACAAGACTGCATTTCAGCTATTTACCCTTGTAATAGTTTACAGGCCACCTGGCCCTTACAGTGTTTTCTTACTGGAATTTGCCAACTTTTTATCTGACCTGGTTGTCAATACAGAAAAGGCTGTGATAGTAGATGACTTTAATGTGCATATGGATAATGAACATGACCTGTTCAGAACAGCATTTTTGTCCATCATCGAATCCATTAGACTCTATCAAGCTGTGGATAAACCCACACATTACCACAACCATACTCTAGATTTGGTCGTCACACATGGAGCAGACAACCAGGTAGAAATTATGCCACACAATCCTGTGTTATCCGACCACTATCTCATCTCTTTCAATTTACCACTAACGTGCTTCATATACTCGGAGCCTAGATCTTCTTCTAGGCGAACGTTTTGCTCTCTTACAGCCAATGCCTTTATCGACGAGCTCCCTACATCATACTACCTGCACAACGAAATCTCCTCTAGTTTATGCTCAACTGAAATTAACCTACTCACGGACAGTATTGACTCTACTTTGCAAAAAACTCTGGATGCCGTTGCTCCCCTCAAAAGGAAGAAAATCACAGACAAGAAGCTAGCACCTTGGTATAACGACCATACTCGTGCTCTCAAACAAGCTATGCGAAAACTCGAAAGAAAATGGTGCTCCACCAAATTACAGGTTTTTCTCCTGGCGTGGAAGGAAAGTCTCCTAACCTACAAGCATGCCCTCACAGCTACCAGATCCAAATATTTCTCTACCCTTATTGAGAGAAATAAGGACAATCCTAGGTACCTGTTTAGCACTACCGCCAGATTAACCAAGAGTCCTGCATCAGTTAACCCTACCATACCAGCAATTTACAGTAGCAATGATTTCATGAACTTCTTTGATAGTAAAATCTTAAAGATAAGAGAAACAATACAAAAATTCTCATCGACTTCTGCCCCCTGCCTGGCCAGTCCCGTTCCAGATTGTGTAGATATGTCTATTAGGCCTGCCTCGCGCTTTGACTCTTTTATACCCATTGAATTTAGTGACTTTTCTTCTTTTATCAATTCATCTAATAACTCTACCAGCCAACTTGACCCCATGCCAACTGGCTTCCTAAAACAGCAACTGCCTGCAATTGGCACACCGCTATTAAATCTTATCAACACCTCCCTTACATCTGGACACGTACCTCAGCCCTTCAAAGTAGCAGTTATCAAACCTATTCTGAAAAAGCCCAATCTTAATCCCAATGACCTGTCAAACTATAGGCCCATCTCAAACCTTCCATTCCTCTCGAAAATTCTGGAAAAAGCAGTATCAAAGCAACTCTGTGCCTTTTTACACTCTAACAACATTTTGGAAGTTTTCCAGTCCGGATTTAGACCTCACCACAGTACGGAAACCGCTCTCCTGAAAGTGCTCAACGACCTTCTACACTCCTGTGACAATGGCTGTATCTCTCTTCTTGTGATACTAGACCTAAGTGCAGCCTTTGATACCATTGATCATTGTATCCTCCTGGACCGCCTCAAAAACCTGGTTGGCATAAGCGGACAGGCCCAGAACGATATCAGTTTGTTTCCATTAACAACGAATCTTCCACTCGTTCCAGAGTAAGATATGGTATACCTCAAGGATCTGTGCTTGGGCCTCTGCTCTTCTCGTTATACATGTTGCCTCTTGGTGATATCATCTGTAAACATGACATTAATTTCCACTGTTACGTGGATGATACTCAGTTATACATATCAGTCAAACCCAATGTCCCTCTGAATATACAGTATCAGACATGGAGGCCTGCCTAACAGATGAAAAGAATTGGATGGCCCGAAATTTTCTCCTCCTTAACTCAGACAAAACTGAAATATTAGTCATAGGCCAAAATTCAATCAGGAGCAAACTCACTCATTTTACACTGGACCTTGATGATGTCTCCCTTGCCCCGAGTGCAGCCATCAAAGACCTTGGTGTTGTTATTGATCCTGAGCTCTCTTTTGAAACTCACATAACTAACACCTCTAGGACTGCCGTCTTCCATCTGAGAAATATAGCTAAAATCAGGAAAATCGTATCAATTAACGACGCCGAAAAATTAATCCAGGCCTTTGTAACATCCAGATTAGAATACTGTAATGCCCTCTTGTCAGGATGTGCAAACGTCTCATTAAAATCCCTTCAGCTGGTGCAAAATGCAGCTGCTCGAATCTTAACTAAAACTAAACGCTTTGAGCACATTACCCCAGTTCTGGCTTCTCTCCATTGGCTACCTATTAAATACTGGATCGTTTTTAAAATACTTTTACTCACATTTCAGGCTTTAAATGGGCTTGCCCCTCCTTATCTTAAGGACCTTCTTCACCCATATCTTCCGCAGAGAGCCCTTCGCTCGCAAAATGCTGGGCTTCTCATCATTCCAAGAGTGGGCAAAACTACTGTAGGCGTTAGAGCCTTTTCCTATCAAGCCCCTCTACTGTGGAACAGCTTACCCACCGAGATTCAGGGAACAGACTCTCCCTCCACCTTTAAGTCTAGGCTCAAAACATATCTTTATAATAAATCCTTCAGCTGAGGGACATGGCCTGGTGCTGGCGTGGATCATAGAGTCTCCGGTGGACTAAGTGGTCATTGCTTTCATGGACTCTGTGCCGTGATCTGGTGTTGACTGTCTTAGGGTCGCCCTCATGACTATGCCGGTCCCTTGCCTCCCGTCCCCTAGGTATGCTGCCATAATGTTAGCCTGCCGGGGTCTTTCCTTGTTGCACACCTTTTTCTCTACCCCTCCTCTCCTGCCTCTCTGTTCTACATCCCTGCCATTCTTATCATCCACTAACCACTGTTTTCTGTTTGCTTCCTATCCCTGCTCAGGGCTCCTGTCTGGAGCTGTAGTCCAAGTGTCTCATCCCGTTTTCCAGTCCTGCTACCTCGCTCCCCTGCCCATCAAAGCCAACTGCGTTCCAAGAACCGGACATCCTAGAAGACATTCTTATAATTGCTCTGCTGTTAACTACTATTGTCTATCAATCGTAAATGTCTTAAAGTACATTTTATAACTTGTCTTTAACTCTATCTGCCCAGTGCCGGTCAGAAGCAGATGGGCCCCCCATATGAGCCTGGTTCTGCTCAAGGTTTCTTCCTGATAGGGAGTTTTTCCTTGCCACTGTTGCCTTAGGCTTGCTCTCAGGGGGTCTCAGGCCTGGGAACAATGTAAAGCTGCTTTGTGACAACTTGTGTTGTAAAAAGCGCTATACAAATAAAAATGAATTTGAATTGAATTGAAAAGACAAACGGCGAATAACGACACAGCGAACCGGGACAAACCAGCAACGAGACAAGACACAAGCAGGACTAAATAGGGCAAGGCTGATGAGAAGACGGGATGCAGGTGAAGACAGTCAGGCAATCAGGTGGGCGGTGACAGGGCAGAGAGCAGTGCAGGGCTGGAACACAGGGAAAAACAAAAGCACATGGCCAAGGGAAAACAAAACAACTGGCTAAGACACCGCAGTCCTGACAAAACAGCAGAAGGAGATTGTCTCAAGCAAACACTAACTGGGTAGACTTGTGTGAAATGGTGTAGTACATTTATCAAAGGACGCATCACCTGAAATTATAAAAGTGGGAACAGCAATTCAGCCCTAGTGCATCCATAGGCAGCCCCAAGGCAAAGACTAGTGTTGTGGTTATTTATCGAAGTGCTGATCCAGGTCCTTAATCCAGTTCCAACTCTTCCCTTGCCTTTGGAGACCTCATCTTTGGTGACTGTACACATGAAACTGGAAGGCTTTATCACCCTCCTTGCCCTAAGAACACATATCTTATTGATGGTAGGAACAGATGAGCAAGCAGGTCATATTTTATCAGAGGGAAATGACTGGACCAAAGATGCTTCTGCCCCTAAGTAACGTGTCAGTATTCTGTTAAATTATTTGTTGTCACCCACAGTAAATTATTAAACATTAAGAGAATAAGAACACAGCTGTAGTTGAAATTAAATGTGGCATGCAGTGATTGTTTTATAGGCGGCTTTTCGTATAAATTATAAAAAGGAGTTTTATGTTCCACCAAAAGTAATAACCTTGTTCACTGTCTTAGACATTTAGATCATCCTGGACAGCATCCATGGCTATAAGTCCCCTTGAATCTGTGTTGTACTGCAGTTGCTTCTATCATTTAGATGAAAGAGGAACTTTTTTCATGCAGGTGCAAATATATGATGCATTGTTCAGGTTCTTGTGTTGTAACTACTATGCATAAATTTTTAACTTAACACTTAACATGCCTTGCCAAATTCCTATGATGTCAATGTTGTAAGAGATCATTAGAGACAAAGGCTTTTTGTGTTTCTGTCAATGCTTCACTAACAAGGATCAAGTCCTCATCTATTTAAACATGGCATTAATCCGTTGTAATACACATACTTTCCTTGGATTCCTTTAATTTATGGAACACATACACATTTACAAACACACACACACTGGTTCGCTCATTCACAAACACATACATGTCTGATCCAGTGCATGAAGGCTGTGAAGTGCGTTACTGTGGCAGATTTGTAAATAACTGATGAAAGCACTTATATCACAGGATCGCTTCACTCTGCAGCTCACCAGTGCTGACAGCAGTCTTGTCAGAGACACTGCAGAATATGACGGAGGAGGATCATGTGATATCAGAAAAAGCTAACACATGAAAACAGGAAATGGACAAAATAAAATGTTTGCAAGCCACCTCACAGATTCTATCTGCTCATGTCTCTTGCAGACTTGTGTCATCATTTATGCCATTAGGGGGCAGTAATGTCCTCTTGTTTTTCAATGATATTTTCCCCCCTAAATGCATTTTTTTAATATTTCCGTCCTCTCAGTCCACGCACTGTTGGTCCACACTCATTACATAACCTTGTGAGCATTAACTAGTGTGTTATTTTTCAAGGCTGCATTGCACAGAAGCCATTAAGGAATGCCTGCCCTACACTGATACGTAGTTTTCAACTGAAAAATGTATATTGAATCTGATTTTAACAACCTGAAAAAAATGCTAATATCTGTGGCCTCGGGTCTCCTGTTCCATTCACAATGCACCAGAGGCAGTGCTGTTTTGCTGGGTGCTGAACTCCCCCGCCCAGCACGAAAGCTGAGGTCTGTGGACAGTGACCAGCACCAACGCCACTCCCCTGAATTTCTCCTTGTTGAAGTGCATGGAAAAGGGCTGGCTGAGGGTTTATTTATAAATTGGCCATTAGCTCACATGGTAAGGGACCACTGGGAACCAGGCAGCACGGCAAGGAGGGTCTGCTCTGCCAAGGATCAGAGCGGCTCTATTTCTTTTCTTTTTTTGTTTGATAATGATTGACTGCATGACTGACTGACTGAATGAATATGAGAGTGACACGTGAGACTTTGATGTTTCTCCTTCTGTGTTTTTTTTTTCTTTTTTCATTTTCCACCTCTGGCCGCAGCATGGTGAAGTGCATGTGTGAAATCAACCCTCTGCAGAGGCAAGGAGAGGCTGCTGTGCCCTTTAGTGAGAAGAAGGCTGAGCGCTCGGACAGCTCTCATTCATACACCCCCCTCCCCCCACGCTCCAGCCCCCTCTCCACCCCTCCTCCTCCTCTGTTTTTGATGGAGAGCTCTTGTCTACCCCCCCCCCCCCCCCCCACACCCCATTCTCCCCCAACCCCCACCCCCCCTGGATCTGGGAGCCTATTTTGGATTCCACTCAGGTGGTCTAATCTGCGGCTTGGTGTCCTGGTGTCGGCCAGGTTGAACTGGCACTACTGGGAGCACACTTTTCTTGGTGGCCCAAAATGGGGCATGGGCCCTCACACTTCTGTCTCACCAGCTCTGTCCTCAGAGGGAGTAAGTCACGGGGTCACTGTAATTAATCACACTACAGGGCCGCATGTTAACATTTATTTCTACATTAATATTGACATTAACATTTATTTCTACATTATATTAAGTCTACATATCTACAGTATATAAATGTGCCCTGTGTCCTAGGAAAACCAGTTGTTATAAGGTGCTCATAATATTTATATACTTATGACAATGTTTGTTTTGCCTTTTGCAGTGGCTATTAAGGTGTCAGTGAAGCTCGGTAAGACCCACCAGCTTGACTGACTTTTTCTTAGTGCGATGAGTTTGTTGCTGTGGTATGAAGACATACTATGCAGTGAACACAGATGCAGTGACATCCTCCTCTCAGCTGTGTGCTTCCCTTGGGAGGCCGGTGCGAATGCAGGTTAGACAGGACACTCTCTCTCTCTCTCTCTCTCTCTTTGCCATAATTAACATTCCTTTATTAACTTTGAGCTGATGTAACTGCATGGGGTTTCAGGCTGAATTCCAGGCTGGGCTTTTTTGACCTTTGCACATTTTGACCATGTAACTGAACAAAGATTCCAGCTATGCTTCCTCTATCTCAGTATCTGTTTTTCAGCTTGCTTCATGCAAGTGTTTTCCCAGTTTTTAATGATGTCATAAGTCATGTCTTTTGCGCAGTAATTGAAAGTAAACAGATTATATTATTGCAGTGAATATTGCCAGAAGATTGAATGAAATTTGATGGTCTTTAATAACTTCTAAGGTTTCACAGCTGTAGAATAACCACAGTGCAACTTATGGTAATTCTGTTTATGAAAACAAAGCCTTACTCATGCCTACAACTATAGTATAAGAAATTGGATCGCTCAATTTCAAATGAACCTCAGATGATTACAATACCTTAACCACAGAAATGTTCTTGGATAATAGCCATTATTAACTGATAGTTTCCAAGGCACTGAATATTGCCAGTCCAGTAATGTTACATGAGAAATATGACGATTTACAATTCTTGGTCAGATGCAATGGAATTCCTCTATGGAAAAATGTCAGATGTGACCCTTTTCCAATGAATAGCATAAGAGCAAAAATGAATGATTACACTTTCCCCAAGACAGCAAACTTGGGCAGAAAAGGGGAAAGAATAGAAAATTATCTATCAGAAGCAAGCAGCTATCCACTCAGTGTAGCTACATGGTTATTAAAGTCAGCCAGGTTGGCCAGGGTGCTTATGGTGTAGGCCTGCTGCTTTTTGTGGAAGCTTTTGGCAAGCTATCCATTCTCACACTAATTTCTCTAAGATGTTTAGATATCACAAATAGGTGTTTTCAATGGTCTGTGCCAGCCTGTGAGAATTCAAAGATGCTTGACAGTGGGATAACACTCTCCTAATGATGTTTGCTCCACACAATAATGCATCACACAACAGGAAACAGCTTATTATTTTAAGTCTTGCCATTTGCCGGCTGGCTCACTCTGATTGTAAAATCATTGAAGCCATGCCTGCTTTCAAAAGTTACACCTTTCTCTTGTGCATTGCACTCCAGTGCAATTTTAGCATTGCCTTGCAACATTGGTACATGCATAGTTACATTTGAACTTAACTTAGTTTAAACTCAGTTATAATATAAACTATTAGATAAACTGATGCAGCTGCAGTGCCTGTGTTACTTCGTCTCAGTGATATAATACTTTAGCTGATGTATTTTCTGATTTGACCATTACCACTTAGAATGGGCATTGTGTTTTGCAAATAACTGCTGCTGTAGAGCATTGTCTAAATAATGTATCTGATAAACTTGCAGTATGTCTTTCACTTATTGTTCATTGTTAAGATATTCTTCAAAACTAAAATTTGACTACTGAGAGTCAAATAGAAAACAGCTCATAATAATGTGATTTGTAGCATATGCTTTTTTGTCTTGCATATATTCATGTACAGTTGGGCACCCAAGCCAGTATTTAAGAGATTTTTTAATGGATGCTGGAAAGGCATCAAATATAAACAGATAATGCTTTTGCTGATGTGGACATTAAGTGTTCCATTCCCCTTGAAAATGGAACGTTCTAGCTGTGGTGTCTGAAGGACCTGAAATATTAAACCTATCAAAATCAATATGTGACTGTATCCCTTTGGGTCTCAGCAGACCAGATTGTCTAAAAAATCTTGTTATTGTTCAGTTGCTTTATTTTCAGATGTCTCATAAAGCAATGAGTCTGTAATCTAAGCACCAAGGACACTGGGGCATGAGCAGTGATACAAAAATCACACTATGATTGTTTTAGTTTACAAGCCATAATGTTACAGCTGATAGTGAATGAACATAAAAGACGCAGATAAATGTAGACGCAATAAAATGTTATGGCTTTTGTTTTAGTGCAAAAAAAGTGTTGTATTAAACAGTTTTTTGTCTCAGAGATTTAACTATTGGTCCCGCGATGCTATGTGATAGTGATCCCTCCATAAACTTTGTGGGACATTACATGCTCTGTAAGCACTCCTTAAAACTTCCTGGTGCCATCTGAGTATGGATGAGGGTGGGCCAACTGTCAAACAGGAGGGGAGGGGGGGATCAAAGTTATAGGCAATGCAAACAAGTTGAGAGACAAACAAATAACATGGAATTGTATCACAGTAGAGCAAAGGCAAGCAGCAAAACATGCTGGGTGAAGTTAAATGTACCTTCTTTACACAGTCACTTGATGACCTCTGTGTTACCTTTATCAAGGATTCAGCATTGCAGAAGTTTTTCCAGATATTATCATTTTTTATGTCTCACAAATAGTGTCATTACTTTGCTTGGCATGGTTCACTAACAGTACACAGTTTATGTTAATACATATCCATCAACATTGAGCAATTCAGTTTAAGTACTTTACTCAAGGACCCCCCAAGTAGAAACAAACTTGTTAACCCCTCTGATGTTTCTGACAATGACCAAGAACACACATGGTGGAATAAATTGGCTTCACTCTACCAGGGGATAGCGGTGGGTATGTCAGCCAGGGGTTTGTCCGTCTCATTGCAAGCTATTGCCTTGCGCTGGTCAATCGGGTGCCCACATTCTGCCTGTATGAAGCTGTGCATGGTGTTTTCTTCTGATTATGTCTGTGCAGGAGTTGTTAGCGGGTGATGTGCAGCATCGCTATGATACAGCTGGGCATTCCAAATTGAGAGAAAAAAGGGAAAAGTCCTTAAACACTCCCTGTTTTTTTTAAAGAATACATCTATAATAATGTATGCACACCAAAAATATAATGTCACTGGTGTGTTTTTTTCATTTAAACATGTGTTTTGATATACTCTGCAGCTTGACTCACCTGAACTTGTGCATTCAGAAAGTATTCAGACCCTTTCACTTTTTTTCACATTTTGTTATGTTGTAGCCTTATGCTAACATAATTTAAATTCATTTTTCTGTCATCAATCTACTCTCAATACCCCATAATGACAAAGCAAAAACAGGACTTTCTGAAACAGAAATTTCAGCAAATTTATTAAAAATAAAAACTGAATTGTCACATTGACATGAGTATTCAGTCACTTAACTCAGTACTTAGTTAAAGCACCTTTGGCAGCAATTGCAGCCTCGAGTCTTCCTGGATATGATGCGACAAGCTTTACACACCTGAATTTGGGGATTTTCTGCCATTCTTCTCTGCAGATCCTCTCAACCTCTCTCAGGTTGGATGGGGATGTCGGTGGACAGTCATTTTCAGGTCTCTCCAGAGATGTTCATTCGGTCTCAAAGTCCGGGCTCTGGCAGGATCTCTCAAGGACATTCACAGACTTGTCCCTAAGCCACTCCTGCATTGTCTTGGCTATGTGCTCAGGGTTATTGTCTTGTTGGAAGGTCCACGTGGTCTTGTTGAAGGTCCTGAGCACTCTGGAGCAGGATTCCATTAAGGATATCTCTGTACTTTGCTCCGTTCAGCTTTCCCTCAACCCTGACCAGTCCCTGCAGCTGAAAAACACCCCCACAGCATGATGCTGCCACCACCATGCTTCACCATTAGGATGGTATTGTGCAGGTGATAAGCGGTGCCTGGTTTCCTCCAGACACTTAGAACTGAGGTCAAACAGTTCAATCTTGGTTTCATCAGACCAGCGAATCTTGTTTCTCACAGCCTGAGAGTCCTTCAGGTGCTTTTTTGCAAACTCCAAGCAGGCTTTCATGTGTCTTTTACTGAAGAGATGCTTCCGTCTGGCCACTCTGCCATAAGACCCAGAATGGTGCAGTGTTCCAGTGATGGTTGTCCTACTGGAAGTTTCTCCCATCTCCACACAGGATCTCTGGAGCTCAGCCAGAGTGACCATCCGGTTCTTAGTCACCCCTCTTACCAAGGCCCTTCTCCCCCGATTGCTCAGTTTTGATGGGCGGCCAGCTCTAGGAAGAGTACTGGTTGTTCCAAACTTCTTCCATTTAAGAATTATGGAGGCCACTGTGCTCTTAGGAACCTTCAATGGAGCAGATTTTTTTTTGCTTTCCCCTAATCTGTGCCTCAACTGTCTCTGAGACCTGCAGGCAGTTCCTTTGACCTCACGGCTTGGTTTTTGCTCTAATATGCATTGTCAGCTGAGAGACCCTATATAGACAGGTGTGTGCCTTTCCAAATTATGTCCATTCAATGGAATTTACCACAGGTAGACTCCAATCAAGGTGTAGAAACATCTCAAAGGTGATCAAGAGAAATGGCATGCACCTGAGCTAAACAGCTAAGTGTCATAGCAAAGGGTCTGAATACTTATGTCAATGTGCTATTTCAGTTATTTTATTTTTAATAAATTTGCAAAAAAAAAAAAAATATTCAATCCTTTTTTTTGCTTTGTCATTATGGGGTAATTGAGTCTAGGTTGATGAGAGAAAAAAATTAATTTAAATTATTTTAGCATAAGGCTGCAACATAAGCAGTAGTAGTAGTAATAGTTTATTTCGGTCCTTATTAACAATTTTACAAAATGAATACACATAGAAATAAATAAACAACAACAAATTTTGACCGAAAAGGTGTAGGCTGAAGCTTTAGCTTATTTTACCTACCCTTTTTACATAACATGTTCTGATAGGCAACCCTTTCTCTACTGGGTTTAGGCTATATGAAGACAAAACAATACCAAAGCAAAAACAAAAGTTCCAAATGATTCAGACACAATACTGATCATATCTCAGTTATTTATTTGTTTACCACCTTATTTTTAAACATTTTTTTTAATTCACAAAGTGAGCTACACTTTCTTAACTCCTTGTCACAACTATTCCACAATTTTACCCCTTTGACAGATATACATCTATTTTTACATTTGTTCGTACCTTTCCTTTCCTATATATATTCCCCTAAGTTCATATTGGCTCTCTCTAATTTGAAACAACCTCTGAATACAGTTAGGAAGTAACTTGTTTTGTGCTTTGTACATTACCTGTGCAGTTTTAAGATCAACTAGATCACAAAATGTTTAAGTATGTAAGGTAATAAATAGTGCATTGGTTTAATAATAATCTAATCGACTTACAATTTTTATGGCTCTCTTCTGTAGTGTGAAAATTGGATTTGTGATGATTTTGTACATGTTTCCCCATACCTCTACACAGTAGGTAATGTATGGAACTATGAGAGAACAATACAGTATATACAGTGATTTCTGATTCAAGATATCTTTAGTTTTATTTAATATTGCAATGGTTTTGGACATTTTTGTTTTTACATTATTTATATGTGGTTTCCAACATAATTTATGATCAATTATTATGTCCAGAAATTCATTTTCATACACTCTTTCTATTACAACATTGATCATAATTTTCCTTGACTATTGATTTGCTGATTACCAAATATTATAAACTTTGTTTTGCTTAAATTCAATGATAACTTGTTAATATCAAACCATTTCTTTAATACTTTCCATTCCCTTTCTAATGTATTCAGAAGTCGTTCCAAACTTTTCCCAGAGCAATATAAGGTAGTGTCATCAGTAAATAACAAATGTAAAATAAGTGAAGAAGTCTGAATACTTTCTGAATGCACTGTATCAGATATACCCAGCCAAGAGAAACATCCTCCTCTTATGAAGCCATCATGTTTTGGTCTAGCAATGTAAAGTACTATAATATGCTTTCAGTTGCATGGTTGACTTGTGTTCTTCAAAAAGATGGAAAAGACCAAAACAAGAGTTTCACCAACATCAGAAAAACCAAGTGAGAGTGTTTCTATCAGCTAACTTTCGATCCCTCTTTACAGGGCCATTGTCTCTACCAACAGACCCTGGTTGTGTCTGTCAAATCACAGCCTTTTAGAATTCTACCTTGCAACAGTTTTTCACCTGGTATTTTGCCTCAGTGAGGATTGTATGATTAATTCATTTGCATTAGTGCTTTAACAGGGTTGCCCCCCTTAGTTTTTCCGGAAAAGCTTGCAATGATATGTTTTTGAAGCAGTTTTGCGCAAACTCCTTTACAGATGAACCACAGAATTAACTCTGCCAGTGCCCGTCACTGAACAGTGAAGTGGTTTGTGGTACTGATCTCTAATTATGACACACAAGGTTTACATAACATCAGTATTACTTATTTGTATATAAATGGAGAACTTTCAAGCCTAGTGTCATGATGGTTTAGTTTCACATCTATTTGTTCACTCCATATACAATATTTCTCTATATATGTGTAAAAGGTAACTCAGCTTTTCGGTTTGTGTGCCTTTGACTGGTGCTGCCCACTGAGATTACACTAAGAAATAAAATGGAGGTGGTTGCTGGTTGCTGCATTTCTTTTCAGAGCAAGTTCAGTGGGTTCCACTCTCTCTCTCTCTCTCTCTCTCTTTTCTCATCCCTCATATCTCCTTTTACACATCCCCAGGGGATCCCAAATTAGTACAATCTAGTTTCTGAACAAATGCTTGAGATAGTGAGTTGTGAGTGTGACACACACTGTTCCCTACACACATGGCTAAAACCTGTGTTAGTCTGTGTTTCATTTGACCCCCTGAAGTGCTTTCAATGTCTGGATTTTTCTTCCCTCTCTCTCCCTCAATAACGAAGGGGATGGGTTTGAGTCAGGGCAAATTGAAGCTCGCAGGTGGTGTAGGTGGTGCTCCTCTTTAGCAAAGCTCTGTTATGGATTGATATTTCAAGAAAAAATGAAAAACTATTTTTAGCTTCATGTGATCTTTAAATTCTTTTCTCTCAGATGTTTGGTGGTAAACATTGCATAACACAAGGCAAAAAAAGCTGTCTGTGTCTGTCAGTAAACACACACACACACACACACACACACACACACACGCACATATACACACACAAATATGTTCATTTGTGAAATGTTCAAAGGATTCACACACATATATGTGGTATATATGTGGATGGATGTATGTGTGTGTGTGTGAATCCTTTGAACATTTCACAAATGAACATATTTATGCTAATGTCTTTGCAATATACAGTTTGCATTTGAACAAAATGAATATAAGTGTGTACATCTTCTCAAATGGTCGCACCTCCAATACATGGAAATGTCCATCATCCCAATAGTCCCAGCTCCAGAAATAAATGTTCGTATTTAGACCTGATTTAGTCAGGAGGCACATATGCCTATTGCCCTTGAAAGTTCATGTTCTGTCGGAATGGGTTTCATTCAGGTACATAATTTCCTCCTGAAAAAGGCAGCCCACTGCGCAAGAAGACGGACAGTTAATCTGAGGCTCATTGCTTTTGATGAAAGACTGTTGGTGGCATTGTGTTTCTTGGCAACAGGGGAGAATACTTCAAGCCTTACCAAAAAAAGCTTTCACTTGTACAAAAAGGACAAGTTACTCACATGTACAAATCACATGTTGGTACATGCGCATTTACCAAAACAGGTCCTGGCACTCAACACTTTTATGTGTATATAAAATCCTTTTCTGTGTTCAAGTGTAAAAACCATACAGTCCTCATATATAAGTAAATATACTTAAAATAACTACAACCCAAAGCTGGTATCAATATGGCACCATAACATATTTGCTAACATATTTGACAATTCAAACACTATTTGTAAACACAATTCCAAAAAACTCTACTTTTTTCAGGTAACCTAGTAGTGCTTTGATGGGCACTTCATTTTTCAACTGATTAAGAACAGGTGTGTTCCACTGATTTTCTCTTTGAAACAAAACTTGAGTCATATCCTTTTATCTGGAGAATTTTTTTTGATTTTTGATCTTTATGATTTTGGGGCAGTCTTACAACAGTGTAAAAAATCTCTGTTTGCTTAAATTTGTTACCTACGTAATGTAAGAACTAAGAATTTATTGATTTGCATACTTGATAATGAGTGATACTTCCTTCAGGATAATATTGGGATCAAGCAGCTGCTGGAATGACATTTGAAATGTTAGATGCTGCAGACCATATTCACAGACTGGTGGGTTTTGTGGGACATGCTGTGGTCATATACAGACATGGCTGGGATGCCATAAGTGTTTGTCTAACTGTGGATGATCGCCCCTTAGCCTTGCCTTAGCCCTCCCATACATCACAGACAACATTGACAGAATGGTCTGCCTTGATTTCCTCTGGGTGCTCACCCATTGTGACCTGCTTTCCCTGGACACGGATGGCGGAGGTCAGTGCTCGGACATATGAGGTCAGCAATTGATACCTGGTGAAAATAAATTGACAGTGTCCTTGTTGACAATGTTTTCCTGAGAAGGAGGAGTGAGGATTCTCTTCTGTGTTGTTACCACACCCTGTGCTGTTGCCACACCCTGTGCTTTGAAAAGGCCTCAGAAGAATTAGTCTTCTTCCCACTTGTTGAATTTTAGATGCTTCTGTCATTCCCTTACTTCATGTTCAAGGCCATGCCAGCCATTCACTGCATCAAACCAATATGCACACATTGAAAAAAAACAGTGGGAGAGTCAATGGTGTGCTTCTATATGGAAACACACTAATCTTCAGCATACTCTGATATTACAGATCTCTGCACCATCCATTTATCTATAAATGTGCGCTGCACATTTGTCTTTGCTGGCAGGACTGTCTGTAATCTCTTTGTTCTCCACCTCTTTTCCACATCACCACAGTAGATTACTCAGATCTGTCTGCCACCTCTAAAAAAACTAATTTCCTTAGTTGTGCTGTTGGATAGATTATCTATTAAAGTGCAAATAGAGAGAGAGGAAAAATGCCAATTTACATGGATTATGTTTTTTTTTTTGTTTGTTTAAACTACAGAGGAAAGGATAAAGAAGACATCTAAACACAGTTGTACACAGGGCACTGTTATGAGGAAATTTGGCAAAAGTATTATGTCCTTGTAGAGTGACACACAAATATCCCCCCACAAAGAGCCTGTATCAAGATAAAATGAAGCTCTCTACATCATAGAGTGGTCTGTGCCTGCACTATTGAAGTGAAACTTTTATTACTGGAACTCTTGAGAATCACCCAAGAAATGGTGGATGGAATTTCGAAGGCATACTAGCAAGTTACCAGGAAGGAGATCAACATAAGTGTTATGTGCATTTGACAGTTTTGGAGCTAACTGTGGGTCAGGCTGTGTAGCATAGGGGTTAAGGAGCAGGACTTGTAACTGAAAGTTTGCCAGTTTGATCCCTGCTGGGACACTGCTGCTGTACCCTTGGGCAAGGTACTTAACTCACAACTGCCTCAGTAAAATATCCAGCTGTATAAATGGATAACATTGTTAAGAACTGTAACTTATGTAAGTCACTCTGGGTAAGAGAGTCTGCTTAATAATGTAATGTATTACATTACATTATTGGCATTTACCAGGCACTCTTTTCCAGAATGACACACATCAGTTACAGCAGATCAGCTCCAACACAGCTGATTCAAATGATCAACTCGTTATGAACTCCTGAAGCTACTTAATAACAAACTGATCATTTGAATCAGCTGTGTTGCTGATTCAAATGCAAGGTGGGTACTCATGCCCATGCATTGGAATGGGTCAAAGTTGGAGAACACTCAGTTGATTAACAGCTACAGTTATGTGTGAAAATGTATGTGCATGAGTGTGTGAAAGCCAATACTGAAATCCAGCATTTCCATATCTACAGACCTCTCTCATTTTCATGTCTTCATTAGTTGGGAGTCTCAGCATACTGGATTACTACCTGCAACACACAGAAACACTTTTTTCCCCTTCAGTTCTGCCACTGATGACAAGGTGAAATATCTCATAAAGAGATTCTGTGTATGAAGACCTCAGTAAGTAGTCTGACTTGCAAATTGATGAAGCAGATATGGTCATTTTATTACTTTGACATGTATCACTGTGTGCTTGACCTTTTAGATTCTGAAATGACGCTATCATCTACATTAACGAAAACATTGAAAAAGGAATATTGCATGAAAACCACTGAGTGTGGGGAAGTATTAGTTTTGAGGCAAATGGAAACAAGGAAACATATGCCAGTAATTTAAGCAATACCTAATTTTATTGGAGACTAATTGATGCAAGGATTGCAGAAGCACATCTGCGTCATGCTTTTATTAACACATTGTTGATTAGCATGTGCTGAAATTTCATTGGGTATCATGAGTTGAATAAATAAAATTTTACATTCAAAATAATTGATTATGCTGAGAAAGGTGACAGTCACTGTATTGCAAGTGCTGGGAAGATTTCTGTCTTCACACTTGGCACATCATTTATTGTAATGGATGTGAGAGAACTTCATGAAGCGCACAGGCCAGACCAGGAAGAGCCGCCACCTCCCCTATTGATTTTTAAAGTGGAATAATGACACTTGCCCCTCCAATGGATGGAAGAATGACAGCCCCAAACAACTGATTGTACCATATCCTCACTTCAGAGGAGCAATCAGGTGCTATAATCCAACCATCACTCTCAGCAATACAGAGAAATACACGGTCATTTTGAGACACACCTGACTGATGGCATAGTCTCCAGGCAGAAAGGGACACACACAAAAACATCTGGCCAAGCTCATGACATCCCTTTCTTAGTTAAAAGTATTTTTTTTTCCATTGCTTTCTCATGATGCATCTGTTAGGCAACCAGTTTGGGTATTCAGGAAAAAAGATCTGTACAAGGTCTCCCTAAGTTCAATTGTTAATGTTTTCACTGAAAACATTGTATTGCTGGTTGTTTTTCTCTGCTTTATTTATCTGGGTCTCTGCAACCCCTGTCAACAACATTATACTTAAATGAGTCAAGACTCCTCTAAGATTCTGCATGAACTCTCTGATGCTCCGATGGACATCATGTGTTGTTTGAGGCACAGCCATGCACTGCTATGGTTGTAGTTGCCATAGTAATGTTGCAAGGCTTATGGGCTGCCTTCCCTTGTTCTCCCTTGTCCCAGTCCTTGTAACAAGGGGGCATTTGTGCAAAGTCAATCCAACTTAATAGTCTCTCATCACAGTATAATGGATCCCACTTCACATTAAGTGGCATTCATTCCTATGCTCTTAGACTGCAGCAGCACAGGTATCAAGGTTACCTGCATAATAGCTACTGTCTACATGTACATATTTATGTTGTGACTTCAAAAGCCACAAATGGGTTTAGTAATTGTGTGTACTATGCAGTAATGTATATGCCTACGGCAGGGTTCCCAGTAGGATTTTTTCTTGCCGGTCCAGTGTCTGAAAAGAATTTATTTGACTGGACAAATCTGAAACTTACCAGTCACGTTTCAATAACAGTCTATGTTACAAATGCAAATATAATGTACACCTAGGTTGAATGACAGCAACCTCAAATCAGTTTTACTATTTAATGAACGGTAACGATTAACCAAAATGAACGGTAATGATGAGCAAAACCTCAACATTAGCTGCTAAAATGTAGGTAATGTTTAGTATGAGCATTATTACCGGACATTTTGACTGGCAAGTTTTTAAATTATCTGTTTTTTATAAATTTTACCAGGCAAAAACCATGGCCTGCGGTGGTTCCAATACACCTATGAAGGTATAATTACATAGTAACTATAATTACATTGCAACAGACCCTACATTTTAAAGAGGGGTCCATAAATATATAACACGCCAATAAAATCTGTCACAATACCAACACACAGTATAGTGACTCACTCTCTCTTTGAAGCAATGGATTACTGTTTTAAGATCATTAAAATCCTTTTGAATGGTGCTGTTATTGACAAAAAGACCCACCACATTATGTAGATGTTCTTTAAGGAGACAAAACCCAAGGAAAAGGCTTGATTGGATGAACCAAATATTTTTAAATGTACTTAATAAAAGCCATTGACTTGACCAAGCCACTGATCTGGGCAAGCTTACTGACACTGTGATATCGTACATCAGCTCCTGCAAAGACATCTGCAAAAGGACTCACATCAGATACAACAATGACAAACCTTGGTTTACCACCAAGCTCAAACAGCTTCGTCGGTCCAAGGAGGAGGCCTACAGGAGTGGGGACAGGACCCTGTATAACCAGGCAAGGAACACACTCAAAATCAGTCAAATCAGGCCAGTCAAAAGGGTCTATCCTGAAAAGCTAGAAATTAGGTTTTCAGCCAATGACCCAATCATCAGTGTGGAAAGGCCTGCAGGACATCACTAGCTACAGGAAGTTGTCCCCCCGCAGCACGTAGAATCATTAGCTGGCTGAACTAAATGTATTCTACTGCCGGTTCAAGAACACAATAGCCACACCCTCACCCCTCCAGTTCACACCTGGCACCACTCTCACCCTGTCCATACAAAAATACCCCCTTCCCCCGACTACACTGAGAATCTGTGAAAAAGAGATGTTCGCACACTGCTTCCATAAACAAAAGACCAGGACAGCACTAGGCCCAGGATGGAGTTTCACCCTCCTGTCTGAAAAGCCTGTGACTGATCCTGTCTTCACAAAGATCTTCAGCAGGTCATTGGAGCTATGTGAAGTTCCCTCCTGCTTCAACTGCTCCATAATTGTATCAGTCCCCCTTACCGGGCCAACAGGTCCATAGATGATGCAGTCAACATGGGTTTACACCACATGCTCCAACACCTTGACTGCCCAGGGACCTATGCAAAGATCTTTTTTGTGGACTTCAGCATATCATTCAACACCATCAAACTAGAGCTACTCTCTGTGCCTGCCCCCACCTGTCAATGAATTTCCAGCTTCCTCACAGACAGGAAGCAGAAAGTGAGGCTGGGGAAACTCATAATCAGTACTGGCGCCTGCTCTTCTCCCTATACACCAAATGACTGCTCCTCCAAGGACCCTCAGTCAAACTCTTGAAGTTTGCGGATGACACAACAGTCATCGGTCTCATCCGAGATGCATATAGACAGACAGTTGAACAGCTGGCCTTCTGGTGCAGCCACAACTAAAAGCTGAACATCCTCAAAACAGTGGGGATGATGGTGGACTTCAGGGGGAATTCCACACCCCTGACCTTCCTCATCATATTGGGCCATACTGTGTCAGCTGTGGAGACATTCAGGTTTCTGGGAACTACAATGTCCAAAGACCTGAAGTGGGAGACCAATACCATCTCCATTGCAAAAAAGGGCCAGCAGAGGATATACTTCCTGCGCCAGCTGAAGAAGTTCAACCTGCCACAGGAATTGCTGGTCAAGTTCTACACAACAATCATACTGTACTCACCACCTCCATAATTCTCTGGTTTGGCGCTCTGCCACCAAACAACACATCAACAAACTACAGCGCACCATCAGGACTGCAGAAAACATCATAGGAGTTAACCTGCCCACACTCCGAGAGCTTTTCAATACCAGAGCCAGAAAACAGGCTGGCAAATTCATTGCTTACCCTTCACATCGTTGCCACCACATGTTTGACCTCCTTCCCGTCAGCAGGCGCTTCAGATCATTCCCCACCAGAACAATCTGACACTGAAATAGCTTCTTCCCACACACCATCACACTCTTGAACTGTTAAGCTAATGACTCACAGTGCAGTAGGTGTACAACTATAGATGTACATATCCATAGCCTGCAATCAGGTACACTTTACCTTATGCTGATGTGCAATAGCTGTCTAAAACAAATTGTTGTACAGACCCACAGCCTGCACTTCCTGTACACTTATTGTGCAGTAGCTGTTTACTTATTGTACAGTATCTGTTTGTATATATTTTTATATACCTCTTCATTCTATCCTTATGCCATTCCAGGTATGTGTCCTGGACTACTCTTGTTGTTTGTGGTTCCACTGTTGAATGGTATTTTTTGTTGTGACCTTGTAAATCATTGTGTGAACACACTACGAGAGACACTGGAACCAGAGGCAAATTCCTTGTATTTGTAAAAGCATACTTGGCCAAAAAGTCTGATTCTGATTCTTTTGCATGGTACCTCCATCTGACCTAAAGCTGCAAAATTAATGTCATGCACCAATATAGTATATGTGTTATGCAATGATTTCTAGCTAAGCTATCATGTCTCAGACAACAGTTAATACACAAAGTAATGTATGGAAGTCATTTGCTTGCCTCAGTCATTTACAAGCATCACTCAGGGGCTGTGTTGTATAAGAAACAAAATTCATCCTATACCAGCCTCGGATGCACTTGTATTTCAGCATAACCTGCGCAGTTGACCTAGTGCAAGTTTTTTAACCCTCTTCTTTCTTGCTCCTGAGCTGCCATGGGTTTCAACATGGGTAAAAAACTCCTCATCTTCCCAAACTGAACTGGTCTGGTTCTGCCCCGATTAGAAGCCTGTCCCATGTCTTCCGCCAGGCAAAATTGGCCTAGTCCATTTTTTGTCATTTCACTTGTTTTCTCTGCTTGTTTGTCTTTTTTCCTCTCTTGTTGTTTCTTCTTGCGATCTGAGAGGCTTTGCTTTGTGTGCCAGATAAAAAGGCAAACATTTCTGAAAAGCTTGGTGAGTCATCTTGATCTGATTATTTGAGACTGAAAAGAAAGCAGACGGCTCTACTCCCTCTCATTATTCTCTCGCGCAGCTCATTCACACCTGGTGTAATAAACCAGAGTGCTCAATAGGACAGAACAAGGATTACAGCAAAACAAAAAAAAAAAAAAACAAAGAAAAACATAGATTTACCAAAGCCATACAATACTGATTTGTTGTTGAGCAAATGGTCATGTGGATTGTTTGCTTGTTTGGGAAGTGGGCATGTTGCAGTTCGTCTTCCATGCCGTTCTTGGCTTTTAAGGTTGCTGGGTGGCCAAGAAGATCCAGTTGCCCTTATATTGGCTTGTCATGGGACATGGGTTGAAGTATGTGAGGCAGATTGTATGTAGAGCCTCTTCTCTGTTGCCAAAATAGTCTAATTGTTTGATGTTTAATCAATTGACAATCTCCTGAAAACACATGATTTTGCAGGAAAAATGGTAAATGAAGAGTGCAGAAACTGTTATCAAGGAGTTGGTTCTGGATAAGGATTGGCCAGCCAGGGTGAAACTCACCGATTATGTAGCCCAGGTTGTCCAGGCATTTTCCGTATAAATTATGCGTTCACATCATAAGGAGACTAAGAAGAAATATCGCAGAAGGATGAACAAGGAAATATCCAGAGGGTCTTAACAAGCCTCTTGTTCCTCTCATGTCTTTGCATTGAAAAAGAAGCTTTTAAAGATTAGACAGAGAGCCAGAAATTCAACAGCCACATCCTTATTATGGAAGTACAGATGTTGTCTTCTCTGTGTTCTGACCAAGGGGATCTTCTTAACCTGTTCCTACATCTTTCTGAAGTAAGGGAACAAAAGGACAAGTTCTCTGGCTCTGCTCTCTGGTCTGCAAGGCCCCTCTGAAATGGATGATCTTGCCATTATTCCCTGATGTGGTTAGGATGAGAACCTGTCAAACAACTTGAAAAAAAAATCTAATGATCCTGTATAAGGACAGTCCCATTGCAGCAATCAATTAGGTTGCAAGCCATCTTTGTTTCATCCTTTAAAAGTGTTAGGTTACCCCATCCACCCTGTCCCTGAGGGTGTCCATGCTCTGAGTGACACAGCCCCACCCTCTTGATTTAACTGACTTCAGAGACTTGGTGTAATTAATGAATTGAATTAGCTGCAGAGGAGATGGAGGAAGATTGAAAAAAGTGGCAGGAAAAATGAGATTTAGTCTCTGTGACTGCACTGTTTATAAGTTGTCAGTCTGTGTTTGGATCAAAAGAGTGGTGGTGGCTTCTTTTGCTTTGCAGATGAGGAGGACTGCTTGAACCTTACACCGCAGTACCTCCCCCCAGCATACACAGCCTTCTTCTCTCACTAATTACTTGTTCCTTTCCTTTTTATGTAGCCTATATTTCTATTGATGAGCTTTATGTAAAAGCTGTGAAAAGCTACTGAAAAGCAGTGTATGATAGATGTGTATGTGGTGCATTTCTCTCTCACCCGCTCTCTCTCTCACTTCTCTCACTGATTCAGTCCAAAGTTGATCTAGCCCTCTGTCATCTATGTATTTACTGTGCCCTATTTGGACATGTCCTTGAGAAAACTTGCACACATGTTTGGTTTCAGAATACTAACGGGGTAATAAAGTAGCAACTCAGGATTTATTACATTAGTAACTAATGATGGCTTTCTGTTGCACTGCTAAGAGCAAAACTGCTGGCACTCTGCACAGCATGTTCTGACTCACTTTACTACTCTAAACCCTCTGTCTTGGAGTCTGTTTAATGTAATTTGTATTTCATAGTAGTATCTGAAAATAAACATTATGTGCATATTGCTCATCACAATGTACATTTCAAGCAAAAGGAGAAACAACAATGACAATGAAATTTAAATGACTCACTGGTGAATCACAGGACTGAATATATGTTACTTTTTATTGTCCTCTTCAGATACAATCCTGCATTTTTATTATCATATTTAATTGACGCTTCCCAAATTGGTTTGGGTTACATTAGTCTGCATTTACTCTTGAGGGTTACTCTCAAATAGGTGTCTGCACCGTAGCAAAACATGCCATTCCTATTAATAAAAAATCAAACCTTTTGTATCTGTAATGTAACATGTAAAATATATAATAATAATAACAACAACAACAACAACAATAATAATAATAATAATAATAATAATAATAATAATAACACCTATTATTTTATAAGATAAACCTAAACAATGTCCTTTCACATATAATTATTTATGAAGTTGATGTACAAAAAGTGGATACACTGTGGCACTGTCCACCTACTGATTTTAATAGCCGATCTGGAGTCATTTTCATGTCTTCCCACTGTTAGTTTGCAACAGATTCTGGTCACTATGTAGTAGTGTTGGTTTCTAAACTATCATTGCATTCCTAGAGTAAACTAAGATCAGAGTAGTTAACATATCTGTTTTTCTATTAACCTTGGCTACACTCTGTAATATTTGCATGCATAAATTCCCTGTTCTTTTTTTACAAAATGAAATTGTGAATGCCATCTCTTCACTCAATTCTGAACTGCACCATGGGACTGCCACTGTTACTAGAGGGAAAGGGAATGGATGCAATTCTGAGCCTCCATCTGAAGAGGCCTAGTTGGCTGCTATGCATGACACTGAAGTCATTTTATCAATAAAAATGCGTTATATTTATATAGCATCTTTCAGCATATAAAGTGCTTTACAATGAAGTGGGGGGTTCCTCATCTCAACCACCATTAATGTGTACCACCTGGGTGAGTTTGTGGCAGAACATTTTGTGCCAGTACACTCACCACACATCAGCTGAGGTTTAGAGGGAAGGAGTTATTTAGCCAATGACATCATGGTATTATTAGATAACCAGATTGAAAAAGCCTGATTGGGAATTTAGCCAGGGCACTTAGGGAACTCACCATGCATTGCATAACGTGACATGGGATGTTTAATGACCACAGAGAGTGAGGACCTCAGTTTATCTTATCCAAAAGACTGCGTCTGTTGCAGCACAGAATCCCCATCACTGCACTGGGGCATTTATGTTGTGTTAGGACCAGGTAGAAGGCTGTTCCATACAGGCCCACTAAAACCATTCCCGGCAGCAACTTAGTTTTCCAAAGAGATCTTCCATCCAAGTACTAATCTTCAGTCAGGAGAGAGTTGTAAGGTGGTACTGCTACTGGTTTAATTTTCAGCCAAGCATCTAAAATGACTTCAAGAGAGCAGCTGAGGATTATTTACACTGTTTCAGCCATGATAGAAAACTCAAAGAAATATCTGTATGAACTAATTGAAAAGCGTGATGCGAGATCAAAGAGTGAACCCACTGAATTGTAAACTAAGGGCCAGAATATGCACACATTTCAACATCAAAACAAACCACTCCGGTAACACTTAACAGGTATATGTTTGACTAGCAGGTCAAAGGAAGTTTCTGAGCTCCACAAAAAAGAGATGGAAATATTGGATGGATATTACCTGCCGTGACTTTGTCTTTCTGTGTAGTCCCCTCCTTCCCTGTCAATGTTTGTCTATTTATGTCCTGTTGCTGTTGCTTAATAAATGGCTGGCTAGCCAACCTTAGCAACTGGCAGTGTCATTCTTTCCCAAAAGGACCCAGCTCGCTACATTATTAATGAATAAGCTTAAAACTGAACCTACTACTAAAGATGGAGAATCCTTGCTTTTGTGGATGGAGATAAACCCATACTGGTCACTCCCTTTTGCCCCGAGAATGCATATTGCTTTCATTCACTGCTTTTATTATGTTAGCACTGAAGGAACTTCACCATGATCAAAATTCCCAAGGGCAAGATGACCCAGAGAGACAAGGGGAGTAAGAGAATGAGGGATGGTACCCTAAACCATCCTCAAAGTGGTGGGGAGCCATGGGGGCATCTTAGGAAAATCTGCGCCAGCACGGCATCTTTTGAAATTACATCAGCAAAGGTGAATAAAACTGAACTTGGGGTGAACTGGTCTTTTGTACTGTATGTTGCACTCATTCACTTTTTGTCTGCACATATTGTAATTTGAGAATCTTGAGGATCATTTAAACCCTCTACCTCTGGAAACTTTGTCTTCACTCCCTCATCTGCTTCTTTACAGTTAATGACTGCAACACCTACTACAGATCAGCTATATAGGCTGATTTAAAGGATGATTTAAATTTGCATGCAAACTCGTATGTGAACATGGCAGTGCCCTCTGTCAACTGAAGACCCTTCAGGTTGTGTTTTCACAGGATGGGGTGCGTATTTATGTAACAATGGCTAAAATTGTTAGCTCCAATCCACTGTTCCACAATACAAAAAAACGACCCTATTCTACTTGGACCAACAAACCATGAAAAAAATTCAATCCTGAATTCTATTGGTTTAGGAGGATGTCAGCGTAAACAGTCAGGATTTCTCTTGAAATGAGCAAACACACTAGATACTTCACATGTGAAAGCACACTCTTGTAATGGAATGTCAGTGGGCAAAGATCATGTGTGCATATTCCAATAAGGAATTCTTCAGAAGAGTATCTGAAGTGAATGCCCTGTGAAAAGAAAGGCAAAGTTTGAATGAAAAAAGAAAAATGTCATCTACATTCTTCCTTGTACCATACACAGCATTACCCTGTAGCAAAGACAAATTCATGCAAGCAGTTCTTTGGATCGGTGGTATGCAATTAGTGCATACCTCTTATTGAAGTGACTTTTTTTTTCTTAAAAATGTGGCAGTGATAATAAAAATGGTGCAACTGTTGTGTTTGCATAGTGGAAATTCCAAGTGTGTAAGAAGAGAATTTTGAAAGAATGCCTCTTTAAGGAGAAAACAGTTATATTGATCAGTGTCATACAACACAATAACATGTGAATGAAATATCTGCGGGCCAAAATATGTCAGGAAAAGAGGGGCTTTTCTCTTTTTTTTAAACATTGTCAATATGGTCAAACATTCAATGTTAAAGTCAACCAAAAAAGCATGACTGTAAATAATGCAGTTCCCAACCATTACAGTAATAAGTTTTCTCACATATTACCTACAGAAAATAAATAAATAAAGCATATGTGCTTTGAAAATTACTATGATGGGAAAGAAAACCCTTTTGGTTAATTTCAATAAAATCAGACATGAAGGGAAGATACTTACTTTAAACAGCACTATGGGCCTCCAGTGCCTTCCAGCAGGCCATACAGAGAATTCCATTTCAGCAGGTCAAGAAGACAACCGAGAATTTTTTTTAGAGTACTTTAGCAATCTGTTGTGACATCATGGGAAAATGCACTGAATGCATGGGCTTAAATACATGTCTAGTGTATTTCACTACACAGCACAACATTAGCATTTAGCCAAATAGTGATGGCTAATTGAGGCTTCACAGAATCCTCAAAATAGGAGGTTCTTCAAGTGACTCATTGATTTGAACAACTTGCAGTTCTTTGCTGTGTTAAGCAGAGTCTTCTGTCTAGTGCATTGAGTCTGCTATTGGCAGCACATGGTAGCTGCACCCATTATGGGGTTTGTGAAGCCTCATCAAAATGCCATGGGGTTGACATATGTTGGACAGTCCTTTATCCTTGTCTTATTGTCAATGGAATCAGATTTAATTCAATTTGAACTAAATAATTGTACAAACAGGCTCAAAAATACAGTGTGAACAATTGCTGTACGTTCCCATTGGCCTTTTTGCTACTGAACTGATGTGGAATTTAATTTGAATTAAGTAACTGTACAGACAATTGCCATAGTCGACATGTGTGCCCATTATATAGTGCATGGGATTACAACACAGCATTGGCTCCCATTCATGCAGACCCTGAGCAGCTCTTATCTCTGCAACCCTGCAGATTAGCAGGGCAGGATTCAAATCAACCTGCAGGACACAGGGTAGCATGGTATGGGGCTGTGCTGCAGCATTCAGTGTGTCTCTGCTTTGAAGACAGCCATGATCATTTCTATTGGGGTAAGGTCCTTTCCTGATGCAAAGCCGGGACCGTTGTTTTGTACCCCATCCCCCACCCTTCCATTTTTTCCTACCATGGGTAGTGATGACCCAAGGCAATTGCACTCTCTTTACTAAGGCAATTGCACTCTCTTTACTAATTCACTTCATGTGTATTATTAGAAATTATGTGAGCTCTCTCCTATAGCAAGGCCTGAATTGCAGTGCTTCACTGATTTTTGTCTGTGGCTGATTCTTTGGCATCTTTGTCTGGTACGTTACACTGCTAGTACTCTACCAGCACATTAGGACCAGATGATGAGACAGCTTAATTAAGGGGTCAGCAATTGACAATTTATGCCTTGCTAATAAGGATAAGGATAAGGGTAAGGATGTTTTTATTGTCATTCCAGAACATGTTGTACATGACAGGAAATGAAATGAGGTACTCAGGTCCCAGTTCAGGTAATAGCAATAATAAAATCAAGAAAAAAGCACACTAATCACAAATCAGTTAGGGGCAGAATGTACACCTTCAGGTAAACATTTAAAAAGATGGCGTGGGACAGTCCAGATGCCGTCGCAACAGCTCTGCAACAGAGGCAATGCTGCAGTCTGCACTCAGTGACGTGGACTGGTACATGTTCCGGGATAGCTCTAACATCAGCGTGTTTACGGAAGTAGTGAGCTTCATTGCAAAGCTAATCGATGATATCGTGCCTACGGTGACTGTTAGGGTCTTCCCTAATCAGAAACCGTGGGTTGATAAAACAATCCGCAAGGCTCTGAAGGAACATACTGCTGCCTACAATGCAGGGCTTATCTCAGGAGGCATGTCCCCGTACAAAGCGGCGTCTTACAGACTCCGGAAGTCGATTAATACAATAACTGCCAGACGGTTCTGGAACACTGACCCCCTATATTGCCAAGCCAATATGGCCGCCAACATTCTAAGTGAGAAAATGAACCTTAGAAATAAGGCAACTTCTGATAAAACAATGTATTTATCTTTTTGCAAAGTCTAACAACTTCAATATGCAAAACCACATGTATGAAGAGACATGTACCTCCAATTCTAGCCACATTTTTCCAGTATTATGTGATGTAACATAGCCGAAAAAGGATATCTCATTTATAAAAGGTATTTCCAACAATGACTAACAAGATGAAGAAGGGGACTACACACAAGTCAAATTATTACAAATATTTATTTACTGTGCTTGAAAGTATTATTCTTTCTTTACAGATGGCTTAAAAAGCACTGGCAGAATGATTAACTTATCAGATAGAAAATATAAGTACTGTCCAAGTGCTAGTAAGTTGCATGGAGTGAACATTCAGGTAATTGTCAGTTATAAATAGTGACAATGGTATGAATGTAAACATAATAATGTAAATAACATAAATACACTGCAAGTAAACAAAAGTACATATAAATGCAAATTCAGTAGTTATATAAGAGTATGTGCAATATACAGTAGTGCATAAATAACTTATGTAAACATCTACAGTTTGTATAATTGTTTGTATAGATTTGTGAAAAATGAACAATAACTGGAATTAATACTCACAGAGTAAGTGGACTGGGAAATCAGAGAAATTAGATTAGATTGTAAAAATTAAAAATAAATATGACCTATGATCATTTGTATAGATTTGTAAAAACAAACAATAGATATAGCTTCTGGCCATTTGTGTAAATTTGTAAAAATGAACAACAAACAACATCTCATCACTTGTACAGATTTGTAAAAATGAACAACAACCATCCTCTGGTCATTTGTATAGATTTAACTATTGTAACAATATTGGCTGAAAAAAAACACATTTGATTGAAAAATTAGGTATTATAAACGTCATCAACATCAACCTATTTTGTGTGTGTGTGTGTGTGAGAGACGGAGAGAGAGATTGAGAATGAGAGTGTGTGTGTGTGTATGCACACGCATGTGCCTGTATGATGCACACGCATATGCCTGCAGACTTCACGCTTTCCCTCGCAGATGACTGAATAGGTCAGCAGACAGTTGGAGAGGCCAGGGACAGCAATCTAAAGAGGGAGGATAGACAAAGAAAATGTCATTCTTACTGCAGAGATTACCTTACTATTCAATATATCATCATCCAATACAGAAAACATTATAAAGTAGTACTCACGTTTGAAGTTTCTCAGCACTTTGTCCAGAAGAAGTCGAAGTTTTAAAAGCGGGTCATAGTTTGGGTGTTCTCTCTCAACTCTCAAAGCGTTGTCATTAAAATGTAAACAGGAGCAAATGATTTGGAATCGATTTAGGGATATGACACGGGTGACTGACTGTCTGAACTCCAGTAATTGGCGATTTTCGGCTTTTTCAGAAGTCCTAAGTTAATCTGTATAGCAAGAAAAACTTGCATCTCTGCCGCATCTGTGGGCTTCCATTCCCTCAGGCGAGCATTCGGTGCTAGCTCAAGAGCTCGCACAGCCTCAACATACAGTACCTGTTGGTTTCTGTCACCATCAGAACGATCATGTCAGGTGAAAACATGGGCAGAAAATAATCCACCGGGTCACTGCTACTCCATACTCGCTGTGGACAAGGCCTGGGAAGGTTTGAAAACTCCTGTCCTCTTGTTCCCTCAGAGGTGCCTAGTTGTCTCCCGGACAAGCTAGCCTCAACCTGACGCCACTCACCACTGCCATGGAGTGCCCTCTCTCCCTCCTCCTCCCCCTCCTCCTCCCCCTCCTTCTCTCCCTCCTTCTCTCCCTCCTCTTCAGCCACCTCCTCACTCCCAAAACTCTCCATCACCCCCTCCAGCTCCTCTTCTTCAAAACCAAAAAACTCCTCCTCACTGTCACTGTCCCAACTAAAAAACTTGCTATTTAACTCGCCATTCTCTCGCTCTGTGATGGCCGATAACACGCTACAATAATAATGACCACGAAATTGGCTTTTATAGGACTGGATATGCAAATTAGGTAAACATCAACAACCACACAGATCATCTGTGATATCCTATTCCTACAGACCTGTGTCACTTATGTGAAGTTGACAGCGTAATGTAAGGTAGCTAGCTAACTTATTCACTTTTGTATAAGTAAATAACCAGTCTAAGCAATGTCAATTTGTCAGCCCCATATACAGTAATGTCTGCATATGTCAAAGAGTTTGAGGTAAGACATTTCATAAACTTGTATAGCTAGCTAGCTAGCTAGCTGCTTTGCTTTTGGTTTGCTTTGCTTTCACTTTACGTTCGGTTAAAACCCATGTCGGTATCCACATCAGAAGCTATGCTACGCTCCTAATTTTTTATTTATAATTAAGTATTTTATGTTGATAACTAATACACACTATGATATAATTATTGGCACAAATTATTGTCTCATCAGTTCATTCCATTACAAAGTAAAACTGTATTTTCATTGGATAAAATGACATCTTTAGTTGCTGATGCATTTCTGTCGACTAAAGTCGCCCTTGGCACTCTAGAACGTTCATTGTTTGGACGACTTTAGTCGACAACGGCACTGAGTGGGTTAAGGAAGCCAAGCGGAGGTACTGGAACAAAGTGGAGACCCAGCTGTGTGATCATGATACCCTACGCATGTGGGAGGAACACGCAGTAAAGATTGGACAGCACTACTTCAGAACCATCACTCTTAACACTGGTGCCCCCCAAGGCTGCGTCCTGAGTCCCCTGCTCTACTCCCTCTACACGCATGACTGCTCGGCCCGCCACAGCTCCAACACCATTGTGAAATTTGCAGATGACACGGTGGTGGTGGGGCTGATCCATACCAACGATGAGGCAGCCTACATGGAAGAGGTAGCAAAACTGTCAGCGTGGTGCAAGGAGAACAACCTAGACCTGAATGTCTCCAAAACCAAGGAGATGGTGGTTGACTTCAGGAAGGAGAAGCAGCACCCCCAGTACACACCACTCAAGACCTATGGGACTCCAGTGGAAAGAGTAAGCAGCTACAAGTACCTAGGAGTACTAATCTCTGAGGACTTGTCCTCGTCGGAACATATTTCCACAGTGGTGAAGAAGGCTAGGCAGCCCCTGTACCACCTCAGACGGTTGCGGAAATTCAAAATCTTTGCAGCTCTACAAGCAGCCTTTTACTCAGCCACCATACAGTCTGTGGTTACTGGGAGCATCACAGTCTGGTACGGGAACAGCAGCTCCCAGGACAGGAAGGACTTAAGCAGGGTGATCCGTTGTGCCGAACGCATTACCAGGACTGCATTGCCTGACCTCCAGGACATCTACATCAGGCGATGCAGGTCCAGGGCACAACGGATTATCAAAGACATTCACCATCCCAACCATAAACTGTTTCAGTGGCTACCTTCAGGGAAGCGGCTCTGCTCACTGATGGCCAGGACTGAGCACTCTAGAAGAAGCTTCTTTCCCTAGGCAATACGGACAATAAACACCACCAGTTAGCCAATTATTCTATATTCTGTATAGAATCCAGCAATACACTTTATATTTCCATGTCGCACAGGTCATATGGACAGTGAACATTCCTTTTACACCTGTACTGTCTTGTATGCACTTTGTTTTACTGCTTCTGCTGCTTATCATGTTATCTCACTGTATAACATGAATGTCACATTATATCCTCAGGACACTTTATCTGCTCTGTACATAGTATCTGTTGTGTAAATACATTGTGTAAATAGTGTATATTCCTTATTCTTTCATACTTCTATTTTATGTTTTTATATTTCTTCTATTTTTATTTATTTCTTTACTGGTGTGTTGTGTGTCACTTATTTGCGCAGCTGGAGTGTTGCAATTACATTTCACTGCTGAGGTACTCTGTACAACATGCATGTGACAAATAAAGCTACTTCTACTAAACAGAATGAACAACATGTCATATGACACAAATGCAATGACAGAAATTTCTGCAGATGGATGTACAAATTGAGAATTATTATGCTAACCATAACCCATAACCTTCATGATCTATTTTTTGCTACCGGTCACATCAGTGAAGTGCAGCACTTCATCAGTACCTCAACATATTTATCTAACACTGAGAGTTTAGACCATGTTGGGACACTGTGAAACAAATTACTCTGAAAATGGTCCGGATGATGGCTGCTTCTTGTTTAAGGTCCTTTTTGTAATTATTGTTATAGTGTAATGTGCTCCCTTCATCTGAACTTGGATGATTTACATATTTTTATCGTTATTGCTAAAGTAATTATTCTTCTATTGTGACAGAGGCCTTACGTTGAATGATGACAGTGTGGTGCAATTGCACTTTAACAATGAATAGTCCTTGCAGCCAGTTCTGAATCCTTTGCTGTTGTGTTCAATCAAGTGGGACATGCTGTCACTGATATTCTATATCTTGGCCAAACTGTGAGCTTCACATAGTAAATTATGTCTCTGGAATTGTTGTAGTTAGAAGTACAATGATTTGCTGGCTTGTTATGAACTTCCTTTAAGTGGTGTGATCTAAAACAGAACACTGCACCAGAACCTCCCCAAGCAAGGAAGCCCAGAGAGTGGAAGGAACAAAAGAGATGAATATATGTGCACATTATGAAATATCTGTGGTGACATCAATTCACATATAAATCCTTTACTGGCTTATATCCTATAAGTGAAGGATACTTTCAGAGGACCACATTCATGTATTGTAATGCAACAGCACTCCACACAGATCAGAAAAGCACTGATGTATCATGTGTTCTCATCCTATATGTCTGAGTACACCCAAAAGGTAACCCAATGCGCTTGACTTCCTCCAACTTTGACATGGTGGTGTCCAAGTGACAGTGTGCTGTGTCACTCCAGGCTGGTGAAGCAGAGAATATGGAGGCAATATTACCACAGGGCAATATAGGCAATGTGTAAAGCACTGGGGGACACCATTCAACAACTGGAACCCTTGCTGGAAATGAGTTTGAAGACTGCAGAGCTGTGAGTATTTCTCTCTTTTGCAAGAATACTTATTTACCCCATTTCTACTTCATTATATCTGGAAAATATTGTTTATAAGTGTTGCAAGGTTATTCAGTAAATTGTGAATACACAGTCAATGCTCTCTACCCTCCAATATAAACAATATAAACAATTCCTCATTTGTAGAAATTCTTTGAACATATTGGTGAAATTTCTAAAATGTGCCCCAATAATTCATAATCAATAATTTACATTCATTAGAGGAATACTGTACTAAATGATGCAGCCCTCCCCTCCCCCATGTGTGGATAGCCATATTTACCACACAGGGGACTGCTTAAGTAATAAGCTGAATTTTCAAAGATCAAAGGGAAGATGTCTTCTGTGAAGCCACAAATAAACTCTTTGTCTGTTGGAACTGTAAAAAGACCAGCCATCTGAGCCCCATGGATTATCAGGCAAGCTAATTGAACTGAAGCGGACAAATGATACAGAAAATACATGCACAGTGGCACAGTGAAAGCCATCAAAGGAAAGTACACCTTCTGTATCCTCTCAAACATGCTCAGAAGGTTTTGACTGTACACGTACTGTGGAGGTGTCACACGCAAGTGCTTTGTGTCCATTTCCGCAAATCACTTTTGTCCCACATATTGTACATTCAGCCCCTCAGGCTAGGTCCCCCTGCAACAGAGAGGCAATTTGTTACTTGGGTAGTGTGGTGCATGTGCAAGACACCTGCTCCAATGAGGCACTCTCTCACAATGCATCAGTGGAATTAGCTTTGATTAGTCCATGTTACACCCAAGTCACATGCTTCCAGGGTGTGGGGAAATTGTTGAGTGATGTCACCTGACTCTGACTTTGTAAATTGATGTGGAGGTGCTGTTTGAAAAAGTCCTTCCAGAAACACCCCCAGGCTAAGTTGGAAGTGTTTGGTTGGGTTCTAGGCCTTTCTGGAAAAGGACACATTCATTCGCTGACAATAGCCTGCGCATTGCTTTCACAGGCAAACTGGGAGTAGGCTCCATCCAGCATCATCAAAGCAAACTTCTTCCTGCTTCAGCCTTTTGCTGCTCTTAGCAGATGAGGAGTCATTTACATTTGTCTTCCCATTTTATCTCGTCAAATATCTGCAGTAAAATAAAATGCGAATAATAATATTTGAGTGCTGTACTTGCTTTGGCGCTACTAAAATACCAAGTCATGTTCGTGTCATGTAATGTAACAGCTTTAGTGCTGTTGGTTGCAGTATGAAACACTGTACATTAGCAATCCTGTGGGAGATAGCCTTTCTCCTATCAACTTATGCCTCCTGCCCCCTTTCCACTAAGGCAGCAGTATGTGGTGAATACCATCGCCACAAGTTTTTGGGAGTGTGACCCCCCCAGTGCACTGCATGTCTGGAGTAGGTGGCATGCTTGGTCCTGGCTTTATTGCCTTAGTCAGATCCAATTGGTTTAACATCAGGTCTGCACTGCCTTGCTGTCATTCATGTCATTGATGCTATGTCTGAATCCTGAGTGGTATCGAAGTGGATAGGGCGAGCAAGGTGAAATGTGAGAGAATTGCTATGGACGGCCTCAACAAATTTTTTTACCCCCTCGACAGCAGCAACACCCCCCTCCCCCCTTGCTTTTGTTGAACTGCTTCTCTCCATCCATGGAGCTGGAAAGACAGTTGACAATTTAATTGAGGAATGGTTAAGGGGAAGGAATGGGGAATTAGATCTGTCAGGTTGTGGGGCTTGTTTTTCACCAGCTCTGTCATGCATACTCCCCTACTCCCTGCTATGCCTTGTAACGCTGGCCTATCAGATTATACATTAGGGTCCCTCGTATGTCTGACTGGGGAATTGGATCTGACAAGCTATAACCACCCTCCAACCCTTCAGTCCTTCCACCTCACCATTGAATGACACTCATAGTCAAAGATTATCCATTGTCACAGACTCTAACGAGCCAAGGACAACAGAATTGCATTGCTATTCAAAGAAAGATGATATTTTGATGTCAAAAGAGGGTCCTTGTGTCACCTCTTTGACTCAAGAAGCAGAGACAAGCAGCGGCAATGAATCAAGCATCCCCATCATGTCACCATTTACCTCCCCCAGCTCTGTGCAGTCTGACATTTGAACACTGTGCTCTCCTCCGCACTACTTACATCAGCTTTAGGGCTTCCAGGCTTCCCTGGGCCAAATACTAATATGGATTGCTTCAAAATCCTGTCATCATTCTAATCTAGCAGCAGTTTACTTGCCATACTTGCCAGGATTGAACTGCTTTGTCCTGAACAGTGACTAAAGTATTTAAGCAAGTGTCATTATTAGTGTGATTGCGATGCTTGTTATCCAATAGTTTTATTCTTCTTCTTATTCCACCAAATTTTGTACCGCTTCTCCTACCACAGTTTTCGAGATATCGACCCCAAACCAACTGTAACCCGTCTGGTCTGACCCCGATCGGGTTGCTTGTATACAGCTAAGCCGTACCCGCACCCGTTCTCTGGTTTTTGTCGTTTTTTCATCCCTTTTCTCCCGTAGACTCCCATTCATTTTCAAAATCACCCCCCTCACACTTCATGGCCTTCCCACTCGGTCACTTTTCACCCCATAGCCACCATACCTCACATGTTGTCTCAGGACAAATCACCCAATGCTCATCCGAGACCGTCTTGACCCGCACTTGTCTTTTTGTTGTTCACTCATCCCTCCCTCCTCCCATTGACTTCAATTCATTTTTCAAAGTCTTACCGCTCAGTCACCTTTTGGCCTACAGTCGTAGTACCTCACATGCTGGCTCAGGTCATGCCACCCAACACTCATTGAAACCCATACTGACCCGCACTCGTATTTTTCTCGTTCACTCATCCCTCCATCCTCCCATTGACGTCAATTCATTTTTCAAAGTCTTACCACTTGGTCACCATTTGACCAATAACCACGGGACCTGATATGCTGCTTTGGGTCATGTGACCCAACACTCACCAAAGGTGGGTGTGTCCCTAGCGACCATATTGTTTACCCTAGCAACCGCCTAGCAACCACTTAGTAACACCCTAGCAACCACCTAGCAACACCCTAGCAACCACTTAGCAACACCCTGGCAACCACCGAACAACACCTGAGCAACCAAATCATATACCTTAGTAAACATCTAGCAACACCCTAGTAACCACCTAGCAACACCGTAGCAACCACCTTACATACCTTAGCAACCACCTAGTAACACCCTGGCAACCACGTAGCAATAGCCTACAAACCATCCAGCATCAGTCTAGAAACTGTTTAGCAACATCCTAGCAACCACCTTGCAACACCCTAGCAACCACCTAGCAACAGCCTAGCAACCACTTAGCCACTTCCTAGCGATTGTCTTAAATACGTTACCACGTTTTCCCTGCCGGGTTGCAATCACACTCTGCATTTTCTTCAGGAAATGCACTTTTCTAGTTTTCTTTGAAAGGTTGTTTTCTTCCTTTGGCTAATAAGTGAGCTATCCACTTGCACAGTGTTGGCATCTATATTGGGGAACAGATATCATTTTGTGCCGTCCACATTGCTTTGAATGTGATTTGATCAAACCCAAAATGAATTGGCTGCCACGCAATAAAAATCAATTAACAGATTCCAGTCATTCTGGGGACCCATTCAAAACTGTTGCCAGGTATTCATCTGCAATCCATCAAAGGGCAAAATTGCGAGCAGGCGATAAACTTAACAGGGAATAAAATTCAATTTCAGTGCCTTGCCTAGGAATTTGCATATCACAGGAAACAGTCTACAGCCATGTCAGACCCAAAGTCACAGACATTTCATTTGTACATTTGCATAATTTTTGACTTAATGCATCAACAAATTGTAAATAATCAAAGGTGTCATTAATGCAATTGAAATTCATGGGCAGATATGGTAAATGGTGAAATTGAATCCATCATGTAAACAGAATCCACAGGTAAAATAAGATTCTTTTGCTCTCTCAATGCACTTCTGTCATGAGCCCAACCAATAAAAATCACACTTTTAAATGGCAAGACACTTATCCAAACTGCATCACGCATTGGTCCAAGTTCATAGATTTAATAAAGAAATATTGATTTAAATACGATTAACATGTATTCATTTTAGCAACATTAATTGATTGGCAGTGCATGTCCTAAATTAGACACCCCTTAGAAATGACAGTATTTATCAGTCTTATTGTCCATTAATGCCAGAAAGTGTTGGTTGACTTGTTTTGCAGTGTCTGACCTGAAGTCATATGTAAGGGGTGAGATATGTCTGGTTTAAGGCCACATTATTAATGTATCCATTAATGGTTAATTAATGAGACTTGAATAATGGCTATCCTTTCATGAATGACAGTGGGAGCTCACTGAGTTCTACATCCACAATAATACATAAATCATAAACCCTTGAATGAACTGTGTAAGAATGATTAGTTGAGTGAGTCCTGCCCTTTGTGAAATCAGGACAGCACATAGATATTTACCAGGGAGTCAAACGTACTTCCTGTCGTGCTTGGATGGAACGACACACCAACCCTGGGGTCAGATGAAAGAATCACTGCTGCCATGATGATCTGCTGCAGGAGACAGGACTGCAGTGGCATGGGGACAGCAAGAGGAAGATTAAGATGCACAGTGGTTTTCATGGTGAAGGACATTTTGCAGTAAATATAAATGAGAAAGCAATATGTCAAGGCAAGTTTCATCGGGATGCCACTCATCAACATCATCAACATGCTGCAGCTCTGCACATTATATACTGTAATGTCCTGTACATATCACTGTGATCATTGTATGTTGCTGTCTATATACTAAAAAAAATTCCCCCCAAAAAAGTAAGTAAGTAAGTAAGTAAAATTTATTTGTATAGCGCTTTTCAGAGACATAGGTCACAAAGTGCTTTACGTGAGCATTATACAACATAAAAGAGAGAAAACATAGAAGATGAAATGACCCCCCGAGCTACTACATACATACACAATACACAATAAAAATACAAGTACACAATAAAATACACAATAAATACATAAAGATGTACAATACACAATAAAATGCACAATAAATATATAAATACATAAAATGCAGACCTGGTGCATACAGAAAATTTAGCTTATTAGACCTAAGAGAGCGAGCTGATGAGCGAGGGCGAAGTAGATCAGCCACATAAGCAGGAGACTGACCATGCAGAGCTCTGTAAGTAAGGGTGAGAATTTAAACTGGATCCTATACTTCACAGGAAGCCAGTGAAGAGATATAAGTACATGGGTGATGTGAGACCGTCTATTTGACTTAGTAAGTAGTCTTGCAGCAGCATTCTGAATTGCCTGCAGACGATCAAGGGCAGACATATAAAGCAAAGAAAAAATTGCATTACAATAGTCAATACGAGATGAGATAAAAGCATGGATGAGCATCTCTAGTTCTGAATTTGAAACTAAAGATCTCAGTTTACTAATATTTCTTAGGAGGAAAAAACAAGATCTCGTCAGCTGCTTAACATGGATGTCAAATGACAAGGACTGATCAAATATAACCCCTAAATTATGCAGGCTTGAGTGGGCGGCAGAGGAAAGAGGCCCAATACTTTGCTTAATCATAGGGGCAACCTTTTCTGGAGCAACAATCAGAACCTCTGTCTTATCAGCATTGAGTTGTAAGGATTTTTTTGCTGTCCAGTCCCTAATAGCGTTAAGACAGTCTAGGAGACTAGATAACCTGTACGCCTCACTAGGTTTGAATGAAAAGTAGAGTTGGATATCGTCTGCAAATAAATTATATGCAATATTAAATCTGTTTATAATCTGTCGCAGGGGCAGCAAATATAAAGAGAATAACAGTGGCCCCAGAACCGAACCCTGTGGGACACCACAAGACAGTGGAGCGGAATCAGACACAAAATCTCCAATGGAGACAGTGAAACTTCTATCAGTGAGATAGGATGTCACTCAGTCTAATGCTGTGCCACAGCAGGGCACACAATCGGCAATAACAAGAGAAAACAGCATAAGTTCCTGATTGGAGAGAGAGGCTCCAAAAAAGATGGAGGCAAAATGTGCTTTGTGATTTAATCACTTGGTTGGTGCATGTCAGGTCAATGATAGACTGTATTTGAGTGTGCCATCTATTATGGGGTTCACAAAAACTCTTTCTCCCATAATTAAATGAGGAGAACATAAATTTTGAGTAAATGTAAAGAGATGGATCAAACTACCGTTTCCATCAAAGATAATTAATTCTTCTCACAATCTGTTCAAAAGATTGTAAAACATAAATGGTACTGAGCATTGGCATACCTGGAAAGCGCAGGTTTTTGCCTGATTCGCGTGTGTTTGTTTGGTGATGGGCCATATCTGATCTGATGGGTCTTCTGATCCAGTATGCTCAAATTATCATTTCAAAAGCAGAGAATCAGGGTCATCGTGAATGCCAAGGCCTTGCTCATGCTTAAACTTAGCATTTAAATGGAAGCTCCTGGGCTTCACCAGCATATCAGATGCCCAGAGCTTTTTTAATATTCTCCCATCGCATTTCTACATGAATGACGATGAATGTTTAACACAGAAAAGATTGGTTCACGTTGTGATCACGTTTCACCAACCAGAAATTGCATGATCTGAAGGGGGCAGGGGGGGGGCAAGATGTACGACATTTTATGGACACATTAGAAATTATTGAAAAAAAAAGCTAAAAGTGTGCTTAGTCATTTACATTAATACGACAAGCACCGTATTTTTACTGGAGGAAAAATTGACTATCCGTCCGTAGTTACATATTTAATTATTCATCCATAAAATTTGATCACAGCGTTGTAGATTTTGCATGCCAATGAGGGAATGGCTGAGTGTGCATGCTGGGATTGCGTGCCCAACATATTAGAGGTGAACTTTCCTGGACTGGCCCCATTCTTTCTGCTGTGAAGCAACTGTTGGCAGTGAGTGTGGTTCCATATTAACCATATTAACACAAAATATATCAATACTGCATACATTTTACAGCTGAAGAACTACATACAGCAAATCCCAACCCCAAATTAAAATTATCATCAGGAACAGATGGCTTCACCAGAGGTTTTTAGAAGGCTTTAAACCTACATAAAGGGGACCCGACAAAATGTGGGTTACTCTGTCAAAAAGCCACCTTCAACATAAACTGTAAATATAAATTTTTTAATAAGGGTGAAAAGAATAAAAGGCTTTATATCCAAACACATTAATCTCAACCAGATTGGTTTTACACAGAGTACCAAACCCAGAATAGAAGAGCACTACAAACACTGCACAATCCAAAAGAAGGATGAAGGTAAAACATGAAGTCATCATAGAGCCCAAAGGGCATTGCATGCTGATGACATATTAACTGACGTGAATTGTTAATCTCTTTCTCTAACCTTTGCACAAAAGCTCTCATTCTATGGATAAAATAATAAAATAAACATAAATAAAGTCTAAATCATTTATTGTGGTTAGATGTGACTCTCAATTGTTTCTCTGATCTGTTCTGATACCTGCTTTGGCTGGATTCTGAATCTATTTCTTATATATGTGCTATATTTTCTGATAGAAAGCCCAAGTGCTCAGACTGTAAAACCAATCGGATTATCAGAAGTGTGTTGAAATTGGGAAAATGGAACACATACCAAAAAACAAAGATCTTACTGTAAATTGTTGGTCAAGTGCCCTGCCCAAGCATACAACAGCAGTGCCTCAGTGGGGAATCAAACCAGCAAATGGGTGGGAAAGGCTGGACAAGGAGGTCTGTCTGGTGGAGGGGGTAGACGATGGAGGAGAGTGGCAGGTGGGGCGGGTGGTTGTGCATGTGAGGAGTGAGAAGGTCCCCCTCTGCCTGATAAATGTGCACCCCCACCCTCTCTCCCTGCCCTGGTGGCACCCCTTAGCCACGGTGTCCCTCATAGCCCCCTTGCAGATTCGGGGTGAATGCGACCTGGTGCTACAGACCCCCAGTACAGGGGAGGTGGATGTGGATGTGTGGACTGCGCAGGTGGGTCCGGTGGGGTTCGGTGGCAGCACTGAGGTTGCCCTGCGCAGCTCCTCTCAGGGTAGCGTTCGAGTCTTCCTTGGTCACGGCTTTCTGAAAGCTCTATGGCTGCACAAAAATCCGCACCACCCCCTTACCACCTTCAAGGTAACGGGGCCTGTGAGTGCTTTAATAAGATGCTGCTGAATCTTCTGGGGTCCCTTCATGAAGAAGAGCAGGCCTGGTGGTCAGAGTGCCTGCCCTCTCTGCTCCAGGCATATTATAACGCCGTACATAGCAGCCCCGGTTTCGCCCTGCACTACGCCCTGACCAGGCAGCATGCCCGGTTGCTGGTGGACCTGACGATGAATGTGCCCCCCTAGGAAGTGGAATATGGCGAGGTGGGTGAAGGTGCACCACCGTACCTTGTCAGGGATGTACCGGAAGGTACTGGAGTCAGTGCAGCGTCAGCAACAACGGGACTAGGCAAGGTACGACCGGCAGCTGACAACCTTGCTGTTGTTGCTGGGGGAACGGGTGCTAGTGAGGAACTTCAGGCGTCCGGAGCAAGGTAAGCTGGCCCCGTGTTGGTCCCCCCGTCCTTTTGTTGTCATCCTCCAGCTTCAGCCATGGAGAAGCCAGTGTATGTGGTCCGGCCAGAAGTGGGTGGTGAGGAGCGGACTCTGCACCGGAACAACTTGCGTGCCTGCCTGGTGGGAGATGCCTGGATGGAGCCCCCTAGTGTGGAGTAAGCTGTGTGGCTCCAGAGACGGAACACCCAAGGTGAGCATGGGGCTGGAACCTGGTGTGGGTCCCGGCCCGGAGTCCTGTGGATGAGCCTGCTGATCCCCAAGAGGAACAGCCTTTGGAGGAGGCGGCAGAACCTCCTGAGCTGCCAGAAGAGGCGCCCCTCTGTTGCTCTCAATGTGAGATGAGAGGGCAATGCCTGTGCTGGCACATTGAGGAATTATAGTCGGGACGACTTTCAGTAAAGCGGGGGGAAATCTGTCAGGAGGTAAGCTAACAGTTGCTGCCATTGTTGAGCCTCTCATTTGGCAATGTCGGGACTCGCTGCTGTTCTGAGTTGTCATTACCGGAGTGGCAGGTATATATTGCTGTGCTTTTTAAATTGTTTCTTGTTGCCGCCTTTACCCTGACACTCATTGCGCCTTTTGAAGTTGTTGAAGTTTGCTGTTTGAAGGGGTATCGTATTAGTTGCCCTATACGCTGTAGTTGTACAAATCTGATAGTACTGTGTCCTCAAACAGACCTTGCTCTCAGCTGAGAACTGTCTCATTGTGGAACTGTACACATCCTGTCCCCATACTGTCGCTATACTTACCGTATGCACTTTTGTACGTCGCTTTGGATAAAAGCGTCTGCTAAATAAATAAATGTAAATGTAAATGTATAAACAGGCTACAATTTAGACAATCGGGAGACGCATAGCTCGGGGAAAGGAAGGCTCTGCTGTTTTACTGGGGGAATCACATTTGTTTCATTTGATTATTTTTCCGTTGCTTTTTTGGCTTTGATTTCAGTTTTTCACGTTTTTGGCCAGGTTTCTTTTTTCTTTGCAAATATTTTTGTTAATGATAAGTTTCGTTTGTTCTTTTGCATCCTTTTGGTTTAATTTAGGGGGGATCCTGGAAGGGGATTTCCTTTTAAATTGTAGTGTGTGTGTGGAGCAAGTGATGGAGGAGAGCTGCAGATGTGGACCGCCTTCCTGGAGTGACACACGGAGCAGGCGATACAACGGTGGCCAGCTGGGAAAGGAGAGGGGAAGAGAGGCTGTAGAGCGGCAGAGCAGCAGATTCCTCAGGCTGGGCAGGAGGCGGATCGGGGTGGTGCCCCCCGCGCAGTAAGGGATGTGACTGGTGGTGTTACCATAGTGTGTGTGTGCATGCCCTTTTAAGTCTGCCCAGCCTAGCAGTGAGGGTGATCTGTGCCACTGTGTTCTTCCCCCCCAGCATGGTCATAGTTCTTGCTCTGGAGCTGCGTGAGGAGGACAAGCAGCAAACATCTGGAGGTGGTCCGGACCAAGAACAACAGCAGCACTCCACCCTTGTTTTGTTTGGATTTTTTTATTTTGGGGTGCAAGTGAGGCCTAGTGTAGAGGCACACCCTTTTTTTTCTGTGTGTGTGTGTGTGTGTGCATGAGTAGACCTCCCCTTCCCTGATGTGGGTACCCCCCCTTGGGCAGCCGAGGGGTCTCACCTCTGTTGCGAGGACTGGCGCAGGAGACCACTTGGAGAGTGGTCACCATGTGGTGTGTAAGTGTGCATGGGGATATTTACTTGCAGTGTGCCTAGGCTGTGGTGCTGGGGGTGGGATCGTCCTTCTGGCAACCTGGCTCTCGTGGGGAGAGGACAAGACAAGGGAAAGGCTGCCGTGGTGAAGGGGGGGTGGGGGGAAGGTTAGGAGGGTAGGTCTGTAGAGCGTGAGCCATCCATTTATGAATTGTGGTACTTTTAATAATAAAGTTCTCGTACCTGTACCTCTGGTGTCCTGGTTGGCTGGGGCGGGTTGATCCTTAGGGGGAACCTGTGCTGGGGTAGCGGGGGCTAACATTGGTGGCGCCTTACACAAACATGGGGTTATAAGCCCTGCTCCTTACCACAACACTATACTGCTGCCCATTCAAAAGTTCATTCAAATTAGAACTCAAACAATTGCCTCCATTGTACCTAATAGAGAGGTTTGTTTCTGGGTGTGGCACAGCTGTCGTACCCTGGAGCAAAGGCACTGAACTCCAAAAAAAAAACTCTCTCTACAGCACAGGGGGTAAAATGAGGGCACATGCATAACAAAATAAATAAGACAGGTTATAGCACATGTTTATTGATCAAAAACAAGCCATCAAATGACAGGGATTGGCCTACATTAAGGGGGGTGAATAAGCTCCCCTCACCCTTTTGATCCCTGTTTTCAAATGAAAGCTCCACATCCCTATTAGCACAGTTATGAGAGCATGAGTAGTAACAGAAGGTCAAAGCGCGTGAGTGAAAATACGCCCATTCAGTAATGGTACCACATTTGCATTCTGGCCTCAAAATTTAACTGAGCTCCTTTTGATCACTCCAGCAACATCATTGACTCTATTTAAATCCATTTTCATGTGAGATCAATTAACCCTCTGCATGCCGTGATTTACCTGATTGCCGTTAATCTCAGAGATGTTCCTGGCTCACAATCCTCAATGGTGTCAATTTATGATAAACCACTAGTGTAGGGTAATAACAAAAATAATTTAATATATATGAATTTTCAAATTTATGATTGATGTGAGTATACTGGTACACTATATGGACAAAAGTATTCAGACAGAAATGGATTATTTTTTTCCTAAACGGCGCCCCATATATCCAGTTGTATACACAGTATAGGTGTCTTGCCAAAACTGTAAGATATGTAAATTGCCCTGAATAAGAACATCTTCTTAACGACTGCAACATAATGTAAGAGAAGCTGGCTGAAACTAGGCAGGATGCCAAAAAGCAGGCTCAACAGAAAAGAGACCAAGGGAAGTTCTCGCCAGGCCTGCGGAAGGTGAAAGCACTCACCCTGTCAGTTTTCTAGCAACGATGGAAGCATGCCAGTGTCAAGACGGCATTTCTTACCACTGGCCCCTAATCCCATCTCTTAAAAGCTGTTCATATAATCCAAAATTCCCCTGTGTACCAGGTGATGAGAAAGGATTATGCGATGTTTCCGAGCCAGTGCTGACTGCAGCTGGGCCAGGACAGATAAGATTTGGCTACAATCATCCAAAGGGTCAGCTTTAATAACATCTTAGCCTGGGAATGAACACAAATGCACTGACAAGACATTACTGCTGGAATTAAAGCAGGAATGCAACATAAATATTTCAATCACGTCATTCTGCACTTACCCAAAATTGTTTATAATACTTGATGGTATCCTTCCCAGTAAACAGGCCTACAGCATTAACATTTTTGTTTCCAGTTTGATCCAAATGGAAAAAAAATAAACAATTAAAAGAAACAATTTGTTAAATGGTTTGCAAGAAGTGGTATAGCTATCATTGTTTCCAGACATTCATCATTAATATTAGTTTTTCCAATGAACATTTATGTGCAATAATTAAAAATAAAAAGTTAAATAATTAAAAATAAAAAGGTTTCATCCTGGGAACTAAAAAACACAATAATGCAAATACATGCAAATGTTATAAACATAATCACAACTCTCTCATCCTCTGGACCATCTCTCAGTTTTATAGGAACCTAATATTTATTTGTAGATTATGTATTAATAATACATAAATGAGTTTAATGTTTGTAACATGTTTTAATCCATCACATAATCAAGTATTTTCCAAATCTTACAAAAGTCCATATATGGTTCAGCGGTGAATTACTGAACAAATGAACTAATTAGTTAATATTTTTTTCATGTATATTTGGAAAATATATTTAATGACCGCATGGATGGAGGATTTACTGATCCAAAGACCATCAATCTGCAAAAAATAAAGCTACACTACAAGATTACTAGGTCTAGGTTTTTTGTTTAACTTTAATTCCTGCTGAAGTTCCAAACAAATATTTGGAAGCAGAATTTTCAGACAGTCCCTCTGCATTTAACAACCCTTGACAAGCAGATCTCATCCATGACTATACAGCTCAAATATACCACGTTCTTTCCATGTCAACTGTTCAAGGCATCCCTCCTCCACCCCATCTCCCCCTTTCTTTTCCATGTTTATTGATGTCAAACTGGGGCCAACAAATCTGGCCTGTGGTTAGGTGTAGTGCCTTCAATGGACCTTAAGCCAAATATAAGTACACTATATGGACAAAAGTATTTGGCCACACCTGTTTTTCAGGGTTTGGGCTAGGCCCCTTATATCCAGTGAAGGGCAATCTTAATGCTTCAGCATACCAAGACATTTTGGACAATGCTATGCTTCCAACTTTGTGGCAACAGTTTGGAGAAGGCCCTTTTCTATTCCAACATGACTGCGCCGATCCCACGATGCCACCCCCCCAGCACAGAGCCCTGACCTCAACCCCATCAAGCACCTTTGGGATGAACTGGAACGGAGATTGTGAGCCAGGCCTTCGCGTCCAACATCAGTGCCTGACCGCATAAATGCTCTACAGAATGAAGGGGCACAAGTTCCCACAGAAACACTCCAAAATCTTGTGGATATGTATTTGAATACAATGTCATTACAGTCCCTGTTGGTGTAATGATCAGGCGTCCAAATCCATATAGTGTATATTGGTTTATCATTTACATTTGTATTGGTTTGGTCTTTTCACACCTATTGATTTAAGTGTCATATATATTGGTTTGCTATTTACACATCTATCAGTTTGATTGTGACTTATATTGGTGGTGTCATTCACTCATGTATTGGTTTGATGTGCTGATGTATTGGTTTGTCATTTATGTTTGTATTGGTTTGTCATGTACGTTTATACTGGTTTGTCATATGCACATCTATTGGTTTGCCATTTACACACCTATTGGTCTGAGTGTCTCTTATATTGGTTTCATTCACACATGTATTAGTTTTATGTGCTTATGCACCCCATATGGATATTTACCGAGGCCATTTGGATTTGGTAACTTGTCAAAGGACACAATAGCAGTGCCTCAGTAAATAATTGAACTGGCCACCTTTGGGTTACAAGCCCTGTTCCTTACCACTGTACCACACGGCTGCCCATTGCTGCCCCTATTATAAGCCAGGAATCAAAATCCCACCGGAGTTATGGGCTGCGATGGGAGGAATGGTGAAGCACTGGCATCAACCCCATTGGCAAGAGGTTACAGGTTTGAATTGAGATTGTGAGCACCGGAATTGTGCCCACAATCAAGGCTTCTATTCCTAGTCACTTTGCAAACCATCCATCTGAATGAGAAAATGGCACATTGAATGAAAGAGGTCTAAATCATCCCGCATAAAGGTGTCAAACAAACAGAAACCTCAGGGTGCAGGAAGTGTATATTCTTGGTTGGGGGGGGGGGGGCTGTGGGAACTGCCTTTGAGCAGCAACTGAGTTTGATCACCTCTTCTCTGTTCAGTAGATTTTTTTATGTTTGAAAGTCCTTGAAATGAATCAGTAATGATACCTATGTGGTAAAACTTTAAACGAGGAACAGAATATCTGAGTGCCTGAGGACTCTGGAAGTGCTTAGTTTCCCTCTGTGGTGCAGTGAAAATCAGAATTAATTTGGTTCAGCAGAACTAAAGCTGAGCTTGTCAGTAGTAGACAGTTAAAATGTATTCTTCCATACACAGCTTGGGATAAAGACAGATTTGATGTTAAATGATATGCCTGAAATCTATGGTTAAAGGATGTGAAAAATCAGTGTGTGTTCCCAGTTCAATAAATTTGACTGCTTTGTATAGAATAGAAAATAAAGAAGAGCTGGACTTTGAAAACACTAAAAACTTTCATCAACGTATAATTACAAATTTGTCATTGACATGAAACACAAAACAAATGAAATGATATTTGTTTACCTGGATGTTGCCACTTTGAAATCAACACCTCAAAGAAGCTTTGTAGAAGCTTACCATCAGGAGCTGGTGGTTTTACACTTGCAAATGCATAAATGGCACTGGCCTTTTCTCTATCTAATGGCAAAACATTATTAAAGCTCTTTACTGCTTAGATGAATGTGGTGACTGATCAAGTGGGTGAAAGGGCCATTTCTGGGGCAATTTCAGCCATTGGCAGCAAAATATTGGCACTTACAGTTATCAATTCAACATACACATATTTTCATATTTAATAGGGAGTTGAAGTTCATGGAAAATTAATGGGAAAGGTATTTGAAAATGAGCCTTAAAAGGAGTGTTTATTTGGACATTAACAATCTTACGTCATGTCAGTGGAGTTAACAGCAATTGGTAGTGTATGTCCAAACAACAGTGGTTCCTTGTCCATCCAGCACTGAATTTACTTTACTCATGGAATAGGAAAAGGATCCTCCTTTGATCTGCAGACAGAACCTTGAATCTCTTCCTCAGGGAATCCTCTCTTCTCTTCTCTTCTCTTCTCCTCTTTCTCATCATTGCAGGCAAAGTGGGCATCTTGGGAGAAACATCTTGATTTTTTAAAAATTATTTCAGTAACCTTTAATAACTACAACCTTTCCCTATTTATCAGCATGGACACTTACACTCTCTCTATGTCTCTCTCTCTCTCTCTCTCTCTCTCTGTTTCTCTCTCTCTCTCACACACACACACACACACACACACGCACACGCACACACACACACACACACACACAGGTTGGCAAATTAATTTCCATGCACTTCAGGGAAAAATCCACACACATGGCTCTTATGAATGCAATCTATTTTGCTGCACACACTTGTGCCACTGCAGGTGTCATGCCTGTGCAAACAATGCTTGTACACTGCTGTAAATCCATTTAGCTCAGCCTAATAACATCATGTGTACATGTCACAGTATGGGGGGGCTTATTTTTCAGCTTTGAGAACAGAATATACCCACACTGAGGTGGGGCACGTCATTTCAATGTTTGCTTAGATCTCTTATATAGGGTTTCCTCCATAACCAAACCCTTTCACCACCTAATCTGTGAGACAATAGATTACAAATAGGCGTGGTGTGACATAGAGGAGGTTGTTGTTTCCTTTTGTGTTTGTTCCTCCCATTCTCTTGGCTGCAGGTTCCCTCCCTTTATAGTTTTGGAACTAAAATTGTAATGTTACACTTCTCACTGGAATTGCTATCACCCGATTGTATGCAATGATGTGTGTGTGTGTGTGTGTGTGTATTAAAACTCACCGCAATGTGCACTTCAAATGACCACATAAACAAACCCTACTGTTGTTTGATTCAGGCCTGTGTCTTCAGCATGACCGCAAATGAGATGCAAAGAAGATAGTGTTCGAGTCCTTCAAAAGCCCAAGCCATGGGAGTTAATCTCACTTATGTTTCAAATGCCGAGAGTAATAAACTGGCAAGAGCTCGCTGTTTCTGCTGGTGACTAAGCAGCCTGAATCTCTTAGGGGAGATTTTAGACTGTCACACATATAACTGAGTAAATTAATTTCCTGCTTGTGGTTACAGATAAAACACTTTAAGGGCCCACAGTCTTTGTTGTGTTTTATTGCTCATATTTGCACCACCTGTGCACTGTGGCAAAATTGTAAATGCCAGTTTTATATAATTGAGCCTAACAAATACTAAACTTTAATTTTTTCAGCTCTGCACTATATCAGAATATTCCAAGGCTTTAAAACATTTGAGTAGACGTTAACAGATTATATAAAAATGTTGACATCCAAAATCTTTTTTTTAATGACACCCCCACCCCTCACACCATCATGCCCATACTGATGACAATCATTATGCTACAGTACACCCCAATGTAATGTTACAAGCAAATAAAAAATCCTCATTCCTCTAAACATGTTTAATCTGGAAAATGAAGAGTATGCTGTGGTTAATAAAGTAATAAATACTAATTCGGATCATTTTGAACACTGTACTGCAGAGGGAAATGTGATGCGATTGTCGGCTGGGAGGTCTCTCAGTGTGGACTCTGAGGTACAAATGTCACCGAGACACTGCTTTCATTTATCCTTACCCAAATGGACTGACAATGTCAAATGTGTCATTTTTGTGCTGCTTTAGAAAAAATACACAAAAGCTTTCATGACAAAAACATACTCTTTGTCTATTTTGGATGGTAAAATCAGTGATGCGGTCAGCACTTGTACCTTGCATTTCCTGTTGTACTTTGATTGTCTATTGACGATAAAAGGTAAAATAGGTAAGGGTTAGGGTTAGGGGTAAAAATACTGATGGTGTCTTCCATTAGAATGTGTATCAAAGGGAGACAGAGAATTGTTTTAAACATGCCAACATCCTGTGTGTGCCAGACTAATTTTATCAGCAGACTGTTACTGGCAACACTTTGGATTAAGCGATTTACCTGAACAATTACTCTGTAGGAATTTACTGTGTAGCATAACTTATGTTCTGTGTATAACATGTCAAGGTTCAGGCTACATATGGTTGTATGTATGAAGTCTAGTTTAAAAGAAAATTTGAACTTGTTTGTTAGGGTTATATACAAATTACAACATTATGTTGCACATTAGTTACTGCATAAAAGTTGCCAAAATACAGTGGTTACACATTGATCCCATTGTAATTACAATGTAATTATTCATCCAAAGGATCATATTATAAGCATTTACATTTAAATGGAGGCTTAAAGACATGGGACCATGCCTTGAATTTAGGTCATGTGATTTTAACAACCATTGAAATTACAGTGCTGCATACAGTAGGGAGTGAAAGAAGAGTAAATTCATCCCTCAGAGGGCTTTGTGGTTTGAATGGATGTCCTGAGCTTCCAGCAGGGCTCTGGGGTTCTTGATGGGTTTGCTGCAATCTCTATAGGACTGAACAGGGGACAGCTCAGGGGGACAGCAGAGGGTCACAGCGATGTCAGATCTGGAGGGAAAAAAGGCAGAGAAGCAGCCATTCACTCCTCAGCAATTGCCTGAGGCGGTCCAGAAATGATGAGGAGCTTTGCTGAACATTGCTGGGGACAGCCATGGAGCTCATGAATTCAGTCGGTGAAAAGGGCATTTATTAATAAATGGGTGATAAAATGGGTGATTATTTTATGCCTCCTACAGTGAGGAAGATAGAGAGAGAGAGAGAGAGAGACCTGCTTTGAGCCATGTCTGTTAAACATCTGTTTGTTGTTTGTTTTTATGTATGTAGCAATGCTTTGGCAATACAAATGGAGTTTTTGTCATGCCAATAAAGCTCATTGGAATTTGAATTTGAGAGAGAGAGACAGAGAGAGAGCGCGAGAGACAGAGAGCGAGAGAGAGAGAGAGAGAGAGAGAGAGAGAGAGAGAGACATTGTTTGAGGACCTTCCTAACTTTGAGCTGTCTGTTATGGTCAGAGAGAATCAAAATCCATCAGGAGGGAGTTAAAAATGCTTATAGCCTAATCCCTTAGCAAGAAGGTGTAACAAAGTGTCAGGTAAGCTTGTCAGTTTTTCTTTTTTTCCTAACATTTGAGTTTGATTCTTTAATGGGGCAGCTTCTGACCTTTGGAACTATGTGCACACACCACATTGGAGACACAGGGAGATTGAGACAAAAGTCTCTGGTTTCTTGTGCATCTAGCGTGGCTGTGCAAGGTCTGCATTATTTTTCCACCCTTCCCCCTGCTGACACGCAATACCTTACCTACTCACATCACGCTGGGTGTCCCAACATGTTCCAGTCTTGTGTGAGCCTTCACTACAATTGTTTGTGAGTGATTGTTCAGGTTTCAACCCATGTCTTCCCCAAATGACTTAGGGGAACACTACTGCAATCTTCTCGGAGCGAAAGTGTTTTGACTGCTGGATATAGTACCATATTTTGCATTGCATTAGGCTTAGTGAATCAACTTCTAAAAATGATACATTCTTACAAGTGTGAAGGCAGTGAAAAAGGATTCTGGCTTTATTATGACCATTAAGGTATTTATTTTCTCTACTCATTTTCCAATTTCACATTGATGTCAACATAATGTGATAGACCTGAAACTATACATTGATTTTCAGTGATGCATGGATACAAAAGCAACAATACAGATGTACCGGTGTTGCCTGTGAGAATCAATCCATGCCATTCATTTTTATTTATTTTTATTGATGAAGATTAATTAATTAATGTAGCAGTTTGGAAAACTATACTCCCAACATATTGTATTGTTGCTTAGGTATTGCTATTTTATCATATTGTTGTTAGGGCAGAGGTGTATACCCCTATAATGTATTAAGAATGTCCTTTTTATGTATGCACAATCACAAGTACAGTATGCTTCATATATTTGATTACTCAACAGTATTAGAATTTGTAATAGTGTTACCATATTAAAAGGCTGACCTGTCTGCTGTCATTTCTTAACTTCATTAAATGTTAACAATCTGTCACAGATCAGCAGATTAGAATAAGTACACAGCTACTGCAATTATGTAAATACTCACTGAACACTGAACATGTTAGGCATTTCAAATTGAAATTAGCATGCATATTCAGACTTCACTACATGGTAAGCTATCATTTGTATAGCTATGATACTGAATCTGGTTAATCTCTAGAGAGCTACTGTTAATGTTACATTAATAATATTAATTAATTATAATGTTATAGGGAACCTTGTTTCATAAATAGGTCAGACACAGCACTGCCTGTTGTTGCAAATGCAAATTCAATAGCTTCGATAAATATCAGCATAACATTCCCTCTGAATTGTGATGGCTGAACCTCACTCACTGAAAGTGTTCCACATTATGCCCATTGCTTGAATCATAATCATCGTGTTAAAGAAAATATAAGAGGATATTTACTACTGGAGCAATTTTTGCCCTTCAGGTGATGAAGAGGACACTTTAAAGCTGTGCTCTTAACTTTCTTATGCTATGTCTCTGCAAGACAAACCTTTGGCTGATGCACAGCTCATTGTACAATTTGATGTACAGTAACTCAAATCCACTCTTACTGACAGCTTCTGTTTTCAGAAGCATCAATCTAAAAGATAGAAAACCAATAAAAAATCCACTGTCTGTTGATGTGTGCATCAAATTCTGCCTGTTGGACCTTTTCAACACTTCATATTCCTGATACATACAGTGCACATATCTTTGGTCAATATAATAACTTGTTTTATTACCCAGCATAGCATACATGATTCATTTATATACAGTATGTGTGTGTGTGTGTGTGTGTGTGTGTGTGTGTGTGTGTGTACAGTACACAGTACACAAGTATTCAGCTCCCAACCCTTTTTTCACACAAATGACAGACTGAGATTTTGACTAAATATCCTGAGATTTTTTTTTAAATTTATGAATCACTCAACTCTGCAACAGTGCAGCCCAAAGGAAATAAAATTACAAATCATCAAAAAATAAAATAATCAAGAACAGAAATGTCAACAATAAATAAATATTCATCCCCCTTGTTTAGTACTTGTACTTGGTTACACCACCTTTCACTGCTATTACAGCCATTAGTCTTTTTGGTTAAGTTTCTATTGTTTTGCATAATGTGATGGAGCAATATTAGTCCATTCTTCCTTGCAAAATTGCTCAAGCTGTACCAGCTTAGTTGGTGAGTGGTGGTGGACAGCAATTTTGAGGTCTTTCCACAGATTTAAGGGCAGGACTCTGACTGGGCCACTCAAGGATATCAATTTTCTTCATTTTAAGCCAATCCAGTGTTGCTCTGGCAGGGTGCTTTGGGTCATTGTCCTGCTGAAACACAAACGTCCTCTCTAGTTTACACTTTCTGGCAGAGAGGAATAGGTTTTTATCCAGAATCTCCAGGTATTGTGTAGCATTCACATTTTCATCAGTCTTGACCAGATTGCCTGTCCCTGCTGCTGAATAACACCCCATAACATGATAATACCACCAGTGTATTTCACTGTAGGGATGGTGTTTCCTGGCTGATGTGTAGTGTTAGCTTTATGGCACACATGTTTAGTGTTAGAGCCAAAAAGTTCCAATCAGACCACAAGACCTTCTGTCATAAGTTTGTAGTAGTTTGTAGTGACATTTTGCAGTCATGACCTAGTGACATTTTTGAAGTCTTTATGGGCAAGCATGTGCTTTTTTTCAGCAAGGGCTTCTTCCTTGCCACTCATCCACTAAGGTCCTTTTTGTGCAATAGCTTGGAAATTGTTGACCCATGGACATCATTTTCAGTTTCAGCCACTGACATCTGTAACTCAGCTAGAGTGAGAGTTGGCATCACAGTACCCTCTCTCACAAGTTCTGTTTTTGTTCTGCAACTAGGTATAGGGGTGCAGCCTGCCCTAGGTAGTGTGGCTGTAGTTCCATATTTCTTCCACTTCTGTATGATGGACTGCACTGAGCTCCAAGGTATTTTTAGTGCCTTTGAAATGTTTTTGTATCGTTCCCCAGATTTGTGCTTCTCCACAATTATATCTTTCACTTGTTTTGAATGTTCTTCTCTCTTCATTTTGGTTTGTTCAATAGAAAATCCAACCATACTGTTTGATCTTAAAGAGAGGAAAGGTATTTATGCTCATGAAGTAATGCAAAACAGGTGGTCCACTAATTTCATACATGGGTGGAGACCATCAACAAATTGAATGAGTTTATGAGACAATATATTGCACCTGAGCAAGGTTAGCCTTATAATTACAAAGGGTATGAAAGCGTTTTAAACCTCAAAGTTTTAGTTTTACTTATTTATTTTTGCACTTTTTTTCTAAGGATTTGGATGTTTCTTTTGATTTGTCATGATGTATTGGTTGTAATTTGGAATCTGGGCTGAATACTTTTTCAAGGCACTGTATATATGTATATGTTTGCATTTGTGTGTGTGTGTGTGTGCGTGTGTTGTATCATGGATGAGGTGAAAGAGACCGTGTTCAATCTGAGACATGCTCCACTCTGCCATACCACTCCACTTCATTCCACTTGCCATATTCTTCTATGTCAGCCATAATTGTTCACCATAATTTTAGCAGAGATTTTTAACACCAACTCTGACCATGACAAGCAACAAAACTGATCACTGTTGCAAAAATGCACACAATAAGTTTTTATAAATAAGAACAACAGTTATACATATCGGCCAAACCTGATGTCTCCTTGGAAATATCAATCATGGAAGCCTGCCTCAAAGACATAAAGACATGAATGGCCCATAATTTCCTCCGTCTCTCGACAAAAGAGAAATATTGGTTATCGGCCAAAAGTCTATCAGGAGCAAAGTCACCAATATTACATTAAATCTTGATGGTGTCTCACTGGTCTCAAGTGCAACCATCAAAGACCTTGGTGTCACAATTGATCCTGACCTCTCTTTTGACACACATATATAAAAAAAAAAAAAAAAAAAAAAAAAAAACATCCAGGACTGCTTTCTTTCATCTGAGGAATATTGCCAAAATCAGGAATAATCTATCAATACATGACGCTGAAAAGCTAATCCACGCTTTTGTTACATCCAGATTGGACTACTGTAATGCCCTCTTGTCAGGATGTGCAATGCTAGGTTCAAAATGCAGCTGCTCATATTCTAACCAGAACAAAGTGCTTTGAGCACATCACCCCAGTATTAGCTTCTCTTCATTGGCTACCTATCAAATACCTCATTGATTTCAAAATACTTCTTTTTACATTTAAAGTTTTAAATGGGCTTGCCCCTCCCTACCTTAAAGACCTTCTTCACCCACATACTCCAAAACGAACTCTACGTTCCCAAAGCGCGGGACTTCTCATTGTTCCAAGAGTGGGTAGAAGTACTATAGGCGGTAGAGCCTTTTCGCGCCGAGCCCCTCTTTTGTGGAACAATTTACCTACCGAAGTTCGGGGAGTAGAATCTCTCTCTGCCTTTAAGTCTAGGCTAAAAACTTATCTTTATTTCAAATCCTTTAGCTGAGGGACACGGCACGGTGCTGACATTGATCACCCTCATGATCATGCTGGCCCCTTGCCCCTCGTCCCCTAGGTACGCTGCCATAGTGCTTATCTGCCGGGATTTTTCCTTATTACACACATGCATCCCTCTTCCCCCCTCTGCTCCCCCTTTGCCTTTATGCCTTTTATGTTTCCATTCCTGCACTTAACATCCACTATTCACTGTTCTCTATTTGTTTCCTATCCTTGCTCCGAACTCCTGCCTGGAGCTGTCACCCAAGCGTCACATCCCGATTTCCAGTCCTGCTACCTCGCTGCCCTGCCCATTGAGCCAACTGCATGCCAAGAACCGGACTTTCTTGGATAGATTTTATAATTACTCTGTTGTTAATTACTGCTGTCTATCAATCTTAAATGTCATAAAATACATTGTATAACTTGTCTTTAACTCTATCTGCCCAGTGCCGGCCAGAAGCAGATGGGCTCCCCCTCTGAGCCGGGTTCTGGTCAAGGTTTCTTCCTGTTAATTAGGGAGTTTTTCCTTGCCACTGTTGCCTTAGGCTTGCTCTCAGGGGGTCTCAGGTCTGGGAACAATGTAAAGCTGCTTTGTGACAACTTGTGTTGTAAAAAGCACTATACAAATAAAATTGAATTGAATTGAACTGAAATCTGAACATCCACCCCCTAGCGGTTGAATTTAACAGTACGTGTTTTTCACTGCATACCAGCTATTCATAGCGCAGGGACGTAGGAAGTATTCTGCAAGGGGCTGTGGTGAGGTAGATGGGGAGGAGGTTCATTAACGTTAAACGTTCTAATTCCCCAACCAAAACTGAGGCTTAAAATTTGTTCTGAACTGAGGGTGAATCTATGGTGTTTAATTTTTCAAATGAGAGGCTGGAGAATGTTGTTCAAATAAATTATTTATTGTGCAGAAAAAAGTTAGCAAAGATACTCCTCTGAAAACATATAATCGGGGTCTAATCACCCTCTCTCGACGTAAAGCACTGTGAATTATTTGGGCTTCAGTGTTGAGGGGACCACCAAGAAAAGGGCATGCCATGTCAGGCAACTGTCTCCAACCTAAATGCTGCAGACTTGGCAGGTGTTCTGATTAACTCCAGGTTAGTTTAAGTAAACCTGCTGGTTAGCTTCAGATCATAAATTGCTGCAGTAACTGACCTAGAATTAATCTGATCGGAACAGAAAATCCCAAATTTCAATCTACACTGGGTTAACTAACTAGAGTTAGTTACTAAACCTGCTTTCTGAAATATCCCCCTGGAGGAGCAGTAGCCTGTAACTCAGTTCTTTAAATTAAAAATAATAATAATAACCCCCCCCCCCCCCCTTTTTAAACAGGTAGTACGATTTCACCCTCATTTGCCTCGTCCCTGTCACAGTGATAGCCTATTATATGTATTTATTGTATACCTACTGGACATTTTTGTGAACCTATGACAAGCAAAGAATTAATAATAATGAGTCAGTTTACTGCTGCATTTAATGGTTTAAAAATATCTTTGCTTTTAGAGAAGTGGAGAAGTGCAACCAAACTCTCTTACAGCCATACATTTTACTCCCACTCCCAAAACATACTAGCCAGTGATACAATTGTAAAATGTAAAAAAAAAACGTCAACGGTTCCTTTAATCTATGCCCCGTTGGAAACAAAGCAGGTGTTCAATTTTGACGAGCTGGTAAGTAACTATCTTACAGAAAACCTTTACATTGAATATTTTATTGTGAAAAAAAAAAAAAACATCTGTTTTTGCGATCGACACTGTACTCAGACACCGCTTACTGCACTTACTGTCAGCTAGTCAGCAGTAAAGCAAAACTTGTTTAGCAGGCTTAGATCATGGCTGGTGTTATGCCTACTTCGTTAGCCAGCTAGGTAGCTAACATAGCTAGCTACCGTTTCACTTTTGCTTGTTAGATTGGCTCACTAGATATATTCAGTAACAAATCTGTCATGTCAACTTAAGCCACCTCCTAGACAAGACCCATAGCCTGGCATATTCTAGTTTCATGTCATTGTCGTCGTTAAATCCCTATAGCCCCTTGGTGGTGCTTGTCCAGTATTGGTGCATGTGAACCGATTTTCAGGGCATGAACAATCAGTGTGTTTCTTCCGATTCCTCAGGAGACCATGTTGGACAAGATAGACTAGCTAGGATGAGTGACTATATCACAGTCCAATTGTCCAAGCAACGTCTTTCTCAAAAATATGGCGTCACTCACTGCTCTGAAATTGTATCTAAACATAAGATACACATTCTCTGTTTGAAACAATCACCTCAAATAGAAATAAGAGAAGCCACACGCTTAGATTCCAAGATTTGGAATGGCCAACGAGTGTGTCACTGTCAGTTCTTCCAATCACTTGTCACATGTTTTGTTTGAGAGTGCAGATGCAGAATACAGAGAAGAAATCTGCTTTAATGAGACTGGTTCAAGTTGATAGGTTCACAAATTTCTAAAGAGTTGCTTCCACAGATCATATAATCTCTGCCTTTTTTGCAGTTGTTATTTTTATTATTTAAAGGTCAAATCAATGTTCTAGAAGAAACATCTGAAATACTTTTATGTTCAAGATTAATGCTGAAAAAAACCATAAAAGATGCCAAACTCATGAAAATACCTCTGCATTACACTTGACACATAAAGGCTTTTCAGCATACTGATGTGATGCATGCTGTTATACTTAAGATACATTGGGTTATGTCACACAACATGTACTCACCACTGGGCAAATTTTTGAATACTCAAACACCAAATTATGTAGTCCACAGAGTAGTAAAGCAAATAACCATGTATCTGGTTACTATATGTATTTAGACATTAGTTCCTACATAAAATTTACCAGTTATGTGTATTGTTACTTTCTACTAAGTAGCTGCCAAAAGTATCACTTCATGTAACACCGGGTGCAATTTTTTAAAGACATAAATATGATAAAATGCTGCTTGGAGGCCTCATTGGTGTTAGCATTAGCATTAGTGAATGGCATGTGATGAGGAGAGCAGGACAGCTTGCTCGCTTTCATCTAATTGATGTTATGAAAGCACACCATATTACATATTTCACCCTAACCTTGGGAAATGCATAGTGAGCTCTGCTGAAAGATGCCTGTGATCTTGAAGCAACAAAAAGTGGTGATTGATGTGAAAGTCCGCTAACTCACAAAACCCACGTCCCTGATATTTGATCACAGACTGCTTGCAGATGATGGATTTATGTTCCAAACTGGGTTATTGAAAAATGACTCTGGCTTACACAACGTGAGAATTATGTTTTCCTGTTCTTTTAAATGGAAAGGCCATCTGCATGGCAATTCGGTTCCATTCCCATTAACTGTGTTTTTATTAAACAGCACTGTTGTACACTTTTCAATATTCACCAAGAGAAACAGGAAGAGCTAATTATTCTTCACAGCTCACAGTAATTATACTAGGGAGATGAAAGAAGGTCAATTTTTATACTTTCTATTCCTGTTTCTATTGATGAGGCATAAAAACCTCTTTGGAAAGAGTAGATTTCCATTAGGTGTCTGGCTGCAGAGATGTCACAGCTGCAAATCTGATCCACTTAAAAAAAACAGTGAGTTTTGCCCTCAGTTCTGGTATATATGCATTTCATCTTCATAATTCCAAATGTATTCAACTTAAGTCATAATTCTTTGAGTGAACATAAATATTAATGCACAAAAATTGCAACATAAATGTATTTGCCATACTTAACCTGTATCTATAGGGTTATTATTCATTATATAAGAGAGCAAAAAAACTTAGGGAAAGTGCTTCCTTGGACAACCTCTTACAAATCAGCTTTAAAGGTCTTTAATTGGTTTGTGCATTGCATGTCCAACAAAACACTTTCTTACTCGCTTTTTTCCATAAAAATCCAAAGTACTTTCAAGCTGCAGTTAGACATACATGTCAGTGCACATTAAATCATGATTGTGAATTAAAATACAGCTCAGTTTGCAGTGAGCAGCCTTGGGAGTAATTTGAACTCTTACCCGGTCATTTTCACCCCTTAAATTTGATCTGAGGGTTGTTCATACTGAATACTGTACTTTTAGCTTCAGGAATGCCAATTCAGCTGTTCATGTGCACTGGTGTAGGAGAAGGTAATCTCCTGTTTCTCTTCAGTACTCTGCTATGGCAGAATGATTTGGATATGCTCCATGCTCATGGCTAACAATACCAGTGGTACTGATTAAATTGTGCCATAACTGCCCATCAGAAAGGGTTTTACATTACATTACATTAATGGTTTCAGCTGTGTTACTTGAAAAGAAACTGGTTTTGAGCTGATTATGCATTTAGCAAAGACTCTGACTATTGTAATGGAAGTGATGGAAATCAGACCTTTAGCACAAATGAATACTGTTCTTCACCAACACAATTTCCCACACACAGCACATTGCGTCTTGCACTACCCTCCACAAGCAGTGCCTACAATTCAGGTGACCAACACTTTGAGGACCAGATTTTTTGTTTTAGGCTACCCTTTGTAATGGAAAAAGGGAACAGTTGTGTTTCACAAAATGAGTCAACTGTTAATAAACCATGTGTCTCCTGGAGAAAAGTGCTTTTATTGTTTAACAAATGCATTTAGACTATAAGATTTCTTTTGTATATCTATCTATTGTATATCTATAGTATACTCTGGGTATACTAAGGGTTATGGGTTATACCTCATTAATGTCATGTCTAATTATATAGAGGAAAAGAATAACAGCTTATTCTCTGTGTGACTGAATTCAGTATAATAATGACTCTAAATTTGTTATGTTTATGGCTTGTTTCATGACATAAATTAATAAAACCAAATCTCTAAAAATATATTGTGTGCCAGACACAATGATGCATTATTACATTTCAGTTGCACATTATATAATGTGGAGCAACTGTTTGTGTTATCAAATGCTGACATTAGTTGAAAGTTGTGCAAACAGACTCCAAGGTGAGCTAACCTTGTACAACAGCAATGCACGTATATCAGAGGTAATGAGGCACAAGACCACGAGGTGTGAGCTACATTTTAGAATTCAAAAACAGGACAGAATGGCTCTTAGGTGCCTGTAACACAGCTTGATGCTTTGACCTGGCTTCAATTATATCGGTTTGCACTGCTTTGCTGATCATTTAAGGTCTGCACAGCATTCATTCCTTGGGACACCAATAAGGGCTGAACCTTAAAATATATCAGATCTGAAAGGTGATGTTCAGGCTGTGGCAAGGAATGCCCAGAGCAGCACACTGCTTATATTTCAAATATCTGGCACCAAGGTTAGTTGTTCAATGCCCAGCAGTGAATTAATTGAACTAACTGACTTTTTTGACATTCGGTAAAGAGTGAAATGTTTTGGTGATAATCCCTGCCCTCTGGTAATTAGTTCAGAAAACATTTACTGTCACTCTCTGTGTCTATCACTCTCTCCAGGTAGATTGTAATATCTTTGAAAAAGGAAAGGAAACATAAATCAAGTACTTTACCACAAAGTGTGCGTGGCGCAGTGTGGTGACTCCCTGCTGGGGCACTGCTGTTGTTCCCCCCGGGCAGGAAGCTTAACCCATAATTGTCTTCTTAAATGTCCAGCTGTATAAATGGATGAAAATTAGAAGTCGTTCTGGATAAGAATGGCTACTAAATGACAATAATGTAATGTAAATATGACAAACCTTGATATGACACTTAATTTCCTGATTGTTGAATGTCTACCAATATGAAGATTCTCAATCTGGGCACGGGACAATTGACAAGAAAAGAAAGAAAAAGAAACAACACTTCCTGTAGCACTCTCCCCAGAATGGTGACTAACTACTACAGTTTTTATAAATCAAATCTGTAATCTGGATCAAAATTTGCGAGCCTAAAAAACATAGCTTATCCTTCAGAGTGATTATCCTGGATGGCATTCTATCCCTGAGCTGTGCTGTTCAATTCTAACAATGTAAAAAATGAGGCACTGGAGCCTCATTTGATTGACAGGTTTAAACTTCACTTGGACAGGAAACCTAACAGTGATAATCTGCATTACACCAACATTATATTCACAAAATGAAAGCAGCTGGCACAGTGCAAAATCTGTCTACCTGAAATCCGCGTGTTGTCACTGCGATACTGCTCATGAAACAGTACAGAGTGTGTTACATAAGACACATGCAGGAAAGATGCTGTTGTCTTCTATGGTGGAAGGATATATAAGAAAAAGAAAACAAGGATCTAGAGAAGAAAATACAGGAAACTAGATTTGTGTGCATTTTCTGAAGAAAATGCAGTGCTTGGTTGCCTGTGTGTATCATTTACAGTACATGCAAATTTTGGAGATAAGGCAGTTTAAAAATACGTTTTTCAAATGAAGAAGTGAAGTCCTGAATTTTTATGCCTGCTGTCTACCTGTCCCCCTCCCTTCAAACATGGAAGTGAAATACTCCCACTGTTCTTGCCTATAGTTTTGAGGGGGGGTAAAATTAGTGATGTTTTATAAACTTTCATCACTGTGCCAAATACATGGTTAGAATCTGCACAGGTTCTCTATTGTGATGTATCATTTCTGTGTGTAGAGCCAGAATTCACAGAGATACAGCAGTTTAAAAATCACAAATTTGTGTGCATTGGGCTTGCCGTCTCCCTCTCCTCCTCCCTCTCAGAGCACTGACTTCATTCAAGCTGTCTCTGATTGGCTACATTGACGATATGTAGATGACTGAATGTGAGCAAGAATGACAACATTTAACTTGTGAGAGTGAACTCGGTGACTATTTCACCTCATAATTCAAAAACCGTTCATGACAGCACTGAATCAAAGACATGGTTAGAATCTACACAAGCACTGTTTTTCTAACGTGGAGTCTAACTTATTATTATTGTCATCATTGAAAAATATTTGTTGCTTTGCACAAAATGGTTTGTTGCAGTTTATTTATGTCTTGGACTTTTGAGCTATCTATACATTTTCCACAACCTGTATTTACTTCAATGTGAATACTATTACTGCTACTTCAACTACCTTAATTAATAATTAAACAAAAATCTTAAATCTTAAATTCTTTCTTCATAGCTTCCTGCAGTAGGAAAAAAAATATGATAAAAAATAATCTTCAGGTCTACCTACAGATGCCTCACTAAATTTTGTTACATACAGTGTAGCAGCACAGTGCATTGACCTGTCTGCATCATTTAACATCCTGGGCAGATTGCAGGAAACATTCATTCACCATGCGGAGCTTTCAGAACCAAGGACAGCAACCAGCAACATCTCTGCAAGCTCCTCTCTGCTCCTGGAAAAGAGCTGAAATCAGCAGTCTGGAATCCCTTCAGCACAGGCAAATGTTTTTGTTTTTTTTTTTTTTTTCAGGTGGGTGATCCTGCCAGGTCATAGGATTGGGTAGGGATTGGGCATGCATCAGTGGAGAGCATATCTCTCAGGGACAGCTTACCTGTGAAGCCCAGCTCTTAGTTCAGTATGCTGACTATGGCTTGGACACTCGAGTTCTCCAGCAAGAGCTTGGAGGCAATAATAAATAGTAGGTCATCACCCTGGAGGCTTCTGGGGGAATTTCTCCCAGGACCTAAAGGCTTGACGTGACTTAACAAACGTGGGTCCTTAGCACATTGTACCTGAGATCAAAGTACGGCAAATAACTGGGAATAATTAGGATGCATTGCACATTAGGATTTTAATGAAGAACAATACAAGATTAGTGCTGGACGTGATCTAATGTGACCTACAATGCCTTAGTGATAACAAAGCATGTTACCAAGTTATAAGCTAAGAGTGCTGTGTATGGATTTCTGTATACTACTACTACTGAAAGTTCTGTAGTCATTACAGAAACTCATAACACAATTTCTTTGGCACTTTGTTTTGCAGATGTTGTGACCTTAGGATTGTGAGATCATTTAGTTTTTATTTACAGATGGATTTACAGATGGTTTTCAGTACCAAACCCTGAACATCAATCACTCTCTGGTCATTGCAAATCATTTTAACAAAGTTTTCAACATGATAGTAAACTGATTGCTTTGGCTGTGGAGTATTGGAGTGAATGAGTAAACAAGCTTGGGGGACTCTTCAGAAAAGACAAGATGGCAGACAGTCAAATATCATAAAAGAGGCTACGAGAAAACTTTTGAGCAAACTGCTATTTTAACATGACAACCTGTGATCACATGCTTGAGCTGGCTAATACAATAATGAATTAAAGATGAAATATACATTCCAATGGAAGAGTAGCCATCACTACAAGAACATACCTTTACATTTTGTGTACCAGTTGACTGTCCTCAATCTTGACATGGAGGAATAACACTTTTTAATCCATCAGAAATTGGTTGGACACATCCACTTCTCTTAGTGATAAAAGGTCAAATAAATTCTGCTGTTCTAATGACTTGTTGAGTGTACCATTTCACCACTCCATATATAAACATACATATGTACCGATCAATTGTGCAAGCAGTCTGGACTGGTCATACAAACTGGATATCTACTGCACTATTGCCGTGATTGTTTTCTGCAAGACCAGGTTCCTGCTGAGTAAAAAATACTTCAAGCAACATGCACATCACACTACAGTGGTTTGAGGCTATGACTACAGCAATGTTTCTTCAAAACGGGGGTCCCAGGATCACAATGTCCTTTTACTGTACCATTGGATCATCAAGCTAGCTCCGTAGTAGCTCCGTTTGGTGTCAATTTGTCTCTGTTCTTCAACCCCAGCTGAGCTTGTTGTCTCTAATTGCTGCTGTGACTGAACTGGCCCAGATCAAGATTGTTTATTGAGCAGATAATCCATTCTCCTCTTCCTTGCTCCTGGCTACAGGGGGGAAGGCAGGGATGGATGGATCTCACATGGCTGTTCGAAGTCTTTAACTAAATGTACAGTGCACAATGGACCCGCAGCACTCACACTGAACAGACACAAGGTGTGACGGAAATCACTAGACTTTGTCTATTCATGGCTTGAGTGTGGCGCACAGTATCCAGTATTTCTTTCTTCTTCTTTTATTATATTCTGGAGATGCTTTTGACAGATTCATGCTGATCTGCCAGGAAATGAAATATTAACTCCTGGGCCACTGCTTAAGTATTGAATAAATATTGAATGAGCAAGTGGGAAAGGAAATTAATTCACTATGCCCATCCATGTTGGCCTGTCATGGTAGCCTAGAGCGGGCAGGGACGGTAATTTTTGGTATGTCTGAGGCTAGGCCTCATATGCCACTGTCAGATTTTCCTTCTTGAGTCACTCAAAGAATGTGGGGCCTGCCCTCCCATCAAGAGATAGACGTCTTAAGCCTTTCATTCAGCCTTATACAAGGTGAATGGATATTGATAGCTGTGCGATGAAACATAGTTGACTTTTTCACTTTTGCAACAAATATTTCGACTGTTATTAGAGCTTGGGTTCTGGATAAAAGGGAAAGAGCGTTTGCAAATGAGCCCCAGGGAAAGTACTTTGCTGGGCCACATACCAAGAAAATCTTCCTTCAAAGGCAGATTTATAAATGTTTTTTCTCTAAACCAAACTGTTTCCTTTGATTTTGTTGTGCCCCAGAATCACCCTAAATGCTTTCAAGGTAATAATTAAAATGAATAATTCAAAGCCCCAATATATACATACACCCATACTGTGTCCATCCTCATCTGTCTATAGAGCTTTTTACCTGAGATAGTCTACAGTTTAAATGCATGTGTCATGAAATGAACTGCTCAATGTTTAATTTTCCTCCCCATTACATAAATCATACTACAGCTTGGTAAAACTGGAACAAGTGCACTGTATGTACAGTATATATGCTGATACAACAGATCAGTATAATGGAAACAGAGATGAACATCTAAGGACATCTTTAGCCTTTGATATGCAGAGTAAAATAACAACTGGAACAACATTATTGAAAGTTTTGATCACCAAATGAACTTGACTGCTTTCTTCTCAGGGCATTCCGTTCAGAACTTGTAAATTCTTGAGATGAAACCAGCGGGTGGAAAAAAAGTTAAGGTATTCTGGCTGTTTCTCTAGCAGATATTACAAATGATATTTAGTTAATTCATGTGGTTAATCTATGACATTTTACATGTGTACATGTCTTCTGATACGCATATCCAAACAAAGAAGTACAGCTTTCCCCCTGTATTGGTCCAATCTAGGATGTGTTGGCTCTTCAGGGCCTATACCAAATTCAATGCTGGCTTGTGGAGGCAGGTGGTTTCACTGCTGTGAACACTGAGCTCATTGGAGCGTTTCCTTGTTATTGTTGTAGTGCACAGATTCAATAAACTGAATCCTGCCACCAGTTCGGCTGTGCAAGTTTGGTTGAATTCGCTGGAAAAGGATTAAACCATCAGGGCTTTGACATTTTCCTGCTGACAACATCATCTCACAAGGGGATTGGGTCTTAATTAAATTTGCCTCATTTGGAATCACTTTTAAAAAATACTTGAAAAAATTGTTCTGATACAGTCCAAGTGAAGTAAATCTGCAGAATGTAAACAGCAGGGACATCTCAAAAGCACTGTTAGAAAACATGAAATGTAAAGATGAGTTTAATTTCACTTTGCCAGAGGATTCTGACATGCTTTATTTCAGAGTGAGGGAGGGAGAGCTAAGGAATTCAGAATTCATATAGGCCCATTCATACAATTTAATGCATGACAAGTATGTATTTATAAACCAAAGGAAAAGGCTGGAAGTCTGGAAACAGGACTGAATGTTGAATTTCTCCAGTATATAATCATCACTTTTTGGTAACATGGTGAAATGACTAGTTTAAATTTATTCTGTGATGACTGGAGTCAACAGGTTGAGGACAATGTAATTATTGTCTACACACTACACATCTAACCAAAGCATATTATTTTTAGATCAGGTTTAGGCAACATTCTTCAGGCAAGACAGGTCACCACAGTTCAGGCCTCTATTCAATTTTAACCTACAGAGTAGTATGAGTTCTCCTTAACTCTAAGAACAGAACTCATGCAAATGATACTAACAAAATACTTAAACAGCATCACAATTCTGACACTCACAGCAATTAAACAAAAATGAAAAGGTTTAAAATCAGCAAAGCTTACTGTGGTTTGATTGAACAGAGGCCTCAGCCAATCAGCCCACTGCTGGCGGTTTGAACTGGCTTTGGCTGGCATTGTTGTTTTTTTTTTCAAATAGGATAGAGGACAAGGAAAATGAGCTTGTTCAGTCTGTAACAGAACGGAAAGATGATAATCTTAGTGGGGATGGCATGCGAACAGAGATGTGTTGCACCTGTGCAGCTCCATCACCTCTTGCCCCCTGCTTAACCTTTTGGGTTCCAGGGGTATTTTGCCCCATTTTTGCAACTTTTACTTGTGTGCCTGTACAACCCCATCTGTCCAACTCATACACTAATACTGCATATCATTGTTTTCAGCAGACCCAGGGCTACATAATGAGCCCTCTTGTTCAACTTTAAGAAAGACTACCAGCCTAAGACGAGACCTCAAAAAGTAAAAAATTAGTCACAGTTTTGAGTGGATTTATGAAAAAATGTCTCAGTGCAAGGCCTTATAGCACTTGGAAGTGAATTTTATCATAATAGTCATAATGTACACATGATCACACACAGCATGGTGAGGACCAGTAGCGTCGTTAGGTCCAATCATTCGGGGCTATAGCCCTGAATATTTTAAGCCTAGCTCCAAATATTTTCACCCTGATAAGGAGCTGACCCACCAGTGGGTCAATAGGACCCAAGGGGTTAACTGACATCCGGCATTACACATGTCACAAAATGAAATTGAATTTGGAGAAACCTTAGTTGTCTCACTTTATGAGCCAACTGGACAGTCACTCAATTGCCATCACTCTGCCTGCCTCAGCATAATTTAAGGAAAGAAAATTACCCCTCTCTCTCTCTCTCTCTGTCAGCTGTTAGACAGCAATGCATTTCCCTTAATTCTCTCTCCTACAGATTACCAGTTACATTTAAACAGAGTGGCCAGAGGCACTACATCAGTAGTAAAGATACCTGCAATTTTACCATGCTGCATGCATTAAAAGGCTGATGGTTATGGAGGAGCATTGCATCTGGAATCCAAAAAATGAGGACACAGACCTTGAGAATTTACATATATTTCATGGAGCCGTAACTCTACATCACAAATCAGTTTGCAAGGATCCTTATGCCGCCAACTTCAGAAGCACTCCAATGACTGATTAAATTAATTGATATGAGTTTGGTGGTAATTAATAAGTATTAAATGATACAGTGGATGTAACTGTAACTGGTCAGAAGTAGGCCTTGCCTTCTGTCTGGGTTACTTGTGCCTTCCCAGCCACTGTAGTTACTTCCTGGCTGACACACAATCAGCTGATTGGACGGCAGCATATTTAGATCCCCTGAGGAGCGCTTGTTCCTGGTTGGTTTGCTTGGTCCTCACTGGAGACTGCCTTGCTGCGGAAAGACTGACACTGTTTTGTGCTCTTGCAACAGACCGACAGGGTGGGCGTAGGCAATTGCCGCAGCTTGCAGGAGTTTTTTTTGCCTGGTGTGACCCGCTTCAGTTTCTCTTGTTTTGGTTTAGCTTGTTTCACTGTTTTGTCTTGCCTGTTTTGCCTTGCACAACCAGTTTGCAAGCTGTTTTTGTGCTGTTTTGTTTTGTTGTTTGTTTAGCTTGTTTTGCTGTTTAGCTTATTTTGCCATTTGGTTCTGCCTGTTTGGTCTTGTTTTTTCTCTTTGATTTATTTGCCTTTGTTTTGATTTGACTTGCATTCATTTACTTTGCATATTTAGTTTTGCTTTGATATCCAAGTTTGTATTGCTTATTTTATTTTATTTTTTTTTGCTTTTGAGTTCATTATTTTCTGTATTCTTGTGTTGTATGTATCGGGGCCTACTCTGTGTGGCTATAATTGATTAGGCAATATCAATTAGCACTTCAGCTATAGAGCAGAGTGTTTGGCTCAAGCCCCTCCCTGTTCAGATCTACTGCTTTCACGGGTACTGGCTTGTCTGTTTTTAAAATTTGCTCTTTGGAAATATCAACCATTTCCTGTTTCTCCTGCCAGCAGGAGTTAGTGCAGCTGCATCTGTGGCTGGTTACTTCCTTCATATACTGCATGAGGTGGATACACATGTCATAGTTATAACATGCCCTTTCACCTTCATCACTGATTGCTGTGTCTGTGATTCTAGGCACTGGGAGCACAGACACATGTGAATTGGGTGACTGGGCCCTTACTCCCCCATTCCAGACAACCACTTGATATGGGTGGTGCACTTTTATCCCTTCATTGACAGCCAGTACCCTATCTTATCCTATTCTGCTTGTTTGTTAGTGCCGGTGATCGGGACACAAACGCGGACCGCAGGATGTTCCGGTTCCAGACGATTTATAGAAAGGGACAGGCAGTTCGTAAATCCAGAGACAGGCAGGGTTCGAAACACAGAGAAGCAATCCGGGGGCAAATCCAAAATCGGGAGTCAGGGAGAACAGGGTCAGGAATCAGGCAGGTGAGAGGCAGCGATCAGATCCAAAACGGCAGGCAGGAATCGTGGTCAGGAAACAGGCAGGATCGGCAATGTAGCAACAACTCTCGAGAAACAAAGCGCAGGGACAAGACAGGTGAAACACACTGAAACAAACTAGCAACAATACAGAGACACACAGGGAAGATATAGGGCTGGGGTAACGAGGAGATGGGATGCAGATGAGCAGGCAGGCAGGTGCAGGCAATGAGGGAATCAGGTGGGCGGGGACCAGGCGGGGAGCAGGGCGGGGCAGGAACACAAGGAAAACAAAAGCACAAGGACAGGGAAAACAAAAACACCGCGGCTTAAGGGGGCGGAGCCCTGACATTGTTTTAGCCCTGTTTTTATTGGAGATTTCAATGGTTGTTTATTTAAATAAAGTGAATGTTTTTAATGCTTTGTCCACCTTGTTTTAGTCTTTTACTTAAATAATTAACAATAAAATTGTCCATCCAATGTGAATACATGTCTCTGTCATTTTTTACAACTCTTACCTGTGTACTTCGGGAGCCTCTTTAAGCCTGTTATTGGTGGTATCAGATTCCTAAGGTGCATGCCCTTAAGTGGCATAGTTGGGCATTGTTAACACAATGTTGCATGTACAACCATCTACTCTGAGCCCAAGGCCACATAAGGTAAGGATGTATTATTTTCCTTATTCAAAGGCAAAGACAAAGCATTTTTATGTTGGATGAAAGTATTTCAGTCAGGTAAATATGTCAGGCAATAAAATATTTGGAACTTTTAGTCTAGGTAGGGTTGGAAAAATGTGTAACCTTAAATGAAAACTGGAAAATACTCTTTTTGAATGGAAAGACATAAATACATCACTATTTTATGTTTTTATATAACATAATTTAAAACAATTGCATTATCACATTCATTTCATTAAACCTTACACTATGCCATTGTTTATCTTGTTTTTAGTAATGTTATTGTTTCCTTTTAACTCATTCTCTCACTCCTAATATTTTTTCTTTGCTCACTCCTTCACTGGTCCCTGCTGTCCAGAATCATTAATTACAGTTTTGCTTCATTTCCCATGCACATCAGTGTCAAGCCTGGCTAGTACATATGTATTCCATATGTATGTTTAGTATGTATGCCTAATTGATATTCAAGTCCATCTGGCCTGGCCTAGTGAGCTGAGTTACCCTCCTGCCAATGAGTGCATGAGTGAATAATTAAGATTAGAATATAAACCAATGCAAAGGGCAGTTCAGTCTGTAATTGAATTTCAAGGTCCATGAGAAAGGTCCTTTTTCTCTTTTCATGTTTTGTGAAGATATGAAAAAATGTTCCCAACCTGCTCTGTCGCTTATGGTCTTCTTGGTAGCATCTAAGATGTAATAAATGAATAACAAGGGATAGTGGGGTTAAGAATCTGCAGTTTATAATTTATGTTAAATGTGAAGAGGAGTGAAAGACCCCTTTGAGCTTTTTCTGGTTGAAATGAGGTTTTATGTCCTTGTTCCCTCTTGTAGTGTGCTTGGGACTCTGTTCTGATAGTCTTTTATCTTCTAGCCTGCAGATGCCTCAATTGTAACAGGGAGAAATTGCCAGAGCCTGAGCTCAGTTTGGCAGGTAAAAGGCAACATGTTCATGATGTTGTGAATACCAGCAAATACCAAAAGACAGTGTGGACATGTCTGAGACATTCCTTACCAATCTTACCAATTCTGACAGAGGACTACTTTTTATTGGCTGTAGAAAAAGGAAATCTGTGTGCATGTGAACCTGGATGCACAGCAAATGGTATGACATGATAAACCATGGTATGATAAACCATGTACCTGACACATCTCATTCACTGCCTGCTGTATTAGCTAATCCCCACACCCTAAAGAGCAAGGCACCTCACCTAATTTTCAAGGATATTCCAACTTCTTGTGAATTTCAGTTGAACCAGAATGAAGAATTGGCCTCTTTTACCACTAAGTATCACCAGCAATTCAATCATGTGTAATTTTCACCCATTTCTCAAATCCAAAAAAAAAAGGAAATTACACTTTCAGAAATAACACATTGCTCTGAGAATAACATTTTTTCACTTCATTTCCATGATTCAAAACTGTAATTACTCAGTTGCACAAAGTGCAAAACTAGAACACTGTCATTATAACATTATAAAGACTGCTGCTGAATTGCTGTTTATTCAGCTCAAACTTCAAACTTCAGATTTTCTCACAGATTGTATCAGTGACTTAATTTCTGTTCTGTGACACAGTTGTTCAATTAAGTGCTTCTAGATAACGCTGTGTACCTGTTTTTCCTCCCCTGTAAAATCATCTTAGTATTTCATTGATGTTCTCTGGATAGCCAGATTAATCAACAAATTGTCTTTAACTGTCTTGAAGACATCAAATGCTGGATGGCGAAGAACTTCCTTTAACTAAATGAAAACAAAACTGAAGTAATTATATTTGGCCCTTCTAGCTCTGTCACTAGCCTAAACACTGCGCTTGGTCCCCTGTCTGCAAATTTGCACAACGTAGTTAGAAATCTTGGTGTCTTTTTCGACAAACAGGTCAGTAGTGTTGTGGAAGGCAACTTTTATCAGCTTAGAACCATAGCCATATTAAAGCCATTTTTTATCTCATAAGGACCTGGAAACTTTCATCCATGCTTTTATCACCTCTCGGCTGGATTACTGTAATTCCCTGTATATGGGGTTGACCCATTCCACCCTTTCTCGACTACAGCTGGTTCAAAATGCAGCCGCTAGACTTTTAACTGGAACAAAGAAAAGACAGCATATCACTAGCGAAGGGCGAGAGCAGTCACCCCACCTGGCCTTGAACCCGGGTCTACAGGGTACCAAACATGCAACTTTGACCGCGACACCAAAGAGCCAGGCTCATTGGTGTGGCAGTCAGAGCGCATACTCAACCATAGTGACGGCACTCCATCACATTCTGGCTCACTTGCATTGGTTACCAGTGAAATACAGAATCGTTTTTAAAATTTTGCTATTTGTTTTTAAAGCCCTCAATGGATTAGCTCCACAATACATCACTGATCTGCTGATTCCATATTCTGCCCCCAGGTCACTTAGGTCATCCTCACAACAACTCCTCTCAGTCCCCCACTCACACCTCAAAACCAAAGGTGACCGGGCCTTTTCAGTTGCTGCCCCCAGGCTTTGAAATGGTCTCATATTAAGTCCTGTTCCACTATTGACAGTTTTAAATCAAATCTAAAGACCCACCTTTTTTTCTTTTTTCTCTTGCTTTTAGTTCAGTCTGAGGTTGCCCCATGGTCATGTAGAAGTTTTTATTTTTTATCAAGTTTTTGTTCTTTGTTTTTTTTTTCTTGTGCTTTATTATTATTATTATTATTATTATTATTATTTACTTATTTGTTTATTTACTTATGTGTTTCTCTTAATCCTACTTTTACTTGTACTCTTTATTCCTTTTATTTATGTATACTTGTATGGGCTTTCATCTGTCTCAACTGGAAAGCACTTTGGGTCAACTTCTGTTGCTTTTAAATGTGCTATATAAATAAAAGGTGTATCGTATTAGTTGCCCTATACCCTGTATTTGTACAAATCTGATAGTACTGTGTCCTCAAACAGACCTTGCTTTCAGCTGAGAACAGTCTCATTGTGGAACTGTACACATCCTGTCCCCGTACTGCCGCTATACTTACTGTATGCACTTTTGTAAGTCGCTTTGGATAAAAGCGTCTGCTAAATAAATAAATGTAAATGTAAATGTAAGTGACTTGACTTGACTTGACAAATATGATGGGATTAAGTGGATATTACCATTTCATTAAGGTTTCATAAATGTTCCTATATCTGAATCGAAGGACAACCATGGTACTTGCAACTTGCGAAGAAACTTAAAGAAATGAGTCCACAGTAAAAGACTGGAATTTCCCAGTCAAAGAGTAGTCAAAATAGCTGTTTGTGAGTCTGTCATAATTTAGTTAAGATGCATTTGAATTGTGATCTGTGACCTGTCACTGGCTCTGTGGTAACTGCAGAGAGTCACAGGGTACAGGATTCAACAGGGATAATATGTTTTTTAAACTGGGCCCAATCCCAGCTAATTATGTGCCAGTATGTTTTAGGTCATCAGACGTCATCCTTTGCATTCTATTAATTATTATTAGTATTCATAATTTGCTCAATAGAGACGTATCCAGGGCACGTTTTTATATTATAATGCACATATGATTCGTGAAGCAATTCAGGGTAAGTACCTTGCTTAGGGTAGCACAAAATACAACAGCAGTGCCATTTCTATGAATTAAATCTGCAACCATCTTATTGGGTGGCTAAGTCCTTAATGTTAGTTCAGGCTCCAGCTGTATGGTTTGTTCACCACGTGGCATGAAGGATGAGAAGAATCCTTTGGCCCTTCTTCCTGTCACATGAATCCAAGTCAGCTGACCCTGTAATTGAACGGTGGAAGAAGTGTCTGAATGGGAGTTGATGAAGGAAGACAGGAGTTGGGTGAGAGCTCTAATGCTCTGACAGGGGAACAGGGGTCTTAACTCCCAGTTTGGAATATTCTCTTTGATGAATGTGCATATTCAATTATTTATTTAAATTATTCAAATAGGAGGGTAAAAAAGGAGAAGATTGCAAATCATGGATGAAAGAAATTTATATGAAAATTAGCCTGTAGTCAAAGGGATGGTAGAGAGACAGATAGAAAACAGAGAAATGGACTCTAAGGTATCAGGAAACAGGCTAGCTTGAGTGGTATGTCGCTGATAATGAATTCAGCACACCTCCGTCTGTTGGTGTGTAGCAGAGAAAATTAATTTGGCCTCAGTAGGAATGGAGTATATCATTACCACCTATTTCTTTTCCCTGCTAAGTTCCATGTCTCAGCATTATGCAGCTACTTTAAGAAAGGATGGAAAACAATGTCAGAGCAATAGAAAAGCTGTAAGTTGTCAATATTATTAAAGTGTTCTTCCTCTGCTGTAGCTTCAAGGGGCGATGATTTAGTAGAAGTGACTGGGTGTTTATGAAATCAGCCTGCATATCTGTTTTTATAGCAACATGAGAAGCACAAGAGACAGAGGCAGATAGAGTATCAAAGGCTCTGCAAGAAAGGAAGCAATTCTTGCTGTACCCAATAGGGATTCTGCACAACCCTAGTAATAAGGCAATGTCACCTCAGGAAAACAAAATGGTGTATCACTATTTCTGGGTTGCTTGTGTATATAACTATATAACTCTCATACGGGGATCCCCCAGCTTACCTGACCTCCTCCCATGACAACTGAATGCAACCAAAACCGAGATGAGATCCACAATTGAAGTCAATAAACGATGCAAAATCAAAAACACGGTACAGGCAAGTTTGTAAGGCAAGTGATGAAACAAGAATGATCAAAACAGCGAGCGAGCACCCCAAGAATCCGCCCTGTTTCTGGTTGGCCGGGCCGGAACGAGGAGGCGGGACGCAGAACAGCGGGTTACCTGCGTCAGGAGAGAGCGGGAGAGGAGAGAGGGAGAAAAACCGAGACGCAGGCGGCCCAGACTCCACATGCCCAGTACGCCGCACGTAACACGGATTACACATACATTCATTTTCATTCCTTGATTTGGCAAAATTATATTTAAAAATTATGGCCTGATTAATAACACATCCTAATCCTATTGTCATCATTATTTAGGGCAAAAATACCCATCATCTGTCTTAAAGAGGTTCATAACAGGAGGTTCTGGTGTGGTCTATGCTGACTCTATATGCTCTGTTTTAGACCATCACTATTTAAGAATGTTCTTAGCAAATCACAACACAACACTGGCAATGGCATAACTTTCAATATGAAGTAGTTTTCAATATGTAGTAGTTGATTATCTGGTCACAACAAATAGAATAGAAGAGTTTATATAGTGTATAATAAGCACTAAGAACAGTGAAATTTGTGGTGGTGCCTTCCTTCCAGCCAGCTGCAGGATTTTGACCAACAGCCACTCAGAAAGTCAGCTGCTAATGGAAACTGAGTGAGAGTCAATTATTAACTGTGCCCTTAAATCCACTGTTATGCATACAATGGGTTTGACTCTGTATGGTTTTTCGCTTGTGTTGTATTGTACCTCACTTGTAAGTCACTTTGGATAAAAGCATCTGCCAAATGAATAAATGTAAATGTTTCATTTTTTACTGCAGTGTAATGTCAGCATTTAGCATTCAAAGAACATTCTCATTTATTGAAGGCATGTCATTACGTGTGTCTGCTTAGAGTCATAGCAGTGTCAGAAGGCTGTACGATTATGTGCATGGACATATGTGCAGCTGAAGGTATGATGTTCAGCCTTCCTCCACAAGCTGTGCAAAACTGATATATGAAAACAGCTAAACCTCAGTCTTTACCTGGGGCAATGCCTTACACACACTACATGTAGTAATACTAAGCATAGCTCAGGGAATCTTGCAAAAGTCTGTATTTGTTAATATTCATCATTCACACAGAGACACACACATACATACATGGCTACACACACTATACTTCATAAAATATGTAAAGCCAAGGAAAGTATGCATGAAAATCTCACTGTACAGGGACTGAAAAGTCAATACAGTCCTCAAGTTTGACACTGATTATTTACCTCAGTGTTACTGAAAACCAGTGACATGTAGACAAGCCTTCCTAGACTGCACAGATCTTCCTCGTTAGCAGGGGTTTTAGTGAAATTGAAGCTTTTTAAATGACAGGATATATTCACATCTGTTTCAGTATCTAGAGTGCGTATGTTGTTAAAATTCAAAATGTCACAAATGTTCTCCGCATTGATCCACTGCAGAACACTGAATAGTCCGGACGGTAATGGATGTGTCTGCATGATGTGTTCTGTCTATTTTAATAGAACATTTTTCACCACATAGACAGAACTGGACTGCACATACTGTGTAAAAATAAATAAAGAAATAGATCAAATGATGTGAATCATAGAGTCTAAAAATCTGGGTGCTCAGATGGTTACTTAATCAGGTTCCTCTAAGCATTTAGTATTTGCTGATTTTGAATTGACCTGTAGATTGAAAAAGAAACGTTTCTGCATACTGCTTTTAAGTTGTTTTTTTATATGAGCACTGCATATTTTTGTGCTTTGTTGAGTATGTTTTTGTATCTGGATTGATGGCTTTGCTAAGAGTTTCTCTGATGTGTTGTCTTTGGCCTTGGAAAATGGTTTACCTTGTATGAAAAACTTAAGCTGGTCGGACACTATATTGGAAATAGTCATCTCTTGTTTGTGTTAACCATTCTTAAATTGAGAACAGTTCACTCATTCATCGCATGGAGAAGCCACAGAGAAAAAAAAAATCAAATATAGGGTGACATTAAGTAGGCTGTAATTATACTTATCAGTCTAAATCTTTCTTCATGTTCTTCATCCATCAGAAGCTGAAGGGACCTGGCAAACCAACCATTTCATCTAAATGTGCTCTAATTATAAATGCAAAATGATGCCTCATTTATGATGTGTGACATTGTTATTCATGACCCCCGATGACATCACACATCACACATTTTGGCATGGAGGAGGAGCAATGTTACCGGACATTCAATTAGATTGATCTAGTCTCAGTGCAATGCAATATAGGAAAATGGTGTAGTCACATGCAGGAGATTCTTGCAACAATCTACATATGCTTTCCTCATACAAAAGTGATGTAATAGGAGATAGGTAATGAGAAGTATGATTGATTGATATGTATATTTATGTAATGCATGTGTATAATGTGTTCAAAATAAATGTTACACAGCCTGGGTTGGGATCACATTAGGTATTGTCCACTGCTATTAGGATGCTTACCAAATACATCCAGTGGTGGGATATTCCACTTGTCACCTGATCATTGCCATTTTTAAAAGAAAACTGGGGTGCAATTTTGTCAACAGTCCCATTACCTTGTTTTGATATCAAGGGAAATTTTTTGTTTTGTCTCTGAAGCCCCCCACAGAGACTTGGGCCTCTTCAGTGAAAATAAGAGACTAAAACCCGACCAGACTGATTTAAAATGTGTAACCTACGGGTTCATTCATGCTGCATAATCTCAGTGATAATACATCCTCTAGGACAGTGATTCTCAACCTTTTTTGGCTTACGTACCCCCTTTTCATGATTTTTTAAACCAAGTACCCCTTGACCAGACTACAACATTTTGCTTTAAAATACTATGAAATGGTAGGCAGACTGCTTCAGAGGCTCCAGAGGCTGGAGAAGCAGTCTAGCAGCCAGAGGGTCACCGATTTGAGTCCTGAATAAGAATAACAGTAAGACAGTTGATATATTTGATGCCTCCTGAGCAGATTTGTTTGTTATAACTCCCAGCACAAATATTTCACTATGTAGCTTTATGCAAGTCCAGTTTTATGTCAATAATTACCGGCTTGCGTCGGGGTCCTGCATCACCCTGTCGGGGTTTATTTCGCAATAATGACCGGCTCGCTGTACATTATCCTGCTTATTTTACGGCTACTTACTAAAGAAATCAATAATTTGACACAAAATATTGATATAAAAATGATGTTATTGATTTAAAAATGATTTTATTGCGTCTGCTAAAAAAAATAGTCCGTTAGATTCTACGGTTGGAACCTGCGTCCATAGTAACGTAAACTCAGTAGCCTTCTTAAGATTAGCCTACTTAACGTTATAATTCACATTAAACTGAACATTTCCATTGATGGTGAAGTGAGACAAGGTGAATGGGACTTCTTTGGGAATATTGATGTTGACGTTTCTGTCCTCATTCATCTCTGCGTTTCCTTCTTGACACACTTTGCATTTTATGAACTGTGTTTCCTTATTATCTGGCTACTAGAATAGCTAAACGGATTGTCCACACGCACTTCATTTAAAATGATGCGGCTCATAGCTTCACCATCCAAGGACTGTGATTTTTTAGCTAGTGTTACCATGCAAAGTTTCTCAGCATCCTGGACAGCAACAAAGTAACATTACCAGTCACATATCACAAACTCAGCGGTGGCTACTTAGCCGGCTAACTACACCGGTAGGCTAGAAACTGCATGTTAAAAGATAAAAATACAATTTCCCACATTTTGTAAGAATCTAAAATGTATGTACATATCCATGCAACAGAAAGTATGTTCTGTTGTAGCTACATCTACGCGTACCCCTATTTGAGAAACACTGCTATAGGAAGTAACAAAGAACCCTTTGACAGTGGAAAGGAGGGGATATTACTACTCCTTTTGCCAATCCTGATAGGAGTTCATTGGCTATTACATGTTTTATTCAGTTGTGATCTGTCTAAAATCCTTTCATAAGACTGGGGGTTCTTTTAATCAAAGAGGGGTTCAGTATGGCTCCTGATCCATTTCGCTTTGTGGACTGCATATGTGTAGTTCTAACACACCTTTGTCTTATAAGTAAATAAATATATAAATAAAATTACTCAGCTCTCTGAGGAACCTGCAGCTTTTGGTATCTTAAAATTTGTTGGCTGAGTCACACATCACTGAGCTGTCCAAGAGCCTCCGCTACTGACAATTTCTCCAGCGTTGCTCGACAGATTAACATACTTGCTGGATTCATGTGTTATTATGTATATTTCATTTTCAGATGTCCCTATCTGTCTCTATCACATGCACAGCACAACTTTTATAGTACAACTATAAAAGTATAAAAAACTATAAAACACGCTATAAAAGTATGACAACATAGACACTTTTTAGAGTTAAACAAATATTTATAATGACACATTAACACTTCTGATTTTCTATGTGGTTAACTTTAATCTGTTTGTAAATTTCTGTATTTACTATAAGAGGTCAGGGTAAAATCCCTTCTCTGGGTTACAACAGGAGCCTCTTACCTCACACGCCCAGCTTCACTATTCCGTCATGATTTTTACTCACAGAATGGCAGCACTGTGAAATGGCATGAATGTATGTGTATGTTGTATTGTTTTGAACTTTATTCCCCAAATGGCCTGCTATACTTAAAGGTGACTTCAGAGGTCAATGTATTTGTATTGAAATCAACTGTGCACCCATGGTGGCCTTTGCACATTACTCATTACCTACATTGGTCCTCAGTGTGGGTGTGAAAAGAGATTTCAGAGAACGTTACCATAAATCACCTTATTTTCAACTTGGAGCTTTTTTGCAGGCATCTAAGTAAAAAATGCATTTCTACTATCCTGTTCATTACTTATCACCTTTCTCAATAGTGAGTATGTGGTAAATAGGTGATAAGGTTTCCCTTTTTTGGTTTATATGAAGAGCACTTTTCCAAAATGCGATAAGCGGCAAATCTGAAAAACTTGTGTCGTGTATACTGTAGATCCCATTTAATATTCCATCTATGTTTCCTGCCAAATCACAACATATCCATGTGTAAAATGTTCTCCCAATAGCAGTTCCGTTCCATATCGCGACAAGCGCCATGCGTGTTTTATTGCTGACCGCGTTATCTCCTCTTGACCAATCAGCATTCTTCTAATCAATTCAAGATGGCTGCGCATATCATTTGAAAGTTGTTTGCGGTTTGGGCTTTTCAAACATTGATATCTTGGGCAAATGAATACTTTCCATGGTTGTGACGAGCAGGTGATACTTTCAGCAGGTGGTAGAAAGCGTAAATTAAACAAAGATAGTCATAAACGTGAACAAATGAAGAAACTTTGCCATTCTGGTGGCGGACTGATTCCAGCATTGGTGTGTACACATACTGCGCATACAAAGTTTTGCCATGCAGATAAATTGACACCCGATGATCTGGTCAGGAATTTTCACAAGATTTATGAAAAGCCGAAAAAAACTGAACAGGATAGGGTTTTACCTCATCTGATGACTATCACAACAGTGAAACGGCATCGTAAAAGAGTTGACAATGAAGAGAAACGAAAGAACAGGAATGTGTCTGTGTTTTGTATTATTCATTTCATTATTTATTTTTATTTTTATTGTTTATTTCATTACTTATTTTGTTTTGTATTCAATATGGACTGTTGATATTGCATATGAATTGAAAAATCAGAAAAAAAATTAATATCTTGATTTATAGCGTTTTGGGGAAAAACATCATTTGGATATACATTATTTTGAAAAAAAAAACAATACATAATTTTGGTTGTGTAATCAACAAAATTGTTGGTAGATTTGAATTTTATTTTTAAACATGTTCAGACTGTTCCAATAAACTGTTTAAAACAGGAAAAAAAATGTTATTGGAATTTGTGGGTCTGGGCAAAAAAAGTGGTTTTTCTTAAAACAACTGAAATGGATTTATAGCGTTTTGGAAAAGAGTTCTTCATATGTAAACCATCATCCTCATAGTCTCCAGAGACTAGCATGCTCCTTCCACCTCCATCCCTCTCTAAAAAATGCACTGAAGAAAGTCTTTGGTTTCCTTTTTGTGTAAAGGCCATGTGCCAGGCTGATAAATGTTTCATCAGAGCACAGCAGCCATAGCTGCAAAACCCCGTGAGCTCGTCTAGGCTCAAAGGCCAGGCCCATGAGGGATGAAATGGTCCGTCTCAAATCTTAGTTTTTTTCCCTCTTTTTTTTCCTTTTTCTCATCTGGAAGACAATTCTGATCATCAGAGCTGAACCCCTGTCCAATGGATCTATTTTAAAATGCTGACAAAAAAAAATAGCATGACATGATTTTTTTTCCTGGGGTAATTGCCCGATCATCTCTGAAGAGGTTATGAGTTCTCAGGACCCGTAATGGCCTGGACCATTTCAAAGAGGAGCTGTCTTGAGTTTTGAAAAGTCTTAACATGGATTGTTTTTAGGTGGCTATGTTATCCTGAACTGGCGGTTTAATGACATGGAAAGAATTGGCTCGGCTTCAGTTAAACATCTTCTTAGCCAGGCTTTCTTAGGGGAAATTGCACCTTCTTGCAATCAAATAATCTGAATAATAAGCAATCAATAAAAATTGCACATCATCATTTATACAGTGAACTCCTGATAAGTGCAAATGCTCAAAAGTATTGTGGCATTGTGCTCTTAGCCGTGGTTTGCACATAAGTCAAACGAAAAAATCACTGGAGTTAATATGGGATCAACACCGTGCAGTTAGCGGACATGACATTATAGGGGAGTTTTTTGTACTAGCAAAACATCATACATTGTTCTACAGAGACGAAAAAAACAACATCTTTATTCTGAAACATTTGCTCTCCATACCTCTTTCTCAAAAATGGGTGCATTTTTCAATTCAGAAACAGAACTGAGGGAATTGTGTATTCAGTGTCACAATCGATTTCTCACTTCCAGATAACAAGACATGTTGATTATGAATCCTGTCTCCTATACCAAAATCTGTTTTGCCCATGTTTCTGAAAAGACATTAACTGACTGTAATATATTAACTGAGTCAGGAAGTAATAGGTTTTTTTGTTCACATTTACTTTTTTACTCACTATCTACTGCAAGGCCTCAACAGCACCTAAATCAAAGTATTTTTTAATAAAAGTATCTATATTTAATTTTGCACAGTATGTGCCAGCAAACACTATTTGCTTGGAACTCATTATTCAATATTTACTTCCCTGATACAGTCCCTCAGTTTAATTTCACTCCTGTAATTAGCTTTGAAGTTGGCCAACAGAGCTGGCAAGCTAAATAGACATGTTAGAAAGCATTTTGATTGTGTTCCTTAAACTCATTTTCATGACTAAAGAACAATTACAGCTCACACGCATGGCCCTGAAGCTTATATGAATTAGAGAAGCAAAAAAAGCAAATAATCCCCTTTTCATTCTCCTGCGCTGGTTTGCTCAGTGGTTTAACATATACTGTGCTGTACATTATATCTGTAGTGGCTGAGAAGCTGTGCAGCAACAGTCTCAACTCTTTGGTCATAATACCACTGTCTGACATAGTCTCATGCATGTGATTCATTTCACTTGGATTGGCATATTCTTTGGCCGACATGTGTGTATATTGAAACACAAGAAGGCAGAAAGCTTTTTGAAGTGTTTTGTTGTTGCTTTCACTTTCTTTCCCTCATAGAACAGAGGAAATATTCTATTGTCTCTCTTAAGATTGACCAAACATCACACCTGGGCCAAGTCAACAGGGGATTTAGGATGGGGGAGTGATGGGGCCCAACAAGCAATCCAGACCAGTCAAAGGGAAATTCTGCACTGACTTCCTGTTCCAACTGAACCTATCAAATCCACATGGAGTTTGTCAGAGCCAGACTTTCCCATGCATCTGTTGTCTGTTGGTGAGGAGCAGTCATTTGCTGTTTGAGGAGAAGTTGTTCCCCTTTCTTCAGGTCCTGGATTTGGCCAGTGGATGTCTGTGACATGTCACAAATTAATTTTCATCTAGCAGACTCTGCTTATTATTAAGATTAACTTTCATCCCAATTGCTTATTCAGTTGATTTGAAGTAATTCATCTATCTTCCAGTGTAGTGTTGTTCAAATTGCACCTTACCATCGGCATGAAAATTCAACGGCTGATTCAGTAAAATAGCTGATAATAAATGTTGCTTGTGTTTAGAAATTTTGTGGTCTGATTATGCTGAGGCTAAGCTACTAACTAAATGAGCTGAAACTGATGACAGTTTCTCAGTTCAGATGAGTTACTAATGATAACTCATTAATTTGAGTACCGTCATTGTAGGAAATGTAGATCATTCAGGTGCCTTTCTCTGAGATAAATACATTAGGAAGTCTTGTCAAATATCAGTCAATATCACACTATCATATTCAAACAAATTCAAACTCCATATTGAATGGCTTATTTGACTGTAACAATTTATTGATTGTTGATTTGCCTGAGTTGTGGTAGACTTAATAGTTCATTGATTTTCCAGATGTCAAACAAAATAGTTTTGCCAGCTTTACAACCTATGTGTTAGGTTATTTCAACTGAATTCTTTATTTCCACTACAAAGTCATTTTAATACTGTACAGTATAAGATGTTACTTCACTTCAGTAAGCGTCTGCTGGGTTAGCTAATCATTGGCAATCAAGACTGACATACACTGCTCTTATCACTACCATGCCCTTTAACTAGCCATTATTCACAAAAACAGTACCATTTGCTGTCATTTCCCATTCTAAGTCTCATTTTTAAAGCACACATACTCAGCTGGGCATTCCATATAAAGTACTGAAGGCTCAAAATAGAAAACAAAAAAAATCCTTGACAAGCATTTTTTTGATGTAAGAGTGTTTACAGTAAACGCTTCCTGAGGAGCCATGATGCACTGCAAGCTCTCATCTAAATACAATAAATTGCTTTCAAAAACAGACACCAGCAGCATGGCAAGGCTATTAGCTGGCTTTTAATGGCCCTTGGTTCTTGAAACACACAGACTCGACCCAGCTGCTCATCAGTTCTGGTGTAACTTGGTTCTAAAAACTGGATATATCATATACATCTCCCTGTTCCTGATCACAGTTTGGCACAATATGCATGCCTGCACGCTGTAAGGTCATTTGGTCAATGTCAGTCGTTGTTAGGAACTATGTATATGTAGTCATACAAGAAATGTTACTTTCGTGATCACTTTTTAGCATTACATGTGTGCTAAAAATAATTACCCCATTATGCTAATATTTTAGCACACTTTTTGTTGGTTGATAAATTAATTCTGTTGCTTGCTGTTCTACACCTATTCTACACTCAAGTTATTGTTGCACCTGTTATATGCACATAATCTATTTTGCTATAAGGGTCTTGTAAGTCACTTTGAACAACAGCATTGCCCAAATAAGGAAATGAATTAAATTATCCAGGGGGAATTACATTAAAGTTAAAATTTCATCTATTCATACAGCTGGATTGGTGCAGAGGCAATTGTGGGTTAAGTACTTTGTACCTAACGGTACAACAGCAGTGCCCCAGCTGGGAATCAAACCAGCAACCTTCTGGTTATGAGCCCTGCACCCTATCACTGTGCTACACTGCTGCCTTGTATGAAATAATGTATCAAATATTTTCTTTTCCACATACAGTGCCAATTGGCTCCAAACAGCTGTGGCTTTGAGAGTCTGACATTATGTAGCATTGACAGCATATTGCCATTAATGTACTGCTTCAGCAAGTTCTCCATTGGCTCAAAGTGTGTTGGTTGGTACCACAACCACCAATAATATAGTTCCTGTCACTACACTCACACACACATGCTTGATCTTTACAGATTTGATTGCTCACCCACACAAAGCTAATAACTAAAGTGTCGTTTTCTTAAGCAGATTCAGATGAATATTATTTAATAGCAGTTTCTGTACATTCCCTGTTGACATGCATCACCCTATGTCAGCTTTGTTCAGAGGCCTTTGGAGATGGCAAAATGCTGCCTTCAATTAAAGCCAAATCCCATTTCTCAATATTCACCGCTGCTCTGAAGTCTGGAGGGGATAACACACAGAGAAAGAGGAGCGAAAATAGCAACCAAGGCTCATTCCCACTGCAAGGACAGGCAGTCAATCTTCTGATTACCTCTGGCACACAACAAATAATTTATAAGTAATAAAGATACATTATTTTCATAATGCTATTCCCAGTTGGACTCTGTGATGTATGGCGTGCTGTGGAGTGCCTTAATGTGCAGTTTATGGTCATTCGCATTTGAGTGTGCTCTATTTTGGTCTGAAAATGAGTACAGATGGGATCTAATGGGGAGTGTAGAGGCCACATGGGAAAAAGACTCTCATTGGTGGTTGCAGCATGGTGCACATAAGATGGTGATTGGCTGGCGTGGCATCCTGAACAACAAAATCGGTGGCTCCACCAACTACTTGCAGATTTCAACCAGCAGGATCCAATTTGAACCACTTTTTTTCCATAGAGGACAGCATATTTTATTTGGACTGTAAAACTGGATGATGCCCGTACCTCATAGCTCCCACCCACCATAGGAACCATAAACTCTCAGTCTTGATGTTGAATGGCAACATAACTCCATCTCTGAAGCAAAGAATCAAAATCCCAGTTTTGGAAAAGGACATATGCCTGCCAGATTTGATTGCAAAACAGAAGGGAATCCCCTCATGTGCATGTCATGGTTAAGAAGTGATTGTTTGTGTAGTGGGTTCCTTTGCCACGAGGTTGTTAGGGCCACATAGAGACAGTCCTGTGCCCCTCATTGGAAAAACATGCCTCTCATTTTGCTTCAAAGAAACTTCTCAAACCCCGGGGTGAAGTGATGGAGAGGGGGATGTACTGCAACAATGATGAATGGTCAGTCAGTCTTTTGGTGAGACACTGAGTTTTGGAAATAAATAAAGAGAAAAAAACAACAGCAAGTGCTCCATGCTGTGGAATTGATTCCCAGGAAAAGCGTCAACTTTGCTAACAAGGAGAGATCAGATGGTGAAACGAAGCAGACAAGTGTCTGTGGCTACCAAATAAATGAGGGCCCTACATTGGTGAGAATTCTTGACATTAAAAAAGCTCAAAAGTGCAGAGGATTTTAACAATAAGGGTAAACCTTGGGCTGAGCGTAAGAATTGATAACACAGTAAACCATAAATCCCTTTTGACCTTAAGGTTGCTCTAAAAAAGTCTTTGGAGCCCTGAGGAGGATGCTTAATGACTTGACAGGACAGAGAATGAAGAGAATTACTGCTGAAGGTTGTAAGCAAAGCTACAACAACCTCACAATTTTTTTGTCCAAGACAGAAGGTCTTTGAGATCTCCAAAGGCAATGGATTAATAAGAAAATACTGATTATATTGAGCAGGCATTCTTGTTTGTGACAAATTGAATTAGAATCATTTACATCGCTGACACAAAGATATAACTCCAGTCCCAAATCAAGAATGAAAATTAGCAACATGTGCTGTAGCTGTCCTACTGTGGGTTAATTTTGTGATTTTTCCATATATAAATATATTTAGATAATTCCTTTTTGACTGAGCAGGTCTTTGCTACAAGCCTGTCCCAGGGCCATTATGAATACAGTCCCATGTGAAACTTTCGAGGTGAGAATGAATTTCAAGGCTTAAGCCTGTTCTCAAGAGCTGAACTGAGAATTGTATTCATACCGGCCCAGCTCTTCATTTGCAAGAAATCCCCACAACCAGGACTGGCTCATTTTGATCATGCCGTTTCTTCAAAGAACACTTAGAGATAGGATCTAGCTTCTGTCACATGGCCCTTTCTTTAGTCTGCAATGCACTTCAACTCATGACTTTTGGAAAGTCTTATTTTGTCTTTGTGAAACATTAACATTCGTTCAATACTGCTGACACTGAACTCTTAATATTGAGTAAGTGTCAAGCAATCATATCGCTGCATGCAATCACTTGGAGTTGCTGTGGCTACATTTTGTGCATCCCTGGCTGTTTTGTTTGTCAGATGTTGAGTAAGTCCTTTGAAAATTCAGAGGGGGGTGAAAAGAAAAGAAAGCTACTGGGAAACACATTACAAAATAATAAACTTAAATAAACTTAAAATATTTAAATAAAGCAATATTACTGTATTAAAAACTATAAACAGCTGCAGTCAGATTAACAAAAGTTCAACAGAAATTTCTAATATGCACCATTGTCATGTTCTATATGAGCCCATCTTAACCCTTTTGTGTGTATGGTCACACAAGTGTGATTAGCCCTTTCGCACATACGGTCAAACCATTTTAATTAGAACACTAGATTGGAAAAATTCTAGCTAACGTTACCTTTGAGGAAGCAGTGATTTAACGTTACAGAGTATAGCAAATGCGGTGGTGAAAACTATGAGAAGCTTAATAACACTAATGAAAACATAACAAACCATGTAACATAACACGTGCCCTACATAGTATAAAATAAGTCACATAGGAAAGGGTTAAACATGTGGAACCTTGTATAGAACTTTCACACCATGGCAACACACTCCTTATTTAATGTAGGCCTACTTAACAAGGTGTTGTTAGCCATGTATAACTGCACCATATTGTGGTTTTTACTTATAGTAATATATTTTGCTATATACCGTATTATAGCATAAGTTTTACTAGCTATTTTGACTACACACCTTATGATTATTTAGGTTGTATCGTCATAATCGCTACCAGGCAAACAAAAGCCTTAAAAAGAAGCCCACCAGAGGAAAAGAAAGCTATTATATAAAACATCTCAGACGGATAGTGTGGAGGGGGTAAAAATCAATATTTCAGGTAATAAACAAGAACAGCCTAAGCAAAAATCCAAAGGCCATTTTTAACCTTGTGCAACCTCTCTTCCTCTGTGTTAACTCCCAGGGAGTTAGCCACTCACCCACATGACTGAGGTCTGGACTACAAACATAACCAATTACCTGCTGCAGAGTCAGGGGATGGCGCGAGCAGTGCAATTTTCCCCCACAATTCCCTCTCTGCTCTCTCCCACTCTGAGAATTGATCTGGACAGAGTGAACTCAAGATGTGTACACATCACTGTCTCACAAATTATACTGAGACCTAAGCTTGGATGGGACTTACTGAGCACTAAAAACTCACCATTGCTGTGATAAAGCAATGCCAAAATGACACATGCTGTGGTATCCAGTAAAGCGGTTTCAGTCAGGGTGAAGTGTTCCTTTGAATTTTTGAGATAGAATGTTTCTTATTTTTGGAATTCATGTCACTCCTTCCAAAAAAGTCAAAACCTACTTAAGATGTGTTTGTACATGGAATTACGCCATCTATAAATAAAAGGAATGGTGGTGAGGATTTGCCGACATGTCTAGGGGCATGCACAAATGCCAGGACATGCTGGGGAGCGAGATGATCTGCGTCAAATCTGAACTTGAGCGAACCTCGCACTTTCATTTATACTTCAGAGTGAATCTTCTGAACTCAAATCCATGGAGGTCTTTGTCAGCCAGATTTTATGTGCGCGAACAAAGAACTTAATATTCTTTTGAAATTTGCATTACTGTCTACATGCAGAAAGGGGAGATACCTTTTCTGTGTGACATTTAGAAAAGTGCTGTTTATATACCTCGGTTTTAATCTCCTCTGATGTATTGAGGTTCAGCTAATATTATTTGCCCCTGGCCTTTTAATATGACACAGTCTGCCACACTGCGGTCCAGACAAAGTCTAACATAAACTGCAGCAACAACCACATTCCCTGACTACTAAATGTAAGATCCTGGAAAGGTAAATAAAGTAACAGTGTGTTCAATCTTGACATTGAATGATGTAATAAAGATGGAAACTTTGCAGTGCAGGAATAACTTATTTGCCCAGGGGACAGAAAGGCCACAAGGTCTTTATCAGATGTTTGTTTGTGAGATAGTTCGCCCCAGAGGTCACTGGTTTAGATGGAATTTGCTTGGACATTTACTGATGGACTGATTGATTCAACCCACATCTGTATCTCTCACAAACTCAGCCTCAGTTAATCCCAGGGGGGCCTTATTGGAGATTTATATTTATCAGGGTCCATGTGATGAGAAACTCCAGGTTGCCCTGTGTCATGCCTGACCCAAAAAATTATAATCTTTTGGTTACAAGAATGCCGCCCCTTGTGTGTTTAATGTTAAGAAAGGATACAGTATTACATTTACTTATTTAAAAGTGGCCTTCATATTAAGTGTTCATTTTTCTCCACAAAAACAGCTTGGTGAATTTAGCGATCAATGAAATTAATGTAAAAAAAAACTTGTAAACTCAAAAAGAAGTAACCTTTACATTGGTTTATTGGTGAATGAAAGCCGAGGACAGATTAAATCCAGAAGTAAACATCAGTGCTGTCAAATCTTCCCACTCTCTTTTTAGATACAAACCTACTCCATAGCAGGGATCCCAAGTGTGCTTTACTGGCCACGATGAAGCATAAAGTGCGGTAATACCATGTAGGCTGGGCTCCTTCCTTCTGCTGTCCCTTAATGAGAGCATCCACTCTTCTCAACTGCAGCGCCCCACTTCCCTGTGTTCCTTCGCCGGCCTAGGCGGATAACCGTGACTAATGAGGGGTTCCATAGGAAAGAGAAGGGGCTAACAGTCAAACACCGCCTGCCCCATGTCCTCTGTTCCCTGAAAGCACATTGCCCTCCAGAACTTTGTGAGATGGATTTTTTTTTTGTTTGAGCTGCAGTGTTCCCAAGCAATGGCCCAGGCTTAATGTCATCAGAGTAAATTAGAAAACATTTCACACTTCCTGTCGGAGCAGTCCTTTCCTCTGAGAGCTCTGCCTTAGGCAGGCTGCTCTGCATGTTCATTAAAACCTTGTGGAAGCAAGCTTTTATTCTTTTTTAATTTTATTTCTGTAATTGTTTTCAGGCCCTGATCCCCCACCCCCACCCCTTTCGTACTTGCACCTGCTCCTGTCTGCGTTGAAATGACCGGCACCTAAACAATTTTCAGAGAGAGACAACTTTGTGTGGAATATTCACCTCATTGACTCTTTGGCTAAATTAAAAACTCTGATAATTGCGTGCCGCCTTGAGCTACCTTCATTAAGCTGAATTCAATTACCCTGACTCACTGCGGCTGTCTCGAGATCATCGCCACATATTCTGTGCACACTGAATGGGCTCTCTATTCAAAGGGGGAAAATAACAAAAGCAGACGTTTTTATCAGCCATTTTAATTCACTGCTTCTTGATAACATGTCCATCAGGCTTGTGTGACTCTTATGTAAATGAAATAGTTGAAATTCAGCATGCACACACACATTCCATATGAAAGGAGAAGGCAGTTCTGTTCAATGTGGTGCCATCAATAAGTCAAAGGAGGAGGTCAAAGCTTGTGGTGTCGTTTATTCCTTTTCTCAGATGAATAATGCTAAGTGCAAAACCATCCTGCTGGCTTGGTTCTTTGTTTGGCCAGACTTTGTCTTTGTGACGTCATCACAGATACATGTTTGACAGCTGAAGAGGGACCTACATCTGTAATATATGTGCCACCGCTGCCACCACTTTCCTTTCAAGAATGAACATTTTTCAGGCTTTAAAGGGGCTGATAGTCTTGGAGCTGCTGCAAAGTATGCCCATTTTTCACATTTGGGATCCACGGTCGAGTTGCACCTGACTAGACATGGTAGCTGGCACACCCGGAGAGTGGATGTCAGATAGAGTAGATTGGACTTTTCTGGCTTTGCAGAATTTGGAATGCAGTGGAATGACAGCATAGTTCTGTCACATGTTGCTGGGCAGCTGCCAATGTCCACTGCTTGCATTGCCCCTATCAGCAGATTTTCTCCTTCAAGTGTCCAGCCAGCAGGCAGTGGGGCCCCTCCCAGACCAGAGAGGCTGTTAATTTAGGAGTGCCCCTCAAATGCTTGGCCGGTGGCCCTCTGTTAGGCCACTGAGCTGATGCAGGTGATTGCTTGGATGAAAACTACTCTCGACACATGTCTGTGTATATTCTACTTCCAGATATCTGGGATACGTGGCATGCAGGTAGCTGGCCTTTCCTTGGTGCAAACATTTTATAAGGTACAAAGGGCGCATAACATGCCACATTTTTCTCCTGGCATGGTAAAAACACATTTCTGCACATTACTCATCTATCAGACTGTCATCCCATTCACCTTGTGAGCCTTGATTGCCAGAGTTGCATTGTATCACACCCCTGGTCATCACCTAGGACCCCTCCAGTGAAATAAAAAAAAAAAAAATTACATTCCACCATTCTTATTGGGGCTGACATGAAATGCGTAACAACAATGTAACAATGCGTACAACACAGACCCAGCTCTTGTAAAGCAAACACACGAGGTGCCACTTGATTGGGGTGTCTTGTACATGAAAAGGGGTTAAATGGTAAATCCCCCCCACCCCCACCACACCACTGCAAAGTCCTCAGATTGAAGAAAAAAATGCTTTGCGTGGGCCACATGCATTGGATTTCTAATGAACCCAGCTGTTTTCTTTGAATGCTGGCTGTCTGCTAGATTCCCTGTCAGTGATAGTGTCTTGCTTTCACAACTTGGCTGCAGGCAACAGAAGCAAACAATAGCCAAGCAATTGGCTGGCTCAGTCCCATTGTGGAGTGAGCCCACTAATTAAGGGGAGCAATTCAAAGCATTGATTAGCATGAAGAAAAGGTAAAATCATGGGCTGTCCATTTCTTTGTGCTTTGTTTAATAGGAAAGTGGTCAGATTATCCAGGGAAACCTCATTTGCTCCTTGTTCAAAAATGTACCTTTTACATTATATTTTACATTCATTTTAGCTCAGTTGTCATACTTATTAACAGCAAGTGTGTTATGTTTTCAAGTTTCAAATTGTAAATCCAAACAAAGGGAAATGGACAAATTTATAAGTATCACTGCTGTCAGTTTTTTTGAAATGTGCTTATTTTCATGAGGAAGTGAGTTTCAGAAATCCAAACACAACAAACCGTTGTGAAAAGACATGGTATCTGCCTTAAATGATGTTGCTGACTAAGATATTGCTCTCTCACGTGACACTTTTATCTTTAAATACACAGATAAATGGCAATATTGAAAATTTTTAATACCAGTCAGGGTAGGAAATATATGTGAGAATTGATCATTCAAAAGCAGTGCATGCTCTCAAGCTATTTCTTGAAATACTACTATGAGTTTACTTTATGATTATCATGAACATGTCTCACATTAATGCTTGAAAATACAGTAATTGTAACTATTGAAGTTCCAAATTAACCCTTCTGTTCTGTTCAAAAAGACTTTACACCCCGACAAGTCTGGGGCACCTAGAGACCCCAATAGTCTAGATAGTTAAAATGTAATTATAGTATTATATAAGTAAAAATATACTTCCATGAAAGTTTGTTACTCAGATATGTTTTGTTCTTATATTGAGTATCTTAAATTGCCTGAATGAATTGCAAAGAGCCCCCTAAACTCCTTATCTCACATGAAAAATGTCTTCTTAGGCCATACAGAGGTCAAAATGTGTTGAAAAACAGGCAAATTATGTTTATTTTTTGTTCACCTAAAATGAAATAACTTAATATTTGATGTCAGAAGGGCCATTCCTATCTAAATAAACAATTTGAATTGTATATAGGAAATCTGAACAATTCTTGTAGGCCTACATACATGTGAGAGTGCTATTAGATACTGTGGGACCCCCTCTCAAACCGAGCACCACCGTGCCACTGTCTCAGTAAGAACTAACTATTCCAATAGGGACACATTCCCTCCATACATTCATCCCTCCATACATATATCCAAGATGCAAAATAGAGAGCGAACTAACTATATACAAATATACACCCCCCAGGCAACAGGACAGTCAGACACAGACCCCTTCCTACCTTGGTGCAAGGCGCTACCAAAGGCTTTGGCCCCGCAAGACACTAGAGTCGGAGGGGTAGAAACCATAAGGGGTTGATGGCCCCGCAAGACGCTAAGGCAGGAGGGGTAGGGGTTGATGGCCCCGCAAGGCACTATGGCAGGAAGGGTATAAAACATAAAGGCTCCATGGCCCTGCAAGATGCTAGGGCAGTAGTGGTAAAAGAGATGCACAAGTCAGTGCACCCTGTCCTACTTCATACAAGATGGGCACAGAGTTATTGTGTGCACTTTGCATATGTAATTATGGCATTTTGCACAGGTGACACAAGTTTTAGCATCATTTTTGCAAGGACAAACTTGACGCCTGCCATGCTTTCCCTTGGTTTTGGGGGGCTGTGGAAGTGGTGTATTTGTCTCTCTCTGAATCTCCCTCACCACAGAGACAGCTGCTGGTGCTCTTGGAAGGCACTCATGATGCTCAATTTGAGGCTTTACAAGGGCGTACCCTAGCTGCTCAAGGAAGATCCTCCTCTGATTCATTTTGGTACTGTTTCAGTCTCCATTTATCGCCATAAAACAAATGCATTGTATGCACTCACATCAAGAATGTGGAAAAAATGACCAACAGCCAACAGGCAGTCATGTGTTGGCAGCTGCATGTGGTGGTCACCATGTCCAAATTGTCAACCCCACCCTTCGTTTCGTTGTAATCATGAATCATTTGAGGCTTTCTGTCCTCTATCTCACTCACAACTGCATCATTATGCATTGTACTCATAAGGAGTACATTCTTATTTCTCTTGGGGCAGTAAGAAACAATTGCAGTGCTGTCAGTGTTGGGTGTGCATGTGCGCATGTAACAGCAGACGTATGGTGTGAGAGTGAAAATGAGATAAAGGGAAGGAGGGTATACTACTAATATAAGATAATATTAATTCACTTACTGTGTCATAAGTGTCAGTAAAAACAATAGTGGAAGGAAAAAGTCAGCAAAACTGATAAATCTTGATGTTTTATGCTTGGGGTCATACAGGTGTAAGTGTATACAGGACAGGCAAAACATACCATTACATGAAAATTAATGTTAATCAGTTATTCCCGCTAATTTAGGAAAAGTCATGAAATATCAAGTGCGAAAAAAACATTTTAAGCATGTTTTTACAGACTTTCAAGATCGAATGGGGTGAAAATGATCCCAAACAGTACAGAAAGGTTAAGATTCTGGACGACAATTTTCAGGCAATGCATATGCAATTAATCAAACTTAGACAAACCTGTCCATCCATGACTATTGCAATTGTACTTACCACTTCCTTTTCATGTCAGTTGTTCAAGGCATCCATCCTCCACTCCATCTCTCCCCTCTTTATTTTCCAAGTTTATGATGTCAACTCAGGGGATCAACAACCTTGGCCCATGGTCGGGTCAATCCCTTTGTCAGACCCCAAGCCAAATTTAGTGTTGCTCTACCCACAGCTTTAATGCTTTAATTTCATGGAAATTTATATCTACTGAAATTAAAAATAAGTTATTATAAAAGATAATTAAGTAATTGTAAGTAATTGTAACTTTTCATCTCAAATGAACCCCAAGTAAAATGTTTTGTGGGATGTACCAAGCCCATCATAAATGTCTGCAATGTCTGTACAAGCACTTTCCCTGTATTTTGATCCCATAAAACACTGCAAGTGCCATCATACGACCAATGCAGATTAGTATTTAGTGGCGTACGGATGAGCATGGCACCTTGGAGCAGTTTCTCACCTTTGTCTCTCTCTCTGGTCCTGGGATGAAGTTGAGCAGGTACTGCAGGAGACCTGCAGAGGCACAAGGGAGACAGAAATGACTGGCTGTCAGAATCTGCCAAACCCATCAACTCAAGGATTCTAAGGTTAGTAAAGTCTTTCCCCTTAGAGCGTGTCACATTTCCTGTTGAGTAAGAGGAAACAGAGACATGTATTCTTGTCCCTTCTCCCCACCACCCTAAAGAGAGTAATAAATTTAGAATCCACAAAAAATGATACTGGGTAAAGAAATCACAGCTTCTGCAGTGTTTGAATAATGTTGTGGTTAAAACAAGTTGCAGAGTTTAGTTCTGTAAACCACGCTTTAAGGAACACATTTTTTTCAGTATCTCATCACACTGTGGTACATAAAAATGCTAGATGTGTTTTTTTATTTTTCTGATTTGAAGTCAACACAAAAATTGGAAATGTAAAATTCAGTTTGAACATACCAGGTCACCCCATTAAGCCTGGGGTGTCCTAAATGAACACGTAGACCTGCTGCTCAGCCTGTCTCCCTTAATTGTCCCACTCCTTTGTTCAGCTTAAACTTCTTTCTCTACCACTGCTTCATTTACATTTAAACTTTAAACTTTCCCCCGTGTCAGTCATTGTAGAATGTAGAACAACACGCTCGATGTTTTAGCATAGGGTGCCACACCCCCTTTCGTACATATCACAGAATCAGCCATTGAAGGTGAGAGATATGTTTCCTGTTGCCACGGTAACAAAGGTGGGGCAAGGAAATTGTGATGGAGAGAGAGACAGAGAGAGAGAGAGAGAGAGAAAGAGAGAGAGATTAACAGGGGCTCTGGTGGTGTTTGGTGGTAGTGCAGACACTCAGCATTCTTCTTGAATACTGTACAGAAAATAAGGTGAAGGATATCAGAGCTTCCTCTGGACATTGTACACATAATTTAATGTAGAGTGTCAGTATTTCCCTGTGATGCTGCAAACAGAATAAGATCAGTGTTTTCCAGTGCTGAACAGAGAATTATTATGTCTTTTCTGCCTTTTCCATGAAACACTAAGCAGCAGGTGAGGACCTCTCTCAGGTCCCTTGACATTTAGAGCTTGAGAAAGTAGATGTTTTTACACTTATCCCACCAGTCAGTGAAAAGCACGGCTATGTGAACTCTAACTAAAGTATGAAACACAGAAGATCATTTTGTTGTTATGTGCATTCTGTACATTTCCACAAAAGCTGTACATTTCCACAAAAGTACACACACACACACAAACACACACACACACACACACACACACACACATGTGTACACACCCATACACACACACACACGCACACAGACACACACACAAACGGTGCACACACACACGCACACACAGACATGCACGCAGTGGCTGCAAAGCTATGAAGATCTTGCAAGGAATCCTGACATCCACCTGAGCCATTTACTGGTAATGTGACAGACATGGTGTTTTTTTCCCTTGTCTGTCAACTCAGTAAACAGACAGACAGGGAATCACTTTTCACACATTTTGTTCAGCTGAAACTCATATTGTACAATATCCATCATCATATTAGATGCATTAGGTATCATATCATTACATATCATATCATGACACTAATGTGACAGGAATAACATCCTTGTGAAGAAAAAAAACAATATTTTAAGTTCAGTTCTTCATAGTCTATACACATAATTTTCTTGGTGTGTCAATCTGGAATGATTCTGTAACCACATGATTCAATGTTGTTTAAATTAACTCTTTAAGTTACCTGATTTTTTTTTCCGCATCTAAAATAATTAAACATTAAATATCTACAACATTAAACATTACATGTCATGAAGCTGTTATTAGGTTGATTGTGATTCATATGTTTTTCTCTTTGTGAAAACCAACTTTATGGGAATTCTTCATCAGGCTGTTCTCACCACCACTTCAGCAGTCATACAGGAATGCTGAAGAGAGATGAACGCAATACTCCAGTTCACTCACATGCAGCCGTGCAGCCAGCAGCTATGAGAGAAGTGGGCACCAAATGGAGGATAAATGGTACTCCACTGACATAGGGACCTGCTTGATAATTTGCAGGGTGCCTGAGAATAGTGAGATGAGGAAACCCTGCTGACAAACTCACAATACCCCTGCTGAACAAAACCAAATGGCTACACTGCTGTGTTATTGATGGACGATGACATGGTTGGAATTGAAACTGGGCCAGAGGGCTCAGTCTGCATTCAACATAATTCTTTTTATGACTCTTAAACAAAACAAGGGCCACAATGATATTCAACTTGAGGATTATAATAAAAATAATTAGCATTATAATTATCACTACTGTGCAGTAAAAGACAACTAAATATTCTCCCAGCCACAAGGCAACACATACAAAGTTTCCTATGGGAGTTTTGAGCACTTTCAATTTAACAAACCAGGAATGCAGCAATAACAATTGCCTTTCTTGCAGTCCCCCGGGAAACTGACAAACCCAAGTTTAGGAGAGTCCTTCATATCTACCTCATGAGCAACTGCTTGCAGGTGTTGTTCATAGTCCATTCTCTGCAGGTTTTGTGAAAATTGCATGTATATTCTGCAATTTAGGCTGCAATTTATTGTGTGAAAAGTGTACACTAATATCCAAGTCCTGAGATTAATTAAATGAGTTAAAAGACAGAATTTCTTGCTAATTATGGCATTTCTTTTGAGAAATGAGCCACCCAGAGAGGTTGGCTCTGTGAATCTCAAATTAAATATTGATCTTTTAATGGGTCTGCAGAGAGTTGAAGAGGAAAAGGCAGATGTGTAACATGCTGTCTTAAGAAGGCACTCTGCTGAAAGGTTGCAGATCTGATCGTTTGTACCAACTCTATCATTACCAAGGCAAAGTAACCGTGTCCCAAGAATTTTTCTGGTAGCTGTACCCCGGATGTGGGGAGACCAGGTACTGTTGGCGACATAAAGCAATACTGTTTTGGTGGTGGCTGACATGTTTCAGTGATGACATCACACCCATACACACTATTTGGAACTTGTGTGTATGAGTGTGTGTGAGGGTATGTGTATGCATGTTCATATTTGGGTGGGTCTATGCATGTGTGGCCACATGGATGCATGTGTGTGGGAAGTTAATTAGCTTCTTAGCTTCCTGGCAATGAAAAAACATTTGGGTTTATCCCACAACCAGTGCACAGGGCTTGCATTCCTCATCCTCACCATGTTCTGGGTTAAATAACCTGTAAAATAAGGTGTATCTTTTGTTAATACGACTGGAATAGAATTCACAACCTTTTAATTCACCATGGAATGTTGTCAACAAGAGTAAATAATTGTATTCAGAGCAGCACACGTTATTATCATAAATAAACTCATAATAAAAGTAATCTCACATTCTGGCAGACATTTATTTGGATAAATCCAATTCATTATTTGCCTGATAACCAGTTTTTCTCTCATGTATTCATTTTGTTTGGAAGCAATTCATATTTCTCTACATGAGATGAAAAAATTACCTATAACACCGATTACTATAATTCTGAGAGATAGACAATTACTAATGTATGAAATATTCACTCCATCTTCAACTAGGATGGTATGCTGGTGTTGCTGGAACAGTACAGACCTTTAAAGAACTACATCTGAATGAACAACTTTGATTTTTAGACAAATAAATGTTTCATAAATGTAGATGTAATTTTTCCCAGTACATGTATGTCTTTTTGTCAACACTATGTGCATTTGCATTTGTAGGCAGCATGCATTTGCTTGTGTGGAGTTTGAGAAAAGCTCTTCATCTCACATTAATTCAAGGCTACTGAACAGGTGTCATCCTCTCTTAATAACTTACCAGGCTCATAGCTTCTGACACTGTTTTGATATGCACCAGGCCAAATTTACATTTATTTTCAGTGCTGTTAAAAGGGTCAACATGACAATTTTACACTGAAAAATCATGCTCTGTTGTTGAAATAATTGTTTAATCTTCATGCTAGTAGTTTAGGACTGATACTACATGGATACTGCCAAGACTAGTAGTTGTACAAATCTGAACTGTGTCCTCAAACAGACCTTGCTTTCAGCTGAGAACTGTCTCATTGTGGAACTGTAGACATCCTGTCCCCGTACTGTCACTATACTTACTGTATGCACTTTTGTAAGTCGCTTTGGATAAAAGCGTCTGCTAAATAAATAAATGTAAATGCAAGAGTACAGTAAAGGTGCTCGATGGGGTTGAGGTCAGGGCTCTGTGCGGGCCAGTCAAGTTCTTCCACACCGAACTCATCAAACCATGATGATATAGACCTTGCTTTGTGCACTAGGGCACATTCATGTCGGAATAGAAAAGGGCCTTCCCCAAACTGTTGCCACAAAGTTGGAAGCGTAGCATTGTACAAAATGTCTTGGTATGCTGAAGCATTAAGATTGCCCTTCACTGGAGATAACTGTGTAGCTCCAGATAAATCTTGGTGCCTAGTAATCGATGTAACCTCTTCATGGTGATGCTAAATTTAGCAGATGTCTTGTTCATTTAACTTTGTCAAAAGAAAAAGGAGGACATAATTTGGCACATTGCCATGTCAACAGTGAAATCTCCTGAAACCAGAAATAAAGTTTAGAGTCAAGATCCGAAAAGAACATCAAAGTAAACATTGAATGAGGCCCATCAGACAGATGTGTAGTTAGCTGTGTGGGAGAGGTTGCTATGCCCCCCGTATGGCATAAGACTGTTCCAGAGCTAACTGCACTTCAAGATAATGCAGTGGAAACACAGGCTGTTATTTAGATGGACTTGCATCTGCTGGGGCACATTGAGCTGTAGATCACATATGTCAATATCAAGGCCCGCAAGCCAGACACGGCCCTGCATGACTTTTAATCAGGCCAGCCAATAAATTCTGACAATCAATTTAATGTGGCACATGCTCTGGTGTTTAAATTTACCTCTGTGACAATACAACATTGAAACACAGGAGGCACTGCCATGCTCTACTCTCACGCTTTTATCAGAGAATTAGCCTACAATACAAACAACGTAAATGCTATCTGCCTTTCCAAAGGTAGCTAGCATAAACAATGGCCAAAAAAAGAAAAGTGGACAATGAATATAGACAATTTCAAGAAAGATGGGCAACAGAATATTTATTTTGTGAATTCAAACAAAAGCCAATGTGTCTCATATGTCAAAAGTCATTGGCAGTTTTCAAAGAGTGTAACCTTCGGAGGCATTTCGAAATGAAGCATGAGCATTAGGGAAACATGGAACAGCGGCTGCAAAAAGTCAAAGAATTAAAACACAAGCTTCAACAATAGCAAAACATGTTTACTCGCATCAACAGTCAGAGTGAGGGAGTTGTGAAGACAAGCTTTATAATAGCGGAGGAAACAGCAAGAGCATGCAAGCCATTCACAGAGGGAGAGTTTATTAAAACTTGCATTGAAAAGGTATGTGATGTTGTATGCCCTGACAAGAAGGCATTTGCAAATATAAGCTTCGCCCAAAATACCATGGCTAGTTGGGTGCAAGAGCTGGCCTCCGACTTACAGATACAGCCAAAAAACTAAAGCCAAAGCGTTGGCTGCAGATGAGTACAGACAGGTTTTGCTTTATTAATCAGTTTTGCTGGTAACAAAGACCTTATTTGTTGTTTTGTTAAAGACAAAAGTCCTGCAATACAAATGTGTTTTGTTTAATTGTGAAGTTATTTTATACCAAAAATTCTTCAGCATTTGATAAATACCGTTTTGCTTTATTAATCAATGCTGATAACAAAGACCTTATTTGTTATTTCATTACAGACAAAAGTAGGCTACTGTGATGCAAATGTGGTTTGTTTAATTGTGCAGTTATCATTTTATACAAAAACATTGTTCAGCACTTGATAAATACTATTTTGCTTTATTAATCAGTTTTGCTGGTAAGAATTACCCACAAACATGGAAAAACCATAATATTTGAACTGTGCATGCATGCAGTATTTTTTTTATTTAATACAATTACTAGCCTACTTATATTTCTTCAATAAAAAAAAAAAATAATAATCATTGTAATAAATGTCTGGCCCCTGATTTTATTCACAACCCTCAGCATGGCCCTCAGTAAATTTGAATTTGACACCCCTGCTGTAGATGAATGTGGCTAATGGAAAGGAGTCATCAGAGCAGGCTATCAGTAGCCATGGCTACAGCACAGATTTAGGCCTGTACTCAGTCTACCGTAATTACAATGTCTTTATCTTCACTTTGATCAACAAATGAAAGCAATTGGCACTCTCTGACCCCCCAGGACTACACATGCTGTGTAGATTGTGAGAATACCATACTTCAAAATGTGTGCCTGGAAATGGTAAAATAGCATTTGGATGGTATCTTTGTCTTCTGAATCATTTGTTAGCATTTGGATTGGTCTTTGAAGTCTGTCCATTGTGCACACAGTGTTTCATGAACCACTAATATGGATAAGGTAATGGACATGCTTGATATGCTGCCTCATGCTGTTGACAGCATTGGTACATATATGGCTATGCTCATTTTGGGAAAAGCTGTTTGCTTGTACTTTTCTAACTAGCTTCATTAGGTTTATTTAACTGTGCACCTTGCTGGTGTAAACTCAAGGCTAGGCAATGCTTGCAGCTTTTATGTCAAACTGTTTTGACTTGTTCTTGGATCTACATAAATAAATATAAGTTCTTAACCTCAATTCTCAGCCATTCTTTTTTAACCTGCTTCTTTGATACAGGCACTTAAATGATGACTTGTGAGTCAAGATTCATACAGTATGAAACTCAGTAGGAAAATGGACACCTGCCCAATTTCCACAGAGGAGCACAGTCTCCAAATCATTGATTTCCAAGGTTCAACCATTTTTATTTTTATTTTTTATATGCAAGCAGACATGCTTGAGGCTACTGTTTATTTGTAATCCTAGAACGAATACTTCCTCAATATCATCCAAGATCTTTGAAACATAATATTCTCGTCTGTCAATTTCTCACTGCTGCAGTACCAATGAAGAATTTGAGAAGAAATTGCCCAAATGAAAAACATTGATTTAAAGGGTTACAGTGATATAAATCTAAATCTAGCATATGAAGCAAGGCAGGGGTTATGACAGATCTTCTCTTCTAATAAAAAAAAAAACTTCTTCTTCTTCTTGCCTATTTTTTTTTTCACAGACGAAAGCCAGGTTGCAAGCTACATGAAGAATACAGTTCTCAAACATTCTCCTTGGAATGTTCTTCAAAGCAGTCCTTGACTTATAGATTCAGCTTCTAATTCTCCTCTGGGGTTTTTAGAAGAGTGTGTGATATGAGAGATAGAGTCATATTAAGTGTGCATTATGCTGGTTATATAATGGATAAAATTGCATGTAGTGTAGGCCTACATGTAGTGTACCCTGATATCCACCTGAAGTCATTCCTGTTAGAAAAACAAAGTGGATAAGCAAAGACATTAAGTGGAAATTATTGCGGAACTGACAACTGCAGCCTTCACAAAAAATACATCAGGTCACAACTGTGTAAACCAAGCCACTGCATCTTCCTTAATCTCCTGTAGGCTATCATTGGAACAGTTGCACATCCATTAAGGGCAGTGACCTTAATAACAAAGTGCGGGGTGAAGAAGCATATTGCAAATGTTTTTTAGGCACAGTAGATATATATATAAAAAAAAACTTCTGAATGAGGAACTTTATCTGTAATTATGTCTTTACAGTCTGATTGACATGTTCTTCCACCCCCTAAACACAAAAAAAATACACACACACAAAAAAAATAAAAAAAATACATTGAGTGAATTTGGTCTCTGACCATGCCCTGGGCAACAGAATAGTTTTATACAGACAATAGAAGCATTAGTTAGTTACCTCTGTAACAATGCTGAAGCATTAAACAATTTTGCCAGGGAAGCAAACAAATTATGTTGCAAAGACTGTTTCACTCTTTGACTAGCTAATGTCATATTTGACAATTTTACTTTTCATAATTTTCATATTCATATTTTACAGACAATCAATGTGTATGTGAATAAACCACAGAAGCTGATCCATTCAACTACTCAGCATACCTAACATATGCTCTGCTTGTTTCTTTTTTGTCATTTTTAAATGTAAAAAGGCAGTCAGGAACATGAGACAGCACCAGGGAAGGAACAGCGGGATGTGATTCCTCCTGTTCAAAGGTGAGAATATTTAAATCAGACACTTCTAGGGAGATTAACACATGTCCTGACTGTGGCTGAGGTCTAACACACTTGGAATGATAATGAAGCCCCAGTACACTGTAGCCCTGTACACTGAAGTACACTGAAGTCCTATGGCATTTCATGGAGGTCTTCTTTTAACAGTTTAGAGCTTTATTGGTGAAGCCATTTGAGAATAAGTTCCTGAAATGAATAGATTCTGTGCATCACCCAGCTAGGTGCTACACATTGGTGGTGGTTGAGTTAAGTCCCTCTCTTCCCTGTAAAGTGTCTTGAAAGGCACTATATAAATGTATTCAATTCCTAATATAATTATTAATGTTTAAATTTAGCTAATCAAATTGTAAATACAATTTGTAGTATTAACAGCAGTAGCATCAATATTATAATTAAAGAAAAAAAAAACCCTCTCAGTTGTAATACGGTATGACTGAAATGCAAGGAATGATACCAAAAGGCATACACTTACCTAAAAACCTAAAGAAACTACATGAATATTGATAAGACAATTACACAATTTTACTCAAAACCTAATCACACAATTTTGCACATCTTTACTATAGATGATTATGATGGCATGAATTTTTCTTTTGTATGTGTCCCATGTCATTGAGAATGCACTGGAAAACTTGTCAAGCTGCCTCTGCTGAGTGAACGTGAATGAAGAGATATGTGTGCTTTTGTTTTTTTTTGTCCAGAGCATTCCTATTTGCTCACAATTGATTTGTCTTTCTCAGACGTTCTCTGTGGCCATTTGTTATGTTTCTTTTCGCTCTAACTGAAGTGTGTAGATTCGTCTGTACTAAATTGAATGAATGGCATTCTATGCCATTCTGTGTCATTCTATGTCTTAAACTGAATCTTTACACAATGTAGGTTCTCCTTGACTTTGCAGAGCACATGCATACTGCATACACAATGCTTTTTATTTTCTTTCCTTTCTTTCCCATGCAACATAAGAGTTCTTTAGATTAAAAAGAAACAATAAAGCCAACACCTTTGGTTTATTTTTTCTACTCTAAGTTAAGGACAAAGCACATTGTAGGTTGATTGAATCTGCACCAAAAAAAAAATTCATTGGCATGAGTCCATCAGGGATGCAGCCACAAAAAAGACAACACAGTGAAACAATTTGCACCAGGCCCCCATTACCTGCCACAGCTGCCTCCTTCCATTCCACACGCCTCACTCTGGGGCCACCTAAAGGTCTCGGCCTCCTGTTTTATTTCCATTTTTCACCTTCTCTCTTTTCCCCATTCCTGCATGGTAATTGAATTTAAAGAACCATTAGAGAGCGGCAGTGACGCGGGGGTCAATGAAGTGGGTTAAATATGTGTGAAGAACAGATGGTTGTGAGTGGAGACTCCTTGCTTCCAGTCAAACGTTGTCATCCAAAAGTACACGATGTGGAGCTCCATGAGTCATTCCATATGCTCACAAATTCTCCCGCTAAAAGCACTCTCCCCTTAAGAGAACTAATAGTGCCATGCATAAGCAATTAGAAGAGTAAATGTGCTTTGGTTCACAACCGTCGATCTAAATATCACTTGTCTAGCATGATTAGAACATGGAGACCATGCAGAGAGATGATGATGATAAAAATATGAAAATTAATACAGAAGTGTAGATGCAGGCAGAAGGTTTAGGAATTCCAGTAGCGCTTTATATTAAAATCCCACAAATTAACTATCAATATATAAAGCAAAAACAAACCAACAAAAAATGTGTGTTGTTATTAATAACATCTGCTAATGTTGTCAACATTCATTATTATTTTGTTGTATTTATTACTATTAAGAAACAATTCTAAAGTGTCTGTCACATAGTTCTACATGAATTACTGCATGGATGCTTATTGGACATCAGTTAATAGTACAGTCCAAAGCATTTTTTTTTTTTTTTACTGCCTGGCGTAAGATCATTTGCAAAGGGTAAATTGTGTTTTTAGGATGCACACTACATTAATATGAACAACATTTTATGAATGTATTAATAGTTTGTGTTTCAGTGAATTTAATGCATTCAGTAAGTTTCTAACTAAAGAATGTCAGTTTTAAATTATACATTTAAAATTATTTGAAAATGAATTCACTATAGAGTGGAATGAAATTCTGTAAGTGGCATATGATTTTATTTGAAATCATGATCAGTCTTGGTCATGTAGACTCAAGGCAGCACAGTTATGTGGGGTATTAACCTTTTTAAGAAGGCCTTAAAAATATTGTCTACTTGCTGCGGGCTTGGTATGTCCACCTTAGGTTTCTGTAGGTTAATTTTCAATTGACAAATACATGACAAATCTCTCTTTTTCAAACTTCCATTTTATAAATATTGTTGCAGCCTGAAAGTGAACCCTTTGACATTCACCAAAACCTGGGCCACTACTGAGTGCCGTTTCTGCAGAAATAAAATAATAAGCAGTACAGAATCACAGCAGCTGCCCTCTTTAAAATTAAACCCCTTCAGAAGGCATGAGGAATGTATTAAGGAGCTGTAATTATTTATGGGGTCAACGGGGGACATCAGTTGCCTTTAGAGAATGACATTTCATATAAACATGACCATAGATTGCTGGATGAGGGCTGTAGTGATTGATGATGTGGAATCGAGTTAGTTATGTGCAGTCAACTGTGTCTTACAGCGCAGTGCTTGCGGCATGCTCCCAAGGTCTACCCAGCAGAATACACAACCCGTCTTAGAGAATAAGGATATTTGCAGAGCAAGTTAGACGACCTAAAGCAGTCAACAAAATGTCCCACCTCAGGCCAAGTTCCGTCCCCATCAGGGAACTGTTTAATGTAATTTGTTGTAATTTTACATAATGAAAGCAAATTAGCATTATTTTATACATATCCACAGCTATAAAATCACAATTTGTGTGTGTGTATATATATATATATATATATATATATATATATATATATACATACAAATATGGCATTTGATTTGAAATCTCACTTTAGAGCTATTCTGTACTCATATAGTAATGCCTTGTGTTATGAATGCAATGTCCATAGCCTCTTTGTTCTCCCATTCCATTTCCAGAGGAATTCAGCTCGCTTTCATTGAATTATTACCCATGCTTTTGTCCTTGTTTGTAGTGTTTCATAGTAATGAATGCTACAGTGTGATTGTGTCAAAACGGAATCACACAGCAGTGATGAAAGAAATTTCAGAAAACCTTCATTTTTACTCAGTAAAAGTAAAAACCGGATAGATGTACATTGATATTGCAAGCACAAGATCAAAATATACATTTAAGGGAGAGGAATAAACAGTTCCTTCAGGACCCACAGTATGTAAAGCACTATGGATGATATATTTGACAGCTTGTCAAATCTTGTTTTCAGTAGTGTCAAATGAAAGTAAACCCCTGCAATATGTAATATCACTTCAGGAATTAATTTACGTTTGTTTGATGTAGTTGGCCATTTGTTCTGGCCATTTAAAAGGACCCTTTCTACCACAGTTGCATTAGATGGAATGAAAACACCCTCCAATGAGGACAGAGTGGCCTGCTATGCACAGTACCATGTATGTGGTGTGCCTCTGTGCATCTGAATTGCCTGAGGATATAGACTTTCTGTACAGAAAGCATAAAATATGTTCCTGCCAAGTCAGCATGTGTAGCTGTCAACATGAACCAAATTGTCTTTGTTTTTTTCCCCCACTTTGGTCTGTGGTGACAGGATCACCAGAAAAGCCATGCATGCTGACAGCAGTCACAGAAATGTAAAAATCAAGGAGAAATGTGAAGTTGGACATGCTGTGCAGGGTGGGTGTTTGACTCTCTGGGTCCCATTCGTCATCGCACAGGGGGAGAGCTTGATGAAAAATACATACTCAAGTACTCTGAGGTTAATCCTCCAAAAATGGAATGCATAGTGCCTTCCAATAATTGCCCCTGCTTTATTCATGTATAAAATATACTCTATAAAATGATGCTTCTAGCTTTTTTTTTTAAGATCAGTGGCATCCAATTGGGTAAATTATTGATAGATTGCAACATTTTATACTTGATTGCTGTCCTTATATCACCCTTTAACAGCTGTCTTATTCATTTGATGCTGACATGAATGATTTGCATAGTTACACAAGAGTTATACACTCAGGCTCCACAGCTGAATATTAAAAATTGTGTTGTTTAATCATGTGAAGTAGCATTTCTTTGACATGTCTCTTGGAGGTTGATATGCATTTGATGCCTCTGTCAGAAGGTGTTGCAGATCACGGCCTTCTGTGTCTGTGGCATCCCTTCTCCTTTCACAGTCAAGCAGAGCAGTGAGCGCTGGTCCCTAAAACCCACATTGTCTTGGTTTTTACCTTTCCTTGCAGGTCAGTCTCTGGAGATGTTCTCACTGAGTCTTGTTACTGATTGGGAACCAAACCAGTTGAAATGGGAATTTGTTGATATGGATCCTTTTGTTTTCACACTGATTGGTCTCAGCAGTGGACAGAGGGTTCAAAGTGCAGATGTAACAGATTGTGACAGTCTCACAAATGCTTTTGCTAGTTAATGTGATCTTGCCTTGTGGTGAGATTGTTGACTCCCAGACCACATCAGGAAACACCCTAGTAAGAGACTATATCAGTCCATGAACTGCATCATGATGAATGTCGTTAAATGGAGAAGATACCTCTATTTGAAGGAAACAATAGTGCTTGTAGTACAACATCCTCAAAAGGATTCTATACCCAGGAGGAAAAAAAGTACACTGAAGTATACTTAATTTAAGTATACTTAGTATACTTCCATGCACTCATGATTAATGTACTGTTACGGGTATGCCACATGATGTCAGGGTCACGGGGGCACGAACTTGTGCACCTCAGGTAATTTAAACGTCTATGGCGGCAAGCACAGTCGGGGAATTTGAGTGAGTACCAGCGTACTATATTGTGCGAATTTAGTTGTTGTCTCACTTCGTGTTTAAAAGCAGCTTTATGTGTAAAGTTCGTGAGACGGTGGTGCATTTTTTTGTCGAGTTTATTTTCTAGTTTTGTTTTGGTTGTTTTGGATAGGACGGTGGAGCCGGTCCGACGGTCTATTGCAGACTGGCCGGTCCCCACCGTTTTATTTCATTCTTTTGCGCACCGATCTCCAGATCTCCACTTGTCTTTACTCCACATTACTTTCTTCCCTCTCTCAAACCACTCTTTCTAAAACTCCAGTGCACTGCTATCTCTCCAACTATCTGTTCTCCAATCTGTGTAAATACTGTTCAACCCGTTCAACTGCGAAGCACTCGCCGCTGCATCTTCTGCCCGGCTGGACCAAACTCGGAAGAGTGAGTAGCCGGGGTGTTGTATTATTATGTGCGGAGTATTTGTCCTGCCAACTGCCCTGTGACTGCCTGTAGTCACCTTTGGTAGGAGTCTGGCCGTAACAGTACTAAAGTGTGCCATTTTCAAACGTACTAGTTGTATACTTAGTGTGCTAATAATATATCATTAGTGCTACTAAAGATATACTTAATACAACTAAGCGTACTTGACTGTACTATTTTGAGACACCATTAAGACGCACTTAAATATACTGAAGTAATTCTTTCTGTACTTTTTAAAAATGTACTTTATTTCAACTTGGAGTATATTTGAATCCACCTTTCAGATTACTGTTAATACACTTATAATATATAGGAAATATAGTTATAATTCAATCAAAATGTGTGGATAATACATTGTAAATATATAGTATAGTATAATATATGCACAAACAATATTGACGTTTTGATTTTTGCACGTTAGTGAGCCGGGCAAAACGACAACGGACTCTGAATACAGAGGGATATCAGAGAAGAGGATTTCAAGGATTTTGCCTTCAGACTGAAAACAGCTAATAGAAGCTATTCTAGAGGCACTCTTGCAGAGGGATTGTTCTCATTTGTTTACTGAAATCATAACGCACCATCACTACTGATTGAACAGCGAAATAAACAAAATACTAACAAGAAATTCTACACACAGTGCCTTTAACATAGTATAAAATAGTACAGACAGAACTCTTATTTTGTAATTTAAAGTCTTAAGTAATGGATCCTACGCACCGATTATGGCATCAATCGTCTCAGGGTATCAAGGCTCAGGCAAGGACTCAGGCAAGGACCACGGGAGCTTCGGGTTCCAAGTGTCTTTAACAGGCAGGGTCGAAAACCGGAAGGCAGTCCGTGGACAGAATGAGGATCGGAAACCGGAGCAGGCAGGCAATCAGGCGAACGTAGCAAGGCGGCAGGCACAAACGAGGTCAGGATATGAGCAGGGTCGAAAACGAGGCACACGCAGACAGAAGCAAAAAGCAAACGGCGGGGACGAAACAGGAGAAACACACTGTGACGAACTAGCAACAGGACAGGGAAAAGCAGGGATGATATAGGGCAGGGCTGACGAGGGGATGGGAAGCAGGTGTGCAGGCAATCAGGCGGGTGGAGACCGGGCTTGGAGCGGGGCAGGACTAAAACACAAGGAAAACAAAAGCACATGGGCAAGGAAAACAAAAACACAACAGCTAAGGAGGCGGAGCACTGACACAGGGTCCAAGGCTGGTTTGGATTCAAGGTCTATCCTAGCACTGATTTATTTAACATATTCAAATGTTATGTCGCTGGTAGATTGATCCCTTTTGAAATATACCTTTTTGACTTTTGCTGGTCAGTCTTCTTATTCTCCATCAAACATCTTCTTGGGTTTTACCTTCCTTTTGGGTCAATAAGTCCAAATGTCTTCTCCTTTGATGAACTGATCCCGTTTCTAATAGAGCTCGTTGTAGTCGTCTGTTAAATAAAAATAACGTTAGTTAACAAGGTAAACTAAAAACATCTTGAAAATAAGGCACACGCACAAAAATGGCATACAGGCATTATAGCTAACGTTACTACTTGGCGATATACATTAGTTAGCTGGCAAATTAACGTTGTACCAGAGACTACCGTTATAACAATAGTTACCATAGGGTTAGCTGTAGTTAACGTTATGTTGACAGAACTTATACAGACAGCATTCTTTTAACATTAGAACATCTGTGGAACATGTGGGTCAATTGCAGTATACATAGCTGCAGCTGGCTGCACCAGCAGAGCTTAAGTTCGAACGTAAATCGGCACTACGTTCGAGTTTACGAAGAACTAAAAGCTGGAGTTTAAACCTATATATCTAGGCTATATAGATAGATATAAACCTATATAGCTCAAACGTTATCTAGCTTTCTAGATAGGTCCGTTACGTCGTCAAAATAATTAAAAGGAACTGGTTGATCGAGTTTTTGTCTCCAACTTTCCGTCATCATCAGCTAAAAAATAAACTCACCGCTTATCGTAAGAATCTTGGCGGGATGTTCTGCAGCGTTAGATGCGTTAACTTTTGTTCTACCCGCGCTGCGCCATCTTGCTTGCACCCACCCGTCGTCCCCTTCTAATTATGGAGATTAAGTTATTTCTTTACAGGAGATGCATTGCTGATCTTCATCAGTTCTTCCAACTTCCACAGACTTATCTTAAAAGAAATACAAAGCAAGAACCATAGATTGAAAAACTCCCAAAGACAACGGTTGGAGGGGAAAAATTTGAGATGATTAGCAACGTCACTTCCGTTACTCACGCACGCAGAAAAGAAGAATAACTTTCTCGTGGTACTAGACCGTATTACTGGTGGATGATACAATAGACTTGATAGTTGATTTAGTCATTTTCAAGCGTATGTGCTTACATGAAAACCGTGTAATCTGTGGTTGAATGAAGCACTGCTGTGTGCTGGTTGAGGAATTTGTGAAATCTAGCAGGCCACTATGTCAAGATGTACAAGTAAACATAAGTAGTTTCATACATGAAGTGAGAAAGAAAGGGAAAAAATGCAGTCTGCTCTGATATGATCAAAATGAAATGTGTGTCTGTCAGTGTATGTGGAAAAACCTACATTGTCCCACTGCCAAATCCATATGAATGGGATATAAAGGTCCAGCAGCAGTTGTTTTTCTCTTCTGTTGCATTTGTAAAACATGTTTAAAAATATATTCATTTCCTGTCTGTCTGGGGCTTTCAGTCCTATTACTTTTGACAAAATGTGGAGCAATAAAAAATACAATCAATAGGCCTACTGAATGTTTCATCTGACTTTTCTGTATGTTCCGTACACACAATACATACAGTGAGTGCTGTAGCTGGACTGATTTATAGACATTTCCATTAATACTCCAATTGATAATTCTTTAATAGTATAAGAATATACAGCTTCCTAATGTTTTGGCAGTAATAAGGGTATACAGGTATAAAGCTTCAGTAGCAAAAAAGCTTCAGTATGCAGTGCATAATAGAATTTCCTTGGCATGAATACTTAGTATATACAAGATGAATCTCAAAAACGTACTTCTACTGTACAAGTATTTCAAGTGTTTTGATTGTATAATGGAAGTAATCTTACATCCTACTCCAGTATAAATGTATACTATTTTTTTTTCTATTTGGTAGTATACTTAAGAGTATAAAGTGTTTAATAGATAAACTATTTTCTAAGTGTACTTCTTGAAAGTATATCAAAAGTAAACTAAACTATCCAATTTTTAGTATACTTTAATAAACCTTTTTATTAAAATGTGCATTTTAATTATTAATACACTTATTTTAAGTGCACTTCAAAACTGCTATGCTAACAATGTCTTGAAAACATATTTTGAAAGTGTAAATTTCTTGAAAGCAAGCCATTAAGTATACTTGATAATCGTATATGGAAATCCACTAAAATTGAACTCATATTTAAAGCATTCTAAGCACACTATTAAGTAATGCACTAATAAAACATTTCTGTATATTTTTGGGGTAGTATACTTTATCTGAATACACTACATATCAATTTAAGTATTAGTGCTAATTAGTGTACTTATATTAAGTACACTAATTACATGTACTAATTACATTAGTACATTTGTAATATATGTTTTGCACTTATATTTAGCACACAAAACAATGATGTGCTAGAAATGTACTTGCAGATATTAAAGTACATTTTTAGTACATTAAAATATCCTTTATTTTTACCTGGGATATTAAAACAGAGTCATCCTGGCTCAAACTAATTGTGTCATGACATTCCTATTAACCAAAGATTGTACTATATACTTCGAATAATGAGCTCAAGAAAGTGCAACATTTTTGGGAAGTGATTCTGGCACAACTGTCAGGGCTCCGCCCTCCTAGCTGTGGTGTTTTTGTTTTTCCCTGTCCATGTGCTTTTGTTTTTCCTTGTGTTCCAGCCCCGCCCCGCTCCCCGCCTGGTCCCCGCCCACCTGATTGCCCCATTACCTTCACCTGCCTGCCTGCTCACCTGCATCTCATCTCCTCATCAGCCCAGCCCTATTTCTACCCTGCTTGTTCCTGTCTTGTTTGCCAGTTCGTCTCAGTGTTTTCGTACCTGTTTCGTTCCCACAGTTTTTTGGATTTCTGTATTCTCCATGCCTGACTCTGCCTGCCCTTCGTCTTCGTTTCCTGCCTGCCGTTTTGTCCCTTTGCCTGATTGTTTGCCTGCCCGGTTCCTGATCCTGCCTGCTTCTGTTACTGACCCTGTTTTTGTCCACGGACTGCCTTCCGGTTTTCGACCCTGCCTGCTTTTGGTTTTGCTACTTTCCTGCCGTCATTATAAACCCGCCTGCAACCTGAAGCTCTCTTGGTCTGCGACTGAGTCCCTGCCTGAGTCCTTACAGTACGAACTGGCCACGATGGACTCAGCAGACCTGCCCCAGCTGAAGACTGCGCTGGAGCTGCAAGGCGCATTACTGAGGGACCATCAAAGCCAGCTGGAAGCCATAGGCCGGTCCTTGGAGAGTTTCGCCACCAACTTTGCCGGCGTCGCATCCCAGCTGCTGCAACTGCAGCAGCTGAGCCAGGAGAACTGCCCCGCACCGCCTGTGGCAGCTCCCCCGTCTGCCCCGCCAGCTCTCCCGTGCCAGGAGCCCCGATTGCCACCTCCCGAATGTTACGCGGGGAATCCCGGAACCTGTCGGTCGTTCCTCTCCCAGTGCTCCCTGGTTTTCGAACTCCAACCCTCCACGTTTCCCACGGACCGGGCGAGGATCGCCTACGTGATTACCCTGTTGACGGGACGTGCCAGGGAGTGGGGCACTGCGGTCTGGGATGCCGACGCCCCTTTCTGCCACTCCTTCGCCACCTTCGCCGAGGAGATGAGGAAGGTCTTCGACCGCTCCAAACACGGTCGTGAAGCCGCGAGGGAGATGCTCCTGATCCGCCAGGGGCGCCAGTCGGTGTCTGACTACGCGATCGATTTCCGCACCCTCGCTGCCTCCACTGGGTGGAACACGGAGGCACAGTATGACACCTTTCTCCACGGCCTTTCGGAGACCATCAAGGACGAGCTGACCACTCGGGAGTTGCCGGTCAGCTTTGACGCCTTGGTGGATCTGGCTATCCGCGTTGACCAGCGCCTGTCACAGCGGCAGCGGGAGAGAGGAGCCAGTGAACCGCGGAGCCCCTCCCGTGAGCCCCTACCCACTCCAGCAACGCACAGCCCTGCTACACCGCCGCCTGTTTTCCCGGAGCTGATGCAAGTCGACCGCACTCGCCTGACTCGCCTGTCCCCGGCTGAGCGTCAGAGGAGGATCAGCGCCGGGGCGTGCCTGTACTGTGGTCAACCTGGGCATTTCGTGGCAACCTGCCCAGCAAAAAGCCAGCGGTCACCTGTAGCAAGGGGACTACAGGTGAGCATCACCCCCTTAAGCCAGTCCTCTGAAGTCCGCCCTCTGTTTTCTGCCACGTTGCTCGTCGAGGATCAGCCTCACCCGGTCTCCGTCCTGATTGACTCGGGGGCCGATGGGAGCTTCATTGATGCCAACCTGGCGGCCCAGCTGCAACTGCCCCGGGTCCCGCTGCACTCGCCTCTGGAGGCCCATGCCATCACCGGGGCCCCGCTGGTCCGCATCACCCACGCCACTCCCCCCATGGGCTTCCTCATCTCCGGCAACCATCGCGAGGAGATAGTACTGCACGTCATTGATACCCCGCAAGCTTCCATAGTCCTGGGTCATCCCTGGCTGGCGCGACATAACCCCCACATCGACTGGCAGGGCAACAAGATCCTGGGCTGGAGTCCGTTCTGCCACTCCCACTGTCTGCATGAGGCCCTAGCTCCTGTGTCACCTGTTGCTTGCGCACCAGAGGAGTTTCCGGACCTCTCGGCAGTGCCGCCGGAGTATCTGGACCTGAAGCCTGTGTTCAGTAAGTCCCGTGCAGCCTCGCTTCCCCCTCATCGTCCTTATGATTGTGCGATCGACCTCCTGCCCGGCTCCTCACCACCTAGGGGGCGTCTGTACTCCCTATCCCTGCCGGAGACTGAGGCCATGAATCGCTACATCCAGGAGTCCCTAGCAGCTGGAATTATTCGCCCGTCTTCCTCACCTGCCGGGGCTGGCTTCTTTGTTGGGAAGAAGGACGGCTCTCTTCGTCCGTGCATTGATTACCGGGGTCTCAATGCCATTACTGTGAAAAACCGCTACCCCCTTCCGCTCCTGTCCTCTGCTTTTGAGTCGCTGCAGGGGGCCACCATCTTCACCAAACTCGACCTCCGCAACGCCTACCACCTAGTCCGTATCCGGGAGGGAGATGAGTGGAAGACAGCCTTCAACACCTCCACCGGTCACTATGAATATTTGGTTATGCCATTCGGGTTAACTAATGCCCCTGCTGTGTTTCAGTCACTGGTGAACGATGTCCTACGGGATATGCTGAACCAGTTTGTTTTCGTCTACCTCGACGACATCCTCATTTTTTCTCGCTCCCTGTCCGAACACGTCTGGCATGTCCGTTGCGTTCTCCAGCGCCTGCTGGAGAATCACCTCTACGTCAAGGCTGAGAAGAGCGAGTTCCACCGAGACACCATCTCCTTCCTGGGTTTTGTTATCACAGCGGGTAGCATACAAATGGACCGGCGGAAGGTCCGTGCAGTGGAGGAGTGGCCCCGCCCCACCTCCCGTCGGGAGCTGCAGCGCTTCCTTGGGTTTGCCAATTTTTACCGCCGCTTCATCCGGGACTACGGCACTGTAGCAGCTCCCCTCACGGCCCTGACATCTACCAACAGGGCATTCTCCTGGACCCCGGCAGCCGAGGCAGCATTTCGCAACCTGAAAGGCCGCTTCACTTCTGCGCCCATCCTGACACAGCCTGATCCTGCCCGTCAGTTCATTGTGGAAGTGGACGCTTCGGACATAGGAGTGGGGGCCGTCCTGTCTCAGCGTTTGGCTGCTGACAACAAACTCCATCCCTGTGCGTTCTTCTCCCACCGCCTCACGCCCACCAAGCGCAATTACGACATCGGCGACCGGGAGCTGCTGGCGGTGAAGCTCGCACTGGAGGAGTGGAGGCATTGGCTGGAGGGGGCAAAGACGCCGTTCCTGGTGTGGACCGACCATAAAAATCTGGAATATATCAGGTCGGCTAAACGTCTGAACCCCCGACAGGCTCGCTGGTCCCTGTTCTTTTCCCGGTTCGACTTCGCCCTGTCCTACCGACCGGGTACCAAGAACGGGAAACCTGACGCTCTCTCTCGCCAGTTCGCGTCAGCAGGCGAGACCCCAGAACCCAGCACCATCCTGCCTACCCGGTGCGTGGTTGCGGCAGCGCAGTGGGACATCGAGACCACGTCCCGCGCTGCCCTCCGGACCGAGCCGTGGTCCTAGCTCCTGCCCCCATAACCGCCTCTTTGTCCCTCAGTCTGTCCGATCCCAGGTCCTGCAATGGGGGCACTCGTCTAGACTGCCTGCCACCCTGGCGCCCGACGTACTGCGGCGTCATCGGTCAGCGGTTCTGGTGGCCCACCATGAGTGAGGACATTCCCCGCTTCGTTTCCGCCTGCTCGGTCTGCGCCCGGAATAAGACGTCCAACCAGCCACCTGCCGGTCTGCTGCAACCCCTGCCAGTTCCCCGACGACCCTGGTCCCCACATCGCATTGGACTTCGTCACTGGCTTGCCCTCGTCAGATGGTAACACCCCATTCTCACCGTCGTCGACCGTTTTTCCAAGTCTGTCCACTTCATTCCGTTGCCCAAACTTCCCTCCGCCAAAGAAAACAGCGCAGCTGCTTATTCTTCACGTTTTCCGGGCTGCACGGCCTGCCCTCTGACGTGGTGTCTGGACCGGGGGTCCCCAGTTCACCTCCCACTTTCTGGAGGGCATTTTGCAGATTGCTGGGCGCATCAGTCAGCTTGTCGTCTGGGGTTCTCACCCCCAGTTCCAACGGCCAGACCGAGCGGGCGAACCAACAACTGGAGACGGTGCTGCGATGTCTGACGTCCCAGGAGCCGTCGGCGTGGAGCCAGCACCTGCCCTGGGTGGAGTATGCCGTAAATTCCCTGCCATCTTCGTCGTCGGGGCTGTCCCCTTTCCATTGTTGCCTGGGCTACCAGCCCCCCCTGTTTCCTGCCCAGGAGGAGGAAGTCGGCGTCCCCTCGTCAGCTGCATTCATCCGGCGATGTCGCCGCACCTGGAGGCGTGCACGGCTCGCCCCTGCTGCGAGCCTCAAGCCCAGGGCTAAGCGTTTCGCCGACCGCCACCGCTCCAAAGCCCCTCGTTATCGCCAGGGTCAGCGAGTGTGGCTCTCCACCAGAGACCTTCCCCTCAGAACAGACTCCCGCAAGCTCGCCCCCCGCTTCATCGGGCCGTTCCCCATTGCTAAGGTGATCAGTCCCGCAGCGGTCCGGTTGAAGCTGCCGCTCTCGCTCCGCCGCATACATCCCACCTTCCACGTCTCGAGGATCAAGCCCGTCTTCCGCAGCCCGCTCTGTCCTGCACCCCAGGCGCCCCCGCCACCCCGCCTGATCGACGGATCGGAGGCGTACACCGTGCGCCGCCTGCTTAAAGTTCGGCGACGGGGGCGCGGACTCCAGTACCTGGTTGATTGGGAGGGCTACGGTCCTGAAGAGAGGTGCTGGGTCCCTGCCAGGGACATCTTGGACCCCGACCTCATCCGGGACTTCCACCGCCGGCACCCTGGCGAACCCGCTGTGACGCCTGGAGGCGTCCGTAGGGGGGGGGGTACTGTCAGGGCTCCGCCCTCCTAGCTGTGGTGTTTTTGTTTTTCCCTGTCCATGTGCTTTTGTTTTTCCTTGTGTTCCAGCCCCGCCCCGCTCCCCGCCTGGTCCCCGCCCACCTGATTGCCCCATTACCTTCACCTGCCTGCCTGCTCACCTGCATCTCATCTCCTCATCAGCCCAGCCCTATTTCTACCCTGCTTGTTCCTGTCTTGTTTGCCAGTTCGTCTCAGTGTTTTCGTACCTGTTTCGTTCCCACAGTTTTTTGGATTTCTGTATTCTCCATGCCTGACTCTGCCTGCCCTTCGTCTTCGTTTCCTGCCTGCCGTTTTGTCCCTTTGCCTGATTGTTTGCCTGCCCGGTTCCTGATCCTGCCTGCTTCTGTTACTGACCCTGTTTTTGTCCACGGACTGCCTTCCGGTTTTCGACCCTGCCTGCTTTTGGTTTTGCTACTTTCCTGCCGTCATTATAAACCCGCCTGCAACCTGAAGCTCTCTTGGTCTGCGACTGAGTCCCTGCCTGAGTCCTTACAACAACATTTGTTGATTAATTTCAGAAAACTGCCAAAGTAGTCATGGGGTGTAAACATCCAAGAAAAGTAATGCTAATTTGTGTGTGTAGGAATCAAAGCAACAAACAAAGTGCACTGAGGCTAGAATTAATTTGGGCCAAAGAAAGACAGCTGTCTCTAGTGAGACTAATATGTGCTCATGGACATGAAACCTACTGTTCACTCTAATTGGTATTGGCTGCCACCCAAACATTAGAGTCACAGATTAACATCAAAACATGAGTGTACTATAAATGGAAACATCACTAAGTTAACCTTTCCTGTATGTGCACAATGTTCTGCAAGACTACAGCTGGATGCATTCACATGAACACCAATTTGATGTTAAGAGAGTATATTTGGAAGGACAAGGGAAAAGGGAATTCTGTATGCTGCATACAGGTAAAACTTTGGCTGAACTCTTGGCTGTGTCTCCTTAACATGCACATCTCACATCACATGTTTGAAAAGACAAAGGCTTGCAGAACAACAATGAGTGGACAGGCTAATTTTGTGCGATCTGGCAAGACTCTGAACACGGAGCAGTTACCACTTCAGATGTGAGGCTCTCAGAGTGTGCATTCAGGACAGGCTGTGCTTTGACAGAAAGCACAGGACAGCCAGAGTTTCATTTCTTTTCTTGTTATTTTTTATTTATTTTTTTTTTCTGGTCGATTAGGTTGGCCAGGAGCCTGTAGAGGCACTGGGAAGTCCAGCAGTGTGTGACTGAAGTCCTAACTGAACATCCCTGAAGGCACAGGGAGGTAGAAGAGCTTTGCTCTGTTCCATCTGCACTGGTGAATTGCAGTCCGTTTCAGAAGCCTGGAGCTTGCAGGCTACAGAATCAGAAGCAGCAGCAGCCCAAATGATGCAGTTGGGAGGGGGGTTGCAAAGAGCTGTCACTCGTTGCCTTTTAAGAGGGTAATAAGTTTGTGACAGATAAAAAGTCAATAGGCAGGATATGTTAATAAATGAATGCTTACGTGTCAAGCAGACAAATATACCCTTCTTCAGAATGGAAATACTTGGAGAAGAGAGTCGAGATAATGGTGTATGCATGGCTTAGTCATGGCAGGGAGAACGGGGCAGTGCATAGCACTCTGTTTTACTGTGAGAGCTATAACAAGTTACTTCACCATAATTATCTGGCTTCGTGTGCACACAGAAAGGAATACAAACACTGAGAGATTCACTGGCAATGTGAAGTTAACCCCTGCAAGAAAAGAAGAGATGTATATTGCTAGATGTGAGGTGCAATTTCTGGTGTTTTGGTGAGGACTCTGGGGGCTGTGATGGAACAAATCTGAGAAGGTCCAGATTCAATAAACTAACTCGAATTGAATGCAAAATGGTGTTTAGTTCAGATTAGCGGAGCAGTGCTGATACATGACAGACATGTGGCACAAGACCTCACTCTTTCCTCTCCTGTCACATCCTATCCAAACCTGTCAATCATACAAGTGAGGAAGAGGAAAAGAAAGAGGAAGAACTGCATTTATTGCAACAGAAAGATGTTTCTCCTTGGACATTTCAAAGAGGAATTCTGTTTTAAACTGTCGACATCAGAACTGTTCTGATTTCACTTCTGTCTACTCCAAGGGGCAGTGAAATTCCCAATATAAAAGCAGAGGTCTCCATGGCAACAACCTGGACATATTGGAATCTTTGGGGTGTTTGGGGTAACTTGCACAGCTAAGATAAATACACAATTAAATACACAATTTTAAATACACACTTATTTCTGGATGTGGATATATACAGTAGCCAGAACGACACCTGGTATTTATATCTGCATGCTGTTGTGGGTAGTAAGTTGATTTCCCTAACAACTACTCCACACTGCTACACCCTGCTGCACTAAGTCTGCTCTCTGTGCCGGTCTCTTGGTGAATGAGAAGGCAGAGAGGCTTAGAGACAAAAAAAGAAGAATAGTGTTACAGACACTTTGTTGAAAATGCTAACAGCTGCTGAAAAGGTCTTACCATTTCAAAAATTCACAGAGACTAAGCAAGGGTGAAACTCAGAAGAGTTGGGGTGGGGGGATGGGGGGGGCACAACTTTTCATCTTCAAAATGAGATGAGGGCTGTGCTTTCTGTGCCAGACAGAAGTCTTTAACAGTGACATTCAGTTTTATCTATTTCATTGGCAGAGCAGATCTGAAAAGTGCCCTCGCCAGTGCCTGGCAACTGATCTTGAGGACCAAAAGCAGTGCGTGTATAACACATGGGGGGATGGGGGGGTGGGGGGTGGTTGGTGGGGCGGAAGGGCAAAAAAATCACAGCAACAACAATAGCAAAAAAAAAAAAACAACAACAACCATAACTGCTCCCACGGATACCAAAACAATGAACTGCTACAGCACATTCTTCGTGGTTTAGAGTATCAGAACCTGCTTGATGACCTGCCCGCCACCACTGGCAACTTAAGGTCTCAGACATCTGGATGCTAAATGGCATGTCTCAAATTGGGATGACATGATGATGGAATCTGTGGTGAAGTCCAGCATATACAGATGGGGAGAGCTGGGTTACCTGACCTTTACATTTATGACATAAGCAACTGTTATCCCAGTTTTCAGCCACTGATATGCCACTAGTAGTATTGCAGTTTCAGCTAACTTATATATTGTTTTTTTTTTAATAATCAGATGGAGCAAACTGCAAAAATTGAGCATGGAAAAAGTATGGGAATAGTCATATGAAAGGGATTATTAAAATTGTTCATTCAAAAAGAAGTCCTGCATATTAACAGCTAATTTAAACAGGGCTGTCTCTCAGTGAAGATGTCACAAAATGTGCAGTGCTTTGTTACAGTAGCCGTGAGCAGTGGAGCAGTAGCAGTGGAGCAGAGATGTAGACAAAAATAAAGGAGGATGGAATGGTGTTAGGATGGAGTTGAGAAATGAAGGTAGATTGAATGAGAGTGAATGAGAATGTTAAGGGTGGAGCTCACAGATGTAGGCAAACCTACAGATGGAATGAAGGTGTTTCTGATGAAAGCTGTAAAGTTAGAGCAGCTAATCAGGGTGTTGTTTCATATTTAGTACCGACCTGCAATGATACAATAAAAAATATGATATTTCTTGTGGGTGGAGAGTCATAGAATATATTTTATCCAATTTTATCCAATTATCTATATTTTATCCAATTTCGACATTTATTAACATTGTGAATGATAATCATTGAAATTTTGACAGTTTAGAACTCCTCTAAATGCATTTGCAATTTATCAGTTATCATTTATTATGAATACTCTGACTCATTTTAAAATAATTGCTTTGGTTTTTTTATTCATTGAGTCATTCATCAAGCCATTGGAGATGGCTTGAAATTCCCTGACAGTCAAAGAAAAGTATCGATTTTCTGCCATCTTTCTGCTGAAAATATGAACAAGCTCTTGACATGTTTTTTTTTTTTTTATGAATATTTTAGAAAGCTATCTTGCTCGAACAAGATGAATCTGTTGGCTTTTTTGATCACCAACTGACAGTACTGATTAGCCTTTGTATTTCCAGTTTAATTCAATATGTAGTAATAGACATGTGTTATACCATCTTATGATTTCCTGAATTATGCAGGTACATATGTTGATTAATTTGTGCTATGGCCGGAGAGGAGAAAGCAGATACTCTGGTACAGCCTCTGCTGATTTGGAGTGAACCAGTAGTCCCTGATGTCCCTCCAAGTTAATCCAGGTCTGAAACAGTTTCAGAGAACAAGGCAAATGTAAACTATAGCCATGGATTGTTATTGTGTTCTTATATTATCAACTAATCAATACAGAAATCACAACTTTTTGCTGACATGCATCAAAAGCTAAAAAGCAATGTGATTACATACACACACACACACGTATATATATATATATATATATATATATACACTGTATGCGTATAAGCTGGCTAATAAAAGAGTCTGTAAATTGCACAGTGTGGCATAACTGAGTTCTGTTCACACATCTGCCGCTAAACTTAGAACCGGTGCTTGTGATAAATTACAAATTAGCTGCACTGATAAATGAAACATCCGCGTGGTTGGGAATCTCACATGGGATTAATTCCGCTTTCACTGGCACATTCAGAGAGAAATAACAGCAGGCGGCCCCAGCACACTGCCGCTGCATTACCTGGCTTATTTGCTTCACCGACACACTTACAAGAGGGTGGTTTAAGCAGCATCCATTTTATGTGATGCTATGTTCTTGCAGGGGGATAGTTATCAATTCAAATTAGGTGTTGTGCCTTGCTGATGGCTGCCATGACAACACTGAAGATGAGAGGACTTTGGCCTTCCAATCCCAAGCATTGTCCCTTGAATGCTAAAGTCCCGCATAACATTTGAATTTTGCCAAGGGGGTGTTCAACTGCAGAGAAGTGCCTCTTTGTCTAGGGCAGTGTTTCTGAATCCTACTCCTGGAGCCCCCCTGTCCTGCATATCTTCTATCTGTTCTTGTTCCAAACACACCTGATGAAATTACTAGTGTGATTAATATGTTCTTGATTAAATCAGGTGTGCTCAGCTAATCAAAAGTGCCACTGATGAGTTCAGTCAGGTAGGTAGAGCAGGGAAAGATGGAAACTGTGCAGAGCAAGGGGGGCTGAGGAGCAGGATTGAGAATCAGTGGTCTAGGGCAAATCTTTCCCAGAATTTGCCATGCATATGATTGGGTTTAAGCATCTGGAGGACCAAATTAAGCCAAGAAACCACCTCTGTAGAGCTGGTAGCCCAATATTTCCATGCCTGTAGGATACATACACACACACATGCACGCAGTGAACTGAACAATAACATTGTTTGAGGGCACTCTGCAACCCAATATTTTGGCACATTTGTGTAAGCATAACATAATTTAGTACTCTCTCAAACATCTATCTATGTAAATGCATAGGAGCATGTATGCTCTCTGGTCATCTTAAGGTTGTCATCTGGTGCCCAGCAGGGAGGCAAAAAAAGTTACTTTAATGAGCTGAACACATGGTTGGTAACTTCCAAAACAATGTTAAATATTGGTTATTTATGATCATGCCATATTTACAGCATTTTCATCTTTAAAACTTGTTTAAACAGCATTAAAAGGGGTTAATATTGCATAATTAGGTCTAATCACTCCTCCTAGCATAGCTTACAGAAATGATCAAGGACAGTATGTAGCTGTTGTAGTATGAGAAGCCAAGACAAAAGAGCTTCCAGTTTTGCTGCACCCTGAGAGACATCAGCAACATGGCCTCTATAGTTGCTAAAATTTGAAATGTTTGTCCTTGAACTGCAAATTTGGGTCACCTCCCCTCTGTTATTGACATTTCTGAGATGCCAAAAGTTAATGTTTTGCAAAGCTTTGTGAAAAACTGATATTGTTTTAGTATGGGTCCTTGATGTCATAATTTAAATGTTAGTGCACATGCTTTAAAGAAAACAGTACAAAATCCGCTTTCAAGTGGGCAAAAAAACAGAAGAAGCCACTGATGATTACAAAGTAATGTACAAGCTAATGATGCAGTTTGGTCAGGCTGTATTCTCCTGGAAATGAAAGAAGGCACTGTGGAGATACTTCAGTGCTGTGAAGTCTTGCCTTGACCCATGTCCTAAAACTGAGTGCACCAGACTGCTGTGGGCCCATGTGACATCTTTGGCAACATGTCAGGACTGTGGCTCCCTAGCCGGGTTTGTTTTTGTTTTTGTTTTTGTTTTCCCTGTCCATGTGCTTTTGTTTTTCCCTGTGTTCCAGCCCTGCCCTGCTCTCCGCCCACCTGGTCATCTGACTGCATCCACCCGCCTACCTGCATACCTGAACCCCATCTTGTCATCTGCCTTGCCCTATATATTCCTTGTTTGTTTCTTGTCTCATCGCGAGTTCGTCTCAGTTCGTCTGTGTCGCTACAAGCCGTTTGTTCCTGTTCTGCCTGCCTGCCTGCCTGCTTGCCTGCTGTTTATCTGTACTCTTGCCCGTTTTCTTTACCACGTTTTTGGATCCGATTTTTGGTATTGTTAGCCGTGCTTTTCTGGTTTTCCGACTTCGCCTGTTTGACTACGTTTTCTGGATTCCCCGTGAGCCCTGACACAACAATTGCTCAGCAGCCTATCCCACTGACCTGCTAAGTGTGAAGCGTGTTTTGTCTGATTCCTTAATTGAATCCTTGTATGGTACAGTACCCCTGTGTGTGAAAGGTGGTGTGACATGACTGTAACTTGTGAGCTGTGACCCTCTTTCTGGAATTTCCCCACATCTCCAGATTTGTCTGCTTTTACAGTCATTTCAGATAGAACATCTTTGTTTAGAATGCATATATTTGGCAGAAAATTTAGAACAGAGTAGCTCAAATGGATTAATGAATGATAATTTCTTTTAACATAATTTATAGCTGCATTGTCAAGCACTGTACACAATGTATTTTTCACAGGGATTGCAAACCCAGTCTCATGTCTGGGATATTTTGAGTTTAGCCTGATAGAGCAGGAAGTACGAGCAGCAGGAGAGCTCAGCTTGACTGAGGAATGGCAAGAAAACTCTGTGGAGAGGTTAAAGTTTGAACATGCACATCACTGCTGTTTCAGATTTTACACAGTAAAAAATACTGACTGCCAGCTCGCAAAGGGAAGTGGGGGGTGAGCCTGCTAAGATCTTGCCAGGCTTTGGCCCTGGGCCATCGAGAGCCGCCACAGTGGTTTTGTATATTACATGACATTATTGGCATTTAGCAGACACTCTTATGCAGGGCGACTTACACCAATTAGTTTTTTTTTTTGTTATCAATTTATATAGCTGGATATTTTGTGGGTTGAGTACCTTGCCCCAGGGTACAGCAGTGGTGCCCTGTGGAGAATCGAATCGGCAACCTCGAATCGGTTATGAGCTGCTCCTTAATCACTATGCTACACTGCCACACGCTCTGATCTTGTCTTAGAGATGATGGTTGAAATGGACCCACTTAATGGGCTAGGTTGTGGCGGGGGTTCTTGAAGTGTTTCAAATGGGAGAAGTCTGAAGTTGCCTACATGGGCCTCTGGCAGCCAGCAAAGGGGCCCAGTGTTTTGGAAATGGAGGGGTGGACATGGGAGTCAAGCAGGAAAAGCCCTCAGGAGACCTCATAAAACAAAGGCGTAATTACAGACCCACTCTGGCTGTCGTTCAATGAGAGAGGGAGCAGCCATTCTGTCAGAGGAAAGCCACCCAGGTTTTTAATTAAAGCCTCTGGTTGCTAATCTCTCTTCCTGCTCGAGCCTGCGGATAGCCTATTGCAGGAGAGACTCAGAGTAAGGTAAACAGCACAGGTGTTGGAATGACTGTTAATGCTCGCCTTTTCCCTGAGGTTAGGTCTGACACTGTGTTTGCACATATTTGTTTTGCTTTGTTACAGCAGATTTTTATTTATTCCAGGCATAGTCTTATAGTAATGTATAAAAACAAATAATGTCTGTACAAAAATGTCCACCATGCGGTAATATAATTCATACATGGTGTTTTATCATTTTCTGAAAGATGTTGAGTGGCAGAGTAATTGGTGACTACTGTATTGAAGCTCAGATCTCTTCTGGGTCACGTTTATTTGATGTTCTGTTGCATATGCAACCAAAACACTGTGCTAATATAATAAATGCTTCAGAGCAACAAGCTACAATTGCAGACAAAGGCTGATGATTTATTTTACCTCTCACCCAAATCTGGTATAAAATACATACAGAGGATGAACGTTTAACTGACTTTCATTAACATGCAGCATTTGATGGTGTGATTATGTCAGCTGTTTAATATCCACTAAGCCATTGTCATAAAACCACAAATGCTATTACTATTACCACTAATACTACTTTTCCATAATCAATGACAAAGATAGGACTATGGCTACCACTTCCACCATTACCATTTCAATGGCTTGTATTCCATACCTTTCTTGATTCCCCAGACTGTCTCTGGAGAGAAAAATTCAGTTCGTAACTGTCTGTTCTAGTTAAATTCAGGTGAAATTAAAATCCACTACTACTCCTGTAATCGTAATCATAAACTTGAAAATAAGGTGAAATATATACAAGTGTCCACTGAACAGTGGGTGTCTCATCTACAGTGTACTGGATGTGTCAATACATTGATTCTATGTGAATTATTATCCTCAGATCAATATTTCTCAGCATAACCTCTGGATAGATTGCCGATTTTTAAAATGGAACAGGAAATAACAACTAATATTTTTTGCCATTGAAAAAGAATAGAAAAAAATAAAGATATAACTGGCACCTTGTTTTTTGTATGTAAAACCAGTGAGATTCCTGAATAAAACAAGGAAATGAATATGTAGGTTTGGAATATGTGTATGACATTTAAAATATTTTGTTGCATGTCTGTCTTGGATTCTCTCTCATGCCTTCCTGCCTGTGTGTCTTGTCTGTCACTTTTATTCTATCACCCTGTATTTCTATCCCTCTTTCTGCCTGTCTCACTCTGTCTGTCTCTCTACCCCTCTGGGTGTCTGTCTGCTGAGCAAACAGGTTAGGGTCCATCTCTGTCCATGCAATGCCAAGAAGTGGTAACACACCATCGTTCAACTTGGGGTAAGAAGTCAAGTCCCCAGCTCCCTCTCATGGGCTCCATGACAACCCCTTCCGGTGCCAGGGACTGGAGAGGTTCCGGTACATTAGCGGAGCAGTTCTGTTTCCTAGCATCCTCCTACCCTGCCGAAACAGCAGGATGAACAAATGTCTGTAAGAAAGGAGCAGTCAATGTGCCACACTTATCTCCCACCAACAGCCACGGGCTGCTTACCATGGCTCACTTTCAAAAAACATTAGAGAGCATCTTGGTTAAGTAATGGAAGTGGTAATTGAATATTTAAGCACCCAATTATATTTTCCTTTTCATCTGAGCATTCAGAAACCTTAGTGGCACTCAGGTTCACAGAAAGTGACACTTTTTGGGGAAGAAACTCCCCACCCCCACCAAGCAAGCAGTCTTTTGTCAAAAGAGGTTTGCAAATTCCAGTGATGGGGAATGAGTGTTCCTAATGAGCACTTAACTGCCAGAGCTCATGGCTGGCCTGTTCACCCTTGTGAGGGTTAAAAGAACAGACTCCTTTCCTTGGCAATGGAGTTTTATTATTTTTTTGAAAAAAAAAAAAGGCCGATGTTAATTCTATGGATAATACTGATGATATGATGTATAGTGACAAAGTTGCTTGTTGTTTTTACCTCCAAAAGTGAAGTTTTGGTCTACCATTAAATTAAAGCCCTGGGACACCGCCAACATTATCCTACTCAACACAATTGATGGTGAGTCAAGGGTACCCTTGGGTGAAATTGTCACACAATGGATTTTTCATTGTTACACTCAAGTGTCTCTTTTGTTGTTTGTGTATAGTCTGTTAAGTGTGAGTGAGACAGAGATAGAGTAAGAGACTATTACATACTGATGTGTTCACATCCAAAAAATATGGCAGTTGTTAAAAAGGAAGCACTTAATAACTGTACATCAGGCATGTGATACACATACAGGGTACAGTTGTTTAAGGAACCAAAGGAGCATAGTGATGTACTAGGACCTTGTATCCTCCTACTTTTATAGGGATACCACCACTTAATATGTATAAAGAATGGTTCAAATTCGAGTCACATGTTTGCAATGAAATGTATACAGCGTTTTATTTGAACACAGCAGCTTCAGAGTCGTGTCTCTTAAGATTCAGCAGGACAAGAAATCTAATCACTATGGTACTTGAATACTGCTATGTCCTTCATTTTGGAAGGACATAACATGAAACAAACATACAGAAATTCACAGAAGAAACCTAGTTTGAGCATCCCAGAGATACGTCACACAGTTTCACTGAATTAATTATTGTACCTGACAGTTCTGTCAAATGGGTTACCCGCAGGATAATTTTGTGACAAAGCTAATTAAGTAGGTAGGAGGTGTGAATCTCTCCTTTTTGGTGAGCTCAGGACCTGTTCAGAAAAGGCACCAACACTCTGCCATGCATCTTGCTGTCTGGAATATGCCCTTCCTAGGATAACAGGTAACAAATTGACATCTCGCAGAAAAAAAGGAGAGATTATGAACAAAATCAGGAAAAAGGTTTGCCTGCACTGCAGTTAAATTGGATGGCTTCTGAGAGACCTTCATGCATGTGTGTGTTTTTGTGAATTTGTGTGTGTGTGTGTAGGTGTACGTAGGTGAGCTTGTTTGTGTGTGTGTGTGAACATGGAGGTGTGTTGGTCTACATTTTAGCATGTGCCTGTGGGTGAGCATGTATGTGTGTGTGCGCGTGTGTATGTAAGCATGCACATGTGTTAGTGAGGATGCATGTGGATATATGGTGTACATGCATGTGTGTATGTGAGAATGTGAAGAAAAAAGTAAATGAGTAAATCTGTGATCAGTCTCTACCAGTGGAGACACTTCTGTATGATGAAATGCCATGTTGAACACAAAGGAGAAATTATTTCTGATTCAATGAGAAACTCCACTGCCCCTGAGCTTATTTCCTCTTCTGCCCTGGCTAGTGCAGCCTGTCAGCCCAGGCTATATTTTTAGCACGCATTAGTAATGACAGTGAAACACAGGCTTGGACCTGGCGTTTTGAGAGAGCTCACTGATCACTCATGTGTTTAATTGAACACATTCAAAACTGAAGAGGTCTCTGGCCCCTTGTCTTGTGCACAAGGAGGCCATTTCAGTCTCTCCCAGAAACCTGCAGTTCAGCTGGGGAAGGTCGGGTTGGGAGGGTGGGGGAGTCCACTCTTCTCTTACTCAGAGCACATGGCTTAAATACTCTATGACCTTGATGTTTTCTGTCCATAAGTATCAGATGTGAGAGAGTGTCTTTTTAAATATTTATTCATTCATTTTCCAATGCACTTACACAACATTGAGGGCTCTAGAGGTGCTGAAATTAATGCGTTTTAAGAGCAGAGCATGTTGTGCTTATGTTCAATCGAGGCATTGGTTTTGATTAATTGAGTGATGGTTTTTAATACTGCACTTATAACACTTACCACAAAAAACACCTGTCTATATATGTGTGCATATATACATGGGTATGTCTGTGTATACTGTATATATTTTTGAACACACACACACACACACATTATTGGACATTCTTCAGCATGCATACATATTTAATTTTTCATATTCTTTTAGACCTCCTAAAAAAAGTGTATGTTCACTTCTTTTTGGGTTCTTATTTTTTCAGAACAAGGAAGGAAAAATGCCAGCCTATGCCTCCCACACCCTGGGATTCCCCTGCCAGTGCAATTCATGTGTGTTACCCTCCACTTTCTGCACACCTCGACCTGAATCTGTCAGTCTTGCACGGCTGGTGTGTTGTCATCCAAAATCCCCCATTCACCAGGCACTTTGCAGGATCAATTTTAGCTTGTCAATGTTTAATGCAGAACCCCACTAGCTCTCTGCTAATGCTTATCATAAAAATGATGTCAACAGCCTTCATTATGAGCATTGTCCTCTGAAGGGAATCACACAGGTGATAAAAAATGCCATGTAATAAATATATTCATTGAGGAACAATCCTGAAAAAAGAAACTATTTTCTAATTCCTATACAGAACTTAATTTCCTACCTCAAAGGAATGAAACAGAATGCCTGAAACAGAATGGCAGACAGACATGACAGTTCCCTGCAACAACATTATTTGCGTAAATTTCACCTTTTGGGTATAGATAGTATTGTCATTGAGACCCAGATGACTAGCATCCTCTCCAGAGTTCTGGTACTGGTACAAGCATGACTGCTTCTGACATTGTAGACAGCTATTTTTGCCCTATCTTTTATTTATTTGCCTTTGACTTTGCCTGGATATTTTTGGCCGTCAGCCCCTTTCATCTTCACCTCTATCAAGCACATAACTACTGTGTGTCTTGTGTCCAGAAGGTACAAGAACACAAGATTTTGGAAACATTCTTTCCTTTGTGGAGAACATAGAGCAATAATGCTCGTAATATTTCATTTGTAAACATTGTTTGGCTGGAGGGAGGTGTGCACATATGTATATGAGTGTGGAGGGGAGGGGTTGATTCTGGGAGGAATTTTTAAAACATTTCTGAATCTCAGTTACAAATATATACCCTAAATTTTGCTGATGCATATTTTACTCTTGGCAGGGGATTCATATTCTGGTGAGACAGCTAATTACCTCCAACAGTGGTGAAAGTTAAAATTTCTCCATTTGGTCAGGCTTTGAGAGTGGGCAGAGATAGAGAGGAAAGAGGATCCCTCATGTATGGTAAGCTGTGGGTGGGCAGGCAACTGCGGTCACGCAAATATGCTGTAATGCAGGCTTGGGAGTAATGGAATACATGAACGGCTTTACGTAATTAGGATACAAAAAAGGTAACTGTATTCCGTTACAGTTACAGAAAAAAAGACGTAATCAGATTACTGATACATTTAGTAAAAATGGGGATTATTGGCAGGATTACAACTCTAAAATACATTTTAAAATAAAGAACGATAAACTACCATGCTTATGCGCACACATTACAAACTTCACGAGTCTCAAAACACCACTCTGGGCTCGAGTGAAACCATAGCCAATCTTACAGTTGCCCATTCATATATCAGGGCGTCTTGTGAAAAAATGTCCTCTAACTGGGTGGAAATTTCACCATTATTTGTCTTTAAAGCAGAAAAGGGGAACAACAGTACAGTGGCAAGTTTATGCTTTCCAGCTGTGAAAATGCTGTCATCATCCAAGGAACTCGACATCTAATTAAAGAAACATTTACAGGTAGGACCACCCCGCTAACATTAGCTACACAGAAATCAGTTAGCTAAAGTTAACGTTAGTTTAGCTAGCTAACCTGTCAATACCACTATTGAAAAATATTTTGACTGTAGACTGTAGGTGGTGCTGCTGTGATGGGATGGTGTGTGGGTTAAAAACACAAGCCCCAGCACAAGCTTCAGCAATGTTAAATTGCAGATAGCTAGCTAGCAAACGATACTTAAGATCAGAAATCAATATCTTGGCTTGGAGTACAAATGTTAAAATTAACTATTTGTTCAAAAGAGACATGATGAAGCTGTATTGGTTTGATAGCTAGTAAAGTGCGTGAACCCAAATTAGCTAGCTAGCTATCTAGCTACTTGCACATTTAACTGAAAAGTACAAATACCACCTTACAAAGACAAATCTAGTTAGCTAGCTACAATACAAACAAAACAATAAATGTAACTAGCTAGCCACTGTCACATTCCGCTGACAAATACAAATGTTAGTAGCTACAATTAAAAAAATGTAGAAAGCTAGATAGCTTGCTAGCTAATTTGGCTTTCATGCACTTTCCTCAACTGTCATATTACTAAAAGCTATCTCGCTAGCTATCAAACTAATACAGCCTCATCACGTCTCTTCTGACCAAATAGTTCATTTTACCAGACACTGCAAGCAGCCTGTTCTGACAACATTAGTACTGTTAGCTAGAAGTGATGTGCAGTTCGTGAACGAATGAATCCTTTTGAATGAATCTTTGAGGTGAACTGAGTGTACTGAATCCCTAGTCTAAAAGATTTGTTCCTTCCTCTTTGCAAACATGCACGCTGATTAGCTGGCATAGCAGCTATAACTCTCCCTCCAGTGGATATTAGATATTCAGTCTGTCCACGAAGCAGCCTATCACAAAACTATATCAGCAGTACGTTCATGACAAAAACTAGCCAATGGCTGAAATGCTAAAACTCTCGAAGCACCTTCCCACTGGTCCATCTCGGCACAGCTGACGATTGTGGGACAATGCAAAAGATTTGGTGACTACGAAGACTCTAAACTCCACCTACTGACCTGATGAACTGTTGACAAGGTTGACAGTTCACCAGTTTCATTCGACTCAAAAGCACTGTGAGTCCTCAGTTTGTTCAGACTCAAACGAACTGTGAGCCTTCATTTCACCAGTTCATACGAATTCAAAGGAACTGGTGACAATGCGACAAGTTCCTCAGTTCACCACTTCTTTCAGACTCCAAAGATTCACTGACTATGAAGACCTGATGACTACCCGTTGCCAGAATCGCTAGTTCTCAGTATAACAGGCTTGGGCTACAGCTGTCATTGACTGTGACCAATGCAAAAGGAATCAGAGCGCTTCCGTGACATTATTATAGGAATTAAAAACAATATTAAATATTATTTTGCTCATCTACCTGCAATATTATTTTATATTTATGTTTTTAGCAGTAGCATATTTTAGGTGCGCACAACGTATCGCAGTTCGTTTATCACAACTGCAATTTTATGTAGGCTACGATGTATTTAATGTTGACATCACATTTCCTTTTAACATGAATAAAGTCCTTATTAATAAATACTGACAAATCAACATAGTAGGCTGCAAAACAAAATAGAAATGCGATAGCATAAGCCTATTGCATCACATTTTGTAGCGTACTATGTCTACATTAACAACAAATAAAAATACGACATTGCTGACTAGAGCCTACAAGTATATTAAAATGTTTGGGCTGGGTTAGTTCAAAACTGTAAAACAAAGTTATTCACTTTGGATAAAGTGTGGCTCCTCAGTGCTGTTTTTTAGTTTTAGCAAATGACATGTACTTAGGCTATTATACGCATTAAAATGTGGTGTTCTATTACCTTTTGTGGCTGCATGATTGTTTGAATAGCATGGTGCAGTTTTCACGTAATGAATATTAACGATTTAATTATTGGTAATTTCATTGACATTTGGTTTCCAGGGTGCTGTTTTGCCGCAGAGCAGGCTAATAATGGACAGAACAGTGACAATGAACAGTAACTTTAAAATGCAATAAAACTATTTACAGATTGGTGCATGTCGCCCGACCGAATATGGAAATGAACGAATCAGTGAGTCAAAGATTCAAATCATTTATTGAACTTAACGAAAGGAAACCGAATCACTAAAAAGAATTGTTTTGAACACCACAATTAGCTAGCTAGCTAGCTACCAAATTAAACATTATAGTTAGTAAATTTGCATTAGTTACCACCAGTGTGCGAAATACCCGGTGGCAATTGGGGGGTCCCCTACCCATACCTGCCAGGGGGCGTTGGATTGTAAATAATTGTATGTTGTGTGTAGATTGTGTTTCATAGATGATCTGGCAACTTGGCATAACGTCAGACAAACATGCAGAAAGTATGGATTCCATTGCCATGGAAATTACAGGAGTTTCCCAGGAGAAACAACAAAACGGGAGGGCGCTGGGATATGGCGTTTGACTCATTGCAATGAAAAGCAAATACATTATTTTGTGATTACACCCCACTTTGTACGAAAAACAATATCAGCTCTATGTTGTACAAAAAATAATATCAGCCCTATGTTGGAGACAATGCAGAAATTTGCTGTGATTTCAACAACGCTTCGTTACACAGAGAAATAACTAGTATCATCGGAAAGGGCAAGTTCTGCTTTTTATTTAGTGCGATAGGGACTTCGTGACTTAGTAAAATGTGAATTATTTGGGGAGCTTTATACCCTCATAAATATTTACAAACCTCCTATATGTGATATGTCTTTTTTAAGTAAAATACAGATTGTACTCACCGGCAGTAGTGATTATACTAGGGGATGACCTGAACAATATACTGAAATTATATTTCAAATGACAGCTCAACAAAAACTAGGAAAGTAAATCCTCCTATAAAGCTCCTGAATTTTCTTTTTGTAAATGCCTTGCAGGATATATGGAGAAGCTTACACCCTAACACAATAGATTATACATATTTCTCACACTCTCAAAACAGCTACAGCTGAATAGATTTCCTGTTCATATCAAAGAAAGATCTTGACAGGGTACTATCAAGTAAAATTAATGATATTATAATATCAGATCATGCTATAGTCACATGCATTATTTCCCCAAAAGAAAATACAACATCCTATAGGATGTGGAGATTGAATAGGAAATGTTTAATGGATACCAATTTTCTGAAGCATATAAATAATCACATTTATTTAGAGAAACTAATGTAAATGTAGGGGAACCTCAAGACAGACCTGGCATCGATATAATTTGGGACACTTTTAAGGCATATATAAGAGGAATTATGTTAGGATTTGCAGCAAAAAGGAAAATGGAACTAGATACTGAAATGAATAAAGTGAAGAATGAAATAAATATATTACAGAAAGCACATAAAACAGAAGTAAATAGTAAAACTTTTAGGGAATTACAAGAAGCAAATTTAAATTTGGACTGTCTGTTACTTAGAAAGGCAGATGACCTCAAGTACAACTCTAATAAAATAAATTGTATAGCTACTAATAAATCAGGTAATCATTTGATCTCTCTAATCAAAAAAATCCTAAAAAGAAAACCCATAACTCAATGTTAGATAAAACTTATAGCAATAATCAGACCATCAATCAAGAATTCAGACTGTTTTATGAGAACCTGTATACACCAAAAATCAAAGGTCAAGACCCCCCTCCCCTTTTTAAACTCAGTTAAACTGAAACCCTTGTCACCAGAGCAAAAAGAGAAATTAAATAAGGATATTACTAGTGCAGAAATTCAACAAGAAATTAAAAACTTCTCTTTAAAGAAAGCTCCTGGAATGGACGACCTGCCAGTTGAATTTTATACAACATTCTGGACAAAAATAAAGTGGTAAACTTGGCTCAAAAAAACCCCACAGCCTCCCTCAAACTATGTACCAAGCGATTATTTCTGTTATACCAAAACCAGGTAAAAATTGTGAAAGACCTTCTGATTACAGGCCAATTAGTTTAATCAACTGTGATAAAAAAAAATATATATTACTAAAATTATGAATAATAGATTGATACAAATTTTACAGAGTTTAAATATATTCATATATTTATAAGTATAAATATATTTGTATATTCATCATGATCAAGCTGGATTCATACATCATAGAGATTTAAGAACTAACACTAGAACTTTTATTTCCGATACAGTATGCAAAGAGGAGTAATAAAGATTTGACACTAATGGCAGTTGATGCAGAAAAGGCCTTTGACAGACTTGAGTGGTCTTACTTATTTAAAGTTCTAAAGGTTTATGATTTTCCAGTAAACTTTATAAATTTGATTAAAACAGTCTACAAGTCTCCAAAAGCTTATGTTTATACAAACGGAATACTGTCTGAACCTTTCCCCTTAGGTAGAGGTACAGCACAGGGTTGCCCCTGATCACCCTCCTTATTTACATTAGCAAATGAACCCTTGACTCAAAAAATTAGACAAACAGAAGAAATATGTGGTATCAAGATAGGTAAGAAACAGTATAAGTTAAGCTTGTTTGCAGACAATCTTTTACTTTATCTAAGTAAGGCGGACATCTCTATCCCCCATGTAATGGCAGTTATAACTGAATTTTCAAAGGTTTCAGGTTGTAAAATGAATATAGGGGAAACAGAGGTGATGACAATAAATAAGGGTAAAAAATAACTTGGAAAGTTTGAAACAATTTAAGTTACAGAAAAGAAATATTAAATATCTTGGTTGTCATATAAGTGTTGACAAGACTCAGCTGTATAAAGATAACTTTCTTCCATTGAAAGAACATTATTGAAAGAAAATGATATTGAAAAATGGCGTGATCTGAGGATTAATATAATAGGACGAATAAACCTTTTAAGATGATGTGGCTACCAAAATTTCTGTTCAAATTTCAGACTATACCTATTAATGTCAGGACTGTGGCTCCTTAGCCGGGTTTGTTTTTGTTTTTGTTTTCCCTGTCCATGTGCTTTTGTTTTTCCCTGTGTTCCAGCCCTGCCCTGCTCTTCACCCTGTCTCCGCCCACCTGGTCACCTGACTGGCTCCACCTGCCTACCTGCACACCTGAACCCCATCTTGTCATCAACCTTGACCTATATATTCCCCATTTGTTTCATGTCTCGTCGCTAGTTTGTCTCAGTTCGTCTGTGTCGCTACAAGCTGTTTTTCCCGTTCTGCCTGCCCGCTGTTTTCTGATCTCTTGCCTGTTTGCTTGACCACGTTTTTGGATCCAGTTTTTTTGGTATTGTTAGTTGAGCTTTTCTGGTTTTCTGACTTCGCCTGTTTTGACTACTTTTGTTGGATCCCCGTGTTGGCTTATTAAACTACACACTTTGTGCACCCTATCCCGCTGTCTGCGCCTGAGTCCCTGCCTGAGCCCTGACAGTACGAACTAGCCAGAATGGACTCAGCAGACAGTGGCCAGCTGCTATCGGTGCTGGACCGACAGGGAGCTCTCCTCAGCCGACATCAGAACCAGCTTGAGTCGGTGGGCAAGACCCTGGAGAGCTTCGCAGTTAGCCTGAACAACCTCTCCACTCAACTGCAGCAGCTCCAGCTCACACAAGACGCCCCAGCAGATCCCCCTGCACCTCCTCCGCAGCCTCTTGCCCTCCAGCCTGGACGGGAGCCCCGTCTGCCGCCTCCTGAGCCATATGCCGGTGAGCCCGGAACCTGCCGCTCCTTTTTGTCCCAGTGCTCGTTGGTGTTCGAACTCCAGCCGTCGACCTTCCCCACTGATCGGGCAATTCATTTGCCTACATTATCACCCCTGCTGACTGGACGTGCCAGAGAGCGGGGAACGGCAGTTTGGGATGCCCGCTCGCCTGTATGTTCCTCCTACGCCACCTTCCGTGAGGAGAGGAAGCGGGTGTTCGACCGTTCCAAACACGGTCAGGAGGCTGCTCAGGTTGTTGAAGATCCGTCAGAGAGGGGAATCGGTCTCCGATTACACCATTGACTTCCGGACCCTCGCTGCGACCAGTGGCTGGAATCAGGAAGCCCTGTATGACGCGTTTCTCCATGGGCTGTCTGATGAGATCAAAGACAAGCTCGTCACCCAGGATCTGCCTGCCGATTTCGACGCCTTAGTTGACCTCGCCATCTGTGTTGACCACCGCCCGTCCGCTCGTCGAAGGGAGCAAGCAGAGTCCCGGAGATCAGCGGAGGAGTTCCGGAGGCCCCCCGTGCCCTCTGTGGCAACGCCCTCAGTCCCTGCTGCCCAAGGTCTGTCGAAAGAACCGATGAGGATCGACCGCACGCGCCTGTCTCCAGCTGAGCACCAGAGACGGATCCGGACCCGATCCTGCCTGTACTGTGGCAACCCTGGGCACTTCGTTGCCAACTGCCTGTTAAAAGCCAGCGCTCACCCGTAGCCGGGGAGATACAGGTGAGCGCAACCCCTCTGTCTGACTCCCCAGTTACTCACCCACTGTTGTCTGCCTCTCTCCTGGTGAATGGTCAACCCCAGGTGGTAGCGGTTCTTATCGACTCCGGAGCAGATGGCAACTTCATTGACGCTGACCTTGTCCAGCAGCTTGGGTTGCCTCAGGTCCCGCTCCAGACTCCCCTTGAAGCCGTTGCCATCACCAGGAGGCCCCTTGTCAGGATCTCAGGGGAGTGATGTAGGTCTGAGTCTACTGCTGTCCGGCAACCACCGTGAGGACATCATACTTCATATCATTGAGACACCGCAAGCACCGCTGGTACTGGGACACCCCTGGCTCTGCAAGCACAACCCCTGGGTAAACTGGGTGGAGAATAAGGTGCTGGAGTGGAGCTCCTTCTGCGTGTCTCACTGCCTCAAAGATGCTCCGGTTCCTGTCTCTTCTGTTCCCTTTACTGCAGAGGAGTTCCCCGACCTGTCTGGGGTGCCCCCCGAGTACCTGGATCTGAAGGGGGTGTTTAGCAAATCCCGTGCCACCTCCTTGCCTCCTCACTGGCCCTACAACTGTGCCATTGATCTCCTGCCTGGCACCACTCCACCCCGGGGCTGCTTGTATTCCCTGTGACCACCGGAGACGGAGGCCATGAATAAGTATATCCGGGAGTCGCTGGCTGCCGGCATTATTTGCCCTTCGTCTTCTCCTGCCAGAGCGGGTTTCTTCTTCGTGGGCAAGAAGGACGGCTCACTCCACCCCTGCATTGACTACCGAGGGCTTAACAACATCACAGTAAAGAACCACTACCCCCTTCCTCTGATGTCCGCTGCATTCGAGTCCCTGCAGGGAGTGAGAATCTTCACGAAGCTCGACCTCCGCAATGCCTACCACCTGGTCCGCATCAGAGAGGGGGATGAGCGGAAGACTGCATTCAACACTCCGACGCGGCACTACGAATATCTGGTCATGCCCTTCGGTCTAACTAATGCTCCATCCGTCTTTCAGGCCCTGGTTAATGATCTTCTCCGGGACATGCTTGTTCGGTTCGTGTTCGTTTACTCGGACGACATTCTCGTCTTCTCCCGGTCGAACACTCCGCCATGTCCGCCAAGTGCTGCAGAGGCTATTGGAGAACCATCTGTTCGTTAAGGCTGAGAAGTGTGAATTTCGCCGGAACTCTGTTTCCTTCTTGGGGTGTGTCGTCTCTGACGAGGGGGTCCAGATGGACAGACGCAAGGTTCAGGCAGTTGAGGAGTGGCCACCGCCGACCTCCCGTCGTGAGCTCCAGAGGTTCCTGGGGTTTGAAAATTTTTATTGGCGGTTCGTCCGAAATTACAGCTCCGTCGCCACTCCTCTCACCTCCCTGACTTCCCCCGCCAGACGCTTCTCCTGGACTCCGGCTGTCGCTGAAGCATTCCAGGAACTCAAGAAGCGTTTCACCACTGCGTCTCTGCTCATCCAGCCTGGTCCTGCCAGACAATTCGTGGTGGAGGTGGACGCCTCTGAGGTAGGACTGGGGGCTGTACTCTCTCAGGTGTCGGCGCAGGACAACAAGCTTCATCCCTGCGCCTTCTTTTCCCGTCGGCTCTCTGCGTCCGAGTGAAACTACGACATTGGCGATCGAGAGCTGCTGGCGGTCAAGCTGGCGTTGGAGGAGTGGTGGCCCACTATGGAGGAGGATGTACACAGCTTTGTCTCCGCCTGCTCGGTCTGTGCCCAGAACAAACCCTCCAATCGCCCTCCTGCAGGGTTGCTGCGTCCGCTGCCGGTGCCCAAGAGACCCTGGTCCCACATTGCCTTGGACTTTGTCACTGGTCTGCCCCCATCCACTTCGTAGCGCTGCCGAAGCTGCCCACAGCCAAAGAAACTGCCAAGCTCATGATCAGCCACGTGTTCAGGCTGCACGGGTTGCCAGTTGATGTTGTGACGGATAGGGGGTCCAGTTCACTTCACACTTTTGGAGGGCGTTCTGTAAATTGTTGGGGGCATCTGTGAGTCTGTCCTCAGGCTTCCACCCGCAGACCAACGGCCAGACCGAGCGGGCTAACCAGCAATTGGAGACGGTGTTGCGTTGCCTGGTCTCGCAAGATCCCAGCACTTGGAGTCAGCTGCTGCCCTGGGTGGAATACTCCATCAACTCCCTGCCATCCTCTTCCACCGGCATGTCCCCGTTCCAGTGCTGCCTCAGCTACCAGCCCCCGCTGTTCCCAGCCCGGCCCGTGACATCCTTGACCCTTCCCTCATCGCGGATTTCCATCGGCGGCATCCTGGTGGTGTCCGTCGGGGGGGGGGGGGGGGGTGTTTTTTTTTCCCTGTGTTCCAGCCCTGCCCTGCTCTCCGCCCTGTCTCCGCCCACTTGGTCACCTGACTGGCTCCACCCACCTACCTGCACACCTGAACCCCATCTTGTCATCAGCCTTGCCCTATATATTCCCTGTTTGTCTCGTTGCTAGTTCGTCTGTGTCGCTACAAGCTGTTTTTCCTGTTCTGCCTGCCTGCTGTTTTCTGATCTCTTGCCTGTTTGCTTGACCACGTTTTTGGATGGTATTGTTAGTTGTGCTTTTCTGGTTTTCTGACTTTGCCTGTTTTGACTACTTTTGTTGTGCACCCTATCCCGCTGTCTGCGCCTGAGTCCCTGCCTGTGCCCTGACAATTAAACCACCAAGATCTTTTTTTAAAGTGGTGAATTCACTTCTTTCTTCAATTTGGTCAAATAAAGCACACAGATTGAAGAGAAAACTTCTACATTACCCACGAGAGGAAGGAGGCCTTAACCTTCCAAATTTATAAATCTATCACATAGCTGCACAGTTGTTTTACATAGATCGGATAATCAATAATACCAATGAAGAACCATGGATTGATATTGAAAATGACCAGTCACATTGCAATAGTCTATTACTAGCCCTTTTTTCCAGGGGAAAAATTAAATCTACGAGCTTTGTTATCAATAGCACACTTGGATGCTTGGGAAAAAATAAAGATAATTTGGAATAACCCATCAATAAAAATTCAAAAATCTCAATTGCACTGGGATATGTGGATAAAATGTGGAATTCAGAAATGGTCAGACATCACAAGCCACAATTCAGTCGTTGTCGATACTCTCGTTTCAGTAATTAAAGTGTAAATACAAGTTAAAAGACATAATTTTTTAGGTATATGCAACTGAAAAACTGGATTACACAAAACTTAGATTTGGGGAGTAGAGTTGATTCCGAATTGGGAAAAATGTTTAGTCAAAGGGACAAAAAGAGGCAACTGACAGGCTCTACATATAATATTCTGATAAAAACCGAAAGCAGTGATAATTTATTACAAAATATATAAGTGGAGCAAAGATTTAGGAGTAGACGTTAAAGAAAAGTGGAAGGAATGCTTGCTGTTTACATATAAAATTACTACCAATGAAAATGTGTGTGTGTGGGGGGGTGGGGTGATACTAGGAATGATGGGATGTGAGGATGTGTGTGTGTGTACATGTACTTGTGGGGAGGGTGGGGGTGGGTTTATGCAATTTGCAGGTGTGTGTGTCAGAGGGTGAGGGGAGGGGGGGGCTGGGTAGGGGGTTGATGTAAGGGTTGTTGGAATGGTGGTAGGGTAATGCTGGGGAGGGGTGGTGGATTGTCAGGTGTTTACTTCAGCAATAATGGAAGTATGAAATGCACAAGACACATGGGGGATGCCTGATATGCTTATATTGTGAGTTCTATGTTTTTCTTTTTTTGTTTTGTTTTGTTTTTTTTTTTCTATTTGTTATTTTGTTTTATGTTTTATTTTTATGCATTCCCCCTCTGTAACCCAGATCTGATCTGGATTGTACTGAGTTTGCTGACATTCACTACCCAATAAAAAATAATTTAAAAAAAGGGACTTCGTGACTTATTCAACCGAGAAGCAGGAGTGTGAAAATGGGTGAATATTAGTAAAGATATTACTTTGCAGAAGTTTTATCTGTCTTCATAACGTGTTTACTGTGTGACTAGCATCGTTACAAAGCTCCGGTTCTGCCCTTTCTTGTGATATGTGTTCCATATCTATGCAATGACAAGTTCATGAGTAGACTAATTCAAACAAGAGTAATGGGTGTGGAGATGGACGCAGAGCTGTATACAGATTGTAACTATGATTAAATTTGATTAAAAAGTTATTTTTCTCACCAACACTTCATTGCATAGACAAGCAACTAGCAGCATTAGTGATGAATACTTTGTGAGCAATTCAACCGAGAAGGGATGTGAATTTGGACGCAGGCTGCGTCTGTCGGGCTTTAAGGGTTAAAAGACATTTTTAGTGACAATTGCAAGTGACAAATAATTTTTTAAAGACTTTTCTCGGACCCCCGAGACCCCCTGTATTTCGCACCCTGGTTTCCGCTAGTAATCTAAATGTGCATTCGCACATAACAAAGGAAGAAATACAAGCAATTAATAGACCTAACAAGGAACATAAAACATTATATTAGGCTAAACTGTCAGGGCTCCCGCCCCCTAGCTGTTGTGTTTTTGTTTTTCCCTGTCCATGTGCCTTTGTTTTCCTTGTGTTCTAGCCCTGCCCCACTCTCCGCCCTGTCTCCGCCCACCTGATTGTCTCCACCCGCCTGCCTGCACACCTGCTTCCCATCTCCTAATCAGCCCAGCCCTATATCTACCCTGCTTGTCTCTGTGTTGTTTGCCAGATCGTTTCAGTGTTTCTGCCTGTCTCGTTTCCCGCCTGTTTACCCTGTTTGGATTTTGCTGGTTTTTGCCTCGCCTGTTCCTCGACTTCGTTTTTGCCTGCCCTTCTGTCCTGATTGCCTGATCTGCCTGCCTTCAAGGTTTGACCCTGCCTGTTTCTGTTTTTGATCCCTGTTTTGCCCTTGGACTGCTTACCTGGTATTTTGACCCTGCCTGTTTTTGGACTGCCTGCTTGTTTGAGGATTCTGCTATTAACGCCTGTAATTGGAGCACTCGTGGTCCGCGTCTGAGTCCGTGCCTGAGTCCTGACATAAACAATCTCACTAGCACATCCAATCCAATCCAAAAGTAACGGAAAGTAATCAAGTTACGTTACTTTAATATTGTGATACTTGGATTAGGTTACTGGTTACATTTTTTAACAGGTATTTAGTAATTGTAATTGTATCGGAATACATTTTTAAAGTAACCCTCCCAACCCTGGTTATCTGCCAATAGCTTTCAAAATGTTGCCAGAATTTTTCTATATTGTGTTGTGTTCATGGGTGTGACATGATTTTATGGAAATCACAGCATCTGCAAAGGGCATCAGGTATACATTTGTAGAAACTATACTGTAAGCAAAGAAAGAGCTGTATTTACAACATATGTGATGTACATGGTTCAAGTTACAGTAATGAATGAATAAAACAATGATTCTTAGTTTCCTGAACAAGTTCTTGATTTTTCTGTATTTATAACTTACTCTGCTTTTTTTGGTCCAATGTGTTTTACTATCAAAAACCATTTGTTTGACATTGTTTGAGTATTCTCAAATTGAACATGGAATATGAAAAAGGAATATTTCCTGGTAACGTTTGTTGTCAGTAACTAAATTTTTTGATTGTATGAATATCAAAAAGTCGGTTTCACCTCCAATGACGGCGTGTTATTGACCTTTTTTCCTATTTATGCAAGTTTAAGCCTGTATCCAAGGGTCCTTGGAGCCTGGAACAGGAGAAGGTTGTTAATATCTCAGATGTGGTATTTGCTGTTGGTTCCAGGTTAAAATTACTCATTTCTCATAGGGTTTGTATGTGTCAATGGTGCCTGGCTGCTACATTGGGTGGGGAGTTATTAGTATAGTCCCAGCTGCAGGTGAAGACAGATGACACATTACTTTACAGTTTAATTTATTATTAATTAGATGGAGAAACATAGCCCCTGCCCTATATAGAACACATACACAAGCTACTGGGTGGCATGTCGTTGGGACCGAGAGTAATGGGTTTGGCAGTGTCTATATCAGATTTGTTCACGCTTGAAAGACGCAAGAGTGCGCTGGGAAATGTAACTTATTTCCTCTTTTTCTAACAAATATCATTGGAGAGACTGTTCAAATAAAAATGAAAGACAGAAGAATGAAGGAGGATTTGAAAGAAGGATATCATTGAAAAGGGGAAAAAACGAGGAAGAGTGAGACTGAAACTGAAAAAGAAAATTGAGGAGACAAGGCTTGGCTTGTAACATTGGAGGGCCTACGGCTGTGGACTGTGAACTTTCGCCTCCTTTGTCGCAGAGTTCTCTTTTTAAGAAGACTTTGTTTTATTTTACATGCGTGACCTGCAGAGGCATCTGAACTCTGCCTTTTTTATACTTCTTCATTTTAAGTGTTTTAAACGGACGTGTGCTAATTAGAATTTTTTTTCCTTGGGTGTTTTAGCCATCCATTTTATTCACCAGGTTGGGCAAAAGCCCTGGGGAGAGCTCTAATATGGAGTTGACGACTGTGTTTGTCTATGGGGCGGCGGGGTTTCAATTTAGTTTGATACTACGGTTTCCTGCTGGCATTGTGTTTTTTGTACTGGGTTTGGGGTAGCAAGAAGTACTGCTGTTGCGCCATATGCTATTGTGTGCAAACCTATATTTGTTAACCAGTAGCTTGCTTGTTAATTGGACTTGGAAGGTTGAACGCCGACGCTGCTACTTGTAATGTGCAATACGCGTGCACTCTAGTTTCCAATTTGTTTCACTTTTTTTTTTTTAGGTGTGTGTAGGAATTTGCTGCGTCACTGTGTGTACTTTATTTTTGGGTAACCCTGCTAGCGGGTGGGTGTTCACTCCCTCCCTGCAGGCGACTGTCTCTTTTTCTTTTATATTTTGTGTGTATTTGTATGTTGCGTATAGCAGGCTTTTTTTTCCTGTTGCCCTCTGCCCATTTTCACCAGCTGCTTCGAGATTTGAACATAGTCTGCCATAACTTCCTAGATTGTTGATGTGGGTGTCGCCCCCTGGGGAGGACTGTCGATATTGGTGTATTTTTTCTTTTTTTCTTTTAAACTTCTGTAATAAACCGTTTACTCGATTTTTATCCCCGTTCTCCTGTGTGGTGGGTCTGTCTGTGGTGGTGGCTCCCCGCCAGTTGTCTAGAGCAGTGTTTCTCAACCCTCTCCTAGAGTACCCCCTGCCCTGCATATTTTAGATCTCTCCCTACTCCAACACAGCTGATTCAAATGGTCAGTTATTAAGCAGCTTCAGGAGTTCATAACAAGTTGATCATTTGAATCAGCTGTGTTGGAGCAGGGAGATCTAAAACATGCAGGGCAGGGGGTACTCCAGGAGAGGGTTGAGAAACGCTGGTCTAAACCCTTCCTTTTGATATTAGACATTAGGTGTCTGGTTGCGGGCAGGATCAGCTTGCCCGCCGTCACAATTACGTGATTTGTTTTAATAGGGGTGTACTTGTGTGTGCTTATAACAAAACATAATTGGATTTGCCCGTGTAGGTACAATATAATTACATGTAAATACAGCATTACATAGTAGTTACATAGGTTGTACCACTGTAATTCCTTTGGAATAAGGGAAATATAATTTTGCACCAAAAAGGAACACTTAAAATTAAGTCTGTATAAAAGTGATTTTTATACAGTTTTTTCTTAATTTAGACTGAATACAGGAAATAAGAGTTGAAGTGAAACCTATTATCGAATCAGAAATTTACCACTTGGAGGGTGAATTGAAAATATAAACTACTTTATGAATTGCTTTAAAATGCAGAAATAAGGTTTTAATATGTAGGGTGAACACTGTGGTACAAGAATGCCTTAGTTTTGGCTACATTTATGAATATTGGAATCGCACTGTACAACTGCATTGCTTTGAATTGATTTTTTGGAATTTGTAAAATTTAGATTTCATGATGAATCCTTTAAAATCGAAATCGTTATGAATGGATAAAGATGTTACGGGAAACAAATTCCCATCTATCAGTGCATATATACTCAGTGTGGCGCTGAAAAGGAAAAATATGATGGTATGAAAATGCTTGTCATACCATCATATATAAAAATGATGGTAGTCAGTAATACACATATTTATACCCCCCACCCTTGCCAACACACGCATATGTACATATACACACAGGCTAAACCACAGGCTCACACACAGGCAAAGATGTACACATACTCATATGCAGACACAACACCCCTTTGTGTTCACACACAGACACACGCTCACTTACATGCACACATACACCCGCACACACACAAGATGAACATCTTAAGATACTTTAATATTATATTATCAGTACACGACAGATGTTTTTTCCCTTGTTACACATCTGTGATTAGTTTAATCAGACAATTTAATTCAGTTCCTGTTAGCTGAGAAAATATGTAGCCAGAGAAATTCCGTCACACATACACACTAATTCAAGGCAGATGTGTGGGAGGCAAATGTGACAACATGTGACAACAGCTATCAGCATTTCACTACATCTATTATTATACAGATGTACTGATTAACTATCTCTGACAAAAATGTCCACATTCATACTGCACAGTCAACTTTTTCAAAGCTTGTTTTGGCCTTAATGAGTACTGATAATGGTATCAATCTGTCGATCTCCACAGAAGTTATTTTCCAGTTATTTTCCTTTATATCTTTATTGTAATACTTCATGATACAGGAAGAAAGATGCTTATTGACAGGATAGAATTATTAAACACTTACACTCAAGTGCTAAACTAACCTTGTTATGGTTGCCGTGCAAGGCATCCACAAATTATTATTGTTGGTAAACTTCTAGCTGCCTCCATACATATAAAATGACTGGGGATCTTTGAAGTGAAACACAACTAACTTGTAGCTCAGTGTGATGTCTCTCTTGACAATCTTCTAAGACAGTGTTTCCCAAACCTCTCCTGGAGGACCCCTTTTTCCTGCATGTTTTAGATCTCTCCCTGCTCCAACACAGCTGATTCATTGATCAACTCGTTATGAACTCTTGAAATTGCTTAATAACAAACTAACCATTTAAATCAGGAGACCTCCAGGAGAGGTATGGGAAACGCTGTTCTAAGCCAATCAGTCAGTCAATCAATCCACCAAACTGCCCCCACTCTTTCTTAATAGACAGAGGCAATATGACCAACTTAATAATTTGGAGGATATTTTTAGAAAGTAAATCCAAGGATGAAATTTACATTATCATTATTGTGCAGACAATTCACATGCATTAATCAATGTTTTTTTTTTTTTTTTTTACATTTGCCAACATTTTTTTGTAATATTTACATGAAAATGTGTTGCTCCAAGATCGTTGTTATAAATATGGTTTTCAAATTGTGTTTATGTAGTACATGAATGGGATTTCAATTCTTCGGCCCTTATCCTTCATCATTCGTTTGGTCACTGAAATAAACCATAACATATAATATTAAAATATATATATTCAAAATATTGTTAAAAAAGTCACAATAAGATGAATTGCCTTCTTTAATTAATAAGCAAATATGATTCCTATGCTCCATTATGGTATTATTGTGAATTTGTATGGTCAATAGGAAAAAGATAAATTATAATACATACTCTACAGTATTAAAAATTTTACTACAAATATGGTTGCCTGATCTGGGCACCAATTACACAAATTATGCAGTGGCCAGACACAAATGCATGGCAGCCTTGGCCATCAAATATAGTCTATAGCACTAATTTATCATTTGACATTCCTGCAATAACCATGCGAGTCTTTTCCTTTTAGTGGTAATAACATAGATGATATCATACTCCAGACTTCCCAGTAGCCAAAAACGTGATGATTTCCCTGTCGTTGCATACCTGTCAGAGCAAACGTTCCATACGACACCAAACCTGACTGCTCATACAGCATTATCACCTGTCATGTGGTGCCAGGCTTTGAAGAACCATGTGTGCTGCTGAACATAGGCATATGGTGAGCAAGCACAAGCCCCTTCATCTTTTTTTCATTAGAGACCCAATTAAAAAATATTTACAGATTACCCTGTTAGCGATATTATGTGCAAAGTAAGGCGCCGAGACAAAGCAAACCTGTCAGCTACTGCACCCTGTTATCTGTACCAATCTCTGAGCCTTCATGTGAAAAAAATGCTATTCCACAAAATCTAGAATTCTGTTACGTCTACATATCTGTTACGTGCAGCGCACTGGGCGTGTGGAGTCTGGGTCGCCTGCCCCATTTGCATAACCTGCGCAAACACCTTGGACAAAAAGTTCGTGCCTTGATCAGTTTGCACAGTCTTAGGCAAGCCAAAGGTAGAGAAAAACTGCATTAGTGCCTTAACTACGACGGGGGCCATAATCTTACGGGGAGGAAAAGCCTCGGGGTATTGGGTAGCAGCACACATTACTGTCAACAAGTACTGATTACCAGACTTGGTTTTAGGTAGGGGGCCCACACAATCAACCAGCACACGCTCAAATGGTTCTTCTCCGTCAACCATAAGGTTTTGAGTGCGTATCATCCAGAGTCACAGGAAGCTTTAGATCGGTTTCATCGGACCCTGAAGTCCATGCTATGGGCATACTGCGTAGAACATGAAAAAGAGTGGGACACTGGCATCTCGTTTGTTTTATTTGCGGTTCGGGAAACCGTGCAGGAATCTCTAGGGTTTAGAATTAGTATTTGGGCATACGGTAAGAGGTCCTCTTAAGCTCCTCAAAGAACAACTGTTGGGTGACACCTCGAAGCCCCCGTCCAACATACTGGACTACGTTAGCGAGTTTAGGGAGCAGCTTCACTCTGCCTGCGCATACGCTAATAAATCCTTGTCCTCTTTGCAGGCAGCCATGAAAGGCCACTACGACCAAAGAGCGGTGCCACGGTGTTTCGGCCCTGGGGACCGAGTGCTGGTATTGTTGCCAATCCCTGGTTCAGCTTTACAAGCCTGTTTTTCTGGCCCTTATGTGGTGGACCGTAAGCTCTCTGAAACGGACTATGTAATTCGGACGCCTGACCGAAAGCGCCAGACTCGCGTGTGCCACCTCAACATGTTAAAGCCCTATCATGTGCGTGGCCAGGCTCCAGTAACTCCGTGTCTGGATGTGGAAGCTTCTGTCCCCTCTGCAGTAGCTGTTCCAGTGTTGGCTGTCGGCGAGGACGGGGATGGTCTCGTGCTGCGGAACGCCCCGGAGCAGTGTGCCAGGCTGCAGAATTCTGCCGCTTTACAGGAGTTCCCCCGTCACCTCACTCACTTAGATGCCCTGCAGCAAGCGGACGTGCTTCAGTTAGTACAAGCGTACCCCTCTTTGTTTAATGATGTGCCAACCCAAACCAGCGTGCTTAAACATGACATTGATGTAAATGGGGCCAGGCCGATTAAGCCCCCGTTAAACGAGCTCTGATGCGCCAGAAAGTTTCTTACCTGCTTGACCATGGCTTAGCCCAGCCTAGCTTGAGTCCCTGGGGTTCACCGTGCATTCTGGTGCCCAAGAGTGATGGCACCGCCCATTTTTGCATGGATTAACTTAAGGTTAACGCAGTGGCCTTGCCCGATTCCTTCCCTCTGCCGCGTATGGGGGATTGTATCGACCGAGTTGGGTCAGTGAAGTTTGTCAGCAAACTCGACCTGTTAAAAGGGTATTGGCAGGTCCTGTTAACGTCACATGCTACTGAGATCTCCGCCTTCGTTACACCTGACCATTTCCTCCAATACTCAGTTATGGCATTCGGGATGCGAAATGCTCCTGCTACATTTCAAAGGCTCATGTCTATCGTTTTGGAGGGGGTACCTAACTGTGAAGCCTACCTAGATGATCTTGTTGTGTATTCTGCCGATTGGCCGTCACATATGGAAACACTTGGCTTAGTCTTTAACCGCTTGAGTGGGGCCTTCCTGACCCTTAACCTGGCTAAGTGTGAGTTCGGTAAGGCCACAGTAACTTACCTGGGTAAGATCGTTGGCCAAGGTCAGGTGCATCCCGTAGATGCCAAAGTGGAATCTATCCGCTGTTTCCCTGCGCCCGATACGAGGCGACAACTCCGGCGTTTCCTGGGCATGGCGGATTATTCCACTGTGGTTGCCCCTCTCACCAGTCTTTTAAGCCCTTCACGTGCGTTTGTCTGGATGCCTGAGTGCCAGGCATCTTTTGAACATGTGAGGTTGCTTTAATGCCACGCACCTGTTCTCACTGCTTCTGATTACAGCACACCTTTCAAGCTGGAAGTGGATGCCAGTGCCACCGGTGCCGGAGCAGTGTTGTTGCAGGAGGATGACGATGGCATTGATCACCCCATTAGCTACTTCTCCGAGAAGTTCGATAAACATCAGTGCAACTATGCCACCATCAAGAAGGAATGCCTGGCCCTCTTGCTGGCGTTGCAGCACTTCAAAGTTTACGTAGGATGTAGTTATCTCCCAGTTGTGGTGTATACTGACCATAACACGATTGTGTTCCTGGCCCGCATGCAGAACCAGAACCAGCGGCTTATGTGCTGGTCACTGATTGCGCAGAACTACAATCTTGAGATCCGCTACAAAAAGGGTTGCGAGAACGTTTTGGCGGACGCGTTGTCTCGAACATAATGTGTCTTTAGTGTGGAGCCCTGACTCGGTGTGCTCTATTGGCTTGCGGGGCAAGTTTGTTCTTATGGGTGGGGATGTTAGGTGCGGCGTGGGTGTGTGGAGTCTGGGTCGCCTGCGTCTTGGTTCACCCTACCCCCCCCCTTCCGCTCTCTCTCCTGACGCAGGTATCCCGCGATGCTGCGCCCCGCCTCCTCATTCCGGCTCGGCCAACCAGAAACAGGGCGCCCCGATTTAAAGATGCTGGATTCTTGGGGTGCCCGCTCGCTGTTTTCGTCATGGTCATCATTTACTTAAAAAATTTCTTGTACCATGTTTTTGATTTTGCATCGTTTTTGACTTCGATTGTGGATCTCATCTCGGTTTTGGTTGCATTTGGTTGTCGTGGGAGGAGGACAGGTAAGCTGGGGGATCCCCGTGTGAGGGTTCGCTGTGTTAGGGTTAGGTTAGAGGCGGGTGCCGCTCCTGTGTATTTTTGGTTAAGTTAGTTAGAGTAGGTAGGTTTCGTTTGGCTCTACCACCCTTTTTGTTTTTGTATTCAGTTGGATTTGTATTGGTATGTAGGGTTGGTTTTTGTTTTGTTGTTCTTTTCTTTGGCACCGTCTGTTGTCCTCCCTCCCCCCTTTTTCCTGTGAATGTTTGTCATTGTATATCGTCTTGTAAATATTGTAATATATCGTGCTCCCCTACATTGCTCCCACGTCTGTGCTTTCTTTGCCCCCCCTGCACTGTCCAAGCCAGCGGGGGCTGGTTGTTTCCCTTTGTGTTGCGTCCCGCATACATACCCCTGGACGCCATTACCCATCTGGGACGTAAAAATATCACAGTTTAAAATGCAGTACCACATATTACTCATGTACAGGAGTTCAGTCATACCATGCTGGACATTTTCATGGACTTCAGGCATTGCACACAGTGAGTTAAGTTATATGCTGGGTGGAACACTTGGTAGAACCTCAAATATCTGAACATCAGAGTTGTGAATACGGTCAATTGATGAGGTATGAAGCCTGGAATATGCAATAAACACAGATGATTTAAAAAAAATCAAAATGACAACTAAATGTAAATTAATGACATTGTCAATTGAGACGAAACTAACAAAAGCAGAGAGATGGAGATGACTTAACACCATAGCAAGACTGTATAACAGGGAAAGCCACAAATTACTGACATCAAAAAGGATCAAGATAAAATCAAGCAGTTCACAGTCAGAGACAATTATGATATTCCATACTCTTTGTCACAATGGAGGCTATGGACGGCAGAGCATTGACGAGACAGTGTGTCTTTCGAAAAGATGAAGATGACAACTTTGGTAGTGGCACCTGTGACTCTTTACTAGGAGAACCATAAATGCATTGCTTTGTCAGTGGTCCAGTTGTCATGGAAATGGCAGCAATGTACCCAGAAATGGGGGAACATTTTAAGGCTGGCAGCAGTGGTTAAAAAGAGAACTTTAACACCATTTGAATGGGTCTACTGATGTTAATTAGGCTGTTGTGTTGTGGGTGAAGATGTGGTGAAGGTGACTGCTTATTTGTTCAATAAGTTTTCATTCTGAATTTGAAACTGTATTCTCAGTGCAACCTTTTGCCATTGCACAACTGGACACACATACTCTCACATACATACAAAGGGAGATGAATGAATTTTAATCAAATACATATTAAAATAGATTATCTCAGCTGTTGTGGTTTTTAGTGTTACTCACAGTTACAAGCATTTCAGTAGTACAAACAACCCCCAGGCCTAATGTTTTCAGATCTCTGAGGTTCTACTAAAATTACAAAAAGGATAAAATTAAGATGTGCGTCCAGTGCAATGCAACAGCTGTACAGACAGATATATGAAACATGTTCATCCATTCTTAAAGCCTGTTTTTAAAAAATTGTGCCTACAATCAGGAAATGACTGTCCTGTCAAAATATGAGTATGGAGGGCTCTCCAGTACTGCCTTTTGAACCTTGGAAAATTTGTGGGGACTAAAAAAAGCTGCCTGATAGTTTAAAGCCACAACATTTTCTTAAATCCACCACTTTATTAATGGCAAGCAAAACATGCATTGTGGTAATTTTATTTGGTTATTTGATCATTTGATTAATTGGAAGCCTTAGCAATTTTACTTGTTTTTGATTCATGCATTTAATAAAATATAATGGGTGTGAATTTTTTAGATATAGTGGAACTGTACAGGTGGGGTGGGATATTTTGGTCATTTCATGGAGAAAACACATATTAAATTAAGCTAAATTGATTACACAATATTCTTTATGTGTTACTTGGAATAATCCTCCCCTCACCTCCTTATCTCTTTTGTATCCATGCAGCGTATTTAAGTCATCAACACTAAACTAGTGCATCTGTGCCACCCTTAGACTAAAAGCACATGAAGTTGGGACTCTTAAGCACATTCAGTTGCTGATTTCAGCCTGAGGGGACATGAGGGAAGAGTTCAGGGAAAGTTCCAAGACTCTGTTCACAGCTCAACTACAGGAATGTGAGCTTTTGAATGTCCAGCCTGCAGGCCACTGGAGAGCTCCTGGGTGTGGGGTCTAACTCTGTGAGTGGGCTGACTGGGAAGCATGGCATCAGCAACAGAAAGTCCCTGAAACCTTCTTTTTGAAAAACTTGCATGTATGAACTCCAGCTACCTGCTGAGTAAGAAACACTCAGTCCCCAAAGGCTCAAAGCACATGACTTCAGGATTCCTCTAATTTAAGAATTCTGAAAACATCCTGCTTAGTTAATACTTTCTGTGTTGCTTACCTATCACAGTAAACAGCTATAAATGGACTTAGAAGCACAGCCGTCATCTCGATTTCACTCCGCCAGGCATCATTTCTGGGAAGAGATACTCAAACATTGAACAGTAATGAATTCCTGTAATCTAAAGGCTATGTAAAGTTCCTGCAAAGTATGTGAAGTGAGATGCCCACCCCTAAATAAACTTTGCTTGTCCCGCTGTTCATTGTATCTTTATCTTTTCTGCACAGCTTGTAAACCCTAAACAGTATCTGCATCACTTCTTATACAGATGCAGTGCGTTCTGGGAAAATGTGTTGCGACGTGATAATTTGAAGAAATTACAATTCTGAAGAGCCCAAGTTGAATGCATCTGCCCATTTTATCCCTACCCTCTAGGTAGTGGTTTATCACTTCCTTTCCCAAAGTTTGTGATGCACTGACGTTTCCGAACTCCTGACATTAGTGCCCTCCTACGCATCACTGTAACCATGGCAATACAGATGCATTACATTTCTGCATCTGTCTTAGGAGTGTTTTCCTCTGTCATGGCTGAAAATCACCAAAATGAGCAAAAGAAAGAGACTTGTTCTGGCGTTGGGATGAAGATTGATTCTATTCAGGGCAATTTTGTGTTTTAAAATTACATTGTTTCTCTAAGTTTTTGTGTGACTCTAAAGCCCATGTTTATTGAAAAAAGTCTGTATAAGCAAGTGAGACAAATAATCTCAATACACGTCAACATAATGCGGTCATTCCCAGGTGAATATGAATCTAACTGAATACACATGAAATAAATAACTTTGGTTATTTTCCTGTTTTCTTTTTTTTGTGCAAAACAAGACTTTTCCTCAAGGATTTGTTTTTGGTTGAAAATTTGTTTATTAAATTATTTCCCCTGAACACCAATATGTTGATCTTGCATTTGGCAAGTATAAAATAACTAGCTGTCTTGGCTGAGGCAGAGATCCCTGCTAGCTTGATGAAACAGCTAAAAATCAATCTGTGCCATTAAAGAGGCAGAGGGCTTCTCTCTCTCTCTTGTCTCTGGTCACTTAAGTCAATCAGAACCTCAGCCACTTTAATGGTGGCCGGCCAGCCACAAAGAAAGGCACATCAAAGCTCTGCCAATGCATGACTGGTGCCCTTGTCCAATGCTCAAATGACATTCACCACAGCTCCATATCCATAAGAGCTGTTTTAACTCTGTCAGCTCTGCAGTTTTTGCCTATCTAAGAAAGTTCAACTCGCTGTAAAATGCGCTGGGTTGAATGTCCAAATGTTCAGCACAGATCAACAATCTGATTGTAATGATCGACTCAAGCTTGGAATGGCCATAGCAAAATAATTGTCTGAATATGTACTATACATTTTTACACAATTGACTACAGTTTGTTTTACGTTTTTATTAGGTCACATGCTAGATGCATTGTGCTTGCCAGACACATTGTTTGGAATAATGCTCTCCGCAGTGTTTTGCTATGCAAGACAGGAGTAGGGGAAAGGGAAAGATAGAGGGAGAAATCAAGCACTCTCCTTTTATCTGACTTCTGTGTCATACCTTCACCTCTTTGCAGTGCGATTGTATTTGGAGCAAATGCTGATAATTTGTTTCTCTCATTTATTTGTCTGTTTTTGGCTGCCACTGCTGCTTTGCCATGGAAGGTGGGAGCAACTGATTTCAGCCCTCTATTTCCTGTTTTTTTTTTTTTTTGGTTGGGTTTGTCACAGGCAGAAATCTGTCCTCCCTTGCCACCTTCGGATTTCAGTTAGTGCTGTGCCTAATGAGGCTTAGCGATTATATAGGCCAAGTCGCTCAGCATGGGAAGTAGAGAGGACCGGTCTTGGCAGGATCATTGTATAATTAGAGCCTTTCTGTAGGAATCAGACTGTCAGAGAGGCTGTGGAATGAGATCAGAGAGATATAACCACCCATTTTTTCCACATCACAATATGGTCTGTACCTTTTTTAAGGTGGCGATTTGTCCTTATTTCGGACAGACATGAATTCAATCTTGTTCTGTTTTTTTTTTCTTCCCACATGACACAGTTTTAAGGAAGTGCTTGTAAGTGTACTATAAGACTACCACCTTCACTGCAGTACCAGCCGAGAGTCTTCTCCTAATAGGCCGCCTTGAGACTCTCATCACAGCTGAGAAGGAATCATCCTTCTGTCTCAAAGCAAAAATGATAAAAGGAGGGAAAACGGAAGTCACCTGCCACTTGAGTGGCACAAATTTGGCTTGCCCTGAGTGGAATTGACAAGATTGGTCGTTGCTCACAGATCTGGATTCATATTCGGAGAAAACATAATAAAACCAAAACCAGAAACTTTTTCGGTCCCATTTTTTTTTCGGTAACCATTTTTCAATGTTATGAGCCATTCATAATGTATATTTGTGAAATGTAGATGAGAGATGGAAAAAACAACCAAACAAGCAAAAATAAAGTTGTTTTCCTTTTGCATCAAGCCTAAGTTTCAGTGTAAATTAATATTATGCTGAGATAACGTTTTACTTACAGTAGAGACATTAAGCATGCAACTGGCTGATGTGTCTGTGTGGCAGCAAGATGGAGAGCTGCGCACTTTTCATGCATTATGTGTTCTGCCTTTACATCTCCAGAGCTTTTTGTTTGTTTGGAAAATCCCCATTGAGATGAAAACTGTTCAGAGCTTTTGTAATGAATTGTATTTATTCAACCTAAACATTAAATTAAATAAGTAATTGCTTTTCTTATGCTTTTTTTTGCATTTCCTCTGACATTTACCTGGAAATGCACTCACCTGTGTGTTAACTGTGATTAGGACATGCTGTTAGTTTACCTCCTATCATTTTCAGTCTTTCATCTACCTCTGTTGAGGATTTTGCTGTTTTCCCATTACATCAAGTAAATACATAGGGCAATTAAATGAACTTTAAACTACATCAATAAGGATTTATGATTACACACACGTATTAATGCTTAAAAATCCTTTCATATGAATACAGATATTAAAATCTATTAATATACACTAGCACAGTGAGATTTTGGTAATGTTTAATAAATGTTTAATTCACAGCACCAGCATCTACCATTAAATTGCTATTTATTCCATGTGAATGTCATGTCATGTGTCATGTGAAATGCCAGTTGCAGATTCAGATCATTCAAATTCTACAAAAGAGGTAAATTTGTCATTAGATACACAGTTATGTAATATAAAGAAAGCCTCTAACCATGAGATATATATTAATTTAAACTGCATTTGAGCGGTCATGTATACATGTATTCATTCATAATTTAAAAAATTAGAAGTACATAGATTAGAGCATACATGTTCACATAATAAAGCTGTGCAGAAAGTGGAAAAAGTATTAAATATGCCAAAATGTATTTACAGAAGCAATTATGCCTGACATCATATAATTAGCCTGAGTCCCATTTTTCTTTTCTGTGTGGATCATCTCCAGTTACTCATAAAAGATGTTTTAGGTGAAAACATGACAATCCACAGCTAAAGTAGAAAACAGCCCCTCGAACATCACTGAGGTAGAATGTTGATTACAGGTCAAGGAAATTGAGCAAAGATTTAGGGGGTAAAAGAAATGACTTTCTTCTTTTTGGTAGTTACTGAAACCAAACTTCGCATATACTTATAAGGGTGATGTGGACTAGGATTAAATTGCCTCACTGTCGTCCTTGACACAAATAAGCAGTGTGAATGTTAGTTGTCAACCAACCTGTATAAACTGAGATAGTTTTTAAGAGGCATAAAATTTATACAATGCCCCTGACCTCTCCTGCTGGTATACCACTTTCCCTTTTGCAGCAAAAAATTTATTGGGCGATAACCACTCTAATTCACAAAAAGAGGCCTGGATTAAGAGTCTTTTTCCAATAACCAATTTGTGGTGTGCAAAACTGAGCCTTGATCTGCCAGTGTACAAAAGGAGAAGCAAAAAATCGTAATGGAAACTGCACCCGTCACAGCCTTTGCTGTGCAGGATTTTCACAGGTCTTGAATGGCCCCACACTAAACATTTTTCATTTTGTAAATGCTTGTTATTGGTTCATGCATCACTGACTGTACCCATATGCTTTTTGTGCCCTCCAGCTAGGTGGTGTTCTCATCTATTCACTGCATACAATTACCATTCCACCCATTAAAGTGCTCAATGATGTTTAACTAATGGAGTGCATACATCACCCCCCCCCCCTCCCAAAAAAAGGAACAATATTTAAAACAATAATCAATGTGAAGAACTCCTGCTTTGATTAGGTCAATAAAAATATATAAAGTATCCTGAACACTAAAACACTTACAATTAAAAATGTAAATGAGCTTGTTATGAGCAGTAGCTGTATTTTAATTGGGAGTCCTTCCATTTGTGTATGGCAGTGAGATGTCACCAAGAATTTAAGACAAACCATCTGGACCTAACTTTGGTGGACTGGGTACATTTTGCTAACAGTTTCATTCCAGGTCCAAACCAATACCATAGCCCACATTTTCCTCAATGTGCAGATCTTTAATTATAACTGATGTAGATTTATAAAACATCATTACAATGCATTATATAGAATATAATACTGGCATTTTAATGCTAGTGATGTAACATCATGTTACATGTCCAGTGAAAAACAATTATTATAAACTGGTAATAACATGTAGGCTCATGAGAAAATTTATTTTGAAATATGAAATAAGTACTTTTTCACTTTAAATAAATATTTTTTACGCATTTTTTCCTAATATTTAACCAATTTAACATAAATATAGTGCCCCGGTTAATATAATCATGAATTCAACAAGAATTTGTCAATGGGCCAACACTACACTGAGGAAGTACAGTTATGCAAACATAAATAAATAAATGAATAAATAATTATCATGATGAAAAAAAAGTACCTTGTTTTTAATAATATAGTACTTCCCCTCAACTTAATTATTTCTTCTTCTAGATCTTGTAAACTCATACCAGGCACTCAGTTTTTGTCATTTTTGAAACAATAAAATACATAATTCTGTTTTCCTTCCATCACACACATCTCTTGTGATAATACCAGTACCGCATTGACTTTGTGTAACGAAAGAGTCAGAAGACCCAAGTGCAGAGCTCCAGGACTTTTAATACAGAGTCCACAAATCCAAAACAGAATCTTCTAGAATGGTCCAAACACAAGCCAGGGTCAAAGAACTTGGAGGGCAAACAGTAGTCCCAAACAAACAATCCAAATCGTCAGACAATAAGCAGGGTCAAAAGACAGGAAAATAGGTCAAAACAGGAACAGAGCAAAGCACAAACACCAAAAAACGGTTCAGTATGCGAGTGCAATACCTCACAAAGAGGTGCCTGAACTGCAGTCCTTAAATCCCCCAGTGGTGATTAACTGAATTTGCTGCAGGTGTGGTTAAAACTCAGGCGACTCAGAGCATGGGCGTGGCTGAACAGGGAGTTGGCTGGAGGCGGGTCTGATACTTTGATTCACTTGTACGGTCTAAGATTACAAAATGCAGGGGAGTCAGCTTTGAGGATCGTTTGAAGTTTTTGAGAGTAGCCAAAATTATTTAGCAGTGCTGTAGATAAATCAAAATCACACTATTTTAAGCTCTTTAGGTTACCATACTGTGTGTTGTGTTCTACCCTCACCACATCAAAGATTTCAAAGCAGTTCTTTCATTTAATGAAGTATGACTGATCTTAACCATTGCTTCTTCATTTCCAATTTTCCACTTCCTGAGCAAATTTCTCCAATAAGGCATCCACAATTCAAGATGACAATCCTGTTCTGCCACTATGTCTCAGTAATTTCTAGCAGAATGTATGAGGTTAAGGACCATTTACATTTATTTATTTACCAGATGCTTTTATCCAAAGCAATGTACAAAACTGCATACAGTAAGTATAGCAACAGTACGGGGACAGGATGTGTACAGTTCCACAATGAGGCAGTAGTTCTGTTTGAGGATGCAGTACTAGCTAATTTATACAACTACAGGGTATAGGGCAACTAACAAGATCTGAATTCAAAAAAGCGCAATGAGTGCATAATTAAGGAAAGTAAGGAAGTAATTACTAAGGAAGTAATTAGTGTTTTCACATCTACCTCAGCCATGTGTGTGCAATTCACCCACTGTGGCATGCATAATTAAAGTTTCTTTTGCATTTGTTAGTTTTTTTGATATGTGTTTTCATGACACATACACTATATGGACAAAAGTATTCGGACGCCTGACCATTACACCAGCAGGGACTGTAATGACATTGTATTCAAATACATATACTTTAATATGGAGTTGGTCCTCCTTTTGCAGCTATAACAGCTTCCACTCTTCTTGGAAGGCTTTCCACAAGATTTTGGAGTGTTTCTGTGGGAATTTGTGCCCATTCATTCTGTAGAGCATTTATGAGGTCAGGCACTGATGTTGGACGAGAAGGCCTGGCTCGCAATCTCCGTTCCAGTTCGTCCCAAAGGTGCTCGATGGGGTTGAGGTCAGGGCTCTGTGCGGGCCAGTCAAGTTCTTCCACATCGAACTCATCAAACCATTTCTTTATAGTCCTTGCTTTGTGCACTGGGGCACAGTCATGTTGGAATAGAAAAGGGCCTTCCCCAAACTGTTGCCACAAAGTTGGAAGAATAGCATTGTCCAAAATGTCTTGGTATGCTGAAGCATTAAGATTGCCCTTCACTGGAGATAAGGGGCCTAGCCCACACCCTGAAAAACAGCCCCATACCATTATCCCTCCTCCACCAAACTTCACAGTTGGCACAATGCAGTCAGGCAGGTAATGTTCTCCCAGAATCTGCCAAACCCATACTTGCCCACCTGACTGCCAAACAGAGAAGCATGATTCGTCACTCCACAGAACACGTTTCCACTGCTCCACAGTCCACCGTCGGTGTGCTTTACACCACTCCATGCGACGCTTGGCATTGGACTTGGTGATGTGAGGCTTGCATGCAGCTGCTCAGCCATGGAAACCCATTCCATGAAGCTCCTGCCACACAGTTTTTGTGCTTACATTAATGCCAGTGGAAGTTTGGAACTCTTCAGCTATGGAATCAGCAGAGCATTGGCGACTTTTACACACCATGCGCCTTAGCAGTCGTTGACCCCGCTCTGTGATTTTACGTGGTCTTCCGCTTTGTGGCTGAGTTGCTGTTGTTCCTAAATGCTTCCACTTTCTAATGATATCACTTACAGTTGACCGTGGAATATCCAGCAGGGACGAAATTTCACGAACCGTCTTTTTGCAAAGGTGGCATCCTATCACAGTACCACGCTTGAAGTCACTGAGCTCTTCAGTACGACCCATTTTGTATCACAAATGTTTGCACATGGAGACTGCATGGTGCTTGATTTTATACACCTGTGGCAACGGGTCTGATTGAAACACCTGAATTCAATAATTAACAGGTGCGGCCAAATAGTTTTGTCCATATAGTGTATGTTTTGTCTCTGTAGAAAGTTATCTGTAATTGCAACATTCACCAGACTGCACTAACTAAATATGTCAGGCATGATCTTGTGTCAGGGCTCTGCCCCCTTAAGCCCCGGTGTTTTTGTTTTCCCTGTCCTTGTGCTTTTGTTTTCCTTGTGTTCCCTCTCCGCCCTGCTCCCCGCCTGGTCCCCGCCCACCTGATTCCCTCATTGCCTGCACCTGCCTGCCTGCTCACCTGCTTCCCATCTCCTCGTTACCCCAGCCCTATATCTTCCCTGCATGTCTCTGTCTCATCACTGCTAGTTCGTTTCAGTGTGTTTCACCTGTCTCGTCCCTGCGCTTTATTTCCCGAGAGTTGTTGCTACATTGCTGATCCTGCCTGTTTCCTGACCACGATTCCTGCCTGCCGTTTTGGATCTGATCGCTGCCTCTCACCTGCCTGATTCCTGACCCTGTTCTCCCTGACTCCCGATTTTGGATTTGCCCCCGGATTGCTTCTCTGTGTTTCGAACCCTGCCTGTCCCTGGATTTACGAACTGCCTGTCTCTTTCTATTATCGCCTGGAACCGGAACATCCTGCGGTCCGCGTTTGTGTCCCGATCTCCGGCGTTAACATCTTGTGTTATACACAGCTTAGATATTGTCTGTTTGTGTCACATAAGTATAAATAGAATCAGTTGTCTCTCTTTGGCATGTGTACGAATGCAAATTGGAAACACATCAAAACATGGATTTATATTAAACTGATATTAATTTTCATTTTTATTGCTAAGTGGATCCACCAATTACATTAAATTTCCACATTTCTGACTGTTAGGACTCAAGAGTTTTCCTTTTCTGTCAGGTGGAGCCTGCCATCAGGTGAAAATGATTTGAAAACAGAAGCTTGATGTGGTTTTAAAAGTGAAAGACCACAATCAGTCCTGATGGAGCATTCACATAATTCATTGATCCATAAGAACCTGTGCATTTCAAAACTTTAACATCTGGAAGACATCTTTAAAATATTCTGTGGCATAATCAATCCAACACTAAGTAACCATACTTTTCTAGTTGTTACATAATGTGTGTGTGCATTTGTGCATTTTTGATTGACTTGTGTTGTGCACAGCAATGTATTTCTTTAAGGAAATGTACATTTGTACAGTTTGAGAACATTCAGAATGTATCCTCAGGGATTAATTCTTGCTGTTTTTTTTGTCTTTTTGACTAGCTGTTTTTCATTAGATTGCATTGAAGAAGCAGCATCTGGTAGGCCAGGATCAGATCCACCCTTAGCCCTGTGCTCTGGAGCAAAGTGAGATGAGAAAATAAATGTAGCTGGGTGATAAAAACAGCAAAGAAATCCAAAAGAAAACTTCCTTCATAGAGTACGAAGTGGAAATAAGCCTATGAACATCAGGTCAGTGCTGTAATGAGCGAGGTGCATGAGCAGCAGTGTCCCATATGCTCCATCCTTTGCCCTTATGATGCAACAAGCACCAGCTTCAGTGATTAGTGATGATGTGCAAATTCTGGGATGCCAGTAAATAGGACTGGTGCTGTCCGAGGTCCTCCAGCACTCTTGTTATTAGAGCTGATGCTGTCCACTGCTCCTGCAGTATTCCTGTGTGTGGGGCTGAAGCTGTCCATGGTTCTGCAGTACTCCTGTATGTGGGGCTGAAGCTGTCCAAGGCCTGGAGCACTCCTGTATGTGGGCTGAAGCTGTCCTACCCATATGACCCATCTAGGCTGCTGAATGGACAGTAGCTGGAGTGTCCTAGATATATAGAGATTGCATTTATGTATGTTTCTGGTCCATAGCAAAATACTGTATACACTATTTGGTTTCTTCAACTGGTATTTTTAAGATTATTTTGAAAGTTTTAAGCCACCTCTAAAGAAGACATCACCTGTTGTAATAATAAAACACTTACTTTTATATTGTGTTGTATGCAATGTTCCAGACTAGACCATAATCTGAGTAAGAAAGATCAGTATGTTTAAGATGAGGACACTAAATATTTTCTACACTACCTGCCTGAAAACGACCTCTTATTGCAGATATATCTGGCAGATGAAGATGTACAAAACCACCTGAGGTATTTAAGTTATGCATCAGATTTCATTTGTTCCTTACAAAGCTATGCAAAATAATAAATGTGAGGCAGTGTGATACCATTTAAAATCTACAAACAAAACCAAGCAAGCATGCAAATGGACATTACATCTGTGAAGAGTTTAATCGATATGCACCGATTTGCACAGTCAAGCTGCAGTTAAGTATGAGGGAGAACATGTAGGACAGCCAGTCACAACCAATGAGGGAAGTGGTGGCTGTTGAAGGCAGATGCGTGCGTTTGCGTCTTTGGAAGTAGTGATGTTAAAATCTGCCTATCAGATATCTCAAATCTGACTCCATTTTATTCCAACCTGCGTTTTAGTTCCCCAATTCTTAGTTCGCTTTGGCTTGTAGGTGATCAGGCTACATAGTCCACGACGTAGGATACCGTACCAGCACATTTAATATAACTCGCTGCCGTATTATACTCTAAGTTATAGAATATACATTAGGCGGCCCACCTAGGGACTGCAGACTCGTCAGAATAGTGCAATACTTAAGACTGACTATGAGCGTAAGTATCAGTGGGTTTCGAGCGGTATGGCAAGAACATACGGAAAAACCTCAAATCCTGCTACGTGCGTTGTTAGAAATGGCCAAATGAAAAATCACAAACAAAGGTTAAGGCTAATATTTTTATTAATCCAAATTGCTCCAATTAAAAGTATTCCAATCAGGTAGAAGTTCCAATCAGGAGTCCGTGCTAACGGTGCTCCCTATACGGAGTCACATGGCTATACGCTTAATGCGCAGGAGGCCGTTCTGACGGGCTCCCTATACGGAGTCACATGGCTATACGCTTAATGCGCAGGAGGCCGTTCTTACGGGCTCCCTGAGTGCAGAAATCATTCCCTTTATATACCCAAACCATAAGGAGTTGGTCAGCACATGAGGTGGGGTCATGGACAGAGCCCCACTAGGTTTTGTCCTTATCTGGCTATTGATTGGTGACGGTGTTTATTCTTGTCCCGTTATTTGGAGCATGTGCATTGGTGTTCATTCTTTCATCTTGCTGAGCGGATTTTCAGACTAAGGGTTAGGAGACCCTCTACTGTTATAGAACTATCACCCCTTTGCTACTCGCATTGTATGGATCAAAATGAGACCAAACAAGACATGTGTACCTTGAACCAAACAGAATATACAGACATAATAGTTGATAGTTGCAGGTTGGGATTGCACTACTTGTCAGGAGGAAGGGTCCCTGAGAGTTTTGGGATCATCAAGATCCCGTGCCCTCTGACTCTCCCTACCCCCTGGTGACCCATCCTGTCGTACAGTTCCTTGGTGTGGAGGAGCGGGGACACATTCCTTGTCTTTTATGGCCCAAGAATGCTTACTTGAACAGTCCCTTATTTTAGTGTGCCACAGTCCGTATGTTGTCAGGCATCTCCCATTCACACCTTACAAACATAACATGAATAATTTCATTTTACTCAGACAGAGCAGGTCTGGGTGCCATTTTTGTTTTGCTTTTTATTATACCCTTGTAACTCAAAATAATGATTAAATCTAAAGTTGCTTTTCATATCCCATAAATAAGGTAGCACAGTAAGGAAAATACATTTTACTTGTTTAGTACAAAGCTTTCACAGTAGTTTTAAGCATTGGGAGCCAAAACAAACCTTTGCTGGTTTAATTCCTTAATTGTCTCAATATAGTCTGTGTCCATTTATTTAAACCAAAATTCAAAGGAGTACCTGGTTTTCTGTTCTAATCTTTTCCCCTGTGCTTTTTAAGTAAACAAATAAAATTCAAACTGTGATAGGAAATATTTTAAGTGTTTCTTCTTTTTAGGATATGTTAGCAACCTACCAATAAAAATTACACAATGACAGGATATCTACCAAATTGAATGATGAGTTAGCTGACATTTTTGTCCAGACTGAAAAAAAAGAGTTTAAGACATTAAATAACATGACATAACATAAATAAAACTGGGAAGCTGAAGAAAAGTGGACTACAAGGTTCACATGTGAGTCTACATTTGATGTAGAACAATCAGTTGGATGAAAACTGTAGGGCCAAACATGCTGCAGGAGCAGCAGTAGTATTAAAAAAATGAAGTTGTAATTAGTAATGGGAAAACATGACTTGGCCCTATAATAGATGAAGCTATCACGCTTTATCATTGCTTTTAACCAATTTTGGCCCCATATTAAAGACAGTCTTTTGATTCTTGCTTTCGAACCAGTAATTGACAGCACATGCAATAGTAGTAGCACACATGGGGATCATAACACCTCACTGAGGAGTGGGGAGAGATTGGGTGGTGAAATATCGACCCAACAAACATATGCCCATGTGTGCTACTACTATTGCTAGTGCAAGTGGTACTGCTAAGACTACTACTGCTACTATTACTACTGCAACTACCATTGTAAAAGTCATATAGTGCTGGCCATCACAGGATCTGCGCTGTCCTGTCACTATTAAAAGTACAGGCCTATTTGCGTGTCTTTTTCCCCCAATGCCTGCGTTTATTGAATTATTATTTTCTGTGTTCTACCATTTTCCAGGAGATTATATGGATGGGTAGTAATAATGGGTAGTAGTTAAGGTAGGAAGCTTTGTGTGATCGCTTGTTTGTAAATGATGCAACATAAAAACAAAAATTGATTGATTATGACCACTAGTGCAACTACTACAACTATAATACAGCTATTGCTACTGCTGGCCTGACTACTACTTATAGCATGGTTAATGTCCAGGACTTGAAATCATGAGACTGAAGGTTTAAATCTTGGGTGACTCTGTTGATGACGTGACTGTTGGACCCCTGAGCAAGGCACTTAAGCAGAATTTCCTCAGTAAATACTGTGTCCATGTGTATAAGCAGACATTTAAAATCTAAGCTGTGTGAGATGACCCTTGATCAGAGTGTTGACCAAACAGTCATAGTAAGATGTCCCCATCCAGGCCAACTCACAGAGGTTACATATTAGCCATTTATGAAGCTGGACATTTACTGAAGCAATTTAACTGAAGTGCTTTTCCAGAAGAGTACAACAGCCCACCACAGAATTGCTCATTGCAACCCTCTGATAGAAGCTCAATCGCTTAACACTTTGAAACTGAATGATGTATGCAGGTAGCACTTATTGCAGCTTGCATTTTTATGTGAACATGTTCAGTTTTGATGTATGTATACTGCAGAAACCATTTTTACCATCACATTTTTTGCAGCTGCAATTACTACTAACATATGAATGGCTGTTTCTTCACTTCAGAGAAGGAGTAGTATTGTACACAACAATAATGCAAAATATTAGCATTTAGCAAAATTTAATAAGTTATACTACTTATATTCAATACAGGTCAAAACATTGTAGTTTGACATGGCAAATGACTGAATGTGGTAGGATATGTTTATTGTTATAGCTGCTATGAACTGGGCTTTATGTATGTTTTGGAACTCAGGGATTCTTAATTGCATTTATATGTATCAGTCATTGTTCATTTCACCTGCCATTCCTCAATGCTGCACCTGGCTACATATTGACCATAACTGGACCAGTTTCTGTGAGGACTGTTTTGTAAACTTGACCAAGTTGATGTAGAACTGTGACATATAGCACAATGACTTCTGTCCTTTCAGTCATGCTTTCAGAAACCAGATGATTTCTGACTTCTGTTGGCATAAAATGATGCCTCTGTACCTTGGATTTTTTAACTAGAGCAATCAAGTATAGTAACCCAGTAACAGGGCATGTAACCCAAAGATTGCTGGTTAGATTCCCTGCTGAGGCCTTGCAGTTGTACCCTCGGGCAAGGTACTTAGTTGTAAAATATCCAGTCTTTTAAATTGATGCCATGTAAAAACTGTAACCTGTGGAAGGCTCTCTAGATAAGAACATTTGCTAAGCAACATTAATGAACCCATAATGGATAAAGCAGGGTAAATGACTTCAATGTAACAGTAAGAGTGACGACCAACTTTTCTAATAGCTCTTTAAGAGATATCATGTTCAAAGAGGATAGGTGTTAAATATTAAACAGATAATCATGAAGGACACTCAATCTCACAGTCCTTTGGACACACAGTACATCTGCATCTATTAATAGCCCCTTTGCTGTGATATCGGCCTACAGTATGTCCTGTGCCACTATTATATGACCATGTCAGCTTTATATAGATGTTATTTTGTATTAGTTGATGTGGTAGTCTTGTGGTTAATGTTCACTTGTTTTAACTAATGAATAAATTGGCTCTGATAAGTCATGGAGAGTTGAAACTTTCTGGAAGGATGCACCCCTGGCCAAATGAGCACATACACATACACATACACATACACATACATATACACACAAACACACACACACACACACACCACACACTCACACACATACACAGTACCTGGTAGATGGAATCTGTATCATTGTAAACAAGGTTCTTATAATGTTACAGAAAATTGAACTCCACCTGTTGGGCTAAACTACCACATAACTCCCCCAAAGCACTGTATCCTGATTTCACTCACAAAAAGGGTGGTGATTATGATGAGAACCAGGTTATCCCAGCACTTCACCCACAGCCTCAGGGTGAAGCATGAGAAGTGATATTGAAGCTTATGTGATGTTTGTCAGAAGTGACTAAACGGGTGTTTGGCAGTAGAAGGTTTCAGAGGGGAGAGTTGACAATCTGGTATGATGAACAAATAACAGACATGTTTGTGTTTTTTAATTTCTTGATATCATTGTGTAGGCGTTTCCAGAATGCTGTAAACTGTCTAGATCTGACAACAGATGGAACAAAACCAAACTAAATTTACCAAGTCATGGTTACTTCTACTTGTAAGTCTCTTATCACTGAAGCCTAATGTTCAGGGTATTCCTTTTAATAGGAGAGAAATGTGGCTGAAATAATATCGACAGGACTTCCAAACCAAAGTCTGCCTGCAATAATTTTGTTTGATAGCTGTGATCCCCATATCATGATTCCATGGCAAATCATTTACTGTGAGATTCTGAAAGGAGATTTATGGTGTAGTGGGGGAAAAATTGCAAGGAACAGGACAGAACTTTGCACTGAGCTGAGGGAATCAAGCAGGAGGGGTGCAGAAGATAATATTGACTGTAATAGGACATCAAACCATACACTGCCAGACCACTCCATTCTCCTCGCCATCCCTCTCTGAAAGGGTCCATCTTCTTAGTATTTGTGATTTGCTGTCACTCCACAAAACATGGCTAATGCATAATAAGTCATCTGCAAGCTGCTGGCTTGAAACACATGCTCAAAGGCCCTTTTTTCAGAAGTGGGGAAATAAAGGGTATGAATAAGTGGGTGTTAGTCTTTGCTTTACTGATACTTTTTGCTTAACTGATATTAAAAGCAAAAACTTGTAACTAAACATGAAAACATAGATGAAAACACTGTTGGTGCTGTTAGTCTTCCTCAGAGAGGGCACCAATTATGTAGGGACAATGCCTACGATTAGAGGGGGGTACCACTTACGTGTAAGGAATATCCTTACATGAGGTACCAATTATGTTGGTGATTATTAAATTAAACACATGGAGGTGCCATACAGATTATGGCATCTACCACAGTGATTAAAATAAAATGTCAGTCTCAATTTAATTTCGTTTATCAGTCTCATAAAATATAATAAACTATCAAATTGGAACTTCAATTAATAATTAAATTAATAATCATAATCAAAATTACCACACCAATAGTTAATCTTAATCAAATCACAATATTATCTATTTAGCCAACTAAACAAATAACACTGATGATTCACCTAAGAGGTGAAGGCATTTAGAATTCTGATCAGCAGAGGTAGGCAATATTCATCCCATGTGTAATATTACAACAGACAACCTTGGAAAACTAATGCATTTATTGAGATATAACATTAAAATAGTAAGGCACATGTGTCATATGTACAATGAGTGAAACATGTGTATGTATTTACACTTATGTGTAAATTTGAGTGAATGTCTTACGCAAGTGTGTGATTGGGTCATAGGGTGTGTGCTCCTTTGTTCTGAGTCATGTGTGTGCTGTGCGTGCACGTGTGCTGCGCATGATTGCTGAACACACGTGTTCAAAGAGAACAAAGGAACATGCGTGTAGCGGCGAGTTTGAGTTGCCTATGTGCATGTGTGAGCGAACATAATGTCTGTCTGGTACAGGATATGTTTGGATGAGTGATAAACGTGGGGTTATTTTGTGGAGATTAAAAGAAGGTACAGGCGGTTCGCAAGAGGATACAAATGCAGAGACCCTACATCTCTGTGTGGTATCTTAACTAACGCTGCGCAGTGAACAGTGTGTGACAAATCAGCTAGGAACAATGAAACATAGCAAGTTACATTACTCGTAATTATCTGAAACACATAGATGTACAAACATTCATAAATGTAGCTAACAGTCGGTTGTTTACCTATGTAATGTCCTATGCCCAGAGTTAATAGCCTACTGTAGCTCATGAAATGAGGTCCAAATCTTGCGGTTCCTGGGGTGGTTTCGCTGGTGCTTCCGTCATCGGGGAGCCAGGGCTGGTCTGGTTTGGTCTGGATTGGTCCAAGCGCTGATGAGGATTTCTTTCTGGGAGACACTTTGAGGTGGATCCGGTCGCACCTTTGTGTCCGGCTAGTAACAAGTTCGCGCTGCTCTGATCGCTGGCACTGAAACTCGGCTCTTGCTTTATTGATCTCCGCTAGCAATTTGTCGCTAGCTTGGAGAATGTGCTGTCTGTGTCCTGTTCGCGTGGTGCGGCCTTCGGGAGAGAGTGAGGGATACGTCCGTCTTCTCCGGATGTATGGAACCAGAGGGCAAGAGAAGAAGAAGTGTGTCCGTCTTCTTTGGACGTGCGGAGCAAGAACAAGAGCAAGAGAGATAGCAAAGGAGTGCACCTGGTTTTTACTAGCATCGCTGTCCAGGGGCAGGCATTTCCTGTTCAATGTAGCTGTCCTTGGTTGGGTGAGAGGTCGTGAAACTGCGAAATCACTTCCTGTGAGATTCACATTAAAAGCGATTTACGCATTACTGTCTTGAAGTTGAACAAATAAAATGAACGAATCTATCTGTGGACGGCACTATACCTACAATGCCAAAACAGCACATCTAAAACTCGATTATGAAGTAAGAAGCTTGCAAGCCTGTATCTGTATCCATACACATATAAATACACATGCATGTTGTGACATAATGAAACACCATTAGGAGGATTAAGGTTCACACAAGAGCAGGATGATGTAAAACATCAGAATTCAACCTAAAATCCTCTTTTTCTCACCTATTATTCTGGCACTTGGAGGATGAAGATCCGTGTGAAACCAGAAGCCTGTCTTCATGGTCCACATTAATCTTCCTCAAGCAACATTTTTTGCTAAAATTTTTTAGATGTGCATTCAGCCCTGGGGGGCTAATATATGGTCTGTGGAAGATGGTCAACACTGTCATTTGTCAACAGAAGCCTGGTGCAGGTATGTCATCAAACCATGTGGCAAGCTTATACAGTCAGATATTTGCTCAGAAGCAAGAGGAGGCAGCCTCCATAATCTATAATTCTGGTGCTATGCACACAATTTGTTGGACACAAATTTATAGAACTCAGCTGACCAGTGGCTGCCTGACTGCACTGTTTTATTGTTCCTGCTTTATCTCACAGTGAGAGCTTTGATTGTCAAAATGGACACTACAGCCGCAGATGCTCTACATATTGATCAGATAGTCAACCCTATGTGAATTACTTTGAGAGTTATTGGTGTTGAGGCTGTTAGTGTTCTAATTTGCTGGTTCATACACATTCTTGGAGGGCATGGTCAAAACAGTAAAGAAATGGCTAAGTTAGCAATGCAGACAACACCAGTACCTCCTTGCATCAATTGAAACCAGCTAAACAGGTGGAGAGGAAAAAAGGAACAGTGGCAACACAGGGCTTGAACATCTTGCATGATGTAAAATAACAATGCTTAAGCTATACTTTGATGGAGAGTTTAGACTAATAGAAATGACCAGAATTATGAGTTACAAGGTGAGTGGAGGTAAATTAAGTGGTATAACTTTTCATAGCCACTATAACTGTCAATGTCCTTGCTAAAATTCTGAAAACATATCTAAAAACCTCAGAAACATGAATCACATCATGTATTCAATAGTTGGAAGGAATGATAAACTCATCATACATTTCTAGATGACATACATGAATCAGACACAAAATGGACCATCCTGACCTAACAGGGTTTAAATCTTCAATGCCAGTAACAACAAATTACTGAGATCATTATCTAACATACATACATCATTACATGCTTATGAACATAAGAAATATTGTTTTGCCTACAGTAGTTAATATTGACCAACAATCATACGGTGATCAATAATGACATTCAAGATGCTTTGATTAAGACATTCAAACTCATGACAGGAAACCGGCCTTGCACCGGTAAATAGGTAAGTGTGAACAGCCTATTCACAGAGTGAATGGTTGGGCAGACAGAGCTGATCAGAGACAGCTTGAGATGAACTCATTTGGGGCATTACCCAAATTTAACTGGCTGGTTTTATTTCAGCTGAGGTAGGAAGCTTATAGCCATTGATACTTTACACCCAGTGAAAATCCAGTGGCTTCCAAAGTTTAAAATACACATTGCATTGATAGACACAAGGCAGAATGCAGCTATTTCTCTGTGATTTCACTCTGTGCTGGATCCTGATAAAATGTGACATTAATATTCATAAGACAGTTCATGATGTTTAATCTGTTTTGCTGGATTAGTGACATACATGTGAAATGCATGCGACGTATGTCACCTCTTCATAAATGACACACACTCAGAAGGAGTTGCTAATGTTCAGAGTGGAAGAGCACTAAATATAATCGAGGAATGGATGGGATCAACATATGATCTGTCTTATTAGTATTGCTGAGAGAGAAGGCAGAAAGCAAGCTGTGGCACCAATAATCGAGGCTGCCAGAGTGACTCCCTTTAGTCTATGTTGCATTCTTTTTTTAAGGGCCCAGGCAGCCAGTCCTTTTGAAAAGTGAACAGGATCAGTCTGAGAGCACTATGGCAGGCGTGTCATGCTGCAACATCATGTAAGGTTGTCTTTTCACAATGGGAATCACTCTGGTGAGCACCTGCCTGCACATTCACACTTTCACGTTGAGTGTGGGGGGGAAAATAACATCCTCAGGCTCTCCAGCCAGCCTTTTGGATCAGTGGGTGGGCTTGTCATGTCAACATGATGTGCATTTTTAAGAATCCTCGTTTTTTGTTCTACTGTGTGTGTGTGTGTATGTGTGTGCTACTGCATCTGAGGTGTCATACCCCACACCTTGAGAATTAGATGCTCGGAGTTACACAAATGATCAAATGCAGCTTCAATGGCTCCTCCCCTGGGCTGCCTCTGGCTTCTGAAGGCTTGCTAATTAGAGGTTGACAAGTGCATTTGGAAGTCTTGAGTCTTCACCATTTCATCACACCATAGTCTCTTTCAGTTCACCATGGCTTTGCTGGGAGAAGTGTTCCCATGGGACAGATTATGAAGGAAATCTGAAGGGGATCAACCCCTGTTGAGGCATAACCCCCAAAAAAGGGCCTCACTCTCTTATCCAGTCAAGTGCTGGTGTTTTAAGAGTAAGTTGCCAAGGAAACAGCCCCAGTAGTTCCAGAATGTCCAGTGGGATGGGGAGGATCCTCTTCAACCCCCGCTCCCTCCGTACACACATTTGCGAGCCTGATACACTCTTCTCACCTCTAAACCCAGGAGAGATTATTTTGCTGAAGGACACATACGTGCCATATCCTTCCTCTCCACTTTAATACTCCCAGTTCGAATTGATGCACACAATGTGACTCACAACACGCTGTACTACAGGTTACATTGAAAGGAGGAAAAGTTGAATTTACCAATGATACTCTCATATATTGTTTTCCTATCAGCTTTAAAAATATGTGCCAAAGATTCAGTCTTATTTAAATTCAGTTGGTGAGTTTTAAACTGAGAGGAGATTAATAAGGCATTGAGTGCCATCAAATTGACCTTGATAAGCCACATTTGGAGATTGTTTTCTCCAAAATAATCATCTACATAAATCTAGTGATCACCTGAAATGGTTTTTATTTTATTTTGCTTTTATTCAGTTTTTCAAGAGGATCAAGAGGATCAGTGTATATGGTGAGTTATTCTACCAGCCATTTTGAGTCTACATAGCAACCTGGAAAATGGATTATAAAGTTAATGCTTTAACCCTTTCACACGTCACACCACTGTGATTAGCGCCTTCGTGTGATTAGAACACTAGATTGGAAAAATTCTAGCTAACATTAGCTTTGAGGAAACAGTGATTTAACATGACAAAGTATAGCAAATGCGGTGGAGAAAACTATGAGAAGCTTAATAGCACTAACGGAAACATAAGGAACCATGTAACATAACATGAGCGCTACATAGCATAAAATAAGTCATGTGTGAAAAGGCAAATTAATTCTGCCAGTGTTTACAAACCTGAGTGGTAGGTGTCGTGTATTTTGACATTAAATACTTATTACTGTTCATTTAAGCAAACTCCAGCAGCCCTCATGGTAAAGAGAGGTGAGTAGTTCTCTCCTGTCTGACTGATAGGCCATCTCCAGCGAGTTCTGTTTCTTGGTTTAATTGGTCCATTCTCTGTTTGCTCTCTGAGGCTCTCCATTTGAGTCTGGGGAACTCTTAGATATCTTCAGGGGATAATTACTAGTGCATCTCTGCAAACTGACTATCACAGAATCTGTTTTTAATATGAGTGATACCGGTGATCTTGTGGCATGGGTACCCAGAGCTCGTTAACACCACTCTTTTCACCTGAGAAAATGCAGGAAGTAAACAAACAGACTATAGAAAATAGAAAATAGACTGCCATGGCTAACTGAACAATAGGCCATGTTAACAAATTATGAAATATTTCATACTATTTCGTATGTGTGCATGTGTTTGCACTCTTTAACGACAAAGCTTTCTGTATAGCCTATTGCCATAAACAAACATAATCCATTTCATCTACCTCTTCATAAGAACATAACCCAAACTCTTAGAATCCCTATTCAACCACACAGCAAGAGAGATTCACTGTATATTTAATGTTTCATGTACACACACATACAGTGGTAGTTTCAATTTGTCTTCATTTATGATGGCTGATGTGGCTGGAAAATAGACTTTTTTGGATCAGTAAGTGTGAAATTATTTTTTTTCTCAATCTTCAAAAGCATTCTCTTATTTTGCAATCTTTGAGTTGTTGTCAATCATGAGAGTTGTCAGGGGCTAGAGCAAGGGCTAAGGGGTGACAGGGATATACAGACATATGTAAATAAGGTAAATAACCTTATTATATAACTTCATAAGGTGTGAAGCAATTAGTTTTACATCTTGCTCTGGGGAAAAGACAGGCATGTCACTCCTGGCCCATTGGTAGCAATTAGTCTCCCATCACTGTATATCCTACATCAATTTTTAATATACTCATGATAAACATGACATTATACCACCTCAACAAAGATTTTTATGTGCATAAGGTCCTTTTTTAAAAAAACAGTCATATTTATGTCAGTCATGCCAACCCTCGCTAAAAAGGTACAGAGCTAATCACAACTTGGTGGAAATGGTAGCAGTTTATTTGTTTGTAGTTTTATATTTATGCAGACGCTTTTATCCAAAGCGACTTACAAGTGAGGTACAATACAACACAAGTGAAAAACCATACAGAGTCAACAATATTAGAAGTACTGCATGACAAAGTTCCAAAGGTTTGCCAGACGAGGTACCAACTAGCAGGTAAAGCTAGAGAGAGCATTAAGCTATAGCAACCAAACCTTTATGTTTAAACCATTACAACCAAACCATTACACCGGTCCCAGATGTGTAATGGTGTCCAGGGGTATGGATGAGGGACGCAACACAAAAAGAAAACCCACCACCAATGCCGGCTTGGACGGTGCAGAGACGAAACAGACAGACACGGGAGCAATGTACAAGGTTGTGCAATATATTTACAATATTTACAGGAACAAACATACACGGGCAAAGGGGAGAGGACGCCAGGCAGTGCCAATGAAAAGAACTTAGCAAAACAAAAACAACCCTAAACACCTTCACCCAAGTCATACAACTAACGACAAAACAAAAGGGTGGCAGAGCCAAACAAAAACCTAACTACACCAACAATCTTAAAACAAAATATACACAGGTGGCACCCGCCTCTACCCTAACCCTATACAAAAGGAACAACTAACAGGGGGATTCCCCACCTTACCTGTCCTCCTTCCATGGTTCTGGCGTGCTAAGAAAACAATCGGGTTATGGTTGGTTTACACCACAACCGGGAAGGAACTTGATCCTACGAAAACCTCGAAATGCTGCAAAGCTAACAAGAGGGCCAGGCATTCCTTCTCAATGGTGGCATAGTTACACTGATGCTTATCAACTTCTTGGAGTAATAGCTAATGAGATGATCAATGCCATCATCATCCTCCTGTAACAACACCCCTCCAGCACTGGTGGCACTGGCATCCACCTCCAGCTTGAATGGTCTGCTGTAATCAGGAGCAGTGAGAACAGGTGCGTGGCACAAAAGCAACTTCACATGCTCAAAAGACGCCTGGCACTCAGGCGTCCAGACAAAAGCACACGAAGGTCTCAAAAGACTGGTGAGAGGAGCAACCACAGTGGAAAAATTCCAGCAGAAACACCGATAATAGCCCGCCATGCCCAGGAAACGCCGGAGTTGTCGTCTCGTATCGGGCACGGGAAAACAGCGGATGGACTCCACTTTGGCATCCACGGGACGCACCTTGGCCAACTCCTTCCCAGGTAAGTTACCGTGGCCTTGCCGAACTCACACTTAGCCAGGTTAAGAGTCAAGGAAGCATCACTCAAGCGGCTAAAAACTAAACGGAGTGTTTCCATGTGCAACGGCCAATCAGTGGAATACACTACGAGGTCGTATAGGTAGGCTTCGCAATTAGGCACTCCCTCCAAAACAATGGACATGAGCCTCTGGAATGTAGCGGGAGCGTTTCGCATCCCGAATGCCATAACCGAGTATTGGTCAGGCGTAACAAAGGCGGAGATTTCAGCAGCACGGGAGGTTAACGGGACCTGCCAGTACCCTTTTAACAGGTCAAGTTTACTTACAAACTTCGCTGACCCAACTCTGTCGATACAGTCCTCCACACGTGGCAAGGGAAAAGAATCAGGCACGGTCACTGCATTCACCTTACGGTAGTCCATGCAAAAGTGGGCTGTGCCATCACTCTTGGGTACCAGAATGCATGGTGAACTCCAGGGACTCAAGCTAGGCTGGGCTAAGCCATAGTCAAGCAGGTACGACACCTCCTGGTGCATCAAAACTCTTAGCGGGATTCACATGATAAGCGTGTTACTTAATTGGCCTGGTCCCGTTTACCTCAATGTCATGCTTGAGCACACTTGTTTGAGTTGGCACATCATTAAACAAAGAGAGGTACTCTTGTAGTAACCGTAACACGTCTGCTTGCTGCAGGGCATCTAAATGAGTGAGGTGAGGGGGAAACTCCTGTAAAGCAGCAGAATTCTGCAGCCTGGCACACTGCTCCGGGGCGTTCCGCAGCACGAGACCATCCCCGCCCTCGCCGATAGCCAGCACTGGAACAGCAACTGCAGAAGGAACAGAAGCTTCTGCCTCCTGAAACGGAGCTTCCGGAACCTGGGCACGCACATGATAGGGCTTAAGCATGTTGAGGTGGCACATGTGAGACTGACGCTTTCGGTCAGGCGTCCGAATCACATAGTATGTGTCAGAGAGCTTACGGTCCACCACATAAGGGCCAGAAACACAAGCTTGCAAAGCCAAACCAGGGATCGGTAACAATACCAGAACTTGGTCCCCAGGGCTAAAACAGCAAGGCACCGCTCTCTAGTCATAGCGGGCTTTCATTGCTGCCTGCGAAGACGACAAGGATTTATTGGCGTAAGCACAAGCAGAGTGAAGCCACTGTCTGAACTCACTAACATAGTCCAGTATATTGGATGGGGGCTCTGAGATATCACCCAACAATTGCTCTTTGAGGAGCTTAAGAGGACCTCTCACTGTATGCCCGAATACTAGTTTAGTGGGGCTGAACCCGAGAGATTCCTGTACTGTTTCGCGAACAGCAAATAACACAAAAGGAATGCCGGTGTCCTACTCTTTTTCATGTTCGGTGCGGTAAGCACGCAGCATGGACTTCAGGGTCTGATGAAAATGCTCTAAAGCACCCTGTGACTCTGGGTGATAAGCGCTCGAAACTTTATGGTTAACGGAGAGCGTTTGCATAACCTGTGCAAACACTTTGGACAAAACATTCGTGCCTTGGTCAGTTTGCACGGTCTGAGGCAAGCCAAAGATGGAAAAGAACTGCATTAGTGCTCTGACTATGACGGGGGCCATAATCTTACTTAGAGGAAAAGCCTCGGGGTATCGGGTAGCAGCACACATTACAGTTAACAAGTACTGGTTACTGGACTTGGTTTTAGGTAGGGGGCCCATGCAGTCGATGAGCACACGCTCAAATGGTTCTCCTATATGCAGTATAGAGGCGCAGGGGGAATAATCTGATTTGGTTTTCCCACAAATTGGCAAACAGGACAGGTTCTACAGTAATCAGCCGCCGCAGACTTAATACCAGGCCAAAAGAAGTGCCGTAGCAGACGGTGGTTAGTCTTAGTGATGCCTAAGTGTCCCGCAAGACGATGATCATGCGCTAACTGTAGAACATACTGTCAGCACTCTGTCGGTACAACTTGAAAAAGGGTGTTCCACCCTGAGTCACTAGATACTGCTGGTGACCACCTCTCCATAAGTAAACCCTTCTCAACAAAATAAGCACTCGGTTTGCCCTGGATAGTCTCGAACTCTCCGGCAGCAGACAAACATGAAGCGAGGGAAGGATCAGCACGTTGGGCCGCTATGAGCTATGATCGGCATCTTAAGCCCTTCGTCCCTTCTACTATCGGACTCGGCGTTGTCTTGAGGACATTTCATCGTGGAGTCCGCAGCTGGTGATATCTCCGACACTGTATCTTGGTCAATGGAGGCAAGAAATGAATCGGACAAATTGACAGCGTCTCCATATATACGGGACTGAGCACGGGTCATCACACACATGGGAAATACGGAGGGAAACTCACAGACAAGCCCATCATCCTGGAGCTGCCCTGTGGGAGTAGCAATCACTTCTGGTAAAGGCAGCACCTTACCACCCGCCAGGTCATTCTCCAAAATTAAGGCAACCCCTTTCACCGGCAACAAGGGTCTTACCCCTACTTTAACAAAACCATTCACAAGGTCAGACTGCAAGTGGATGGTGTGCAGCAGTACCCTCAGACAACCCATCTCAATACCCTGCACAAGGACATATGACCCAATGAAGGTATCATCTGCAAAATCAAGTGTATCAGAGCAAATAAATGACTGCACTGCACCAGTATCGCGTAGCATGATTACAGGTTTCTGTTCCTCCAGGTTGCCAGTTTTCGACACTAACCCTTCCAACAAGAAAGGAGCATAGCTAGGGTCAGGTATGGGGTTAACAGCGACCAGACTTTTAGAAGGCCCAAAGACTGTCTTAGCCAGACCCACGCTCTTAGAAAGGTCTGACGGTTGTTGTTGCTGTTTGCTTCTTAAACTCTTCTTAAACAATCAGCAATTACATGACCTGCTCTATGACAATAAAAACACTTCCACTCAACCTTGGAATAGGACAAAGTAGGGCTAGACTGCTGACGTCTGGTGACTGTGGGGAGTCAGGGCACGGGCAGACACGAACACTTTCTTGTGGGTCAAGCTGAACTCATCCGCCAGCACAGCAGTCTGGGACAATGACTGCACCTTCTGTTCATTCAAATACAAAGCCAGATGTTCAGGCAGACAATTCTTAAACTCTTCCAAGAGGACTAGCTCACGAAGAGTCACAAAATCAGACACCTTGCTGGATGCACACCATTTATCAAAGAGAGTCCAAAAGAGAATGCAAATGTTTGGCTCGAGGATTTCTGATGATTCCTAAACCACTGCCTATAAGCCTCGGGCACCAATTCATATGCATGCAGTACAGCTGCCTTGACGGTATCGTACTGCAGGCTCCCGGCCAGCGACAGCGCAGAACATACCTCCTGTGCCTTTTCTACAAATTTGCACTGCAGCCATAAAGGCCAGACCTCTTTAGGCCATTGCAGTGAAGCTGCAATGCGCTCAAAGGCACCGAAATAAGAATCCACCTCGGTCTCGCAGAAAGGGGGCACCAAAGTAATATGTTTGCTGATGTCAAACCCGGTCTGGGGAACCACTGGGGCAGAGTCTGTGGCGAGGGAGGCAGCAGGAGTGGACTGCGCAACAGGAGGCGCAGCAATCTTCATTGCCTCTAGCTTGAGCTGCCATATTTTAATCTCTTTCTCTACCTCCAACTCCATCCGGTGAACCTCTAGCCACCAGTTAAGCTCTGCTTGGAGTGTTTCTTCTCCTCCAATTCATGCTGCAGGAGTGCCAAACGCACCCTTAACTGAGGATCGCAACCACCGGACAGCTCTGTCGATACAGTCCTCCATACGCGGCAAGGGACAGCTCTCGGTCACAGTGGACATGAAGGGTGGTAGCATGACTTTGGCCTCCGCCTCCGCATCAACCCCAGTCAGCGCTTCTCCCCGAACCTCAGACTTCCCAGCTGTGGGAACTTCTCCCACAGCAGGCGCACCCCACACAAGCACTCCCCGCTCCAACAGACCCTCAAACACAGGCAGCTTAATAACTTTCTTCAGTGACTGCCTCCCAACCGCGATGCCAAAATGCTCAGCCTGCAACAAGAGGTAAAAATATAGTTTAATAGGAGATAGCGGGGAGGTGTTTCAGGTGCTCAGCTGAGAGCTGTGTCTTCAGATGTCTCTTGAAGACAGAGAGGGACTCAGCAGAATGGATGAGGTGTGGAAGTTCATTCCACCAATGGGGGACAACGGCAGAGACAGTCCTGGATAGTGATTTAATGCTGCAATGTGACGGGACCACCAGGTGCCGTTTGGTGGCAGAGCGTAGCAGTCGGGAGCGAACATAGGGTTGCAGCAGTGAGTTCAGGTACTTAGGTGCAGTTTTGTTGGTCTCCCTGTATGCGAGCATCAAGGCCTTGAACATGATGTAGGCAGCTACAGGGAGCCAGTGCAGTGAGACTAAGAGGAGTGTAACATTTTAGGTTGGTTGAAAACCAGATGTGCAGCTGTGTTCTGTATCAACTGCAGAGATTTGATAGTGTATGCAGGTAGACCGGCCAAAAGAGCATTGCAGTACTCCAGTCTTGAGATGACCAATGCCTGGACAAGGAGCTGCGCAGCATACTCAGATAGGTAGGCCCTGACTTTCCTTTTTTTTTTTTTTTTTAAGCCCGCCACCACCCCTCCAACATGGGAGTCACATCGTACTTTTCTCTCTTTTTTTTTCTCTTGTTTCTTTTTATAAAATTTTATTTTTAGCAGACAGAGGGATGGAGAGAGCGGGATGTTACAGCTCATAAAAAGTGATATTCTGTCAGTGTCTTGTTTCCAAAAGTTGTAAGTTGGTGGGCACAACCAGGTAGAGTGGAAATAATTGTCTGGGGTGTTCATTGTGCAATGTGAGCATATGTCTGAATCTAGGAATCCCATTTTATACATCTTGTGCTGGGTGATATGTGTTCTGTGGATTACTTTATATTGTATTAGTTGAAGATTAGTATTGTTTGTCATTGTGAAAGTGTTTCTACAGATTAGAGTCCAGAAGTCTGCATTGGTAGAGAGTGATAGGTCTTTTTCCCAGTCTTGGATGGGGAGGGATATTGTTTGGTCAGAGGATGATATTAGTTTGTATAATTTGGAGATAGTTTTCTTAGTATTATTTATTTTTTCCATTTCTTCCACTAGTGGGGGTGGATGTAGGTTGTCGTTAGTTTTATTAATTTTGGATTTTAGAATGGATTTTAATTGTAAGTACTGAAAGTATTGCTCTTCCCCTATGTTACACTTTTGCACCAGGTCCTGGAAAGTGATGAAGGTGTTATTCTGAAAGATGTGTTGAAGCTGTGTGATACCTCTTTGTTTCCAAGTGGTGGAGTGGAGTGGTGATTTGTTGAGTGTAAAGTCAGGGTTGTGCCATATTGGGGTGTATTTACATGGTGACACTGTGAATTTAAAGATTTTATTAATTTTCCACCAAGCTGTCAGGGTTGTTGAGATTACGGTATTTTTAAAGCAATCGTGGTGTTTTATGGAAGTGCTAAGGAATGGCAAGTCAGAGATTGAAATTTCTTTGCATTCTGACTGTTCTATTTCAATCCATGAGTTATTCTGTTGGTTGGGATGAATCCACTTTGAGATATACTGTAGTTGATTAGCCAGGTAATAATAGTAGAAGTTTGGTGCTTCCAGTCCTCCTTGAGATTTGTGTTTCTGTAAAGTTGCTAGTTTAATCCGGGGTGGTTTATTTTTCCAGTAGAATTTAGTTGTCATGGAGTTGAGTGAATTAAACCAGTTAGTAGTGGGTTGAGTTGGAGTCATTTTGAAGAGGTAGTTCACTTTAGGTAGTATGGTCATTTTTACAGTTGCTATTCTGCCATTTAGAGAGAGTGGTAAATTTTTCCAGCGGTTTAAGTCATTTTCTATTGATTTTAATAGTGGAGTGAAATTAAGGCGAAACAACTCTGACAGCTTGGCAGAGATATTTATGCCAAGATATTTAATATTACCTGAGGAGGTTAGGGGCGTGTTTTTCGCTGTAGCATATGAGTCAACACCACAGATGGGTAAAATTGTTGATTTTGTCCAGTTTACAGTGTAGTCTGATATTTCAGAAAATAAATTGATAAGCTCCATGGCTTCTTGCAGGGAATTTGATGGGTCTTGGAGGCAAAGCAGTATGTCGTCTGCGTAAAGGCTGAGTTTGTGGTGTGTGTTGGGGGTTTGAATTCCTTTGATGTTGTTATTTTGGCGTACTGCAGCAGCTAGAGGTTCAATGAACAGGGCGAATAGTGATGGTGAGAGTGGACATCCTTGCCTGGTCCCTCTGTGTAGCATGAAACTCTGTGATGTTAGTCCGTTAGTAGAAACTGTGGCCATCGGTGAGTTATACAGTGTTTTTATCCATTGAATAAACGATTCCCTGAATCCAAACTTCTGAAGTGTTTTGAATAGAAATGTCCGGTTTACTTTATCAAATGCCTTTTCCGCATCTAACGAAACAAGCATTGTTTTTGTTTTACTTTTTTGGGATATATTGATTAAATTGAATAGTCTGCGCATGTTATTTGATGAATCTCTTCCTTTGATAAATCTGGTTTGGTCTGAGTGGATTAGTGATGGGGTTACTCTTTCAATTCTGATGGCTAGCGCTTTACTGATAATTTTGAGATCGGTATTGATGAGTGATAGGGGGCCCTGACTTTCCTGATGTTGTACAGCACAAATCTGCATGATCTGGTAGTAGTAGCAATGTGGTCAGCAAATTTTAGCTGATCACCAATCACTACCCCAGATTCCTTGTAGTTCTGGACGTAGTTAGTGTCGTTGAGCCTAACTGAATGGTGGATGTCGTGCTGGATCGTCGGGCTGGCTGGGTTCACGAGGAGCTCAGTTTTGGATAAGTTGAGTTGAAGGTGGCGCTCCCTCATCCAGGCTGAGATATCTGAAAGACAGGCAGAGATCCTTGCTGGGACAGTGAGGTCATCAGGTTGGAATGAGAGGTAGAGCTGGGTGTCATCGGCATAGCAGTGGTAGAAGAAGCCATGCGCCTGGATGATTGGACACAGAGCAGTTGTATATAGAGAGAAGAGGAGGGGGCCAAGCACCGATCCCTGAGGTACCCCAGTGGTTTGCCGGTGGGGCTTGGACTCCCCTCCCCTCCAGGATACCTGAAATGATCTATCTGTGAGGTAGGACTCGAACCAGTGAAGTGCAGTGCCGGTGATGCCCAGTTCAGTGAGGGTGGACAGGAGGATCTGGTGGTTCACAGTGTCAAATACGGTGGACAGGTCTAGAAGGATGTGGGCTGACGACATGGAGGCAGCTCTCTCCGCCCTCAGGATGTTGACAACAGACAGGAGGGCCATTTCAGTGGAGTGGCCGGGTTTGAATCCTGACTGATTGGAGTCCAACAAGTGGTTCTGGAAGAGAAAAGCAGAGACCTGGGTGAAAACAGCTTGTTCAAGGGTTTTAGAACAGGAGGAGAGAGATGGGCCTGTAGTTTTCTATTTGGGAGGGGCTAAGCATAGATTTTTTGAGCAGTGGGGTTACCCTAGCCTGCTTAAACACGGTGGGGAAGGTGCCAGCGCTGAGTGATGTGTTAATAATGTGAGCGAGTGCAGGCAAGGGGATAGGATACAGGGGGCAAGTGGTGGGTCGGTTGCAGAGTAGCAGCTTAGAGACATCAGCCTCAGAGATAGGAGAGAATGTGGACAGTAGTGTGTTGCATGTGGGTGGAGGCTGGCTGTGAATGTGTGGAGTGGAGAACTGACTGCTGACGGCATCCACCTTTCCAGTGAAAAAAAGTGGCAAAGTCATCAGCAGTCAGAGAGGTGGGGGGTGGAGGCGGCAGACGGCAGAGGAGAGTGTTGAACATCGTGAATAGTTTGCATGTGTCTGAGGTGCTGTTGATTTTGTTCTGGTAGTATGCGGCCTTAGCAGTAGAGATGTGTGAGGCGAAAGAGGAAAGAAGAGACTGACAGACAGATCAGCGGGGTCCCTGATTTACACCATTTCCTCTCGGCAGCCCTGAGCTTGGTCCGATGGTCGCGGAGAACCTCAGAAAGCCAGGGGGTGGAGGATGTTGCACATGCAGGCCTGGAGGAGAGAGGGCAGATGCTGTTGAGACAGGAGGTTGCGGTGGAACAGAGAGTGTCATTTACATTTAGTGAGGAGAAGTGGCTGGGAGGCGGCAGAGAGGTTGTGATCAGAGAGGAAAAGCGAGTTGGTGAGAGGCAATGGAGGTTGTCGCGATAGGAAACAGGGAGAGGAGGATGGTGGAGATGGAGGGAGACACAACATGAACTGAATGAAGTAGTGACCCGATATGTGTAGCGGAGTGACAAGGAGGTTGTCAGTGATACAGTTACGTGTCAGGATGAGGTCCAGCTGGTTTCCCGCTTTGTGAGTCACTGGAGTGCAGACACGTTTTTGGTTGAAAGAGGCTAAAAGAGTGAGATGGTCTGCAGCTTGAGGTTTGTCAAGGTGTATGTTCGGGTCACCAAGGATCACAAGCGGGCTGCCGTCTTCAGGGAAAGAGGACAGTAACGCGTCCAGCTCTTCAATGAAATTACCTAGCTGACCTGGAGAACGGAAAATGACAACAAAATACATTTTGATATGTTCAGTAACAGTGATTGCATGGTATTCAAAGGAGGTACTGTTGCATAGAGATGTGAGAGGAATGAATTTGCAGGTGTTGGAAATCAGCAAACCTGTTCCACTGCCCTGCCAGGTTGAGTGAGGAGAGTGGGAGAAGACAAAGTTGGTGGAGAGAGCTGCTGGAGTTGCTGTATTCTCCGGATGACTTGGTCCAGGTCTTAGTCAGAGCCAAGAGTTGGAGGGAGGACTGGGAGGGAAAGGTGGGGATGAGGTCAGCTTTGTTGACCGCGGACTGGCAGTTCCAGAGGCCAACCGAGAAGCAGAGGGGTGCACCTGAGGCAGTGGGGAGAGGTCTCAGGTTGTCTGGATTGCGTTTCTTCCCGTGAATGACATGAGAGGTATGTTTGTTTTTCCCCCAAATTGTCCCTGTCATACAGCTGTGCACATGCAGTGACATCTATCAAAACAACTTTGGAGGAGAATGTGCCTGTACAGAGCTATAAAATGCTCTTTTTGCACGCTAACATACCTGTTTGTTTTGTGAACGGCTTTGCTAGAACATGTTGTTTAGAAGCTGGAAGCTTGGTTTAGAGTTAGTGTACAGGTAAAAAGCAGTCGCAGGGTAAGGGTTAGCACTACAGTTAGTGAGATGGCATCTGTAATCACAACGAAATGCTAGTCTCCCATGTATCCCAGAGTTTCTTGGCACCAGTTAAAATCTACATTGTAACCATTGGATTTTGACAACAATGTCTTACCAATTAAAGAACATTTACTGAATTTCCTGAATATTTGCAGTTGTTTCTCCTCCAAGTCCTTGTCCCAAACCACCACTCTGCAATAAGGACCATTTACTAGTCCACTGTTAGAAATCTGTGCAAAATAAGCATGAAGTTATATTACCATGATGGGTTACGTATGCATGTCTAAGTGTGCATGTATGTGATCACATATTTCATTATTCACTGTCAATTAGAAGTAGTAACTTTTGAACTGGCCTTTCTATAATTGAGGGTTTACACCGAGAGTGGTACTTTCCTGATTTCTGTTCACAAACTTGCAGTTTCACTCTTCGCACTAAGCCATCACTGTCCACAGTTGTTTCCACTATTCGTCCCAACTGCCACTGATTTCTTGGAAGGAGGTCTTCTTTTATCATCACCACATCATTCATTTTGAGATTACGCCGAGTCACATGCCACTTCTGCCGTGTGGATATGTTCAGGAGGTACTCTCTCTTCCATCGACTCCAGAACTGCTCAATCAAATATTGAACACGGCACCAGCGCTTTGTACCATACACATCCTCTCTCACAAATTCTCCTGGTGGTGGAAGAGCAACCTTTGACTTCATTTGAATCAGATAATTAGGCGTTAAAGGCTCAAGAGAATTGGGGTCATTTATTCCATCTACTGTTAGGGGACGGCTGTTAACAATGGCCATAGCCTCATAAAGGAGTGTTCTAAAAGAGGCATCATCAAGTCTTCCCAAGCTCTGAGTCAAGGTCGCATTCAATACATTTCGAATAGTGCGTATTTGGCGCTCCCAAACACCACCAGCATGGCTTGCTGATGGGGCATTGAAGACAAACTCACACTGCTTCTCGGCCAAGAATGTTTGCAAAGCCTGGTTATTGCATTGTTTAAGTGCTTCCTTGAATTCATTCCTGGCTCCGATGAAGTTCCTGCCTTGGTCTCAGTAAAGTTGGCGCACAGCTCCCCTTAGGCTAATGTAGCACCGTAAGGCATTGATAAAAGAGTCTGTAGACAGATCTTCCAACATCTCAAGATGGACAGATCGGGAATAAAGACAGCTGAGTATCAGGCCGTACCTTTTATGCTCTTTTCGGTTCCTTTTAATAACGAATGGTCCAAAGCAATCCATGCCACAGTATGTAAATGGAGCAGATAACTCAACACGCTCTTTAGGAAGCTCGGCCATACGCTGCTCTTCAACTGGACGCCTCAATTTCCTGCATCGCACACACTTATGTATCAACTTTGAAACCAACTTGCTGCAGCCAATGATCCAAAAGCCATTTGCTCTGAGCTCCATCTGAGTTTGACCTCTACCTTGGTGACATACTTTGGAATGGTAATGTAATAAAATTAGCTGGGTGATATGGCTATCCTTTGGCAGAATGAGTGGGTGCCTAAACTCCTCACTGAGAGATGAATGCTTAAGTCTTCCACCAACACAAAGTATGCCCTCTCTCAGAATTGGATCAAGGCTGAAGAGAGTATTAGAACATGGAAGACTTTCTCCAGCTTCAAGCATCTTGATCTCTCAACTGAATGCCTGCTGTTGAACAAGCTTTATTACTGCCTTGGCAGCACTCTTCCACTCTTTGGCAGTCACAACATCAGTAGGACAATCTTGGTCAGATGCCAGTCTCTTAATTCTTGCCATTACCTTAAGGAGTGTTGTCCAAGATGAAAACCTTAGCAGACGCTCAAGAATATCTGTGCAATCATTGCTTCTTGTTGCAAAGGCCTTAAGTGCCTTAACCTCTGGGTCACCAACCAACAGGTCAGTTGATGGACTTAGTTCCTCATGAAACTCTTCCTTCCACAAAAACTCAGGACCTGACAACCAGTTTGTTGACAGGATATCAGCTACACAAAGTCCCCTAGAGGCGTAATCGGCAGGATTTTCTGTTGTATCAACATAATGCCACTGGCTTGGATTGGTGTTCTCTCTTATCAGCTGAACTCGATTTGCCACAAAGACATGAAACCTTCGTGCTTCGTTATAAATATATGCTAAAGTGACCTGTGAATCAGTCCAGAAGAACTCTTTATCAATCTTAATATTGAGCTCTGATCTCAGTAGAGCGCTCAACCTGGTTGCAGTCACAGCAGCTGAAAGTTCTAAACGGGGAATGCTTGTGATCTTTGATGGAGCAACCCTAGTCTTAGCCATGACGAGACTGCAGTGGACTCTGTTCTCATCATTCTTCCACCTCAGGTAAGAACATGCACCATATCCCACGCTACTAGCATCTGAAAAATGGTGCAATTCTACTCTCACAATTTTTCCAAAGTCTTGTGGATGATAACACCTTGGAATTGAAGCCTCTCTCAAGCCTTGTAGACCCATCTTCCATTCCTCCCAGCGTGGATGCAAATCTTCAGGAAGCAAATCATCCCATCCTATGCTTCTTCGACACAGCTCCTGTAAGATGCACTTCCCGCTCAAAATGAATGGGGCTACAAACCCCAGTGGATCATCTGGCTTCAGGTCAAGACGTGCTGCATTAGTTGCTCTTTCAGATGGATTCACACAACAAAGAACTTCACTGATATTTGAGTTGAATTTGTGGAGGCGTAAGCCTTCTTGTTTGCACAACTCTTGTGCCTCAACTATCAAATCAGAGGCCTCTCTGATTGTGGGGACACTCACTAGCCCATCATCTACATAGAAACTGTTTTCTACAAATGAAGCTGCAGAGGGGTAGTGTGCTTTGTATAACTGTGCCAGATATTTAAGACAAAAGTTAGCACACCCTGGAGAGGAAGCAGCGCCAAAGAGATGGACTGCCATCTGATACTCTTTAGGCTCACGATCAAGGTCTCCATGCTCCCACCATAGAAACCTCAAATACCTACGATGCTCAGCTGTGACAAGGAACTGATGGAAGATCCTTTCAATATCGCAGATGATGGCCACTACTTCCTTTCTAAACCTGCAGAGGACTCCCACTAAGGAGTTAATCAAATCAGGGCCTGTCAACAACGTGTCATTCAAGGAGATGCCATGAAATTTAGCAGAGCAATCAAAGACAACTCTTAGCTTGCCAGGTTTCTTTGGGTGGTACACCCCATGGTGGGGTATGTACCACACAATCTCTTCTGCAGGTGCCTCTGGTGCTAGCTCTGCATCACCGTTGTTAATCACATCCTCCATGAAGGCCTTATAATGATCATAAAACTGTTGATTGGCCTTCAACTTCCTTTTCAGATGCTGCAAGCGAATAGTGGCTAACTTCTTATTGTTGGGTAAAGAGGGTGGGCTACAGCCTTTAAACGGGAGGGGCATTTCTAGGTGACCATTCTCCTTCTGCCGAATGCCCTCACTAAGAAGCTGTATAAAGCGCACATCCTCTTGGGAGACATGTTTGCCCTCAGAATTTCTCTCACTGAAGTCTGACTCCAGAACCTTCAGGATGTCTGCGGTTGATGAGACTAGCATTTCTCTCACTGCAACTCTGTGCACAAATCTTTGCCCTCCCTGCCTATCCAGGTGGGGGTTAGCTGCTCCTATTATACTCCATCCCAGCTCAGTCTTCTGTGCGAATGGCTCGTTCTCACCACCTGTGATGACTTCAAGGGGAGCCAAAGCTGAAGAACAGTCATATCCAATTAACAGTCCCACGTCGCAGTCCTGCAGTGATGACAACTTATTAGCAAGATGTCTGAGATGACCCCACTGCAATGCTGTGGCCTGAGTTGGTATACAGGACATGTCGACAGAAATAAAGTCACGTGTATATGCTTGCTGTAACTGTATGCGATTTCCAGAATAAAAACTGTGGACTTGCAACCCACGCACACTTTGACTGGTTATTATTGTATCAACGGCCGTCATCGTACTGAGCTTCAACTGTAGCGGTTGAGTGCTTACATTCAGCTCTCTGACAAGATCTTCCAAAATGAAAGTTGAATCACTTTGAGTGTCAAGAAGTGTCTTGCATCATTTTCAGCTTTGCTTTCTCCTCCTCCAGCTTCAGCTCAACTTCAGCTTGCCTTCGATTCATTTCTGCCATCATTTGTAACTCATGGAATTTCTATTCACTTTCAAGTTTACTCAGTTTAGCCTGCTGAGCTTGTATCACCTGCATAGACTTTGTTTGTTCTAATTTGGCTGCAAGATCAGCTTCTGCATCTGCTCGCTTACTAGAAGCTTTGGAACTAATGACTGACAGGTTGTCTGATTCCTCTGAGATGACACTTTCTGTGTTTGTGCTGCCGAAAATAGATTTATATTCATCTCTATTTAAAATCATTCGCACTCTTTCCTTTTCAGCTTCTTCTTTAAAGTTCTCTTGGTCCAGGCCCACTTCCAGCCGTTTACTCACCAAGTCACATATTTCTGTTGACAATGTATTGCAAGCGTCCATTTTCTGCACAATATCTGGAGTGTTAAGGGAGTTAACGTTAACGTTGAAGTATTTCATAATTTTGATTCACATGGTCATATGCCCCTTGAATGTGCTGACTTATTTTATCAAGATCATCCTTCACACAAAATTTTTTAAGTTTAGTTCTAACTTCTCTTGCGATCTTCTTCCAAGACTCATAAGCTCTCAAGAATGCCTTTAAATGCCTTTTAGCTTCCTCTTCACGCATATGTTTACCTTTCTCTGTAAGCTGTCATTCACGAGAACTAGAGAGGGTTTTTTGCGTGCCAGTTGACTTCTCCTTCTCTTTCTCCATTAAGGGTTCTTTTGCAGGATTTAAGGCATTCTCACTAGTGGATTTTCCCTTTTCCCCTGACACTGACATTGTATATTTCCGCAGAATAATTTAAGAACTTGATTGATTTAAACTTCAGATATTGTGCAGAAAATGGTGCCTTTTTCATCTGTTATTCTTAAACTATCTCTCTCCCTAAGTAGTCTAACTCAGTTACTGCCATGCAAATGTAAATGTAAATTTTACATTTCATTTTCCATTGCTTTTTTTTTTTTACCACAGAGGTATCCTTCAAATTATGTTCCCACCACCTCTGAGTGGAACTGACTTTTCTGTTGAGTCCCGGCGAAGCTTTGCAGGTCTGATTTTATATCTTGACAGTTTCCACTGCATCTCTCCCTGCAATGACATGGAAGTTGATAAAATGAGCTTTTAAGAAGAACTTTTCCTCAACCAAGTGTGAAATTGTTTCCCATGCAAAAGTAAAAATAATAACTGTGGATTCTGATGTACCCCATCACCTCAGTCAGTGGCAGACACCTGTGATTCATTTGTCCTCTGCAGCCCACATTGGGTCCAATTTTGTTTTTCCACTGGCAGGCAGTTTCGGTATTAATGTCCGAGTGTGTCTGTGGTTATTGAGATGGAAGGCAGAAGGCAGACTGTTTCACAACTAATTTTCCAGCTGGTTCTGTGTTCCCACCTGAGCTGGTTCCCTTCAACCTGAAAGGCTGCAATCCAGCTCACACAGCTAGGATTTGATGTTTTTCCATTAATGTTGTTGGATATTTGCAGAGGCATATGTGAATGAAAGAAAGAGTGAAACTTTAGCTAACGTTTGATAGTGTCTGAAATTGCTCCTCTACTGAGAATAGTTCAGGAATGACCTTTGGAATCACTCATGACTCCAACCAGAGAGAAGTGGAAGGCAGAGATGTCACAATCTGGCATTGAATTATGGTTGTCGTCTGCTCAATGAGCAGAGTAATGTGGATGTAGCCCAGTCAGTCAAAGTTCTTAAATTAGAGCTGTCAGTGGAAGCATGGCAATGAAAAACTGCCAATTAACTGCTTTTGCATCTGATGGAACAAAATAGGTATTTTCTGCATAAGATTCTACTGGGTATCCTCTCTGAAATTAATATGCATCTGTCACATCTCAATTTCTGGAAAATAGATTCATATTTTATTTCTCACATTTGAATTAAGTCTCTGGGAAGAAGGTGACTGAATACTTCTCAGATAAAAAACTTGATTAAAAAACACAGGAATGGAGACATAAAAAATGCTTAATTTACTATACCTGAAACAGGCATACATAAAAAGGATAAACATTTAAAAAAAGCACTTAAAAAATTAAAACAAGGCACAAATCCAGACAACACTCCCTAGCTGTCCTTGCTCTCCCTCTCTAGTAACCCAAGTCTCATTTATATCACTAGGTGGTTGTAGGTAGACAGATAGATATATTCCGTTATTGTCATTGCACAGAGTACAATGAAATTGTGTAGCAATGCTGGTGGTGCATTTACACATAACAAATGGCAATAAAAAAAAAATAGAAAAGAGTTTAAGCTAAACTAATTTAAGAAAATGCTAGATATATAAATAAAATATAGAATGTGTATATTTGCTGAACCTATAAAACAATAAAGGTATGATAAACTTAATATTAGCAGCTGAGGTATTGCACTTCAGGATATTGCACATTTACTGTAATTGCAGTGGCCCTATGTACAAGTAGTGCCATTAGGAGTATATGCATACAAAGGTGCAGTTGAAATGTAAACATACGTGCAGTGTACTATAAATGTAACTGCAAGTATTAAAGAACTGAGGTGAAGTAGGTCCCAAACAGTCAGTGTCAGTGTCTGGCAGTGTTCAGTTCTCGTATGGCTCTGGGGTAGAAGCTGTTCCTAAGTCTGTTTGTCCGTGATATGATGGACCTGAAGTGTCTACCAGAGGGCAGCAGGTCGAATAGATGATGTCCAGGGTGGGATGGGTCTTTCAGTATGTTGACTGCTCTACTGAGGCAGCAAAAGCTGAATAAGTCCTCCAAAGAGGGCAGTGAGCAGCTAATGACCTTCTAGGCGGTATTGATGACTCTCTGAAGGGCTCTCCTGTCCGCTGCTGAGCAGTTGGCATACTACGCAGAGATACAGTATGTCAGCACACTCTCGATGGAGCAGCGGTAGTAGGACACCAGCAGTTTCTCCTGCAGGTTGTTTTTCCTGAGGATCCTCAGGAAGTAGAGTCGCTGCTGTGCCTTCTTGACTACTGTGGTGGTGTTTGTGGTCCAGGAGAGATCTTCAGTGATGTGCGTACCCAGGAACCTGAAAGCAGGGACCCTTTCCGCACAATCCCTGTTGATGTATAGTGGATTGGGGTCTGCACTGTTCTTCCGGAAGTCTATTATGATTTCTTTTGTTTTTGAAGAGTTCAGAGCGAGATTGTTCTCTGAACACCACGCTGCCAGTCTTTGGACTTCATCTCTATAGGCTGTCTCGTCTCCTCCTGAGATAAGTCCAACCACAGTCGTGTCGTCCGCGCACTTGATGGTGGTGTTGGTGGGATGGGTGGGCGCACACTCGTGTGTAGAGGGCTCAACACACAGCCCTGTGGGGCGCCGGTGCTGAGTGTGAGGGTGGAGGAGAGGTGGGGGCCTAGTCTAACAGTCTGGGGGTGGTTTGTCAGATAGTCCTTGTTCCAGTGGCAGGTGGGCTGGGAAAGTGCTAAGTCAGTGAGTTTAGTGACCAGTCTACCCAGGATGACAGTGTTAAAGGCAGAGCTTAAGTCTATGAAAAGCATCCTCACTGAGCTCCCCTGATGTTCAAGGCGGGTCAGTGCAGTGTGAAGGGCAGTAGAAATGGCATCTTCTGTGGACCTATTCGCTCTGTAGGCAAACTGATGTGGGTTGAAGGTGGGTGGGAGGCTGGCTTTGATGTGCAGCAAGACCAGCCTCTCGAAGCACTTCATGATGACCAGTGTAAGTGCGACTGGACGGTAGTCGTTGAGGCTGCTGATGACAGTCTTTTTCAGCAATGGAATGATTGTGGCAGACTTCAGGGAAGGTGGGATGATGGATTTAGACATCAAGAAGATGAAGATAGTTGAAGATCTTTGTGAAGACCTCAAAGAGCTGGTCTGCACATTCCTTCAGCACCCTTCCTGTCACACCATCGGGGCCGGTAGCTTTCCTCGGGTTCACCGCTCTGAGCACCCGCCTCACATCATGCTCCTGCATATTGAGGGTGTGGCTGTTGGGGGCTGGTGGAGGTGTTGTGTCTGTCTCCGCTGCTTTCACCTCATTGCAAGCAAAGAAACAATTAAGTTCCTCTGCCAGTGAGGCGTCACCAGCAACAGTTGTGCAGTTGCTGGTCTTATAGTTGGTGATGTGCTGCCACACCTGCCGTGGGTCTTCCTCTTGTAGGCCACTTTAGCCTCCCTAATGCCTCTCTTCAGGTTGGCTCTAGCAGCGCCGGACCTGAAGGCAGTGTTATGGTGCTTGAGGAGAGTTTTGACCTCCTTTGTCATCCAGGGCTTCTGGTTGGGGTACACCCAGATGTGTTTGTCGACAGTAACGTTGTCAACACAGTTCTGTATGTAGCAGAGTACAGTTGATGTATACTCCTCCAAGTCCTGAACCTCAAAAATGTCCCAATTACTCCTTTCAAAGCAATCCTGCAGCTGCGAGGAAGCTCCTTTAGGCCATGTCTTAACAGTATTTGTGCTGGGTTGGGCTTTTCTCCTGAGGGGGTTGTATGCTGGGGTTAAGAGAATGGATAGGTGATCTGACTGGCCTAAGTGTGGTAGTAGTGTTGACTTAAAACTGTTTTTAATGTTTGAATAAACCTTGTCTAGTGTATTTTTCCCTCTAGTGGCACATTTGATGTGTTGTTCAAATTTTGGGAGAACTGTCTTTAAATCTGCTTGGTTAAAATCACCGGCTATGATATGGGCTGCTTCAGGATAAGTGCTCTGTTGTGAATTTATAGCACTGAGCAGGTAGTCTAAAGCTATGCTAGCATTAGCATCTGGTGGAATGTAAACAGCTGTGACTATAACAACGGTAAGCTCCTCTGGAAGGTAAATAGGCCTGCAGGTACTGTCAGGTACTCCAAATCGGAAGAACAGTGTCTGTCTATGATTTTGGTATTAGTGCACCAAGTGTTATGTACGTAAATGCATAACCCCCCTCCCTTGCTCTTACCGGAGTCTTTGTTTCTATCCCAGCAAAAAGCTGTGCAGCCTGCTAGCTCACTGGCTACGTCTGGGATAAGGGAGTGTAGCCACGTCTCTGTTATTAACAGAATACAACAGTCCTCAGAATACAACAGTCCTCAATGAGTTTATTCGCGGAGATATGTAGATTCAATTTGTCCATTTTGTTGGTGATGGATCTGGCGTTGGTGAGAAAAATGGTGGGTAGTGGTGGTTTGTGTGGTTGTCTCCTTAGCCTAACAAGTAGGCCAGACCAGCATCCCCACTTTTGCTTTCTGTGTCTCCTCTGCCTCCTGCACCTGCCGGTGCCGACAGTAATCCACGGAGAGCCCGGTGTCCTAGCTATCTCCTCCAGTATATTGTACGAGTGCAAAACTTCACTTGTAACAGCCTGGTTACACTGTAATCCTATGATCAGAACATCTTGGTGGCTGTAGGTGGGATTCGCACGAATAAACTTAACATTAGTGAAGACATATAAACAAAAACACACATAAATAGCACCGAAAAGGAGAGCATCGAGCCACTGCGTCTGTGCGCGCCACCATCTTACATCAACCCCCTATCAATTAAGCATTTAACCAAGTATCTGATGCCTGTATAGCTACAGATACATTTTCAAGCAGCCAAACTAACTGAGCTGACATTGATGTGACAAAGCTCAATTATTGAAAGGTCTGTAATTATCTAGACCCTGAATTCACTCAGAAACAGACATTCATACACTACAAAACATTAAGTAAAATATCTGCATTGAAGATACTGTAGCATCTTCACAGCGTCATAATCTGAATCTCAGGTCATATGTAATGGTTTACCGCCAACATAGTACAATTTATTGTGTGTGGAGATAGTGGAAGTGAGTAAAGATACGCTGAAATGTCTGGATAAATTATCATATTAAAATTTTGTTACAGTCTGTTGCTTGGGATAAAAGCGTCTGCTAAATAAATAAATGTAAATGTAAATGTTAAATGAGCAATCCAGGTCAGGCACCTATTTCATAGATATGAAGGTGGTGTACCATCACAGATTTGAACCTGTTACCTTTGAGTTATAAGTCCAGTGCCTTATGTATTACTGTTTCTTAGATGGTGATGTGATGCTTACATGGGCTTATATCAAAAATATTTTCTGGTGATATTATTGATTAATTAATGGGCAACCTTATAGCCATTACTGCTTCTTGGGACAAGCTAAATGGATTCCTTGATAAAGCAGCATTGCAAATTCTCTCAGAATGAATGGCTGTTATAGTAAGAACATTGCATTTAACTTTAAATCCCTTCACTTTAACTGCCATGTTCATTTTATAAATGAAAGACTTTGAAGTAGCATTTCAGCTTGCATTTGGCCTGCAGTTAGACTATGAGACAGCAAAGTGTTGCCCATCCTGAATAATATAAATGCCAATGAAGGGAATGAAAGAGGCTGATGTGCTGTAGCACTAAAGAAACTGGAAAATGTACTTTATTTTCTAATGCACACAGTTTGAAAAACTGGAAATTTACATTTCGTGTGACATTTTAAGAAGCTAAACATGGAAAATATAATTCTATATATGTGCCTGCATAGATGATGCATCAATAAAGAGGACAGTGTAGGGCATATGGACACATGTATGCAACCAAAGCCACGTTATTTACAATGCTTACTGCTGGCATCTTCTTAAAATATATGGCCTGGCACTCTGGTGAGGAGAAGATTGTGCTCTGCATAACCCCTCACCCTTAAAAGGCCATAAAAGAACCCCAAGCCATTTGTAAATTGACTTTGTGACACTGCTCTTGATTTAGGACAAACATCCTGTCACAGCCATGGATGCAATGCATCTGAGACACTTGGCACCTGAAACATGAGCTCCAATGTGGTCGTACACAGGAGATTCCCAGGTGTTTGTCAGGCGTGAATTTTCTACCAGTGACCACGTGGACTATAGCATTTGAAGTGGCTCTATATTAGTGCGGCAAGAGTCTGAGGTCCTCTGTCCCTGGGTCCCTTATCTCCCCGCTCCTCTGTAACCGGGTCTCTTGTCTCCCTGTTGCTGATGGCATTGCACCTCAGCTAGGGGACCTTTCTGCCTGGCAAGGATGCCAGAAGACCTAGCTGCGGATAATATGTAGCATTTTTTTAAGCAGAAGGGTGACCCAACACAAAGTTGGAGGCTGTCATCGAAGACAGCTACTACGAGTGTGAAGACGACCAGATCTCTTTGACATCCTCTTATTGATGAAGTGTGTCTGGCAAGGAAAGCCAGAAGAAGCGGACCTCCAGTGACAGACCTGGATACCTCATTTGTTTCCCCAGTGATGGTTGGGCAAGGGATCTCCCCTGCGCATGTGTTTGGTGACAAACCCAGAAGCCTTGAGCGGAAAATGGACTGTGGCTTCCCAGTAGGCCTACCACAAATGAGCTTCCATCCCCTCAAGTCTGATGGACTTGCCCTCCTTAATAACTTGATGAGTATTATTGTTTAATACTGGCATCAATGAGATGGGTCGAGACAGTGGAGAACATGGACTTCACTCACTTGAACAGAAAAGCATGGCAACTCATAAAAAAAGCTAAATCCACAAAACCCGAATATGATAAAAGCATCCCCTCTGTCCCCAGATGAAACTGCAAAGCTCTTCAAAAGCAGGGGGACCCACATACCCCAGCATAAATTCGAGACATGGGTGTGGAAACAATACCAACAACTTTATAGCTCATATCCAGAGGATAGTGAAGTTCTTACACAGCCCATTACTCCAAAAGGGATCAGAGCACTAATAGTGAAAATCAAAACAGGAAAATCCGTGGGACCAGATGGAATATACCCAGAAATGATCAAATATATGGGGGACAGAGGCATGGGACAGTTAGCCCACACCTCTACAGATATAATCCAGACAACCAAATACCCCTACCAATGGAAACTTGTAATAGTCATAGCCATCTTAAAATCTGGAAAAGTCCAGACAATGCTGAAAATTATAGACCCATTACCCTCTTATTCTGTTTCTATAAACTCTTCGAGAGAGTGGTGCTCACACAGATTTTCCCTATTTTCCCTATCATAACACCACACCAGAACAAGCAGGCTTCAGAGAACACTGAAGTACCAGCGAACAAGTCCTCGCTCTTACATCTCACATTGAAGTGGGATACGAAAACAAAATGAAAACAGGGGCTATATTTGTGGATCTCTCGGCTGCCTATGACACAGTATGGTGAGATGGCTTGATGTTCAAATTGGCTCAAATACTTCATTGTACAAAATTCCTGCACCTTCTATCGAGGACGATGGGACCAAGATATTTCCAAGCAACCACAGAGGAGGAAAAAAGCAAAAAAAAAGAAGATAAAAAACGGAGTACCTCATGGATCCATCATGCCACCAACACTAATTAATGTATACACAGGACACATGCCAAGGACACAAACCCAAAAATTTTGATATGCTGATGATTGTGCCATAATATCAGTCCAACAGAATGAGAGACATACAAAATACCTTATCTAAAGACATAAATGACTTACACTCGCATTTCAATAGTCGGCACCTAAAAATGAAAACAACAAGAACAGTTATGACCATTTTCCACTTGGATAATAAGCATGCAAATCTCATAATGACTATCAAAATAAACAGACACCCTACCTACAGAACCTTACCCAAAATACATTGGAGTGACACTAGACAGAACATTAACTTACAGAAAACACTTAGAAAATACAGGCCAAAAATTGTAAGACAGAAATTCAATCTTGAGGAAACTGGTGGGAACAACCTGGGGTGCACGATAGTCTATACTCAATGGAAAACGACTGAAATGGTAACTTTTTGAAATCTCCTATATAGATTGCTATTCAAGCTGGAGAGCTACATGAGTTCTTGATATTTTTTATTTATTTTATTATCGTTTACACATTTTTAATAATGTTCTTTTTCAAATAACCAATAATTTCCTTCCTTACGTGATATCACTTGATCAGTAATTGTTAGAATGAAGTGTAACTTCACTGTATCTTTATGCACACATTTTTAATTCAAACACAATTGCACATTTTGTAAACCTAAGTGTGATTGTCACAGAAGCACATGAGAGAGAGAAAGGGCAAACACCTACATAACTCTGAAAGCTGTGGCTGCTGTATGTAACTTAAAGAAATAATGTGACAGTGAATCTGATTCAGCAGCATACAGCAGCACTCTAATTGGAATTCCAGTGGCCCCATAGCATGTTGGTGTTCTTTAACTACCAGCTTGCCATCCTGTTTACATGTGCTTTATTACACCATAACAGTGTTTTATGCATGTTTTATGCAATCACATGACTGAAGCAGTAGACCATGCATCATTAAAATGCCATCAATGCAAATGCATTAATGTCGACTCCACTCGTTTTGTTCCCCCAGGTAACTTTAAGTGATCAGGATTTTAAATAAGAACAGATCCAACATGTAGACTAAACCAAAACAAAAAAAGTAATGTCTTACCTATCTGAAGTCACAAGTGTTAGGAACTGAAGCATGTGCATGGCAGGATTCCTGTAAGTAAGGTACAACCTAGTTTTAAGTTAACTCATTTTTTCTCATGAAAATGAGTGGATTTAGCAGACTCACCAGCCACAGAGAAATCAGGAGAAGCACTCCTCTAGACTGAGAGACCCACAGTGACACCATTTTATCAACATCAATATCCTCCTCACAAAATCAGCTGAGGCACATGGTGTCAGGGCTTAAAACACAATCAAACTGTGTGTGTGTGTGTAAAACACAATGAATTAATGTGTGTGTGTCTGTGAATGTCTGTATGGGTGTGTGTGTTTCTGTTATACAATGATTGCAAGCATATGAGTAGGCGTATGTGTTTAGACATGAAAATATCCACATGTACATCTGTATCATACATTTACATAAATATATGCATTCCTTATTACAGCTGTACTAGTGACCTGCTGTTATTGAAGATATATAAGGAAATATCCTGGCACCCGATCAGTTGTATTTCAATCAGAACTTGCCAATGCTGCATGATAGTTGCCAAACACAAGTCTCAGGTGACCACTTGACAGTGTGCATGCCTGCATGCCAAAAATAACTTGTCTTTAAGTAAAGGACTTCCATATTCCCCACCTGCAAGCAGTGATACACTGGCAAAATCTATAAAAACCAGTTGTGGGACAGCCAAAATAGCCATGAAAAGGTTATTACAGATTACTGAATAAACATTTTTATATTCTGCAACAAACACTACATTGACAGTGATCATCCCAAAGAGAGTAGGAGGAATTGCTGTCATCCAGCCCCCTCAGTCATGACTCTCATAATCCCTACAGGATCAAAGCATAACAGTATCCAACTGTATGCTGCTGTAGATCAGTGTGAATAACTTTCTAGGCAGTGTTAGAGTTGAGGGTAGCATAACATCTTGTTTGGGAAAAGGAAAAACATGCCACTCATAATTTGCAGTGTTAGCAAGGACAATTATAGTCCTTGCATAGAACTTCACAGATAGGAGAACGCAGCAACAGCAGAAGAACAGGAGGAATGGAAAATATTCCAGGTCAGCTGGAAGTAGGTGCCCAAATAACTAGTGTGTCAGTCAGAAAAAGAACAAAATTATTTAATATTAATCAAATCTAGACCTATGTGACCTAGTCTAAATTAAAACTGTATGTTGTGAGTTTCACAAAGCCAATATTTATAGTTGGACTATCATTAGAAGACCGCTCACATTCTAAGGCCAACGTGCAAAAGCACATAACTTGGCGTAACATACACAAAACCTAGAGTTCTGAGCAGGTTAAGAAATGAATACGGGATGATGAGTCCTTGAGTCCTCTTTTTTACTTTTTTACTACATCTGGACAGGTTTATGTTTGGACAAAGCCAAAGGAAACCAACAACCCACATTGCATGGTCCCATCTGTTATAAACGGTGGCAGTTCTCTTATGGAACGGGCAATTATCTTGTGAGAGATGATTGGGTTTGATTACTCTGCATGGAAGAATAATGGCCGAGGAATGCAAAGCCATTTTAGAAGACCAGCTGCCTCCAAACATTGTTTCATCAAGATGTTCCCAAATTCCAACATGAACACCTCCATACAAACTGGTTAACACATTCAATACTGGTTTCATTGAGGGAAACGCCGTCCCATGGCCTTATTAGATATAAACATCATTGAACATTTATAGGAAGTTCTCAAACAATATGGAATAAATTTCTATGTCCTTCATCTCTCAAATGGTGTGTGTGTGTGTGTGTCTGTGTCTGTGTCTGTGTGCATATGTATAAATACAGCTACAAACTTTAGAGCTACTTCCTCTTAATTGGGTGTTAGATGCGGTATGTGGTAGGGGTGTGCAAAAATATCATTTTCCGATTAATCTTTTTTTTAAATTCATCCGATTCGATATCGATCTGTAAAATTTATGGATCGATCTTTTAGGCTAATATACATTTTTTCCGGTTTTCTAGGTTCATTTCCGTAAAGGCAATTACTAGTCACCCCCCCCTCCCCATTAGATGTCGCTTTCTCGTTTAGCTTTTAACAACCTGCGAGCACATAGAGGAAAACCTGTTACATCAAATTTTTTACTATGATACGACCTCTCACCCCTTGGTCACACTAGCTACAAGAGACAGAGCTAAAGCGACCGGCTACCATTCATTTTCAATCAGAGTGGGTGGTTTACAGCGACAAGAGACAAGTGGCTGTTATGCCATCAGCTAGGCGGGACCAAAATAGATGAGAAGTCTATTTTATGCAAATGTTGAGCAATGCGACACGGCGACTGCCAGTCCGAATGAAGGCAATGTGACGTATATTCCTTGGTTGCTCAATTCAAAAAAATAATCCAAGATGGCGGAATACGGTCTCAAACAGCTGTATTTCTGTATAAATGTAATATGTTTGGCATTTTTTTCTCTTTCATTTTGTACAAGTTAGCAAGAAATAAACTCTTAAATGCAAAAACCGTGTTTTTGTAACCAGATAATACCTCTGTGGTGATTTACTGGGTTGATCTCCCTACCAACTATCGATACAGGAGCGTGTCTGTCACGTTTACTGCAACAAATCAAACAAACTTTGGTTCCGTCAAGCAGTCCAGCATGGAAGAAAAACTGATAGTGACAGTGTCAGGCTTTCCCGTCCTTTATAATATTTCTTTAGATACATATAGAGATATAAATTTGAAGAGTGATGCATGGAGAAGAGTCTCTGAAATCATGGGGATGCCTGGTATTCATATTCACATATTGCTGTAGCTCTTAACTTTTTTCAGGCTACCTAGCTAAGCTAAGCTGAATGACAACACGTTATTAATGCATGTTTGCCAAGTAGCTATATTGTCCATATTGGACTGGTACGAAAACACTATGCACAATAACGTTACAGTGAAGTTGCGTGTGGTGATTGTCCTTCAAAGGAAGGATCAGTCAACAAGGTGTAGGCCTGTTCTCACAGCGTGCCATTTTTAACAATAGCCATCTGCAATGTATGTCCTTTAAGATCAGCTACTATTTAAGAATTAGTTTACTTACAAATTACTTTCACGAGATAATGCAAACTTGTGACTGGCTGTCATTATTTACATTATTTACTGTACACGTTAGTATCAGGACACATTAATAGGCCTACATATTAATACATAATATCAGGCCACCAATGCACAGGAAGAAGTTCAGCATCAAATGTCATTTTACTACATTTTAGGTGACAATATCTCCATGTATGTGACAAACAAAACTCCTTGAATCCTTTATATTGTGTAGCAAGTGTGGCGTGTTAAAAAAAAAATCTTTAGTGATATTACTACATAATTACATATGGCCATTACATACTGAGATACTGGATATAAACATTATGGGCTCTGATGGTAAGCTGTAACATTTTCAGTCATGATGTGAACCATGAGTGAATTGCCTCTGACATGTTGTGTATGTGTATGCTGTCTCAATTTCCAGTGGAAGACTGTAGGCACAAGTAGAAAAATCTCAGAGATTCATACAGGCGGGAACAACAAAAACTGAAAGACAGGCAGAGAAGTGGTGCAGGAGCAGACAGTGTACGTCCGTGGAAATACCCTAGCCCCAATCCAGTCAGATCAGCAGTCTGCAGAAAGCCAGGTCCCAGCCAAGGTCCCCCCCCCCGCCCCCCCCCCCCACCAAGTGACCCAGATGAACTTTTTCTGCGTAGCCTTTTGCCTCAATTAAAATCTCTTTCTGTGACTAGGAAGGAGGAAGTAAAGTTCAATATACAATAGACTGATTTATGAGGCTAAGTGCAGAGAGATAGAAGAGGAGCGCGGGGCACAGCTGACAAGGCCATGAGGGGCCGTTGCCCTCATGGTTTTGTCAGCTGGGCCTTGCAGTAGTTTATCATTATTTTGATGTTAGAGTGATGATAAGTGTGAGATATTTTGATCATTTTGATGATGAGTGTGAGATAAATTTCCTATATGGGATTAGTGAATTATGCATGTATTTTGAGTGTAAGTGGGTCATGAGATGACACAAGGAACATTTGCTGTTTATTCAAATGTGGGTGGCTCTTAAATGAGCCTTTGTTTGCAATCACGCATGGATGTCATTGCCAACAAATTGCACCCTCCTCACTGAGGTATGTGGTGAAGGTCTCCCTCACACGCATTGCCTCCTGTGTGGTTGCCCCTTGCTCTGGTGATGTTCTGCAGTCTTTCACAATACACTCAGATGGGAAATGGCAGAAAGTCACAGGGGGCAGGGACTACCGGCGATGGACAAAGGCAGAGGGTCCCAGGTTACGATGAACTGTCTCCAGAGTGAAAATGTGAGAACATCTGTCCAGGCCAGTGGTAAAAAGGAACGAGTAGCTGGTTTGATTGGCAGCAAGTGTTTGCTTAATTGTCATCTCAATGGTGTTAAAGTCCAGGTGTTGCAAGACAGTGGAGCACAGGTTAGTGTTGTGGGAAAGTCTTGGATTCAACAGATGCTACCAAGTGTTGAAATTAAGCCCATTGAGAGTCTATTGACTGACTGTGAGCTTCATGTTATGGCAGCTAATGGGACAGAGATACCGTTTGAGGGATGGGTCGACATTCTCTTGGAGATTCGGAGTGGCAATGGGGGTAAAGTAGCAAACAATGTGCCCATGCTTGTAAGTCAGAGTTATGTAGACTTTCCACTGCTTGGTTTTAATGTAATTGAGATAATCAAAGAAAGTGCAAAGAAGACAAATGGTGTCAGTCTATGTGATCTGCTGTCTAAGGCAATGAAGGTGCGGAGGAAAACCGCTGAATGTTTTGTCTCCACTGTTCAGGAAGTACAGGCGGTGCCAAGCATTAGGGTGGTAAGACTGGGTAAGATTGGAGTAAGGATTAACAGTGGACAGCTACAAGACGTGCGGTGTCGCATTAGGTCATTGCCTGAGGGAGAGACTGTGATGTTCGAACCGTGTCTTGAAAGTACTGTGCCAGAAGGCCTAGAGTTGTTTCCTGCCCTGTTGAATGTTCCTCATAGTGCCTCAAAGATAGTGCCAGTGCCCCTATATAATGCCACTCAGCATGACATCTACTTACCTCAGCGAACAGTACTTGGCACGCTGGAGCCAGTAGTGCACAGTAGGCCAGTCAATGCTGGGCCAATGTTTCAGAAACCTGTTAATCAAAAGCAACATCAAAGTCAATGCTCAGTGTATGTACCACTAATACTGGGAGTGTGCTGAAGAATTGTTGAAAGAAATGGCACCCACCTGTTGATCTATCTGCCAGCACCTCAACAGGAAATCGTTCGCCGCATGTTGTATGAGGAGTCTGATGTCTTTGCAGAAGATGATAGCGACATCAGTTGCATCCCTAACCTTAGATTGAAAATCAACTTTCAGACAACTGTGGTGGATATCCCCCTGGTCTGGGCCAAATGGACCGAGGGTCTTCCTCCACATTTTGATGCCTTCCGGAAAATAATAAGTCCTCACAGAGTCTGATGTAATCATGGTTGTTTGGTTTATTGCATATGGTGATCAATCACATACAGTAAACCAGGTTGGTCCGCGGAGCAACAGGTGTATATGCGGTATCTATACATTCACAAGCACTCCCCAATCACTCTGCCCTCCCCTCAGCCTGCATCCACCCTTTATGCCTTTTCTCACTTCTCCTATCCCAGACCACAGTTTCCAATTCCTCCCAGGCTCCTCCTTCAAGATCATCCCATTTTCCATTTAACACATCATTATTTAATTTTAAGCTGTTACATTTACCCTGCCTGGAAAGTCCCATAAACTCCATAATCATTAATTGTATATTATTTTTCAACATAACACTTCTGAAATTTCCCATTATTTCCACTCCACAACTATATGATTTTTAAGCATAATTAAATAATACACAGCATATATACCTGGAATATTACCATTATTTCCAGGCCCACGTTTAAGTAATAAAAAAGGTTAAGTAACTCAGTTAGCCAGACCGCGGTGCTGCAGACTGTAAGAAGGCATACAGATATCTATGTGCCATAAGCTACAAAGTAAGACCTTAAAACAAAGGGTTCGTGTAAGAACTAGGCCCCGTCTGGACACGGCCCAGGAGATGGGCCGCGAGAGCAAGACAAAGAAGAATTAAACCCCGCGAAGGGGGGCCGTTGGCTCAGCACTACTATGATGGGTAACTATGACAAACTGCAGTAAATCCACATACAGTTTGCAAGCATTTGCCAGTAGATGTCAGCTAGGCCAAAGCAGGCAATCAGCTGTTATTTTCTAGCTGTATGACTCCTAAAAGAAAATATAAAACTACAGTGGGATGCATATGTTAAAAGGAGGCAAAAACATGGGGGAGAAGATACAATAAGCGAAGGTGGCATGACTATGAGTCAGAGAAAGAAGATACAATAAGCGTGACTGTAAAAGAATAGGAGAAAGTGGCATGACTATGAAACCAGAGAAAAAAAGATACAATAAGCGTAGACCATAAACCAATAGGAGAAGTGAAGGGAGAGAAGATACAATAAGCGTAGACCATGAACCAATAGGAGAAGTTGGCATGACTATGGAACAGCAACATAGTGCACAAAGGTTCTGGGGTTACTTCCAGGGAGGGCCAATGCTGAAGGCAGTGTTCCTTCTCCAGCGTCACCCACTGTCCTGTAATAGCCCCCAAGATTACCCCCCTAGTGGTGTCTCACAATGGCCTACATGCAATGTTTATGACCCAGGGTAATCCCCAGCATTATTTAGGCATAGAATCACATCATATTACTTTTCAGTAGTAGTGCTTAATGCAAACAATATTTTCCACTATACAAAGTATAATAGGATACATATTTTTTAAGGCTAACATATTAGATTGTCTGGTTTCCTTATACACTTCCAGACCTCCATATGTACAGTAAAGATAAACAGCTAATGTAATATATCAATAACTTCAGTTAATATGTCAATAACTGTGGTTAAAATCAAAGGCTAACATCTGTTGGCAATGCTTATGATGTTTGCTGGCAATAACTTATTTCCACCATGTAACAAGCTTAATCGTACCACGTCAAGCTCCACTTTTCTCTGGGGGGGGGGGGGGGGGGGGGTGAAAGTGGCAATACTCATAATTTACATATGGGGTATACACTTTATCAAAAAATTTTCCACCACACAACCAAGTGGGAAGTGAGGGAAGTGAAGGAGTATGTACAGAATCTGTTGGATAGGGGTTGGATAAGAAAGTCAGAGTCTGCATATTCATCCCCAGTAGTGTGCGTCCGCAAGAAAGATAGTAGCTTACGTTTGTGCGTCGACTTTAGAGAACTGAATTGTATGACCATACCCGACAGACACCCATTACCTCACATACAGGACCTTTTAGACAGCTTGGGAGGCAATTCGTGATTCTCCATCCTAGACCAGGGGAGTGCATACCACCAAGGCTTTGTCAGTGAAGAATCCAGACACTTAACAGCGTTTAGCACACCTTGGGGCCTATATGAGTGGGTCCCCAGCTGCTTTTCAGAGGTGCATGGAAGAGGTTTTGGAGGGCATTAGAGATGAATCCTGTGTACCGTACTTGGATGATGTGCTTTGTTACTCAAAGACCTTTGAGGACCATACGAAAGCCTTAAGACAGGTCTTGTGTCACATGAGGGAACATGGCATTAAGCTTCATCCAAAGAAGTGTAAGATTTTTAAGAGACAAGTTAGATACATAGGACGTCTGGTGTCAGCAGAAGGAGTCCAGATAGATCCTCAAGATGTGGAAGCTGTAAGGGCTTTAAAAGAAAAGAAACTGTGCACTGTCGGAGATGTGCGGAAGTTGCTCGGCTTTTTAAGCTATTAACGATCCTTCATTCAAGACTTCTCTCCTCTTTCCAGGCCTTTGTTTGAACTTCTGAGCTTACCTGAAACAAGAGTGCAGATCATCAAGCTACAGTCTAGGGGAGCTAAGAGTCACCCCAAGCGGAAGGAACATGGTCAGCTTCACTCCAGAACACCTATTACCTGGACTGCCAAGCACCAGGAAGTTGTCTCAAAGCTCACTGACATGCTCACAAATCCACCCATTCTCACCTACCCCAACTTTGACTTACCATTTGTGTTGCACACAGATGCATCAAATGAAGGGTTAGGAGCTGTGCTCTATCAGCGTGAGAACAAGCTTCGTATCATTGGGTATGGGTCGAACACTTTGTCTCCAGCTGAATGAAACTATTATTTGCACTCTGGTAAACTCGAATTCTTGGCACTTAAATGGGCAATTTGTAACAAATTTCAAGATTATCTTTATTATGCACCTAATTTCATAGTCTACACAGATAATAACCCGTTGACGTATGTCCTTAGCACTGCCTGACTGAATGCTGTGGGACACAAGTGGGTGGGTGACTTGGCGGATTTTGACTTTGACGTCAAGTATCTGCCCGGACAGCTGAATGCAGATGCCGACACTCTGTCCAGATACCCTTTGAAGCTGGAAGATTATCTTGATGAGCACACAGAGATGGTGTCTCCTGGGACGGTGTCAGCAGTGTGGCAGGGAAGTAAGGTTGTGATGGACAATGATGTGCACTGGGTGGCTGCGCTTCAACTCAGTCATGACCAAGACATAGATGTGCCAATACAGAATGTGGCTGCTGTCACACCTGAAAACATTAAAGCTGCACAACAAGAAGACCCAGCCATTAAAGATGTGATGATGTGTAAACAGAGAGGACAGGTTCCTAATGACAAAAACAAAGAACTTATGACACCAGAGGCAGGAAGGCTGTTATATGAGTAGAATAAGTTGAGTGTGGAGAATGGAATACTCTACCAGACTAGTGGAAAGTACAAGCAATTAGTCCTCCCTGGAAAGCTATAGGCAGTGGTACTTAAGAACTTGCATGCTGAGATGGGACATGTTGGTGCAGATAAGGTTGTCCATTTAGCACGCGAACGGTTCTACTGGCCCTTTATGCAGCGGGAGATAGATGACTATGTGACCAAGAGGTGCACCTGCATAAAGCAAAAGCATCCTAATGTGCATCAGAAAGCTCCTATGGGCTCAATCACTTCAAGTGCCCCATTTGAGCTAGTCTGTGTGGATTACCTGCATTTAGAGACAAGTAAAGGGGATTATGAATATATTCTTGTCCTTGTCGACCACTTCACGCGCTTTGTCCAGGCATACCCAACAAAGAATAAATCTGGAAAAACAGCAGCAGAAAAGATTTTTCAAGATTTTATCCCCCGTTTTGGCTATCCAGAGAAGCTCCACCATGATCAAGGCCGTGAGTTTGAGAACACACTTTTCCGAAGGCTACAACAACTGTCAGGAATTGCTCACTCACAGACCATCCCGTATTACCCACAGGGGAACCCCGTGGAAAGGGTGAATAGGATGCTCCTTCAGATGTTGCGAACCCTGCATGAGGAAAAAAAGAGTGAATGGAAGGAACATTTCCCTCATATCGTGCATGCCTATAACTGCACAAGGCATGAGGCCACTGGCTATTCTCCATTTTTTCTCCACTATGGGCGAGCACCAAGATTGCCAATAGACTTGCTGTTTGGCCTGAAAACTGATAATGAGGCATTTGATTGTAAGAGTTTTGCAGAGAAGTGGGCTACCCTAATGCAAGAAGCTTACCAGATCGCAGCTCAAAACAGTCAGAAGTCCTTGTACTATGACAAGACAGTGAAAGGATCTACACTTCAAGCAGGCGACAGAGTTCTCGTGAGGAATCTTGCCGAAAGAGGAGGTCCAGGGAAATGACGTGCGTACTGGGAGAAGATGGTGTAACGTGTGGTGGATCGGATTGGAGATGGACCAGTGTATAAGGTGCAGCCAGAAACAGGAAGCAAGTCTCTCCGGGTACTACATCGCAATCTCCTGTTGCCAGTCAAAGACCTACCCCTTGAGAATGAACCTCTCAACCAAAGACTGCCTGTAAAAGAAAGACAAAAGAGACAGCAGCTGGTTCAAGACTCTGTAGAGCCGGTGACAGACAGTTCAGAAGAGGAAGACCTCGCTTGCAGTGCAGACCCCTTGGATGGAGTGCCATATTAGTTTCAGAAGAGGGTCATCCCATGGTGAGAACAGATTGCCCCAAGCTCCAGGATGCTCAACCAGCGCTTCGTCCAACAGCCAGTGAGTTTTGTCCTGCTAAGACTCATCAAGAACAGCCAACAGCAGAAACTGATGAACTTGATAGACCAGATCGTGAGGAAGTGTCTGAGGTACGTGACTTTGAGATGCAAGATGAGGAAAGAGTATCTGATGATGGAAGAAAAGAGACTGAAGGAGAGAATGATGTAGATCAGAGAGAGGGAGTGAGAAGATCAAGTAGGGCTGTGCGGCCAAAAGAAACGTTGACATATGAGACACTAGGTCAACCAGTATACAGACCGTGTAGAGTTGAGGCCAATGCCATTATGTCCACTCCTGACTACCCTTTTCCAATAGTACCTAGCTTCACACCATGCTATACCCCTCCAGTATACTGTCCTTGTAGTGTACAACACCAGCTTCCTAGTAATAGCTACAGTTACACTTATTGATTTTGATTGACTGTTACACTTATTGAGTTTAAGAGTTTTGGGAAGATGTAGAACTTAGAGAAAAACAAGAGAAAACTGTCGGGAGACAGCTTTTAAGTGGGGGAGAATGTAGAGGAGTGCATTCTTGCCTCACACACATACAGATAATAACACAAGGAAGACTCATACACAGTAGTTCATTAACTTTACTAAAATTTCCATTCGATAAAACCATGTTAAAAGGGTGTCCAAGAGAGAAGACTATGATAATTTTGCTATTTGTCATTATGATCTGTGATTTCACTGTTATCCATTAGCATAGTGTTTTGACATGAAGATCCAGGTCCGTAGAGGGCGCTCCGAGAGTGGTGGGATAGGGAAATGGATGGTGACTTGCTTGCAGAATAAACTGCGAGAGAAAGCCAACGCCACGAATTTGACTGTGTCTTGTTTAATCCCATCACAGGTCTGTCAAAATACATATTTTTGTTAAGGTAAGTTGTTGGTTTAAACATCAATGATGTATTGAAGACTTATATTAGAGGAGCCTTTAGGAGGCTTGGTTATGTCAAGATGATATTGCTATGCATGGTGATAAAGATTACTAAAAGTGTCATAATGAAGTGAATGCATTAATCTTATGCCTAAAAAAGCTATGTTTAACAGTATGAGAAGTAACTACACTGAAAATGATCTTATTGCAGTTTCATTGATTTAAAAGTAAGCACACTGGAGATGGATTTATTATTGTTTAATTGATTTGGTACAATCTATTTCATTGGTTTTGATATATTCTATGCTTTATATTAGTCATGTTATTTGTATCTGAGACTGATAGCAAATGTTTTGTTTCACCTCAGTATTCTTTTCAAAACTGTATCAGTGTGAAGAGTCACATTGTGTCATTATGGGAATGAGTTACAGTTTTAAATGGACAGGTTGTCATGTAAAGTGAATAGTTATGTCTGGAACACTGCATTTTTGAGAATTCATAATTCATTAAGAAGTGATCATTCTTATGATTCATATTGAAAAGCAGAATAAACTGCGAGAGAAAGGCAACGCCACAAATTTGACTGTGTCTCATTTAATCCCATCACAGGGATAAATGTTGCAGATCCACGCTCGCACCCGGGCATGGTATTAACACTGATCACCCAATGGTACATGTGCCACTGGGCAGCAAGTATGCCAAATGTGTTTTCGACAATCATCCTTGCCCGTGAGGAGGCTGGTGCCAGGAAAGGGCCTCATCAGATTTCTGCGAAGAGGAAAGGCCTCGTCAGCAACAAACACATGAGGCTGGGCCCCAGGCAGGGGTTTGTCTGCAGGTAAGCCCAGTGCGCCCTGGCAACCTCTTCCACTATGTGAGAGATTGTGTTATGCCCCACATGGTACCTGAAGGCGATGCTGCGTTACAAGTCCCCTGTAGCGAGGTACTGCAAACAAATCGCAAGCCGTTCAGAAGGTCCAATTGCTGAATGCAAATGGGTGTCCTGTTTTGATATGCGAGGTCCAACCTTCTCTAAGAGCTCGTCGAACTGAGCCTTGTCCAGCCTGTAATATTTTGCCGGAATCTCTCCTCATCCAGCTGCAACTCCTGCACAAGCCGGTGGAACTCGCCTTGTTGAAGACGGGCCTGAAGAATTCTATGCACCCAGATGGAGCGATGGCGCTTCTATAGCAAGTACACTGGCGCAACACTCAAGAGCATACTCCGATTCATTTTGCCATCAAAAGACAAAGCAACCGGCTGCCATTCATTTTCAATGAGAGTTCGCGATTTACAGCGACAAGAGACAAGTGCCCATTGCAAAGCCAACTAGGTGGGGCTAAAATAGACCAGACTCGAGGTCTGGTTATCGTGGCAGTACGCACAGAGATATAGCCTAAATAAAAAACATTCGTGTAATTAATAAGTAGACAATGATACAGGTTGGTTTTGTTTTTAAGGAACTATACCCATATGTTCCTCAAATAAAAAGACTTTGGTATACAGCCATGCATCGCTTAACGTCCACGATACGTTCTGTGAAATAGGACGTTATGTGATTTGGATGTTGTGCAAACACCATACTATACACTTAGCAAACCTATATGGAATAGACACGAGATTGGATGCCGCTGCTTACGAGTCGAAGCATACACTGTTATACGGCAAACTTTTTAATTGTAAGTATGCAAAGTTCACATCGATAGAAAGTACAGTACATAGGTGACATAAGACATTAGCATAGGCGTTTATTATGACTATCAAGACATATGTATTATACGGTATACTATGTACTGTACCATTATATGCCTGGCAGCGCAATCTCTTTATTTCCATGAGACATAAAGATGTGTTGCGTGCGGGAAGTATTGCCTTCACTACGTCCGGTTATGTCTGCCACGTCCCGTTCTGCGATCGGGATTTTTATACTTTATTATAACCTTATGGGACTCCAGACGTATATGGCCTGTGGCCTTTTCTTTAGTGATTTTCACAATTTCCAGTGACTCTGCATTTGTAAATTTGTGTTTCCTTTAGAGCTTTTTAAACATCTCTCCAAATATGGAAAGCTGCTATATAGTATTTCATATCTCATTCTTATCGAATCGATATCGAATCGCAATCGAACTGAATCGGATTGAATCGAATCGTTAGCTTGTGAATCGGAATCGAATCAAATTGGGGCATCTGTGCCAATGCCCAGCCCTAGTATGTGGCATTAACACCTATTTTCTCATCTATTTAGGTATTGTTGCTTATAATATCAGTTAAGCAAAGAGCCCACACTAAAACGAACACCCACGCAATTGCACCTACCATTTCTCCACTTAAGGAGAAGAATAGCCTTTATCCATATGTTTCTATAGCCAGTCTCCCTGTGAGTTTATACAGAGTAGAAATTAGGGATGTACCCGAATCTGAATACATTATTTGGGAAAGCACACATCGAATACGTTATTCGGGAAAGCACAAATAATGCCATGGAAACGGATATTTCTTCCACCCGAAGTTATTCGGGAAAAAAGCCATGATTGACATGTCTGTGCGTCAGCCATTATGTTTCTTCAAATCGATTCATATCATTGTGGATGGCCACAAGATAAAAATGCCCATTCTTTTTGCAACACAGGCCTTTGATTTCGCTAACTAGTCGTTTCAATTACTACACATTATTGAAAAGTGATCGCTATATTCTGTAGTTGCCCCCACCGAGTCAGGTGCGGGAGCTAGCGAGAGAAAAGCCTGGTGTGGCAGCTGGATTACACCCGCAACCTATACATCAAAATTAAGTTTAGAACCTGTAGTTTTTAGCTGTATGTGTTAATCTCCTCCATTTAAAAAAAACCCAGTCGAAAGTCATTTCATTTACTACATATTATTGAAAAGTGATCGCTATATTCTGTAGTCGCCCCCACCAAGTCGGTGCAAAGCAGGCAGCGCGCTGAGAGCTGACGTTCCCGGATATCACTCAGGGAAACTTGCATCGAGGAGGAGGAGGCGTCATGTGCGGGAGCTAGCGACACAGAAGCCTGGTGTGGCAGCTGGATTTCTTTCAAACCCCCGCAACCTATACATCAATCTTTCGATTTATAAAACTTTTTTTTTTCAGTTTCTGAAACAGAAGCAGGCTTCAGACAGTTCATAAAACTTAGTTTAGTTAAAAATATATAAGAGAGAGAGAGAGAGAGAGAGAGAGAGAGAGAGATGAAAAGTACAGTATGAGGGTGTGGAAAGATACTTCATAATTAATTATATGCCAATATCAAATCAAGTTGATGCTGTGAAGACACAAAAATTCCATTGTCAATGAATTAGGTTAGAAAATATAACATTTGCCCGCTTTAATGTGACTTCCGGTATAAACCACACCCACTTTCGGTCTACTATTGGAATACAGATACAGAGACAGACAATTTTCTTGGTGGAACAGATACACATAATGACGTCTCTGTACACCTCTAGTAGTACACCTCTACATGTTGTTGTAAAGTGACTGTCAATGCTACAAACATGCACACTACAGAACATGTATGCTACAATGCATGTCTTGCCATAAAGACATTAAAAGTACCTCTAGATTAGGGCATAACTTAACTGGCATTCTGTTGTGGTTGGTGTTTTTTTTTTGTGGTTGTGCTGTCATGAGGACTGCTCTGTATCACAACTCAAATTTTTCCTCTCTCTCCACATATGGTGAAGGAGCAGGGGAAATGGCCAAAATTACTGCACAGAGAGCATAAGTAGACCATGTGAATATAAGACAGTGATATTTCTGATTTTGACTGTTCTCTGGACGCCTCTGTGAATTTGCACTCTGTCTGTCTCTGTTGTCTGCCCTTCTTGCTCATTAATCTCCCTTGCTTGTAAGTCTGCCCTCTTCCCCACTGCCCTTAACGCTGTCAGCTGGGCACCTGGTCAGCCAGTAAATCACCGGAACAGCTTTTGGATATCCAAGGCAGTAAAGTGCCACACCTATGCTAAATATTCACTATACCTCTCTGGAAGATCATGGGTATCAAACACTATCAGTGCAGATTAACCTTTGCAGGCATTTTTTGTCAGAAAAAAACTATAAATACATGTGCCAATTAGACAACTACAGAAAAACAGTCGCATACTAAGACTGTGTCCATACATTCTTTGTTTATTGAAGGTTATTTTGATTTGCAAAGCACGAAAAAAAAATTGTCACTCTTTGAATCATTATAATGGTTTTCTTTGATGGTCTCATCTTTGAATTTACCAATTAACTTTGAAGATGTTTTGTGTGATACCATTTAATTTTTTCCATTACCATAAATTCAACTCAGTTCAAGCCTTATAAAAAATAAACTAAATAATTTTAAGGACATTGATGATAATGAGTGAATATTTTAAAAGATTCACTCGTATGTGCACAACATACTCTTAAGTGGCCTTGTCTTATTTAGTTTTAGTTCACCCAAGTAACTAAGTCAGGCTGACAGGCTAAAAGGCCAAAGTGTGCAACATGAATCTGAAACAAGGAAGAACTTTCGTTCTTCTTAAATCAATGTTCTGTCACAAATTCAAGGGTTCCCTGTGCTTTCGTTAAGATATATATACACTATATGGACAAAAGTATTCGGACGCCTGACCATTACATTGTAATGACATTGTATTCAAATACATATACTTTAATATGGAGTTGGTCTCCCTTTTGCAGTTATAACAGCTTCCACTCTTCTTGGAAGGCTTGGAAGGCACAAGATTTTGGAGTGTTTCTGTGGGAATTTGTGCCCATTCATTCTGTAGAGTATTTATGAGGTCAGGCACTGACGTTGGACGAGAAGGCCTGGCTCGCAATCTCCGTTCCAGTTCATCCCAAAGGTGCTCGATGGGGTTGAGGTCAGGGCTCTGTGCGGGCCAGTCAAGTTCTTCCACACCGAGCTCATCAAACCATGGGCCCTATCTTACACCCGACGCATGGCAGCTGGCGCAGCGTCACAGTTGTCTTTGCTAGCTGACAGGCAGCGCATTGTCAGTTTTTGCATCATGCGCTCACGCCGTCAAAATAGCAGGTGAACATGCGCGGCCTTAGGCATGGTCAGGCTGCATGATCATACACCCTGCTTCTGTCATACAACAACAAGCAATAGCACACATCCATGCAAAATATAACAAATTAGATTACAATGGAACACATCGTTTTGGGATAAATGAAGATATGAAAAAATGTATGTCACAATGAGTAGTTATAATAATCAGGTATTCACAGATACGGGAGATTAGAAAAATTAGGTAGGTAGACCTATTTAAAAAAAAAAATTTAATTCTTTCACCAATAGCAGCAAGACCATGGGTATTTAATGACATGTGTCACAATGGAGCCATCAGTCAATAACCAGGAAATTAAATCTGACGGATCAACACTGACGGCTACTTTAGGCTACACCAACACAAGACCATGTAAGTTTATTAAAACACCTTGAACTCTTCAGTTAAATATCTTTGCATTTGCTCATATGTTGACGATTTGCGCAGCCGAATGGAGTATCTGAGGGCACAGACAATTTTAAGACGGCAAAGGCAGAGGGTTCACCGGCCGAGACATTCCTATCTGTCTCTCAGTGAGGAGAAATGTAGGCGTAAGCTGCGCCAATCTCGCCAGGCTGTGACAGACATCTGTCATCTCCTGGCAGACGATCTGTGAACTAATGCATTCTGTCCCTATGCCCTTCTTGTTGCTGTTAAAGTAACTGCTGCACTGCAAGTCTATGCTAGTGGGTCATTCCAACATCCCCTGAGTTCAACTGGAGGCATATCACAATCTGCCATAAGTTCGGCCGTACATGCAGTTACCTCAGGTCTAGTCCGACATGCTAGTGAATACATTCAATTTCCCATGACACCTGACAGCCAGAAGCGGGTTAAACAGGAGTTCTGGGCGATGAGTGGGTTCCCTGGCATCCTCGGTGCTATAGACTGCACTCATGTGCAACTATGTGCACCATCTGAAAATGCACTGATTTATGTCAACCACAAGGGGACCCACTCAATTAACATACAGGTGATTTGCGATGCTGCATGTCGAATCACCCATGTGTTTGCAAATTACCCTGGCTCAAGTCATGACTCCTTCATACTGGGCAATTCTGTCATTCCTACAGTCTTCCAGAGGAATCCTCCCCTGGAGGGGTGGCTGTTAGGGGACAATGGCTACCCATTAAAGACATGGCTGATTACACCATACATCATGCCAACAACAGTGCGTGAATTGTCCTTTAATTGCAAACACGCAAAAGCACGCACTGTCATAGAAAGAACATTTGGGTTGCTGAAAATGCGCTTCAGATGTTTGGATAAGTCAGGTGGCACATTACAGTACAGCCCTCAGAAAGTCAGAGCATTCTTTGTGGCATGTTGTGTGTTGCATAACATTGCCATAGACCATAGATGTCACCTGGACTTAGATGAGGGAACATTACAGGACTTTCAAAGACGTGAGGCTGAATTGCATGTGCTGATGCCAATGGACCCAAATGCACCAGCAGCAGCACGGGAGAGGAGAGATCAGCTGGCAGAACAGCTTCATCATCTGTAGCCTCATAGGCATAGTTTTTTTATTTATTAACAGAATGTTTTTAGGTTTAACACTTGAAATATTACCATGAATATGATTCACCGTTTTTTTTTTCCATCATGAGGCTAAAACACTGGCAAAACTTTTCTTTCATACATCTTTATTCTTTTTCAGAGAAAAAAAAAAGATCAACTGATGACTGAAAAAAATTTGCGCCATTGAAATAGCAGTCTGCCATTGATCAAGCGCCTGGCTTTTAAAGGGAATGACAGATGACAATCTGATTGGTTCTTTGCATGTCACGCCCGAAACACACCTCTGATTAATTAGGTAGAGTAGTCCAACCCTCTTGGAGCAATGCGCTGGCGCTTGGCGCGTTTTTTCTGCCGTCAAAATAGCAAAACGCACCAGACCACACCCACAATGACAGTGCGCGTCACGCCACTGACTATGCACCTTAGATCATTAAAATAGGGCCCCATGTCTTTATAGTCCTTGCTTTGTGCACTGGGGCACAGTCATGTTGGAATAGAAAAGGGCCTTCCCCAAACTGTTGCCACAAAGTTGGAAGCATATCATTGTCCAAAATGTCTTGGTATGCTGAAGCATTAAGATTGCCTTTCACTGGAGATAAGGGGCCTAGCCCAAACCCTGAAAAACAGGTGTGGCCAAATACTTTTGTCCATATAGCGTGTGTATATATATATATATATATATATATATATATATATATATATATATATATAATACATATATGTGTGTGAGCACTTCTAAAATGTAATTTAAAATAAATGTGCACAGTGCTTCAGCTCCTACCCATTCCATATAGTGGCTTTATAATTCTCCCCCTGTCCTTTTAATTCCTCCCCTTTGTGAGAGTGGCAAGGTCAATTGAAATGAGGTGGGGGGGGGGACGCGGTCACACTGTGACATTTCCTTTGTGAAGTGCAGAAGGGCTTGCCGGCAAAATGAAAAGTTTTCGCTTGTCGAACACAACGCCCACGAAAGGCCTGAATTGATGCCTGTATGGGAGATTACTGTCCTCATTCAGGCAAGCTGTTCTTTGGATGGTGACCCTTTCGCACACTCACTCCCTGCTGCCAGCAGAGCAGAGGTGCCAGGTTGTGTGACTCGTTAATCAGATTTAAATGCAAATTGCTGGCAACGCTGTGGGAGCTCCAGAGTGATAACCTTTTTGGAACGCTGTAATGCTGGAGAGAGGATGAACACAAAGTGCCCCAAAACACTACCTTATCAGATACCTTATTTAGATAAAAACTCTGTACAGCGGTTTATATAACACGAATGTGTTCACGTGCTGAACTTCATTCAGAACCAAGAGAAATGACATTAACCTTACTGATGTAAGTAAATGTGGCAACAGTGGATTGATATGCAAAGGGGTCAGTGATCATTGGCAGGTTTCTGTTGAGCAGGTGCACTTCGCATAAGTGTTGTTGACTATTGCCTGGTTGGTGACAAGATGCATTTAACTCTCCAACAGGTAGAATGCTCCATATTTTCTTTCCTACACCATAATCTTTGGAAATGACACAACTTCCAACTGAAGAAAAAAAAATATTAAAAATAGTGGCCACCACATTGCTTGATGCAATTTAATGTGTAGTTTATGTGCAGTATTTTTTTAGAAGGAGTTGATGTTTCCCGTGATGTGCAGCGTGCCGGCTGAGCCAGAAGCTGGGGGTAAGGCTCTTCTTCCTCACTCAACTGGCAGAGAATGACTTACTGCTGTTTGCAAAAGCTATTTCTTCTGGCCCCAAGGCCCCTAACAACAGGGCTACAGCATCTTAATACTGACTCCTCATTGGGGGCATGCTGCTCCTGCACAGCCACAGCTCAGCTCCTCTGCCAAAGTGCAAAAAAAGATGCACCAGTGGAAATGACACCATCACCACACTCCAGGTTGCCAACTGTCAGTTTAGGGGTTGTCTCTCTTGTGATTTTTACTGTATTTTTTATGTTCACAGCAGCCAAGTGAAGTTTCATCCACCTTCTGCACCTATTTGCTTTTCTATTTTCTTCTGAGATAAAATTTTGATAATCCCCATGATGACCCCTCCTCCTGATCTCGATTTTGCTGATGCTTTGTGTGTACATAACAAATGTCAATACCTGTGTTGAGTGTGGCTGGGTGGCTGGGCTCACTGATGAAACTGCAAAACTCTTTGAAGATATTTCAAACTATCAGTTATTTTATAGCAGTTCCATGCCAAATGTATTGAATACATGCAGCTATGTAGTAAAAGCAGTTATAAGTGCTCATCACTCAAACATTAATCTGCCATCAAATTGTGTAGTGGTTATATGAGAACCTAAAATCACAACTCTTTGTCTGTTAAATACTAAACATACAATATGCAATATATACTTAGTATTTGACAGCAATAAAGTAAAAACACTCAGCTAATTATTCCATCCTATTTGGACACTATGTAAGGTAAGGAAGTAGTTTAGAGACTATTCAGAACTGTTCAGTGGCATTTTTACATCCTTACTGTCATGCATGTTCAAGGAAATAAAACTTGAGGATGACATGACAGCTTTCTGTGGATGGACATTGAGATGGTGAGCTACAAGTGAGTAGATGGGGTCAATGTTAGAGGGATAGGGGGAGTCAGGGGGAAGCCTCCACTTAAACGTCAAATTGCCTCAAGGCAGTCTTTTTTGGAAAGGGGAAGGGAAAGCTAAATCCACAGCTTTACTGCCCAGTGAACAGCAAGCAGTCACTTTTCTGACATATTACCTGTAGGGGTCAATGACTGAAGGAAAGGAGGTTGCACTTATTAGGTGGCAAGCCATTAAAATCCCCTCCCCTCTGATGGTGAACTCACAGAAAAGGTGCTCAGATGTAAGCTTGCGTGCTTCTTTGGAAGGCCATGGATTATTGTGTTACCTATACAATATGACCTTAAACCAAAGAGCTGCATGACATACAGATTTCTCTGTGGTGTTTCTGTCCTAAATGCGTAATCAGACCCTAACATTTTTCTTAGAGCCTCTTACCACAGGGACCATGGCAATAAAGATTCAGGAAGAGAGGACAATTCTGTTATAATAATAAAATTAAAAAGCACTAACATTCCATGATAACTTTGAATACACATGTGTGATGTACATTATACATACATGAATGTAATTGAATGTGAATGTGTTAGAATGTGATAAGTTGGAAACAAAGACACAGACCAAGCCAGTGGGTTGACAAGGCCAATGCACAAGTGGTTATTAGATCTATATGTAGTAGCTGAGGTAAAAATGTCTTCATGCAGAGTGAGTTGAATTAATTCAAGGTGCTGTTTGAAAGAAATAGGGCATGGATGGAGGGTTGGTTTCATTTTCTCACAGTTGTTCACATTTTTGTGAGATATTTCCTTCATCTGCTGGAGAACTGACTGGAAGCCTCATTTTAGTCTAAATTAAAATGTGTTTTATTTTTCCTTTCCCAATAGAACAATTTTTAGTTTGTTTCAGCTGCCGTCAAACCCATGCAAAAGAAACATACATTAAAGCAATATTAAGTAAACATTATGCATGACCTCATTAAGCCATTTTGAATGCAAATGAATTTGAACTTTTGAATTTGAATTTTGATGTCATTTTGATGTCATTGATGTCAGTTGGGTTCTGCACCATCAAGAGTGAAGAGTTGAGATGCATTATAAAGACCCAGTGTCTTCCGCAAGCCAATGGTGTCTTCTACACAGCAGAGAGGCCAGGCTTAGTGTTTCCCCCCATAAATAACATGTAGAGGTTTATAAAAATGAAAAGAATATAAATGTGCAGACTGTGCACCAGGCTAGAATATCTCTCCACCTCCCACTTCCCCCTCTGTCCCTCCCTCCTCTTTTTCTTTAATATTCAAGATTCAAGATTAACTTTATTGTCCCACACTGTGGGAAATTTGGCTTGGGCTTCCACCCTTAAATGCTTCCATTCCTTAAATGACTGAAGATCCATCCAGGAAGCTTCCTCAGGACAAGTATCCAAATCTCATTACATTGAAAGTGCTAGTTGGAATACATTAATGTTGGCATTTACATTAACATGACATTGCATTGCTCCTGCTTTTTGTGTCTATATATTTTTTTTTACATAGACATTAGTGCATCTACTTTGCATATGGATTAATTCATCATCAGTGTCCAGGAGCTAGTAAGTGCAACCATTTTTTTGCTATCTAGTGCCTAGTATAGTTTCTCTTGCTATCTAGCATCCCTATTTGCTGCCTGTTGTGCTGTGTTGTGCTTGTAGCGTTTCTCCTTGGCTTGTGTCAGTACCTTAAGATGTTTTGCTTGTTAAATCCGTGTAGGTAATTTATCTTAGCTAATTGCTCTGTATTTAGACCGATTCCATTGTGCTAGCAGACTGGTTGCTGTCAAGTTGCTCTGTTGACATCACGTGACTTAATGAATCAGTCAGTAGTTTCAGAGCTATTCACACTCGGGAAAGGGCTGAAGCTCTCGTTGAAGCTAGCGTCTGTAGCCATGTTAGCATTAGGCTCTGTACTTAAGGGCTAGCAGGGCAAAGCGGCAGCTTTAAGCAGCAGCTTTGAGCTTCATCTATCTCAGCCTCGTCACACGAAGACTTGGTTGCACTAAGACAAGGAAGTCTATCTGCTGGAGTCCATCAAGGAAGGACAGAGAATAAGCCCAGCCCCTGATAAGTATCCTCTGTCGTTCGCTCTTTGTACTTGTTTTTATCTGCTGGTCACGCTGTCTTTGCCTTTTCCCTCTCCGTATGTATCAATCTGTTTGCTTATGTATCAATTGTTTTCAATATGTATCACCCTATTACCACCGTGATCACTTCACGGCTGCAGTGGCATTGCAAAAAAACAATGTATTTTGCATGCCACAAAACAGAGAAGTAACCCCAATCGACTGTCCAGAAAGCCGATTTTATTTTCTCTTATGTGCTCTCTCTTAACTTACACTTCCTCTCACTTACACAAACCTGGATCACCTCAGAGAACACAGCCACACTGGCAACCCTCTCAACTGCATTCTCAGTCTCCCATTCACCGCGGAGCACAGGTAGAGGAGGGGGAACTGGACTTCTGCTGCACAACAGCTGGTGTTTCTCTATAATCCCAGAGGTGACAAGCTACTCCTCGTTTGAGTACCATGCAGTGTCCATCTCCCACCCCACTGACCTGTACATCATTGTGGTGCACAGACTGCCAGGACCACTTAGAGCATTCCTTGAAGAGGCAGACACGCTCCTAAGTGTACTGCAAAGAAATGAAGTACCAGCAATTCTGCTTGGCGACTTCAACATCCCGCTGGACAGCCCACAAACTGAGGACCTGACTTCACTACTGTCATTGTTTGACTTCTCATTTGTGCCATCCCTCCCACACACTCACACACACACACAAAGCAGGTAATCATCTTGATCTTGTTTTTACCAGAAATACTCCGGTACATAATGTGAATGTCTCTCCTCTGCATGCCTCTGACCACTTTTTCCTATCTTTTACTGCTCTCCTACAACCCCAGTTGCAACCTAGCTGCACCCTATGCTGTAACCAATAAGCTTCTAACTTCTACTTTTTCTGATAAAGCCTGTGCATCTCTCCCTGATCTAACACAATTTTCCCAACTAACGACTACCTTAGCTACTAACACCCTGTCCTCTCATCTCAAAGATACACTTGATGCCCTTTTCCCTGTGTTCTTACACCCCCTGCAGTTCCAGTCCTGCTCCATGGATAACTGATGTGCTGCATGAATCCAGATCCACCCTGAGAACTGCAGAGAGGAAATGGAAGAAAGGTGGTCAAGAGAGCAAACTCTCAGCCTATAGATCTCTCCTAGTGGACCTACACCAGAACACTTGGAGAGGTCATAACAGTGCATGGCCTGTTGTATCATTCATATGCAGATGATACCCAACTGTTCATTTCCTTCTACCCCGAGATGGATATCACCCTCAAAGTCTCAGCATGTCTCATGGACATCTTGGGCTGGATGAACAAACATCAGCTCAAGCTGAACATTGATTAGACTGAGATAGTCCATGTCCCAGCGTTCATGACTCCTCCAAGGAACCTCTCAGTTTGCGTGGACAATGCAGATGTAATGGCAACCACAGCTGCCAAAAATCTAGGGGTAACTTATTCTTCAAAGAGCATAATTGCAGCCACAACCAGGATCTGCAGATTCCTGTTATTCAACATAAGGAAGATCAGACCTTACCTCTCAGAATACTCAGCCTAAATGGTGATCCAGACCCTCATTCTGTCACGTCTGGACTACTGCAACTTGCTGCTTTCCGGCCTCCCAGCATATGTCATCCAAACACTGCAGCTCATCCAGAATGCGCAGCCCGATTGACGTTCAAACTCCCATGTAACACCTCTCCTTGAGTCCCTCCCATGGCTACCAGTTGCAGCAAGGATCAAATTCAAGACCTTGTTACTAACATTTAAGGGACTTAATGGATCAGCCCTGCCAATACATACAGGACATGATAAAATCCTACAAGCCTGCAAGAGTGCTGCGCTCTGCTACCTCGGGTTACCTCCATATCCCGAAATACAAGGGCAGCATCTCTCGAACCCGCGTCTTCCCAGTACTGGCTGCACTCTGGAGGAATGAGCTTCCTGTCCAGATTCAGACAACAGACTCCCTGGACGCTTTTAAGAAAAAACTTGAAACTCATCTGTTCAAGCTATATCTGTAGCCTACCTTCCCCCTATGTATGTTTTCTGTCCTATCGATTGTTATGTTTGTTATGTATTTTTATGTAAAAAAAAACAACTCCACACTAGCCTAGCACTTAACTTTGGATTGTATGGTGCGTTTCCACCAAGCAGTACAGTACAGCTCGGTTCGTTACGTAACGGTTTGGTATGGTAAACCCTGGTACGGCTTGTGTCTCCACTGCCAACCGTACCCTACTTAATAGGTGGGGCGTATGCTGGATGGCGATTGCTGCGTCAGCTAGGTAAGTAGCGTGACATCTTAAAAGTGCGCGAAGAACGCAACACAGCAGAGATGATAATGAACTTTTGTGTTTGTATTAGGGCTGTCATTATCAAGTTTGACTACAACTTCCTTCCGTAATTCCAGCGCGGATATTTACAGGCTGAATTACTGAAAGGCGTGGCAAACGCAGATGTGCTGAAAGACAAATTTCGTTTTAACCCTTTCGCATGTAACTTATTTGTTATGGTATGTAGCAGGCATGTTACCTTATATGGTTCGTTATGTTTTCATTTGCGTTATTAAGATTCTTATAGATTTCAGTTAGCATTTGCTATATTTTTAGAGTTAAATCGCTGTTTCCTCAAAGTCAAAATTAGCTAGAATTTCTCCAATCTAGTGTTCTAATCGCACCAGTTTTAGCATATGCACTAAATGGCTAATCACACTGGTGTGACCGTACACGCGAAAGGGTTAAAACGAAATTTGCCATTCAGCACATCTGCGTTTGCCACACCTTTCAGTAATTCAGGCAGGTAAATATCCGCGCTGGAATTACGGAAGATGTCAGTGCTCCGCCTCCTTAGCTGTCGTGCTTTTGTTTTCCTTGTGTTTTTCCTGCCCCGCTCCCCGCCCGGTCTCCGCCCGCCTGATTGCCTGCACACCTGCTTTCCATCCCCTCGTCAGCCTTGCCCTATATGTTCCCTGCTTTTCCCTGTCCGGTTGCTAGTTCGTCACAGTGTTTTTCGCCTGTTTCGTCCCCGCGTTTGCTTTATGCTTCTGTCTGCCTGTTTTCCGTTTCTCGACCCTGCTTGTACCCTGACCTCGTTTTTGCCTGCCTCCTTGCCTCGTTCGCTTGATTGCCTGCCTGTCCGGTTCCCCGACCTTGCCTGCTCCGATTTCCCGATCCTCGCTTTGTCCACGGACTGTCTCCCGGTTTTCGACCCTGCTTGTTTTCGGATTAGCGCTTTGCCTGACGATTCCATTAAAGACGCACGGAACCCGACGCTCCCGTGGTCCGCGCCTGAGTCCCTGCCTGAGCCCCGACAGTACGAACTAGCCACCATGGACTCAGCGGACCTACCCCAGCTGCGGGCTGCACTGGAGCTGCAGGGCGCGTTGTTGGGGGGGCACCAATCCCAGCTGGGAGCCATCGGCCGGTCCCTGGAGGGCCTCGCTGCCAGCCTCGCCAGCGTCACGTCCCAGCTGCAACAGCTGCAGCTGAGCCAGGGTAATCGCCTCTCGCCGCCTGCGGCAGCTCCCCCACCAGTTTCACCAGTACCCCCGAGCCGGGAGCCCCGTCTGCCTCCTCCCGAGTCATACGCGGGAGATCCAGGAACCTGTCGGTCGTTCCTCTCCCAGTGCTCCCTGGTTTTCGAACTGCAGCCCTCCACGTTTCCCTTGGACCGGGCGAGGATCGCTTACGTCGTTACCCTGCTGACGGGACGTGCCAGGGAGTGGGGCACTGCGGTCTGGGACGCCGGCGTCTCTTTCTGCCAGTCCTTCACAGCCTTTGCTGAGGAGATGAGGAAGGTCTTCGACCGATCCAGACACGGTCGCGAGGCTGCAAGGGAGATGCTCAGGATTCGCCAGGGGCGCTGGTCAGTGTCGGACTTTGCGATAGACTTTCGCACTCTCGCTGCCACCAGTGGCTGGAATACAGCGGCGCAGTACGACGCCTTTCTTCACGGCCTTTCGGAGTCCATCAAGGACGAGCTGGCCACTCGGGAACTGCCGGCCAGCTTTGACGCCCTGGTGGATCTGGCCATCCGTGTCGACCAGCGCCTGTCGCAGCGGTGCCGGGAGAGAGGAGCCAGTGGATTGCTGAGCCCCTTCAAAGAACTGCCCGCACCGGTTGCGCGTAGCCCCGCCATTCTGCCGCCTACTTCCCCGGAGCCGATGCAAGTAGACCGCACTCGCATGACTCGCCTGTCCCCTGCCGAGCGACAGAGGAGGATTAGCGCCGGAGCCTGCCTGTACTGCGGTCAGCCAGGGCATTTCGTGGCGACCTGCCCTGTTAAAAGCCAGCGCTCACCCGTAGCAGGGGGAGTACAGGTGAGCGTGACCCCTTTAAGCCAGTCCCCTGAGATCCGCCCCCTGTTTTCGGCCACTCTGCTCATCGGGGGTCGTTCCCATGCTGTCTCTGTTTTAATCGATTCGGGGGCTGATGGGAGTTTCATTGATGCCGGCTTGGCGGCCCGATTGCAGCTACCCCGTATCCCGCTGCACTCGCCGCTAGAAGCCCACGCCATCACCGGGGCCCCTCTGGTCCGCATCACCCACGCTACCCCCCCCTGTGAGCTTCCTCATCTCCGGCAACCATCGCGAAGAGATCGTGTTGCACGTGCTAGACACCCCACAAGCTTCCGTGGTCCTGGGCCATCCCTGGCTAGCTCAGCACAACCCCCACGTTGACTGGCAGGGCAACAAGATTCTGGGTTGGAGCCCGTTCTGCCATTCTCACTGTCTTCGCGATGCTCTGACTCCGATGTCACCTGACGCCGCCGCACCCGAGGAATTCCCGGACCTGTCAGCAGTGCCGCTGGAGTACCTGGACTTGAAGCCAGTCTTCAGTAAGTCCCGCGCCACCCCGCTTCCTCCGCATCGCCCCTACGACTGTGCGATTGATCTCCTGCCCAGCTCCTCACCCCCGAGGGGGCGCCTGTACTCCCTGTCTCCGCCGGAGAGGAAGGCCATGGATCGCTACATCCGGGAGTCCCTAGCCACCGGGATCATCCGCCCATCCTCCTCGCCTGCCGGGGCGGGGTTTTTCTTCGTCGGTAAGAAGGACGGCTCTCTCCGTCCCTGCATTGATTACCGGGGTCTCAATGCCATCACCGTTAAGAATCGCTACCCCCTACCGCTCCTGTCCGCTGCTTTTGAGTCGTTGCAAGGGGCCACCGTCTTCACCAAACTCGACCTCCGCAACGCTTACCACCTGGTCCGTATCCGTGAGGGAGACGAGTGGAAGACTGCCTTCAACACTCCATCCGGGCACTATGAATATTTGGTCATGCCGTTCGGGTTAATGAATTCCCCCGCTGTGTTTCAGTCTCTGGTAAACGATGTGCTCCGGGACATGCTGAACCGGTTTGTCTTCGTTTACCTAGACGACATACTCATCTTCTCCCGCTCCCTGTCCGAACACGTTCAGCATGTCCGTCGGGTTCTCCAGCGCCTGCTGGAGAATCACCTGTATGTCAAAGCGGAGAAATGCGAATTCCATCGGAAGACCGTCTCCTTCCTGGGATTCGTGATCACAGCGGGAGAGATCCAAATGGACCGGCAGAAAGTGCGAGCAGTAGAGGAGTGGCCTCGCCCCACTTCCCGTCGGGAGCTGCAGCGCTTCCTCGGCTTTGCAAATTTTTACCGCCGCTTCGTTCGGAATTACAGCACGGTAGCGGCTCCCCTCACTGCTTTGACGTCTGTCAATAGGGCTTTTACCTGGTCCCCGGGAGCCGAGGAGGCATTTCGCAACCTGAAGGGCCGCTTCACCTCAGCGCCCATTCTAACCCAGCCCGATCCTGCCCGACAGTTCGTCGTGGAGGTGGACGCCTCGGACGTGGGAGTGGGGGCCGTCCTTTCACAACGCTCCGCTTCCGACAACAAGCTCCGCCCATGTGCTTACTACTCCCACCGTCTTTCACCCTCTGAGCGTAATTACGACATCGGTGACCGGGAGCTACTCGCTGTGAAACTGGCGCTGGAGGAGTGGAGGCATTGGCTGGAGGGGGGCGAAGACGCCGTTCCTGGTGTGGACCGATCATAAGAACCTGGAATACATCAGGTCGGCTAAGCGTCTGAACCCCCGACAGGCCCGCTGGTCCCTGCTGTTTTCCCGGTTCGACTTCACTCTGTCCTACCGACCGGGAACCAAGAATGGGAAACCCGATGCTCTGTCTCGCCTGTTCGCGCCAGCAGACGAGATCCAGGAACCCAGCACCATTTTGCCTGCCCGATGCGTGGTCGCAGCGGCGCAATGGGACATCGAGACCATCGTCCACGCCGCTCTCCGGACCGAACCGGGTCCCAGCTCCTGTCCCCCTAATCGCCTCTTCGTTCCTCGTTCAGTCCGATCCCAGGTCCTGCAATGGGGACACTCGTCCAGACTCGCCGGCCATCCCGGCGCCCGACGTACGGCGGTGTTCATCAGTCGGCGGTTCTGGTGGCCCACCATTAAAGAGGACGTCCGCAGCTTTGTTTCTGCCTGCTCGGTCTGCGCCCGAAACAAGACGTCTAACCAGCCGCCTGCTGGTCTGCTGCAACCCCTGCCGGTTCCCCGACGACCCTGGTCCCACATTGCGCTGGACTTCGTCACCGGTCTGCCCCCATCTAATGGTAACACCACCATCCTCACCATCGTCGATCGGTTTTCCAAGTCCGTCCACTTCGTTCCACTCACCAAGCTCCCCTCTGCCAGAGAAACCGCCCAACTGCTCGTACACCACGTGTTCAGGCTGCACGGGCTGCCCATTGACGTGGTGTCTGATCGGGGTCCCCAGTTCACCTCTCACTTCTGGAGGGCTTTTTGCAGGCTGCTGGGCGCCACGGTCAGTTTGTCGTCCGGTTTCCACCCCCAGTCCAACGGCCAAGCCGAGCGGGCGAACCAGCAACTGACTAAAGACTAAGCGCTTCGCCGACCGCCGCCGCTCCAAAGCCCCCCGCTATCGCCTGGGTCAGCGGGTGTGGCTCTCCACTAGGGATCTTCCCCTCAGGACAGACTCCCGCAAGCTCACTCCTCGCTTCATCGGGCCGTTCCCTATCGCCAAGGTGATCGGTCCCGCGGCGGTCCGCCTCAAGCTACCGCTCTCTCTCCGCCGCATACATCCCACCTTCCATGTCTCCAGGATCAAGCCCGTCGTCCGTAGCCCCCTCTGCCCGGCTCCGCGGGCTCCTCCACCTCCTCGCCTGATCGACGGGACAAAGGCATACACTGTGCGCCGCCTGCTTAAGGTTAGGCGACGGGGGCGCGGACTCCAGTACCTGGTTGACTGGGAGGGCTACGGCCCCGAGGAGAGGTGTTGGGTCCCTGCCAGGGACATCCTGGATCCTGCCCTCATCAGGGACTTCCACCGCCGGCATCCTGGCGCACCCGCTAGGACGCCTGGGGGCGTCCGTAGAGGGGGGGGTACTGTCAGTGCTCCGCCTCCTTAGCTGTCGTGCTTTTGTTTTCCTTGTGTTTTTCCTGCCCCGCTCCCCGCCCGGTCTCCGCCCGCCTGATTGCCTGCACACCTGCTTTTCATCCCCTCGTCAGCCTTGCCCTATATGTTCCCTGCTTTTCCCTGTCCGGTTGCTAGTTCGTCACAGTGTTTTTCGCCTGTTTCGTCCCCGCGTTTGCTTTATGCTTCTGTCTGCCTGTTTTCCGTTTCTCGACCCTGCTTGTACCCTGACCTCGTTTTTGCCTGCCTCCTTGCCTCGTTCGCTTGATTGCCTGCCTGTCCGGTTCCCCGACCATTTCCCGATCCTCGTTTTGTCCACGGACTGTCTCCCGGTTTTCGACCCTGCTTGTTTTCGGATTAGCGCTTTGCCTGACGATTCCATTAAAGACGCACGGAACCCGACGCTCCCGTGGTCCGCGCCTGAGTCCCTGCCTGAGCCCCGACAGAAGAGAGTTGCGGTCAAACTTAATAATATGATTAATTTGCATTAAAACATTAACGCGTTAAAGTTTCCAGATTAATTGCGAACGAGCGTTAATGTGTTAACGTTGACAGCCCTAGTGTATTCACGTTGTTGCACGGAAGTGATGACTGTCTGTCGACCAATCAATGGACAGCAGTGGGTGTAGCTCCATCCTTTACAAACCGTACCACCGTGCTTGGTACCCCAACAGAAGGGTACCAAAAACCAGTACGGTACAGTACACCTACTTTGGTACGGTTCGCGACTTTTGATGATGGAAAACCAAATAATTGCGTACTGTACTGTACCGAACTGTAACGCACCAGTACTGACCTCTTGTAATACCTTATGATGTCTACTCTTAGCATAGTGATGCACTTATTTGTAAGTCACTCTGGGTAAGAGCATCTGCTAAATGATGTAATGTAATATTTATGATGTTATCCTGAAAATTTCCCATTGAAACGTATGGATAGAACGTTCAGAATCTGAACATTCCATCATGTGCAGCTGACATCATAATGTGGCTGCCAGAGTTGCCACTGACACAGATGGTATCTTGCGTAAAGGTTGCCTGCCACAGTGAGTTCACAGACCTTTTGTTGAAAGTTGAACTGAATTAGTAAGCCAGATAACTGGCTAAAAATAGAATTTGCTCAAATTGTTTAAGTACCTAGTAGAGGTGTGCAGAGATGTCATTATCTGTTTCTGTATCTGTTTCTGTATCTGAATCTGTTCAACCAACAAAATTATCTGTCTCTGTATCTTTATTTGGATAGTAGACCGGAAGTGAGCATGGTTTATACCAGATGTCATGTTAAATCGGGCAAATGTTGTATTTTCTAACCTAATATTCATTGTCAATGGAATTTTTGTGCCTTCAAAGCATCAAATTGATTAATACAAGGTAAAGCATAGTTTTTTTTTCAATATTTTGATTGGGTTTTTTAACTGGAGGAAATTAACACATACAGCTAAAAACTACAGGTTCTAAGCTTCATTTTAAAGTATAGGTTGCGGGGGTTTGAAAGAAATCTAGCTGCCACACCAGGCTTCTGTGTCGCTAGCTCCCGCACATGACGCCTCCTCCTCCTCGATGCAAGTTTCCCTGAGTGATAGCTGGGAACGTCAGCTCTCAGCGCGCTGCCTGCTTTGCACCGACTTGGTGGGGGCAACTACAGAATATAGCGATCACTTTTCAATAATATGTAGTAAATGAAATGACTTTCGACTGGGTTTTTTTTTTAAATGGAGGAGATTAACACATACAGCTAAAAACTACAGGTTCTAAACTTAATTTTGATGTATAGGTTGCGAGTGTAATCCAGCTGCCACACCAGGCTTTTGTCTCACAAGCTCCCGCAGCTGACTCGGTGGGGGCAACTGATGACAAGCGATCACTTTTCAATAATGTGTAGTAATTGAAACGACTATTTAGTGAAATCAAAGGCCTGTGTTCCAAAGAGAATGGGCATTTTTATCTTGTGGCCATCCACGATTTGAAGAAACATAATGGCTGACGCACAGGCATGTCAATCATGGCTTTTTTTCCCGAATAATAACGAGCAACTTCGGGTACAAGAAATATCTGTTTCCATTGCGTTATTTGTGCTTTCCCAAATATCATATTCGGATTCGGGTACATCCCTAGCACCTAGCTACCATGTTAGCTGGCAAAGGTATAAACTCACTTTAGGCATGAGACAAAGTGAAAATCTCATTTCAATCAGCTGACCAAAGTCTAGTTCTCTATGTATAGTGCAAGTTCCACAGCTACATCAATTAGGGGTTGGGTGGGGGGGGGGGGGGGGCGGGGGGCGGGGGGGGGGGCAGACTGACATGCTCTCTGTTCTGCCTTATACCACCACCTGGACTGACCAGTATGGATCACTGTTTAGTAATGGAACAACTCCATGCTGACCTACCTTCCTCTATATTGCCTGCATATAATGAGCCAATTTGTGCCACTACTATGGGCTCCCAGTCATCGTTGGCTGATGACAAGGTTGCAATCAAACCCAGGGCGTACTGCTCAACCTTGCACTTATGCTGGCAAGTGCTTGTACTGAGCTACTTGGGAGCCCTCAGTTCTCCTTCTAATATTATTATTTTTTATTACTAGTTCTAACTTTCTTAGATGAAGCCCTTATGCAAGATTACTTAAATGGATTACATTACAAGTTCCCATTTTGTGTATCTTGAATTTTACTGAAACTGTCCAGGGTAATAATCTTGCTGAAATTCACTGCTGTTGTTGTGCCCAGGAATCAAGCATGTCTTCCCTCTGCTTTGCTATGCTGCTGCTGCCTGTGTAGATTGAAAAAGGAGACATCAAGGAAATGATAAACGTAGGCAACAGGTGACATTTGCATGTTTTGGACCTCCCTAAAGCCTTTACCAACTCTTGTGACTATAGTCTATATATATATAGAAGTGGCTCCTTTTGGATATAGAATCTGCCAGCCTGTTAAATGTGCATTGTATGACATCTGAATTGTGATATCACATAGGGAGTGCTTCCTTTACTTTCAAAATAGATGCCAGGCAATGTTTACACAACAAAAGAATATGATTGATTGGCAAATTACAGATGTGGAGGAAATATTAGGCAAATGACTGACCCCTCCAGGCTGTGTATTGTCTCCTACACTTCTTATTGACTGGGATAGCTGTGTTATTTCAGGCAAGCTTCATCTTACAGGGCAACAATAACTACACTACATCCCAATAAATGGCTACTTACTATCTATTGTTACATAATAATTTAGTGGGATTGTACAGCTCTACAACCATGATACCAATGAACTGTTTATAGTTGGTTTGCTATTTGTTTCTTTATAAACTCACCCCCAATACTTTCTTAATACTTAATATTTCTCAATACTTAATACTTAATATTTCAACACACATGCTAAAACTAACTTATCCTGAGCTGAAACTGCCATCTAATCTTATGTATTTTAATGGTCATTTATATGAAAGTAACAGATACTTATTACACACTTAACATTAAAGGAGCACTTCACAGCTTTGATGTCTGCTAATGTCAGACTCATTTTTACTTTCGTCTCTGGGTCTGCAATATTTAGAAAAGTTACCATTACCATTAGGTGGTATTATGTATTGATGGAACATGAAAATGTAATATTATTAAACACCTGCAAAACCTAAAATAGAAAACTGAGAATATTTCCATGTTAATATACTATAACCTGCAGTATGGACCTGCATTGCAAGCTGGACTCCCTGCAGTGTAATGGCTTACCGCAAATTCAAACAAGAAAAGAGAAAGCAGTAAACACATGCAAATAGACTCTTCCCTCTCTCAAATTTGGACTTAGCCCCCCCCCCCCCCCCCCCGCTCCCCCTGGCCCTGTAATGTACACAGATCCTCTCTTAAAGGGGGTGGAGTGTGTGCAGTTTTTTTAATTATTTCTTTCTTCTTAGGAGGTAATTGCTGCTGTTTCTCAGAACAAGCACTTCTCAGGCCTACTTGTGTGTATCCATGTGACAGACAGCTTCCCCCTCTCAGGCCTCCACGTGGCCATGATGAATTAGCGTAATGCCGGGCAAATATTAATCACATTGTCACCGCAGCTGAGCAGGGAAGCAGTTTAGTGCGGCCGCAGCTTTGGCGGTCTCATTTATCAAACCCTGGAGCTCTCTTCCTCAGCCCCTCCCTGCAGCGATCTTTTAAGCACAGTCTATTCTTGCCTGGGTCCTGCTCTGTCCACAGGGCGTCCAAAAACCCCCATGACATCTGGGGGTGGTGGTTGGGGGTGTGTGAAAGGGTGATGTGGGCTCGGCCCTTGGATTGCCTGTTTGGTCCACTAAATTCAAGGTGTAAAGGAAACCGAGAGAAGCAATGGGCTGTGACAGACTGCTGAAGGGAATGAAAAAAATCAAGCCTTTTTTAGAAAGGCTTTTAAAACAGCCATCATGGATACTCTACATTATGCATATTTCTGTATTTCACTGTGAGGTATATTATCCATTTACTTTCATTTTTATCAAATGTAATGTAATAATATAATATAAAATAGCACATACATAATGTATATTAAGTTATACATTTAGCTTGCTTAGTGAACACCCGAATCCAGGATTACTTCCATGTATCTTATATTTTAATATAAACTCTATTTCTGCAGTTGTATTTGTGCAGAAGCTGTTCAGATTAAGAATTGTGCTGAAGGGCATTGCTGCTGCTGCTGCTGGGTCCCTACTCAGGATTCAAGCCTGTGGGCCTGCCATTATGTGAAGCAACTGCCCGTGTGGATCAGAAGGGCAGAATTTAAAAGCAGTTTAGGAATCAGAAGTCAAGAATACGGAGGTTTGGTTTCTATTAAAGTTAAACACCTGTGCCCCTACTGGGTACCACAGCAGCAGGTAATAAACAACATGAATGTGCGGATGTAGAGATGCCATTTCTTTACTTTGCCTGGTTTCCATGGCTTTTCACAGCTGGCTAAGAACCCATGCTGAGGCTAGAACTCTGATGGACCTGGCTTGAGCAACAATCTGTTATGAGCCTATCATTTGTCACTTCACCTACAGACCTTCTTCCTCACAGGAGGTGAAAAACTGTTATCCTCCAGAGAGAACCTGATGAATGTTTAAAATGAGGCTTCTGTGACTTTGTGAAATTAAGTGAGCATAGTAGGGGTATTATATTTAATGCGTTGTCTGAAGTAAAAAAAAAAAAAAAAACATCAAAAAAGATAAGATCTTGAAGAAGGAGTACTTTCTCAAACCTCTGAAGTACCATTTCACTTTGATATGACTGTTATAAATATCTGTTATCAATGCATATCTTCTACCACTGCATGCATTGTGAGTCCAAGATCAACCCCTGCACCCCCCCAACCATCCCCCCATCAGCCCTCTCTGCCAGGTCTTTGGAAATGTAACTATGACTGGCTTTGATAAGGTGTTAAAGGGCAGTTTGAGAGAGAAGATCCAATGTCACTTTGAAAAAAGTGCTTTGAAGAGTCTGGACTGCAACGTTACCAATAGTCTGTGCTTTGGATGCTCCCCTGACCCTGTGACAGAAGTGTTTGCTCTCACACTTTTCAAGCATATGCAAAAAAAAATAACTAACTGTAAATTGTGCTCTCAAAAAAAGATAACAAAAACAAAAAATGTATCCACAACTGTAGCCCGCATTTCTCATCTCCCAGACTGCTAGAGGGCGCATTCATAACTAATTTGTGGGAAAAAAGAAATAAAATTGCAAAAAAAACCTGCTTAATAAGATGTACCATGTAGATGAACCATCTAAACGGAATATTTGCCCCAGTCAGATATTATGAGAAAACTGGTTCAACCTTTCTTCTACCTACTGTACGCCTTCTCAATAAAAAGGATGATCACTGCAGCTTCTTTCATTTGCAAGCAGCCAAATACTAATGCTCAAATATAGTCTTCATATTTGAGTTACTCAAATATAATCTGTCTGGTGTCATTATTTTATAGACAACACTTGACACAAACTATTAAATGAAGGATGAGTCTATTAATGCTCTGTAGATTTGATATAAGTAATTATTTGTCATGGGAACATAATAGTTTGTGGGAAGCATGTGGTCTGTATCAAATGAGTGCATTGTATTCTTTTCCAAATAAATCAAAGAGATATCTTTCCTTGCAGTGACTTATCACTTGTCTCATCATACAGTAGAACATGATTTGCTGGACTTCCCTAAGTATAATAATTTTGAAAGCAAACAAAACAAAATAACAAAAATGTATGGAATGATTCATATAGTTTCATGGGAGAATGTCATCATTATTGTTTAGTTGTCTGAGGCAGATTTAGCGCAGTACATTAGACTAATGATGGATGGGTCCTAAATTCACCCTTATTTATCTATGAGGAGAGATGGGAGCTTTGAATCCTTTATCTATGCATGTATGCAGATTTGTATGCATATATGCATGTAGATAGTTCCCCCCCCCCCCCGCCCCCCCCAGTTCATGAACTTTTCCCATCACTCTCTATTGCCAGCTGTTTCTCCTCCTCCCAGCTCCAGCTGTCTCCACCTTGGATATTCACCCTTAGATGTCTTGGGGAGGAGGACAGTGGGTCATATTATTTCTTTCCCTTAAAAGTTGATGAGTTTTTTTGTCATCATAAAAAACCTAAGCATATCAGGCAGCAGACAGGCCAATTTTTCATGTAATTTAATTTCTACCAATGTGCCGTGGTCCTATGACCTTCAGATCAGCCTCTTCCCAATATCACCCGGCCCAATATTCTCTGCAGAATGCAAGAGTGATTTCTGTCCCGTGTCCATCAGGCTGGGAGCCCTGAGTCTTCATGACTCTACGGGGCTTTTCAGTGGCGTTAATGATATTGCCTTATCTCCTACAAGGGCCGCTCACCTGTCTCTGTTGTTGTGCAGTCTCCTTTATTGGCTTTGTGGAGGAGAGGGCTCCAGGCTGCTTCAGACGAAAGGTACCCCACCCTTGGGCAGATGACCAAAAACGGTAACAGTTTAATGGGCGCATCCGACCCAAGCATGAAATTAGTTTGAAGTTTTCTGGGGAAAAATTATGTCAGTAAGCTTTTAAAATTAAAAAGGCCACACACACATAAACACACATGGATGCATGCACACACACACATACACATGCACATATAGATCATGCTTGATGGAGTCGACATTTTGTATTGCATGTTACTCTGAATACTCCCTGTGATTGTAGTATAGCATTACACACGCTGATGTCAATGCCAAATGACTGTCCCACAACAACTTCCTTCGCCTTAAGGAAAATGCACTTCCAGATTCATTAGTGTCTGTCACCTTGGCATTTTTTCAACATTCTGACTCAAATAAAGCAGTGTGTGGTGACCTTTTCCTGACTTCAGACTCAAATGGAGTGAGACGTGGAATGCACAAAGAAATGGAGAATAGAGATGGAAATGTCCGGTCAGGGAGCAGGTATTGAGGTTCCTGTCAGCACTGCTATAAAACACCTTTGCTGCCATGTTTACCTGAGCCCTTCTCTTTATTTGCTTGTGGCAATCATCCTAACGTGTTTGTTGACCAATTTTCTTTTTTTTGGTCTCCATCCTCAATCTTCCTGCACCTTTAAATCCCACACAGCAAGGTCAATTGTCATGTCACACACACTCAACCACTCAACATGTGCTCCTATTGGTTTTGTCTCAGAATTGTTCAGACCTCAAAAAAATGATGAGAAGAAGGACAGTCAAGAATACTGGATCAAGGATCTAGGATGATCCAAGATGGCGGTGCGCTAGGTCACAGAGGCCACTCCAGGTCCCAAATATGGTGCTTTTTTGTAAACATTTACTGATTTCTGTAAAACTACCTCTGCATGTGTACCAGAACCTCATGTATATGACTGTCAGACCCTAACCAACATCAGCAATCAACGCCAAATTCAATCAGATGGAGTCACGTTGGACCAACTGCGGCGCTTTGTTGTGCTCCAGACACCGGACCACAAGACCACAGAATCGCTGGACAACGACGACCACCCGGAAGGATGCTGAAAGCAGTGTGCAAGGAAGCGGAAGCGTGGCTAGGCTAAAGGCTAACCCTAGCCAACAGGCACTTCCGTCTGTTTTCCTCTCCAATGTCTGCTACATCTTCAATAAACCCGACTACATAAGACTGCTTTTGACACTGCTGTCCTCTCATCTTCACTAAGACATGGCTGCATGAGCATATCCCCTACTCCATCATTCAGCTGGAAGGGCTAAACACTTTCCTGTCGGACAGGATTGCTTCTTTGTAAGGTAAGACCCGCTGTGGTGGCCTATGTGTTTACATCAACAAGGAATGGTGTACAAACGCAGTGATCATGTCTGCGCACGGCACAGCACTTGTGGAGGTCCTGGCAGTCAGATGTAGACCCTGGGTGAACTCTGCGGGAAAATCAGTGAGCTACAGACTGCTCACCCCAACGCCTTTTTCATCGTCGCTGGGGACTTCAACAAGGCAAACTTAAGGACAGTACTTCCGAAATTCCGCCAGCACACAGACTTTGCCATGCATAAAAACATGCTTCACCTTGTTTACACAAACATCCACAGTCCATACAAGGCTGCACCATGCCCCAACCTCAGACAATCAGACCACATCTCTGTTTTACAGACTCCAGCCTACAGACTCATACAAAACCAGGTCAGACCAGCCCTGAAAGAGGTGAGAACCTGGCCTCAGGAAGCCACATCAGCACTCCAGGACTGTTTTGAGAACACAGACTGGAGCATCTTCAGAGAAGCTGCCACCTATGGCAGCTCTGTGGACTTGGAGGAGTACACAGCCTCAGTGACTGGCTACATTAGCAAGTGCATTGAGAATGTTACTGTCTCCAAAACTGTCACCACCCAAGCAAATAAAAAACCCTGGTTCTCTGCAGAGGTGTGCACTTTGGTGAAAGCCAGGGATGCCAAGTCTGGAGACAGGGAGGCTCTGATCACAGTCGGAGCCAAACTGTCCCGGGCAATCAGGGAGGCAAAGTGCGCCTATGCAAAGAAAATCCACAGCAACTTCATGGACTCCAGGGACACATGGCGCATGTGGCAGGGAATACAAATGTCACTGACAACAAACCAACACACCAGGTTTGTAGCAGGCAGTGATACCTCCTTGTCAGATGTGCTGAATGAGTTCTAGGCACATTTTGAGGCATAGAACAAGGAACTTGTGAGGAAGACCACCCCTCCTCCCAACGACCAGGTCCTCTGCCTATCCACAGGTGATGTACGCAATACTCTATGCAGAGTCAACCCACATAAAGCTGCTGGACCAGAAAACATACCTGGTTGGGTGCTCAGAGAATGTACTGAACAGCTGGTAGGCACTCTCACAGACATCTTCAACATCTCCCTGAGCACAGCGATAGTACCTGCTTGCCTCAAAACAACCAGGATTTGTAAGGGCTCAGGCAGGGACTCAGTCGCAGACCAAGAGAGCTTCAGGTTGCAGGCGGGATTATAAATGACGGCAGGAAAGTAGCGAAACAAAAGCAGGCAGGGTCGAAAACCAGAAGGCAGTCCGTGGACAAAAACAGGGTCGAATAACCGAAGCAGGCAGGATCAGGAACCAGACAGGCAAACGATCAGGCAAAGGGACAAAATGGCAGGCAGAAAACGAAGACGAAGGGCAGGCAGAGTCAGGCATGGAGAATACGAAAATCCAAAAAAAAACTGCGGGAACGAAACAGGTATGAAAACGCTGAGACGAACTGGCAAACAAGATAGGAACAAGCAGGGTAGAAATAGGGCTGGGCTGATGAGGAGATGAGATGCAGGTGGGCAGGCAGGCAGGTGAAGGTAATGGGGCAATCAGGTGGGCGGGGACCAGGCGGGGAGCGGGGCGGGGCTGGAACACAAGGAAAAACAAAAAGCACATGGACAGGGAAAAACAAAAACACCACAACTAGGGGGGCGGAGCCCTGACAGTACCCCCCCCCCTACGGACGCCCCCAGGCGTCACAGCGGGTTCGCCAGGGTGCCGGCGGTGGAAGTCCCGGATGAGGGCGGGGTCCAAGATGTCCCTGGCAGGGACCCAGCACCTCTCTTCAGGACCGTAGCCCTCCCAGTCAACCAGGTACTGGAGTCCGCGCCCCCGTCGCCGAACTTTAAGCAGGCAGCGCACGGTGTACGCCTCCGATCCGTCGATAGCCCAGGCAACAATGGAAAGGGGACAGCCCCGATGAAGAAGATGGCAGGGAATTTACGGCGTACTCCACCCAGGGCAGGTGCTGGCTCCACGCCGACGGCTCCTGGGAGGTCAGACATCGCAGCACCGTCTCCAGTTGTTGGTTCGCCCGCTCGGTCTGGCCGTTGGACTGGGGGTGGAACCCCGACGACAAGCTGACTGAAGCGCCCAGCAATCTGCAAAACGCCCTCCAGAAGTGGGAGGTGAACTGGGGACCCCGGTCAGACACCACGTCGGAGGGCAGGCCGTGCAGCCGGAAAACGTGATGAATAAGCAGCTGTGCTGTTTCTTTGGCGGAGGGAAGTTTAGGTAACGGAATGAAGTGGACAGACTTGGAAAAACGGTCGACGATGGTGAGAATGGTGGTGTTACCGTCTGACGAGGGCAAGCCAGTGACGAAGTCCAATGCGATGTGGGACCAGGGTCGTCGGGGAACTGGCAGGGGTTGCAGCAGACCGGCAGGTGGCTGGTTGGACGTCTTATTCCGGGCGCAGACCGAGCAGGCGGAAACGAAGCGGGGAATGTCCTCCCTCATGGTGGGCCACCAGAACCGCTGACCGATGAACGCCGCAGTACGCCGGGCACCAGGGTGGCAGGCAAGTCTAGACGAGTGCCCCCATTGCAGGACCTGTGAACGGACAGACTGAGGAACAAAGAGACGGTTAAGGGGGCAGGAGCTAGGGCCCGGCTCAGTCCGGAGGGCGGCGCGGACGGTGGTCTCGATGTCCCACTGCGCTGCCGCAACCACGCACCGGGTAGGCAGGATGGTGCTGGGTTCTGGGGTCTCGCCTGCTGGCGCGAACTGGCGAGAGAGAGCATCAGGTTTCCCGTTCTTGGTACCCGGTCGGTAGGACAGGGCAAAGTCGAACCGGGAAAAGAACAGGGACCAGCGGGCCTGTCGGGGGTTCAGACGCTTAGCCGACCTGATATATTCCAGGTTTTTATGGTCGGTCCACACCAGGAACGGCGTCTTTGCCCCCTCCAGCCAATGCCTCCACTCCTCCAGTGCGAGCTTCACCACCAGCAGCTCCCGGTCGCCGATGTCGTAATTGCGCTCGGTGGGCGTGAGGCGGTGGGAGAAGAACGCACCGGGAAGGAGTTTGTTGTCTGCAGCCAAACGCTGAGACAGGATGGCCCCCACTCCTATGTCCGAAGCGTCCACTTCCACAATGAACTGACAGGCAGGATCAGGCTGTGTCAGGATGGGCGCAGAGGTGAAGCGGCCTTTCAGGTTGCGAAATGCTGCTTCGGCTGCCGGGGTCCAGGAGAATGCCCTGCTGGTAGATGTCAGAGCCGTGAGGGGAGCTGCTACAGTGCTGTAGTCCCGGATGAAGCGGCGGTAAAAATTGGCAAAACCAAGGAAACGCTGCAGCTCCCGACGAGAGGTGGGGCGGGGCCACTCCTCCACCGCACGGACCTTCCGCCGGTCCATTTGTATGCTACCCGCTGTGATAACGAACCCCAGGAAGGAGATGGTGTCTCGGTGGAACTCGCTCTTCTCAGCCTTGACATAGAGGTGGTTCTCCAGCAGGCGCTGGAGAACGCAACGGACATGCTGGGCGTGTTCGAGCAGGGAGCGAGAAAAAATGAGTATGTCGTCTAGGTAGACGAAAACAAACCGGTTCAGCATATCCCGTAGGACATCGTTCACCAGTGACTGAAACACAGCAGGGGCATTAGTTAATCCGAATGGCATAACCAAATATTCGTAGTGACCGGTGGAGGTGTTGAAGGCTGTCTTCCACTCATCCCCCTCCCGGATGCGGACCAGGTGGTAGGCGTTGCGGAGATCGAGTTTGGTGAAGATGGTGGCCCCCTGCAGTGACTCAAAAGCAGAGGACAGGAGCGGGAGGGGGTAGCGGTTCTTCACGGTAATGGCATTGAGACCCCGGTAATCAATACACGGACGAAGAGAGCCGTCCTTCTTTCCAACGAAGAAGAAGCCGGCCCCGGCAGGTGAGGAGGATGGGCGAATAATTCCAGCTGCTAGGGACTCCTGGATGTAGCGATTCATGGCCTCAGTCTCCGGCAGGGATAGGGAGTACAGACGCCCCCTAGGTGGTGAGGAGCCGGGCAGGAGGTCGATCGCACAGTCATACGGACGATGCGGGGGAAGCGAGGCTGCACGGGACTTGCTGAACACGGGCTTCATGTCCAGATACTCCGGCGGCACTGCCGAAAGGTCCGGAAACTCCTCTGGTGTGAACGACAGGTGACACAGGAGCTAGGGCCTCATGCAGACAGTGGGAGTGGCAGAACGGACTCCAGCCCAGGATCTTGTTGCCCTGCCAGTCGATGTGGGGGTTATGCCGCGCCAGCCAGGGATGACCCAGGACTATGGAAGCTTGCGGGGTGTCTAACACATGAAAAACGATCTCCTCGCGATGGTTGCCGGAGATGAGGAAGCTCACGGGGGGAGTGGCGTGGGTTATACGGACCAGCGGGGCCCCGGTGATGGCATGGGCCTCCAGAGGTGAGTGCAGCGGGACGCGGGGAAGATGCAGGCGGGCCGCCAGGTCGGCGTTGATGAAGCTCCCATCGGCCCCCGAGTCAATCAGGACGGAGACCGCGTGAGGTTGCTCCTCGACGAGTAAGGTGGCAGAAAATAGAGGACGGACTTCAGGGGACTGGCTTAAGGGGGTGACGCTCACCTGTAATCCCCTTGCTACAGGTGAGCGCTGGCCTTTTGCTGGGCAGGTTGCCACGAAATGCCCAGGCTGACCACAGTACAGGCACGCCCCGGCGCTGATCCTCCTCTGACGCTCAGCCGGGGACAGACGAGTCAGGCGAGTGCGGTCGACTTGCATTGGCTCCGGGGAAAGAGGCGGCGGTGTAGCAGGGCTATGCGTCGCTGGCATGGGCAGGGGTTCACAGGAGGGGATCCGCGGTCCACTGGCTCCTCTCTCCCGGTGCCGCTGTGACAGGCGCTGGTCAACACGGATGGCCAGATCCACCAAGGCGTCAAAGCTGACCGGCAACTCCCGAGTGGCCAGCTCATCCTTGATGGTCTCCGAAAGGCCGTGGAGAAAGGTGTCGTACTGCGCCTCCGTGTTCCATCCGCTGGAGGCTGCGAGGGTGCGGAAGTCAATGGCATAATCAGACACCGACTGACGCCCCTGATGGATCAGGAGCATCTCCCTCACGGCTTCGCGACCGTGTTTGGAGCGGTCGAAGACCTTCCTCATCTCCTCAGCGAAGGCGGCGAAGGAGTGGCAGAAAGAGGCGTCGGCATCCCAGACCGCAGTGCCCCACTCCCTGGCACGTCCCGTCAACAGGGTAATCACGTAGGCGATCCTCGCCCGGTCCGTGGGAAACGTGGAGGGTTGGAGTTCGAAAACCAGGGAGCACTGGGAGAGGAACGACCGACAGGTTCCCGGATTCCCCGCGTAACATTCGGGAGGTGGCAATCGGGGTTCCCGGCTCGGGAGAGCTGGTGGGGCAGACGGGGGAGCTGCCGCGGGCGGTGCGGGGCGGTTCTCCTGGCTCGGCTGCTGCAGCTGCAGCAGCTGGGACATGACGCCGGCAAGGTTGGTGGCGAAACTCTCCAAGGACCGGCCTATGGCTTCCAGCTGGCTTTGATGGTCCCCCAGCAATGCGCCTTGCAGCTCCAGTGCAGTCTTCAGCTGGGGTAGGTCTGCTGAGTCCATCGTGGCCAGTTCGTACTGTAAGGGCTCAGGCAGGGACTCAGTCGCAGACCAAGAGAGCTTCAGGTTGCAGGCGGGATTATAAATGACGGCAGGAAAGTAGCGAAACAAAAGCAGGCAGGGTCGAAAACCAGAAGGCAGTCCGTGGACAAAAACAGGGTCGAATAACCGAAGCAGGCAGGATCAGGAACCAGACAGGCAAACGATCAGGCAAAGGGACAAAACGGCAGGCAGAAAACGAAGACGAAGGGCAGGCAGAGTCAGGCATGGAGAATACGAAAATCCAAAAAAAAACTGCGGGAACGAAACAGGTATGAAAACGCTGAGACGAACTGGCAAACAAGATAGGAACAAGCAGGGTAGAAATAGGGCTGGGCTGATGAGGAGATGAGATGCAGGTGGGCAGGCAGGCAGGTGAAGGTAATGGGGCAATCAGGTGGGCGGGGACCAGGCGGGGAGCGGGGCGGGGCTGGAACACAAGGAAAAACAAAAAGCACATGGACAGGGAAAAACAAAAACACCACAGCTAGGGGGGCGGAGCCCTGACAGGATTATACCAGTGCCCAAGAAGTCAACCATGTCCTGCCTCAATGACTACCAGCCTGTAGCAGTCACACCCATCATCACAAAGTGCTTTGAGAGACTGGCACTGAGGCACATGAAGGCCCATCTCCCAGGCCATCTGGACCCATTGAGGTTTGCCTACCGCTCCAACCGGACAACTGATGATGCCATCACTACAGCCCTCCGCCTCACCCTCTCCCACCTAGACAGAAAGGACAATTATGGCAGAATGCTGTTCATAGTCTGTAGTTCAGCATTCAATGCAATCATTCCACAGAGGCTGGTAGGGAAGTTGAGCCTGCTGGCGATGAACACCTCTCTCTGTAATTGGATCCTGGACTTCCTGACTGACAGGCCTCAGTCTGTCAGTATAGGAAAGAACACCTCCAGGGTCATCAAGCTGAGCACCGGCGCCCCCCAGGGCTGTGTGCTGAGCCCACTGTTGTTCACGCTGCTGACGCATGACTGTGCTGCCCAGCACAGCTCTAATCACATCATCAAGTTCGCAGATGACACAACAGTGGTGGGGCTCATCAGTAACAATGATGAGTCCACATACAGAGCAGAGGTCAGTGGGCTGGTGGACTGGGGTCGAGACAACAATCTGTCTCTTAACGTTGAGAAAACTAAAGAGATGATTGTTGACTTCAGGAAGAGCCCTGCTGTTTACACCCCCTTGGACATTGACGGCTCTGCCATGGAGCCAGTCAACCGTGTCCTGTTCCTGGGAGTGCACATAGCGAAGGACCTCACCTGGACACTCAATACCACCACCATAACCAAAAAGGCCCAGCAACATCTCCACTTCCTGCAGAGGCTTAAGAAGGCCAGCCTCCCCCCTCCCATCCTCACCACCTTCTACCGGAGGACCGTAGAGAGAATCCGCTGCAGCTGCATCACCGTCTGGTTTGGGAATAGCAACGTTGCTGACCACGACTCCCTACAGCGGATGGTGAGGACAGCTGAGAGGATCATCGGGATCCCCCAACCATGGATGAACTCTTCCACAAACACTGCATGTGGCATGCAAACTGCATCGCCACAGACCCCTCCCACCCCTCCCATGGACTGTTCACCCCCCTGTTGTCTGGCAGAAGATACTGGAGTATCCGTACCATCACTTCCAGACACTGCAACAGCTTTTTCCCTCAGGCAGTTAGGCTCCTCAATTCCGTGCTGCCCCCTCCTCCCCTCCTGCACTCCCCCACCCCCGGAGCACAGCATGCCCCTGCCCACTCCCTTGGACTGAGCACCCCAAAATTTAAAATGCAAATAGCCACTTTAAAAGGTGTAATTCTGTTTACAAATTTACTTGCACTCTTCTGCCTGCCACTTTATCATTTAATGTCTTGTTATTTTGTCTATTTAATGATTTTTATTTTGTCTATGTATTGTCGTGTTATTTGTTTATTTACTGTCGTGTGTATTTATTCAGTGACTGAATGTAGCACCATGGGTCCCAGGGAAACGTTATTTCAACACTACTGTATATTTGTATATGGATGGGCTGACAATAAAATCTTTCTTGACTCTTGACTTGACTTTACGATTGTAAATCATCTGGCTTCCAAGTATTTGAACTGGGGTTCCATTAAGGAGACTATTCCAAATGGTTTCTGTTTGAAAGGTTTTAAACAGTGTCATCTTCTTCAACAGGCAGTGAAAGTGACTACAACAACAAAAACAACAGCAATCAGGAAAAGAGACAGCAAGAAATGCTGGAGGAAGTTTCTGATGTGTTTAAAAATGAAAGTCACTGTTTGCAGAACCCTCTCAACTATGGCTGGGGTGTCTCCAGTAATCAGACTTCAGGTTCATATTTTGCTTACAGCTAGCTAGCTACATGGCTTATTATTTGTACAGCTCTGCCCACTGATAATTGCAGAGCTTTGAAAGCAAAGAAGCCACCCGATTTTCATAATACAGTAACAACAATAAATAGTAACCCCACACAGTCTCCTCTGTTCAGTCAATCTTTCCACTGACCACAATGAAGAAGTGAACAAACAATGACACAGCAAGCCAGTGGAAATGCCCCTTTGCTGGTAAACTAAGTCCCATCATGTCTTGCAGAAGGCCACTACCAAGCTATGCCAGCTGAACCACAAGGGAGGTGGCTAGGTCATATTTTAATTACTTTCAGATCTGTTCAGGTCCTCTGTCTTGTTGCAGGCTGTTCAGTACCCAAAAGTGTGAAGGAGGTATGACTCCCCATGGGTGTGGAGCCCTGAACCAACTTTTACTTCAGCTTTCTCAGAGTTACTAAGAAAGAGGTTTTTGCTGGATGCAGTTTCCCCTAATTATGTATATGAATCGCAGAGCAATGTAAAAACAGAACATTGCAGCCATTTTGTATTTTACTGTCAATTAAATTTTTTTTTTCAATATTGTGTTTCTGGAGCAAAGGCTACATTTACAAATCCACATTTTGTCTCAAAGACACTTAAAATGTTCAGGTTTTTAATTTTTTTGTTTGTTTTCTAAATATCTTGTAGATTTTTTTTGCAGGGGTGCCCTGACCCTGGCTGTGACTGGCAGAAGGGAATGCATGCACATAATGAAGATGTGCTGTATGGCATGGGTTCTGACTACCAATAACGACATGGGTGCTTAGAAGATGCCAAGGAAGTACGGAGCATGACGGGAGATCAGGTGAGGGCCTCACCCTCCAAACAACCCACAACCCCCTCCTTTGATTCCCCTGCTATTACTCAGCCAAGTGTAGCAGGAGCTACTATGCAAACTACGCCACCTTGGGAGTTTCACCCAAAGAATGAATTCTCTACCCCTTTGTGGTAACACGTTGGTTTCATACACAGGCCCCTTCAATTTAATGAAGCAACCAGAGACGTGAATCCCATAAAAAAATATTGTTTATTCCAGCAAAAGCAAACACAAGTATTAAAACACACACAAAAAAACACAGATTTTATCAATTAAAAAATAGTTGCTCCTCCTCCACGCCAGTAGGGGAGGTACGGCTGTAATGCCTGCAGGTGAGAGAGCTACCGGGGAGAGTCAGTGACTTACCGGAAAGGGACCAACCAAGCACACGTGACCGTGGCCGACACTCACACACTGCAAAATGGTGAAGTACAAGTAAGTGAAACAACCTCAGGTGACTCAATGTCTGCACACGCACACCCACACTTAAGTGAACAAAAGATCCCCTTCCGAAGCACGCGGTCACCCGTCTCCACCGACACGGAGTCTCACACCGCGCACACACTCAACCAAAAAGAAAACAATTTTAAAACAAAACGGAGGCCGAGCCCCAACTCTACAGTTGGTTTGTCCAATAAGCTAAAGGTTATCGATACCCGACACCACACAGAATGTAAACAACCCGTCGCTTGCTAGCTACTGGGAAAGAGGGCTTGCTTGCTAGCTAGCTAGCTAGCTAGCTAAGTGGCTAGTACGCTATGTGGCAAGTCCGTGTGTCTGGTGACACGATATGCGCTAGGCAACAATTGATAAAAGCTAGCTAGCTAAAACACACAGGCAAAACAGCAGCCAGCCATCCTAAAAACAAAAATAGGAAAAGCAGTTAAAACGAGTAGTATCTCGATGTAATCTTTTCTTAGCAGGTTCTCCCCACTTTGTGCAATATATAACATGCGGAGTAGAATGCTTCATGTAGCTATCATTGCAAGAATTAAGACGGTAAAGAGCCAGGGAAAACGACACTCAACTACAAATATTTTACATCTTGATGCCGTTATTTAGTTTGTCACTTTACCTTGGGAATATAATGACAGCGATCTCAATCAAGCAGCGCCCGTCTGTCCACAGGAACCTAGAATGGACAAGGCTCGTCAGATTTGCCAAAAGCAGTACGACAAGTGGATGAAGACGCCAGCCTACCTTCTCGGGACATGTATTCAGAGTGCCCAGGGGAAAACCGGAACCAAACAGGTAAGACGTTCTCTTTTCTCTTTGGCTACCACAACCTATTTATAGGGATAGGGAATTGATTGCGTTTCCTGACCGCCAAACGAGTAGCTGGTTGCCTGGTAACCGCGCATTGAGCGTCCAACCAGCTAGCTATGCCACACAAGCAGAGGCAAAACCAAAACAGGCAGCTCCTACTTTGTCTTTGCTCGCTGCATTTCTAATATGTGACTAATTAGGCACAAGGAAGAGGAGTGATCTCTCAGGCTTGTAGCTGAGGTGAAACAGCGGTTTCATTATGTGCAGAGTCAGTGGGTCAGAGCATGTTCCAGAAATGATCTTTTCCTAAAACTTTTTTTTAAGTTTTCCTGCTGACTCAAGCTGCTGCAGGAGTCTTGCAGATAGAAAGTTCTGCATTATATGGAAGGTTCATTGTTTAAACAGTTCTTATTATGCTTATTGAAGATATAGGTGAAATGAGAGCCAAGATCAATTAAATGGCATTGCAAAATTTGTGCTTTTATGGAAGAGAATTGAGGATATTGCATGGGCGCATTGTTTATTAATATTTTTTGTTTTGAATGTTGCTGAAATGTAAAGTGCTTTAGCTTTATTGACATTCAAAGCTACATTTTAATTAAAATTCAATCCCTTTTTAATGAGACACAAATGAAGGGGATGCAACTACTGGCATACCTGCTTTGTCTTGTGGTAAAACAGTTGGAATGTTCTGAGGGATGAATCAATATTTAAGCCTTGTTTGTGGACATCACAGCATTTATCCTACAGCAAAGCTTCTCTTCATTTCAATTTGTATTACCCAGAAACCTCCAACACAGCTTGCCTGAAAACACTTAATGGCAAAACTGCTGATGAGCTATACAATACACTCAGTGACCACTTTATTAGGTACACCTCTCTTATACTGAGTGGGACCCACCTTTGCCCCCAGAACAGCCTGAATTTTTTGTGACATGGATTCAACAAGGTGCTGGAAACATTCCTAAGAGATTCTGCTCCATGCTGACATGATAGCATCACACAGTTGCTGCAGAGTTGTCAGCTGCACATTCATGCTGCGAATGTCCCGTTCCACCAAATCCCAAAGGTGCTCTATTGGGTTGAGATCTGGTGACTGTGGAGGCCATTGGGGTACACTGAACTCATTGTCATGTTCCTAGAACCAGTTTGAGATGACGTGTGCTTTGTGGCATGACGTGTTATCCTGCTGGAAGTAGCCATTAGAAGATGGGTAAACTGTGGTCATAAAGGGATGCACATGGTCTGCAACAATACTCAGGTGGGCCACTCGCTGGATGTTTTTTGTTTTTCGCACCATTTTCTATACACTCTAGAGACTGTTGTGCGTGAAAATCCCAGGAGATCAGCAGTTTCTGAGATTCTCAAACCACCCCCTCTGGCACCAACAATCATCCCGCGGTCAAAGTCACTTAAATCAGATTTCCTACCCGTTCTAATGTTTGGTCTGGACAGCAACTGAACCTCTTCACTATGTCTTTGTAATTTTATTCTTTGAGCTGCCAGATGATTGGCTGATTAGGTATTTGCATCAACGAGCAGGTGTACAGGTGTGTCTGATAAAGTGGTCGCTGAGTGTATGTTATGCGTACAATGAAGATGGAATTCAATAAAATGTGAAACTTTTCAAGCATTCAGCATAAGCAGCCATTAATCTTACACAGTTCCTCTAATTCAAACAGAAGAAAACTTCACCAAGATGCAGAGGTCAATGGGAAGTGTCCTCAGTGTTAAAATGGACTAAACTATTTCCAGTGTATTTGTCAGGGCTGGGGATCGGGACACAAGCGCGGACCACCGGGTAAGCGAAAACAAGCGTTTATTGCAAATCGTCAGGCAGTTCGTAATCCAGGGGCAGGCAGGGTTCAGAGACACGGGAAGGCAGTCCGGGGGCAGATCCAGGATCAGGAGTCGGGGCAGGCAGAGTCGGTAACCAGGAGATCACGAATCAGGCAGACGAAACCAAGACGGCAGGCGAAGGGCGAAGTCGAGAATCAGGCAGGAATCCGAGAACAGTAGTCAAAAACGTCAGGTTAGCTAAAGCGGGGACGAGACAGGAAAAAACTCACTGCAACGAACAAGCAAACAGACAGGGACACGCAGAGGAGATATAGGGCAGGGATGACGAGGTGATAGAATACAGGTGAGCAGACAGGCAGCGGGGCGGGGCTAAAACACAGGGGAAACAAACGAGAACACCGCGGCTAAGGGGGCGGAGCCCTGACAGTACCCCCCCCCCTACGGACGCCACCGGGCGTCACAGCGGGTTCGCCAGGGTGTCGGCGGTGGAAATCCCGGATCAGGGCCGGGTCCAGGATGTCCCTTGCAGGCACCCAGCTCCTCTCCTCGGGACCATACCCCTCCCAGTCCACCAGGTATTGCAGACCGCGCCCCCGACGTCGAACCCTAAGCAGGCGGCGCACGGTGTGAGCCACCGCACCGTCGATCAGGCGGGGCGGCGGAGGAGCCCGGGGGGCAGGGCAGAGAGGACTGCGGACAACGGGCTTAATCTTAGAGACGTGGAAGGTGGGGTGCACACGGCGAAGGGAGAGCGGGAGCTTCAGCCGGACAGCCGTGGGGCTGATTACTCTGGCGATGGGAAAGGGGCCGATGAAGCGGGGAGCCAGCTTGCGGGAGTCCACCTTGAGGGGAAGGTCCCGGGTGGAGAGCCACACCCGCTGGCCCTGGCGATAACGGGGTGCCTTGGAGCGGCGGCGGTCAGCAAACCGCTTAGCCCGAGCCGAGGAGCGGAGCAGGGTGGTGCGCGCGCGTCTCCAGGTGCGATGGCAGCGCTGCACAAACGCCGTTGCCGAGGGGACCCCCACCTCCTCCTCCTGGGCCGGGAATAGGGGAGGTTGATAGCCTACACAGCACTGGAAGGGCGACAGCCCCGTGGAAGCAGAGGGAAGGGAGTTGACGGCGTACTCGACCCAGGGGAGGTGCTGGCTCCACGCAGACGGCTCCCGAGATGTCAGGCACCGTAGCACCGTCTCTAGCTGCTGATTGGCCCGCTCGGTCTGGCCGTTGGATTGGGGGTGAAAACCAGAGGACAGACTGACGGTGGCCCCCAGTAATTTGCAAAATGCCCTCCAAAAGTTCGACGTAAACTGGGGCCCTCGGTCGGACACCACATCGGAGGGCAGGCCGTGCAGTCGGAATACATGGTTAATGAGCAGCCGAGCGGTCTCCCTGGCGGATGGCAGTTTGGGTAAGGGGACGAAGTGCACGGCTTTGGAGAACCGATCTACGACGGTGAGGATGGCGGTGTTACCGTCAGATGGTGGCAGGCCAGTAACGAAGTCCAGGGCGATATGGGACCAGGGTCGTCTGGGGACAGACAGGGGTTGTAGCAGACCGGCGGGGGGTCGGGTGGAGGTCTTGCTCTGGGCGCAGACGGAGCAGGCGGCGGTGAAGCTCCGGATATCCTCCGCCAAAGTGGGCCACCAAAACCGCTGGCTAATGAACGCCGCTGTGCGCCGGGCTCCAGGGTGGCCAGCGAGCCTGGATGAATGCCCCCACTGCAGGACCTGAGAACGGACAGGCTGGGGAACAAAGAGGCGGTTAGGGGGACAGGAGCTGGGACCCGGTTCGTTCTGGAGGGCGGTGCGGACGGCGGCTTCGACGTCCCACAGTGCCGCTGCGACAACGCATCGGGCTGGCAGGATTGTGCTGGGTTCCTGGGAGTCCCCGGCAGGGGCGTGCTGGCGCGAGAGGGCGTCAGGTTTACCGTTCTTAGAGCCGGGTCGATAGGACAGGGTGAAATCAAAACGGGAAAAAAAAAGGGACCAGCGGGCTTGTCGGGGGTTGAGGCGTTTGGCTGATCGGACGTACTCGAGATTCTTGTGATCAGTCCAAACCAAAAACGGAGCACTCGCCCCCTCCAACCAGTGCCTCCACTCCTCGAGCGCCAGCTTGATGGCTAGCAGTTCCCGGTCGCCGATGTCATAGTTACGCTCGGTGGGCGTAAGGCGGTGAGAGAAGTAGGCGCAGGGGTGGAGCTTGTTGTCGGCGGACGAGCGCTGAGACAGGACCGCCCCCACTCCCACATCCGAAGCATCCACCTCCACCACGTACTGACGAGCGGGATCGGGCTGGGTAAGGACGGGCGCCGAGGTGAACCGAGCCTTCAGGTTGCGGAAAGCCTCCTCGGCAGCCGAAGGCCAGGTGAACGCCTTGTTGACCGACGTCAGGGCGGTGAGGGGAGCCGCTACCGTGCCGTAGTTGCGTATAAAGCGACGGTAGAAATTCGCGAACCCTAGGAATCGCTGCAGCTCCTTGCGGGAGGTGGGGCGCGGCCACTCCTCCACTGCGCGGACCTTCTGCCGGTCCATACGGATGCTACCTGCCGTGATCACGAAGCCCAGGAAGGAAGTAGTGTGCTGATGGAAGGCACACTTCTCCGCTTTCACGTACAGGTGGTTTTCGAGCAGGCGCTGCAGGACGCGGCGGACGTGCTGTACATGCTCGGGCAGGGAGCGAGAGAAGATCAGGATGTCGTCGAGGTACACGAATACGAACTGGTTGAGCATGTCACGGAGGACGTCGTTCACCAGAGACTGGAACACGGCCGGGGAATTCGTCAGACCGAATGGCATGACGAGATATTCATAGTGCCCCGAGGGGGTGTTGAACGCCGTCTTCCACTCGTCCCCCTCGCGGATCCTGACCAGGTGGTAGGCATTGCGGAGATCGAGTCGCGTGAAGACGGTAGCGCCCTGCAGCGACTCGAAGGCGGACGACAGAAGAGGCAGGGGGTAGCGGTTCTTGATGGTAATGGCGTTGAGACCCCGGTAATCAATGCAGGGACGGAGGGAGCCGTCCTTCTTCCCTACGAAGAAGAATCCGGCTCCCGCAGGAGAGGAGGAGGGGCGAATGAGACCGGCCGCGAGAGACTCCCGGATGTATTTGTTCATGGACTCGGTCTCTGGTGGCGACAAAGAAAACAGTCGCCCCCGAGGGGGGGACGAGCCGGGCAGCAGGTCGATGGCGCAATCATACGGGCGGTGAGGAGGCAGCGATGTTGCGCGGGACTTGCTAAACACCGGTTTCAGGTCCATGTACTCGGGCGGCAGTGCCGACAGGTCCGGGAAGTCCTCGGTGGTGGCAGCGATCGGCGATCCAGGGGTGACGGCTGCCCGAAGGCAGTGGGAGTGGCAAAAGGGGCTCCAGCCCAGGATCCGGTTGCCCTCCCAGTCGATGTGGGGGTTGTGGCGAGCTAACCAGGGGTGGCCCAAGACCACGGCGGCCTGCGGGGAACGGATAACGTTGAGGACGATCTCCTCGCGGTGGTTGCCCGAAACGAGGAAGTTCACCGGGGGAGTGGCGTGGGTCACGCGAACCAGGGGAGCCCCGGTGATCGCGTGGGCCTCCAACGGCGAGCGCAGGGGGACGCGGGGCAGGCGCAGACGGGCTGCCAAGTCGGCGTCGATAAAGCTGCCATCTGCCCCGGAGTCAATCAGGACGGACACGGCGTGGCTCTGACCTTCGACGAGCAGGGTGGCAGAGAACAGGGGACGGGTCTGAGGAAAGTGACGCAGCGGGGTTACACTCACCTGTAATCCCCCTGCTGCGGGGGACCGCTGGCCCTTGGCCGGGCAGTTCGCCACAAAGTGGCCCCTGGCGAGCCTGCAGCATCTCTCTCGCTGCCTCGCGGCCCTGCCTGGAACGGTCAAACACCCTTCTCATCTCGTCGGCGAAACCGGCATACGAGTGGCAGAAGGGAGCGCCGGCGTCCCAGACCGCGGTACCCCACTCCCTTGCGCGGCCTGTCAGCAAGGTGATGACGTAGGCGATCCTTGCCCAGTCTGTGGGGAACGTGGAGGGTTGCAGCTCGAATACCAGGGAACACTGGGAAAGGAACGAGCGGCAGGTTCCTGGATCCCCTGCGTACGACTCGGGGGGGCGGCAGCCGAGGCTCCCGGCCGGGAGGGGCTGGCGGAGCCGGTGGATAGGCAGCCGCCGGCGGAGCCGGTGGGTAGGCAGCTGCTGGCTGAAAGGGTTGGCTTTCTTGGTTGAGCTGCAATTGTTGCAGCCGCGCCGAGACCTCAGCGAGGCTGGTAGCGAAACCCTCCAGGGACCGGCTGATGGAATCCAGTTGGTTCTGGTGTCCCCCCAGCAGCGCTCCCTGGAGCTCCAGGGCCGTCCTCAGCTGCGGTAGGTCCGCTGGGTCCATACTGGCTTGTTCGTTCTGTCAGGGCTGGGGATCGGGACACAAGCGCGGACCACCGGGTAAGCGAAAACAAGCGTTTATTGCAAATCGTCAGGCAGTTCGTAATCCAGGGGCAGGCAGGGTTCAGAGACACGGGAAGGCAGTCCGGGGGCAGATCCAGGATCAGGAGTCGGGGCAGGCAGAGTCGGGAACCAGGAGATCACGAATCAGGCAGACGAAACCAAGACGGCAGGCGAAGGGCGAAGTCGAGAATCAGGCAGGAATCCGAGAACAGTAGTCAAAAACGTCAGGTTAGCTAAAGCGGGGACGAGACAGGAAAAAACTCACTGCAACGAACAAGCAAACAGACAGGGACACGCAGAGGAGATATAGGGCAGGGATGACGAGGTGATAGAATACAGGTGAGCAGACAGGCAGCGGGGCGGGGCTAAAACACAGGGGAAACAAACGAGAACACCGCGGCTAAGGGGGCGGAGCCCTGACAGTATTGAACACAGCTATGCAATATGTCATATGTTGTCAAACTGCTCCCTCACTCCACACCATTGTAATTTCACAGGGCACAGGAGCCACATTACCAGGCCCCTCTTCTTTTATGTTTGCTGCTGTATCATTTTTGGTTTTATTATGAACATGGCAATATATACGGTTACATTATGAAACTGTTCATTAGAAAAAGTAAAAAAAACACTCACTGGTGAGAATGGATCTGGCACAAAAACATGTCAACAAAATAAAATATCACCCACATGTCCTCACTGCAGTTCACACTGCTTTCACTGTTTACAAGACATTATTCATTTATTTGCTTAACAGCCTCTTTCATCTGTGGCAGCTTACTTACTGTTCACATACTAGCCATTTTCACAGATGGATACTTAACCCCTGCAGTCAACTGACAATCATTCCCAACTTTGAAAAATACACATGCAAGCCCTCCCTGTGCCTGTTTTAAATGGAGCTCTGTTCATGAGACACACTAGCCCCAGCATGTAATCAACATTTGTCCTTTGCTGTGACTGAAAAAATACATGCAAGTGTTTACTTTTTTGCAATACGAATGCAAGTTTTTTTTTGTTCCCACATTAATGGGTGAACATCAATTTGTGAATGTTCCCTACAGTGTTTGTAAAGCAAAAAAAGGAGACTTTTAAAATTTTAATAGCAAGTGAGAGTTAAGTATTAATGTATTAGTTGGCTTCATGGGGATACTGAAGTTGACAGGTTGAGGTTTTTCACCAGGGTATTAAACCCGCCATCTTCTGGTCAAAAGTCCAGCATCTTACCCACTCTATGACTGATGTGCCAAAATGCTTTCAGTGTATGAAGCATTGCACAATAGCACGGCGTATAAGGCATAAATCATTAAGAGATGGAGGTCACCTGAGTTCCCTTGAGTCACATATACAATGGCTGATTGTAATGGCATTAAAAAGCTTGGTAGATGTTTGTTCTGCCACACCTACCAGCAGCAAATTAGCTAAATGTATAAACCACTATTGCCTCTGCATGGGGCCTTGGCGAAGACTACCCATCTGAGATGGACTGCATGACAATGCATATAAAATTGATGGTTCTGCACCTCTGACCATCCTTTGTCTTAGCACTATTTTCAGCAGTCCGTTCAGACAAATGGGGCTGATCTATCTTTCTCGATGAATGGCAGCTTGGTGCTTTAACCATGTGGCTTTTCAAGTACTACTTCTATATGAGTCAGGCCTTGGTGGGGGGGGTTGGGGGGGCGCTATGGCTACTATGGTTAACTAGGGATACAAACAAACAAAACCTTGAAATGACAAGCACAGTACATGTTCCCAATCTGGCTAGCAAGAGTAATTTCATCCATTTGTGTGAAGAAATCATCAAAAGAAATGGGAGATTTGCCTGCACGAATATCACAAAGGCTTCCAGTCACCAGAACTGTCGATTGTGTTATATTCTAACATCAGAAAAAAAATAATGCATGATTAGAAGAGTCAGACACTTGGCAAGATAAGGGATCAAGGTGAACAGTTCTTTTATATTCAAATCTAATTCCTGTCATTGAATTAGTATCTCCTGGAATTTGTTCCCTTTGCATTGCCACACGTAGCAAATGGAATGCAAGTGTGGTGATAAAAGAAGAATGCTTGGCACAAAAATTTATTTCATGCTCCTTGCCTGTCTTTTTTCCATGACTGTTAAATACAAATGGTTTTCAAATGTTCATGAGTATAGTAGGAAAAGATGACACACCCTTTTGATTTAAGTTTTTTGTGCTTCACAAAAACACAATGTCGTAGAAAATTGAATTTATAGAAAAAAATATATAAAGACTATGTGCAGAACACCCACCTTTCTTTTTAATTTAGAAGAAGTCAATGAGCATACTGTGAATACTGATCTAGTATTTTCAATTGAGGTTAGACTGCTTGTTCTCTTGCTGTCTCACCAGTGTTACCTCACAATGCTGTCCTGTACACAGAACTGAGCAGTGTTATTATTAAGTCCATATTAAATAAAGCTCAGTTGATCAATTGATCAACTAGTCAATTGAACAGTCATATGCAAGACCCAGATGAGGCCCAGGGCAGTGATTGTATTTAGTGAAGAGCTGGTGAAAGACCCCTGGGTGCTCCTGCTTGTCACCAAAAGGCTGCATCACCTTCTCATCAGACCATCAGCCAACAAGATTGATTTTTTCTTGCTTACGCTACTGGGAGCAAACTCCCCCAGGTTGACTCGCCGTTTATTCATTTGGGAATGAATGCCTAGGAATTTGTTAATACAGCTGATTGTTTAAAAAGCAGAATTAGTGGAGCTGATGTGCTTCCTGGGGATTTCTGAGCTGCAATGCCATGGATGCATTCATTCAAAGGAGGCAGAAAGGGAAAAAAATATTTTGCATCATGAGGTAATTGAGACCACCACAGAGGCCACTCACCAGGACTGTATTCTAATTATGATACAGAACAAACTTATGGGTTAAGCTTCTGAGGTGATGCTCTCCTTAGTGTTCATGCACTGATTTCTGGTTAGGCACTCTGATGGTGCTAAGTTCCCCACACTAAAAGCAAGGAAACTTGTCTTTCTTGCTGAGGTCCTTGATTGGAGGAAAATGACCAGCTTTGTCCTTGATTCGCTTGTCCAGGCAACAGAGGCAGAGGTGGACCTCACAACCATTTATCCAGAACTTAGAATAGCCAAGTGCTACCACTGGTTGCTGCGTTTTCCTGCAAGCAACAGTCTGACATTTTTGAGGACTGCAACTGTGGAAAAACATTGAAATGTTGAATCTAATGGGAAAGCATGGTGATTTATAAAGCTTTAACTAATCTCCTCTGGTACCCCTGTTAACTAGACCTTCCAAGGTTTTTTCTGTGGTACCATGTCTGGAACACAGCATGTCGGCTGTACTGTTCCCCCTCCACATTCTGTACAATTCATGTAAACAAATCAAGCATTGCTGGAGTTAAGCAGCCAATCTCAGATCTACAGCCTAAGGGATACAACATTACAGCAGGTGTTCCCAGCCCTACTGGCAACCGGAATACACATGGGACCTGGAGCATAACAAGACGAATGAACAGTAGCTTTAAAAGTGCTGCGATCAAGGTGGTCCCTTCCGCTTAGTTTGGACCTGGTGGATCCAAAATCCCCAACAAACAAGAACCTCTAGAAGGACCTTTTCCTTTTGTGGATTAGCCAAGGATGAATGAGTGACATCAGAATATCCGTTGGGGGTGATGAAAATTTCCAGTGAAATCAAAAAGTCTGGTTATTTCATGCCATATATGAATTTTGATTAGTCTTCATCAAGCCAGTCAGTGCTAAGGGACACAAGACCTCTATGCTGATTGGATGAAGAAATGTCTGCCATTCTGCATGTATTATATGTCTCTTCCCAGGCACACGTTGGAACAATGCAACTAATTACATCAATTAAAAAGAGAATGGCAGAGGTAATTATTGATCATGACAATGGAGCAGGCCAATATTCCATGTGTAAGTAATCATGTATCTGATGTATTACATATTACTGTTAAAGTATATTTTGAAGAGGCCACTTTGAGAATAAGTCAGAACCTGCAACACCTGCAATGTTTGCCTTGGAAACTGGCATTGCCATTCTAACCACTTAATGAAGGCACTTAATGAACTGGAAAACAATTGATTGGCCTCTACGAGCGAGCATGTCCATTATTAATGTGGGACATCTCATCCGAAGTGCTGTTAAGGTTGTTCCCTGTTGAAAAAAATGAAAACAAAAGACATAAAACAAAGAAAAAAAAAACATCACATGACAAGAGAACGAAAAATGGAGTAGCTGTTTACAAACCAAACAGTGGTGACAGCTGTCTCTGTTCAGCAACAGAGCACAAAGCCAGCAATCGGCTGGCTTTCTCGGAGCCCTGGAGGATCAGGGCTGGAACATGAAGCGGCACCTTGGGGTAGCAGCAACACCTACACAATAAGAGCTCACTGAGGCGACTGTTTAATTCTTTTATCATTTAAAATTGCTGTATTTATCAGATACATTGTGCAACACATATAGTCCTGTTTTCTCATGGATTGGGGTACATTTAATTATGTAGTTCCCATAGGTGACATATTAGGCTTGGTTTTAATTTGTCAATAGCAAAATAGTACTTTAAGACATTCTTCTATCAGAGATCTGATGGAATAATTCTAATCTGATTTTTAATTAGCGATTAATGATATTGATTCTACTCTGTCCCTTGATCTCCTAGAGATTTCATAAAAAAAAAAAAAAAAAAAAAATTGGTAGGGATTATCTAGGTCATCTTTTGCTCACACTTTTCTCGGTCTTCTCCCATAAACTCAGATGCAGTTTATGAATCATTGGTTCAAAACCAATTGATTAAGCACCTCACCATAAGGGTTTTTCAAAGCTTTGAATATTCCACAAACACACTTTTATGTAAACATATGTGGCCTGTTTGCACAGAAAAAAAAAAAAAATCAGTCACAAGTCATGAGTCCTTTCATTAGCTTGCTGATAACTGCAAGTGTAAGAAATGGTAAGCATGCAGTATTGTAAGAATTTTATGAATACTGATTTTATGAAGATTAGCACAGATCATCCCAACACATTGTTGCCACGGCCACCAATTAGTTTAGTTTAATTTAGTTTATTTAACAATTACTATGCACAACATATTACTTGCACCAGAGTTAACTATGTAGCTAATTTGCACTTTCAGTCCCTGGGCAGGAAGCACCTTAAAATATTAAAATACATTAGAAGCAAGAAGCAAAACATACCAATTTAATGCACAACATTCACAAACAAACAAGGGCAAAAGGGGAAGAAAAATTAATTCGTCATGCACCAGCAGCCAAAACATTAGTCAAATGTCTACATGATTGGGTGGTCTTGAGCCAACTTAGTCCATTTAAAAATTGTGAAACTTGTGGATTCTCTCATGTTAGTGGGCCCTGAATTCCATTTTCCTGCTGCGTTTTTCATACTGTCCATCTATACATGTTCCATCGGTCTTCCTGAACTGTATCATACAAACACCTCTAACTGAAGCCCTTGTCTTCTTAGCATTGTTTCTGGCAAGAAATAATCATGTTTAGTGGAGGATGTGCAAGATCATGACAGATCAGTTGGTGTCTGATGTGTTTAAAATTCATCCAATTGACTTTGACATTGCTGTACACCTTTTTAACTTGTTTATTAAAATACAAGTTAGAGTCCATGCTGATACCCAGGTATTTGAAGTACTGGACAACACTGACATCTCCATTAACCACTATATCCAGGGATTGCATGTGATTGTTCTTAATGGAATACATACAGACAGTATGGCTCATTGAGGGTCAGACAGGAGCAAGAAAGCCATTCTGCTATTTTGTTAAAAACATTGGTAAGCTTTGAAGCAATGTGTTTAGTCTTGGCATGGGTATAAACAACTGTGTCATCTGTGTACATCTGGAAGTTAACATCTGGACAAGCTTTTGAGGGGTGTAATTTCCTTAGGTGTTACAGTATAATTTTGTACTAAATCCTTAATTGAATCTTTTAAAAAAGTTATTAAACGCAGTTGCAATATGGTCTTTGCCTTATATTTCCTTGGACCTGCAATTTAAAAACCTTTACTGATACTCTTGTTGCCTTTCTTTCACTGTTGAGGTTACCCCAAATTTGCAGTTGCCTTTTGCCTCATTTACCATAAGTTTGCTTTAGCTTTTCTAAGTTCACTTACCACTTTGTTTCACAGTTGAAACACTGAAATGTTCTTCTATCATACCTTCGCCCTGACTTGTGCAGTTTTTAATGCAGAGTCCCTCTGCTTCATTAGGTTCCACAGGCACTCATTAATACAGGGTAAATTCTGTTTCTTCAATGCATGACCTTTTTGCTGAATTCATTTTTAACCTCAACCTGTTTTTGGTCATGACATTTAGAAGCAGCCTCAAGATTCTCAATTGGCCCTGAATAAGAGTTAGTGAAACCATGTGCAGAATTTACTCAGGTTGGGGAGTGGTGCACTAGCAGCCAGATGTATTTGCCAAAATTCTCAGCAGCTTCCCGCCAAGAATATAAAAATGAAATTGTAAAAGTGTCAACATAATCACTTATGATCATGCTAACACAACACATGTCAGATGTGTTCTCTGACTGTAGAGCTTATTTGTTTCTCTGTAATAAAAGTAGCTAACTAGCTAGCTAATGTTTCCATGTAGCAAAGAAAGTCTAAATACATGGCCAACCTGAGGAGACAAAAGTGGTCAAGCTACATCCTGAAATCCTGTCATTAACTGACACCTGACTAGCCAGACAAGCTGTAAGTTAGCCCACTGGTTTTCATGCTAAGCAACTAGCTAACATTCTTGAAACTGGTTAAAAACAAGCAAGATAGCCATTAGGTTATTCTAGCTTGTTTTTATAGCTCTTAGGTTTTCTACAAACCACTGCAGCAGTTTTACTTTCTTCACTGTCTAAGCTTGTAAGAGAATCTTGAAGAATGAAGGTGACATGGAATGCAAGACTTGTTAGGCTAGTCCTAGCTGCAGCACTGGCCCAATTAATTTCTTTGACTAATTGGCCTAAATCAATACATATTCCTCACTATCCATCTATAAATCATGCAAACATGCACAGCATGTATAGAAATGTGTAAGATCAAGCCAGAAACAGTTCAATTGAAATGCCTGCCATAAACTTGCATCATCATTGACCAGCTTACTAACATGTTATACCTTGTTTCATCTCTTCACATCACCAGAAACATGTTTTGAATCTAACCGTTGCTAATAAATGTTTGTGATGAGGGTTTGGACTTGCCTGCTCAATATCACTTGTGGATAAACATGTACAAATGATAGCAAATAAATCTGTTTTGTAGCATCTTCCCAGTAAGATACATCAAAATACCTGCTAAATAATCAGAAGAGATTGCATGATTTAAATTTAAAATATTTCATTTTCATAACTATTACTGTGAAATGATTATCTCAAGGACATTGTTGTCCTCATTGGTAAATACAGCCATGCAAAGATTTTGCAAGCAAAATGCAGCTTGTCCAGCTGTTTTGGTGCAGATGTTCTGAGGATAGATAGATCTCTTTAATTATCCATTTGTAATTAAGTATTAAATGCAGTGTTGATAATGTACAGTGCTTATTTTCCAGGTTGGAAACAAAGAATTCCATCACAGCAGGTACAGCAAACAGTACAAACGGCACATATTTATGTTTGTTAAATGTGGATTATTAATTACTATACAGTAATTATTTTCTTCTATATTCTCTCATCTAATAACTGTCTGGTAAGTTTCCTGTCATTTCTGCTTTCTGGAATATTAACAACCATGGATACAATACTTGTCATAATTAGTAAGTGTGGCACGAGGGAGCGCTTGAACACAAAATCAACTAAATATTTAAATATTTAGCCAACTATGCCACCCTGGAAATTTCACCGAGAATTTCACCCTAGTACTTGCACACGGGACACAGATTTGTTGATACCAGGAAGCAAGAGGTTTCAGGTATAAAATGGAAGTGACTGCAGAGGTAGTGGAATTACTACAAAGCTACTACAAAATACTCCAGCAACAAAATACAATTTGATAGAAGAATATTTATAGATAAAATCAATTGAATATTACAGAGTCAGAGCAAGTTAAAATTCAATACAAAAATTGTATCCGTACAACAGTTAAAATATTTCCACCATCACACAAACAATTGCCCACCATAACTACTACAGGAAAAAGGTTCAGCAGCAGAACTAAGGCTTACCTTGGGGAGGCAGACTTGTAAAGTGTGCCCAGGTCCAAAGCCACATACACATACAGCACGCAACAAATAATGGGTGAAACAAACCAGCGTGCTCCCAGAGACTCCACACTGTAAAGGGACACCACCACCTGGTGACTAGCCTCCCCACTAGGGCACTCAGCTGCAGCGGAGTGAGAAAGAAAAAAAGTATTAGCTGGGTGTAGAGGAGCCAGAGCAATGATTAGAGCTTTGTGTTGACTACGCCACCTACTGGAGGTCTGATCTCTATGTAGGAAATTAGCCTGGTAGGAACTAACCACCGGTTACCAAATACAACCAGCTTCCCGTATAATCCACACCAAGGCACACAGGTTTGTGCAAGGATGAAGCAGAGACAGGGTTCTATTAAAATTGTATACACTCTTTATTTTGATTGATCTGATGGTTACACTTTCATTAGTGGGGCTAAACACCCAGTTAGACACAGAGGAATATCGTACCGATAACGGATACCGAAGACACAAAATAAACTAGGATGAACAGGAGCGGAGCTTACCAGAGGGAGACCTTGTCTGGAAGGAGGGTCAGAAGGACCACACGTGGCTACACACACACACACTGCACTGCACACCCCGGTGACACTACACTGCAAATGATGGTGGAGCAAAGACACAAATACCCACCACCAGGTGTCAAGCCTCCCTACTGGATGTCCCCAGTCCTGCCAGGAAAGAAAAGAAAGACACAATAATGAGACAACATAAAAAAAAGGGCCCCACCAGTTAGGTCTGAGCCCACAGGGCTAACCAAATAGCAATTATGGACACAGGTAATAACACACGTACAGATCACAACAAATAACACTTCCCCAACGGGCACAACAAGGCGCCTTAACCAATCCTGGAATGTGTGAAAAGTCAAGGTGAAACACACGGGCCCAGGAGGGCAGACTAGTCACAGATGGGGCCTAGCAACAGACGCAAGACACCCGAACCGAAAATAAACAACAGAAAACAACAACCAAGACAGCTAACAAGGAAGATTATGTTTTACAATACAATACAATACCACAGTAGACCATTCCTCATGCTACCCACCAGGAAACCCCATACCCGATGTCCATACACACACACACAAGCATGCACGATCACACGTTACCACTCGGATGCTCCGGCCACCCTCATACGGTGCCGCCGCTGTAGACCATTCGCTGAATAAGAGTCATAAAACGAAAAGAATTATTGAAGACAAAACAGCAGCCGGTGACCAGAATGCGGCCTTGATGTTGTGCACTTCCGGTAAGCGACCCACCACGGCCAAAGACGAAGAGAGGTGAACTCCCGTTGCTAAGTACTGACACCGCAACACAGCAAAGCAGCCTAAGTAAAGCAGATAGCAGTAGTTTAGACAAGCAGGTTAAGAATCGCTGACGATAATTCTAAAACACAGAATGGCTACGTACCGGTAACTTAAACAAGGACACGCACACACCAATTGAGTGGTACCCCAAATACGGCACACTGCGAATCACGATAGGGGCAATATTCCAAATGTTTGGCCCTAAAACAAAGGCAGAAGTTAGCAACCCTGATCTGGCATACATAAAATCACAGCGTCAAGCAAGCGTTGACCAACATACCTTCACGGTTGAGACGTGGGCACCCAACTACTGCTCAACAGCGATAGCGACTGGGGCAGAGGACGCAGAATTCGAATCGCCTATCTGGCTGCAGCAGTGCCGGGCTTTTAAAGGAATCCCACGGCAAACAATTGGCATGACTAGTGTCGCATACAGTGACGTCAGTCGATGCGACGCCGCACTGCTGCTGTTGCTTCTGCTTAAAGGTGCAGGCACTCCGTTACATGGGGAACAGACAATACACAAATTATATACCAGTTGGTACCAAGCTATACACTTCCAACTATGCAGCAATCACAATTCCAAATATTCCACCCACAAATACAAAAGGCAATTAAAGTAGAACAGAGTTAACTAAACATGGTCACCAAAAGTTGTTCACAGCGTAACCCTGTGCTACATAAATCAGGCGGCCCACGCAGACGCCGCGTACACTGGGCAGTACAGCGTACCAGCTTAGTAAAATACAATGCACTGTAACAGCTGACCGTCTAACAGGCAAACAATATGCAGTATGCTATCCGGTATGGGCTAACATTAGGAAGCAAGCATGAGCGAAACGGCAGAGACAAAACAGCAGCTTGTTAGGAACGCAGCACGCCAATACCGATTCCCCCGGAAAAGTTTACAGGCCTAGTGCTACCTGTCGAGACAAAATGAAATCAAAAAGGAATAAAACTACGTTAAAGATAATACCGTACCCTGCATGTACGTACCCGCAGTGTGGCGAACGCACATCAAAGATGAACGCCAAGAAATGTTACGGCTTGTCAGATGAAGCTACAAAACAATTGTGCTACTACCACACAAATCACAGGGAGAATGTAGCACTAGGACTGAGAATGTGCCTACCTGAAGTAGCAGAGGAATATACTGAAAGTTACACTGGCAGCAGCTGCAAAATCAAGCTGAAAACAAAACATAATTTGACGAGTGCATAAACCCAAGCAAAGCAATACACGGCAAATCGACACATACCATTCCAGCAATGGAGAAGCAGGTAGCGAAAGGGGCGAATATCCCAGAAGGAGACGTTCAGGTAGGGTTTACCTGGGTCTTTAATACACGGAGAGCTTGTTAGATATGCTAATTGATCACCGGGAAACTAAACAGAAACAAGTGCGAAAAGGGAAGATGTACCCGGCTACATAAGTAATTACAGGTAGCTCTTTGGACATCATTTTGCTGAGCAAACAAACTCTTGGGCTTCTGTTCTTTCACTCTCCCCTCAAATGCTTTAAAAGTTGTCCTTACAAAAACCTAAAAGTTACTGAAGCGTATGGTTTCAGTCATCCCTTGACCTTAAATCTTTTCATCCCACCTAATTTCCTAATTAGTCACTAAATTAAATCCAAACTTCTGTGATGGTGCCTACATTATTGCAGCGTAAACAGAAAATGGCTGGGGAAGTAATTATTTGTCAGGCTGCTACAGATGTTGCACAGGGGGCACCCGGCAGGCATGCTCGAACAAGGCCAGTGAGCCGCCTGTGTTACTGATTGTGTAACAATATTGACCAAGTTTTCACGCACCACAGTTCACATGTGCCTTAGTGTGACTGTTTTTTGTCCCTTTTCTGTTACATCCAAGTGGCAGGTGGACTATCATGGACTGTCAGTGGCTCCTTGATTTGAATCTATTGCGGTAGTTTTCCACAGAGGTCAAAACCTTCGTTAGCTCAAACAAGTTAGTGGTTGATGGCACATGCTGGCTCTGCCTATCGCAGGGTTCATGAAGCCTTCAGATTTGGCTTCCATTCAGAGCAACCACCAGCTGGGGATTTTCCTGCTTGATCCTCCATGTGGCCAATGCAGGCAAAGAGGAAATAGCATACCTTGGTTTATTGCAACACTGTGGGGTGAGGTATCAGGGTGTTTCCATGCCACAACACAAGCCTTCTATTACTTAACAGTCTTTGCATTTGGTGGCTTGCATTACTTTAAGAACATTACCAAATGGATGGTGGTTACAAAAAATTCAGGAATTCATTTTTGTTGGAAATTCAGCTTTTTATTGTTTCAATGCCATATTGTAATGAATGACTCTTCCCTGACTGTATAAGAACATGCAGTGCTCCTCCTTAATACCAACTGCATTCAAGTAGATTGGGCAATTTGAGCAGCTGGATCACTGGGCCAGTGATACACTGTGTACAAGTACAATATACAATATCCATTGTCTCATACAAATGTATATTTTAGTTTAAAATATAACTGGAACACCCTTTTGATTACTTTTGTAATGTGCAAGTTAAGACCCAGCGTGATGCCCAAATAGATGTCTGTGCACATTTTACTTATTCACTGCCCTCCATGTATGCCAGAGGAGGATTTACAAAATACTTGCTACATGGGTGTGGATAACTATGCTCCTCACGTTGTCTAGAGCAGTGTTTCTCAACCCTCTCCTGGAGGACCCCCTGCCCTGCATGTTTCAGGAGTTCATAATGAGTTGATAATTTGAATCAGCTGTGTTGGAGCAGGGAGATCTAAAACATGCAGGGCATGGGGTCCTCCAGGAGAGGGTTGAGAAACACTGCTGTAGAGTAATGCTGAGTATTTGTGAGCAATGTGACTTTGCTCTCTGCAATGCTATGAAAACTATATAATTTTACAAAATAGATGAAAATAAGCAATAAGGAAAAAAGATCCAATGCATACAATTGATGTTCCCATCAGGGTTCGAATTACGGGGGGAATCAGGGTGTCTGACTTCCCTAATTAAGACTTGGACCCCCCCCCCCAAAAGAGGTAAAAACAACAGTGTGGGGGGGTTGAAACATTTATATATCCTTCTTACCTGTAATTGTAAATTACCTATAAAGAAGGATATATAAATGTTTCAACCACCCTCCCAACTGTTGTTTTTACCTCTTTTTTTTTTTTTTTGGGGGGGGGGGGGGGGGGGGTCTAAGTCTTAATTAGGGGGGTCAGACCCCCCTGTAATTCGAACCCTGGTTCCCATTCAATCAAGGATTTGAATAAATGTTGAGGGCACTGCATACATTGTAGGTGTATGCCAGCTCATATAGTCATGACACTTTCTGGTACCTCTAATGACATACGGTGTCTGCTTACTGTGAGCTCTGTATCTGTACGCATTGGCAAACAGTAGGGGATACGGCAAGCATATTAGCCACAGGACGTGTTTACCTACTAACTTTCGCATGAGTACACCAAACGCCTAGGCCCATTTGCATTTCCTATTATGTGCTTTCCTAATCTGTGTGCATTAAGTGAGCCTGTGGTTGTCTCAGCTTGTTAAACAACAACAAAAAAAACTCTGCTAGATAATAGTGAATAATGCTTTTAATTACTGCGCCTGCGGGCCTTGTCCTCAAATTGAGACCAACACCCCAAGTGCACCGCCCCCATCCGGCAACCGTGGCGTCATTTGCATTATTAGCTCTTATTGCTCTTTGCAGATGCTTTTATGCAGGCAGCGCCTTTGTGTCTGTTTGTAATGGACAGCACAGCAGCCCAAAGTGACATTCTTTAATCTCGTTGCTTCTATCAAAGTGGTCCGTGATGTCACATTTTCTTGGGGGCCTCAGGTCCAGAAGAATGAGTTCTGTGCTTATACTTCTGCTTTGGTAATTTTACACCACATTTATTTGATACTCAGGGTCATGGATATAGCCCAATGGTGGTTTGATTAAATGAATGCCCCAAAATTTAGCCTTCTCCCTGTATCCTTCCCTGTGTCTATGATAAGTAAGTGTTACAGTTTTACTCTTGAGCTATATTAACATGTTTAAATGAATCAAAACAAAACCAAACATTTTATCTCCAGGTTGGCACTTGGCCAGATGATATCTCTTGCATTTCTTTAATGTCAGGAGGTTAGTGTACATTTTTTTTCATTGAAACTGGTGATTTAAACAACAGATTAGAATCTGTGTACATTTATTGTTTCAGTGTCAGTGTTGATGCTTACAGGGGGTTGAGACATTAATGGAAACACCAAATTATATTTTGAAGTGAAGAACTAAATCACAATTAAAAAGGAGTCTACAAATATAAATGTCAATACTAGTTAGCAATATGTTTCTGCTATAAAAATGTTTTAAAATCAACATTTTAATATGTGAGTTTCTGAAGCCACATGAAAGATCTAACAAATTTTGAAAGAGGTAAAATACAGTTGTTTGTACCTGAATTACAGATGTGTCAGTAACACAAATGGCAAATTATTTAATGTGTCAAGGAGTACATTGTCATGTCATCATGCACCAAATGAAGAAAAACAGCTTCAGGAAAAGAGGTCCATCTATCGCTTTTATAAAGTCATACCTTGAGGACAGGGATAGATGGAAATTGCACAGGATGGTTGATAAAAACAACAAGCACAAAGACAAAAAGCCTAAAAATGATCAGAGAACAGAATCTACACCTCCAGGCCCAGTCTCAACCAAAAAAACTTTACATTGTGAGCTTCACAGAGCAAATATTTATAGTAGTGCTGCCATTCATAAGCTACTTGAATAGAAGGCAAATGTAAACACAATTGAACCTTTGTGAGTTGTTTTAGGACATGACAGTGTGAAGTAGATTTCCAGAAGGAGGAAGACGGTTTCCTTCTTGAAGGATGGTACAATATCCCAACAGAAACAGTTCAAAACTCATATATTAGTGTCCCAAGAATGAACAAGTTTGACAGTGTACTGAATGGAACAAGCAGCCCAACTCCTTATACAGGTGCTTCTCAAAAAATTAGAATATCGTGGAAAAGTTATTTTTTTTTCCTAATTTAATTCAAAAAGTGAAACTTTCATATATTCTAGATTCATTACAAGTAAAATTAAATATTTCAAGCCGTTTTTATGATGCACAAGGAAAAAATATACTACTTTTACTTGATGCTCTGAGTTATGGACAGTGCCTAAAGGTTCAGCTTTTTGCTATTGGTATGTATGGTAAAAGAGTTAAAGCCTCACACTTGAATTTTAAAAGAACATATTAACATATTCACATAATCAAACTGACAAAAACAAAAAGTGTTTATTTCGCTAGGGGATCTCTGACAAAATTCAAACCCAGATCAAACTCCTTGATATTTCTTCAGTGCTATTTTTAACTGAAACTTCCCTCTGTCATTCTTGTCTCTTCCCACACTTTTTAGTCATTTCAGTTACTTAGACCATGATTATTATTGAATTGTTTTTATTGATTTTCAAAAGGTTCACACCCCAAATCCTCCTCCCGCTGTGCTCTTAGACGCCAGAGGGAAGGAGAGGCTACTCTTTGGATGGTATCATACAGTCAAGACGCCATGCCTCCAGCTTGGGGATCTAAATTTAAGCACTCTTCAAGCACTCCAGCTGTTTTGGGGTAAAGTATATGGGAGACAAATGTGTGTTATAGCATAATATCTGACCTGTAAATATCTAAAGAAGTTGACCCATGGGATATCATATTCTTCTTGTAGCTGATTAAAGGAAATAAAGCTGTTATCCTTGAAAAAGTCAGATAAACATTTCACTCCCTGTCTGGACCATCTCTGGAATGTTGGATCAATGAGTGAAAGAGGGAAAAGGGGGTTGACAGCAATGGGTATCATAATCAGGGTCTTTTTACACATAAAATGTAACATAAACTGGGCCCCTATCCTGAGCAAACCAGCTACTACTGAATTACTATTGTGATACTGTTTCTTAGGGGGACACGAGAACACAAGAGGGAGGTGAGAGACACTGGAGAGCTACAGTATTGTTCCATGAGAGACCAGGACGGAGAACTTTCCTCATGTAGATCTGCTACCCAAAATATTAACTTGTGGATATTAGATGCCCAATAAAACATATAACACTACGTAACACAATTTTTGTTCCTGGGTAGTAATTGTTATTTGCTAATTGCTTTTGCCTAAAACGTATAGAAAATGGCTATTATTCCCTTCAGACTTTGCTTTTGTGACCAGGACAGTGATATTTTGAAATTTACCTATTTCCAATGGGAAAATGGATGAATTTGCACATTTTCATTCACATAAAGTCAGAAAAATACAACATATGAATCAAAATTAACATGTATTTATACTAAAGTTATACAAAAGGGACCACAAAAGATTTAGAAGAGAGTAGTGTTTCGAGATTTACGATTATACTGTAAATCACTTTCACAAATCAGCAACCAAATATAGTCTCCCATCATCTTCTACTTATACGCTCCTTGGTAGCGGTGTTCGAAGTCCAGTATATCCTGGTGGAAGCGCTCGTCTTGCTCCTCCGACTGTGGTCCCATGTTCTCCTTGAATTCAAGATGAGTGTCAGGGATATGGACTTTGAGGGACATCCTGCAGCCCATTTTGCTGTAGTTCTTCACCAGAGTCTCAACCAGCTCCACAAAGTTTTCGGTCTTGTGATTGCCCAGGAAGCCCTGAACCTCTGCAACAAAGTTGTCTCAAGCTGCTTTCTCCTTCCTAGTGAGCTTCTTGGGGAATTCCTTGCACTCCAGGATCTTCTTTATCTGTGGTCTGATGAAGACACCGGCTTTGACCTTTGCCTCAGACAGCTTATGGAAGAAGTCTTGAAGGTACTTGAAGGCTGCAGACTCCTTATCTACAGCTGTGACAAATTGTTTCATAATGCCCAATTTTATGTGCAGTGGTGCAATCAAGACCTTCCAGGGGTCCAGCAGTGGCTCCCACTTGACATTGTTCCTCCCCACAAAGAACGCGGTCCACTGTGGCCAGTACCGCCTATGGTAGTGCGCCGCGGTGTCTCTACTGTCCCAAAGGCAAAGATAGCAGGGAAACTTAGTAAAACCGCCTTGGAGACCCATCAGGAATGCTACCATTTTAAAGTCTCTGATGACCTGCCAGCTGTACTTATCGTACTTCAAGGCGTCTAGCAAGGTCTTGACTCTGTTGTATTCCTCTTTGAGGTGCACCGAGTGAGCCAGGGGAAGAGATGGGTACTTGTTCCCGTTATGGAGCAGCACGGCTTTGAGGCTCCTGGATGAGCTGTCAATGAAGAGGAGACACTCATTCGGGTTACAGGCAATTCCAATTGCATCAAACATCTGGTCACATTGTGGCAGAAGCAGAGCCCATCTTTACGGGTGAAGAAGCTGGAAAAAGCTAGGAAACGCGTCCTCTGATGTGTGACTTGCACACAAGTTCATTGCTTGAGCCTAGACATCAAAAGCTCGGCATTGGACTTTGTGAGACCAAGATCTCTGATCAAGTCATTGAGGTCTTTTTTATTGGGGTAGTATGGGTTTCTCTCCTCAGCTGAAATTGTAAACTGGATCCACAATGTCTTCCTCACACTCTGCCTTGCTGCTCTCTTCTGAAGACGGCTGCTCTATCTCCATTCTATATCAGCTACTCAGCACTGAATCTATCTGGAATGTTCTGGAAAATAGGTAAATTTCAAAATATCACTGTCCTGGTCACAAAGGCAAAGTTTGAAGGGTACAATAGCCATTTTCTATACTTTTTAGGCATAAGCAATTAGGAGATAATGCTTACTACCCAGGAATAAAAAAAAGTGAAAATTTGTTACACGGTGTAATTTGGAGGCCCTAATCCTCCCTCCTAGTTCGGTCTTTCTAAATACTCTTTTCTGATTCGGGGTATGTTCTTGTTCCATATAAATGTAGTTGTATGTTTAGTAAGCTCCTTAAAAATGATTTAGGGATAAAGATATCTGAAATACAAACGGTAATCTTGGATGTGTGTTTATCATCTATCTTTTTAACTTTTAACTTTATTTTTATTATGTAACTATGTATTATAATTTCACTTTTATTTATGTTTTTGCTATTTTTATTTTCCATCTTACTTTACATTAATTATGGCATTCTATCCCTGTTTCTATGTTCATTCAATGTGAAGCACTCAGTGCATGTAACTTCTTTATTGTAAAGCACTTTGAGCTGCATTTCTTGTATGAAAGGTGCTATATAAATAAAGTTTACTATTATTATTTTGGATCAGTTACTGCATTCCCTTGCATTTCCCTAACTCCAGTTATTAACTGTGTCAGTGCCAGTTGCCTAAGCTGGTGACATGAATGCTGACTGGCTCATGCTCCATGCTTGTATAAGTCCTGGCGTGATTTCAGATGGAGGTCCTCCACCATCCTACTGGTTAGAATGTCAAATTCAGTATATAGTGAAATTCTTTCACAATATAGTTCCACAGACAAGGACACTGCAGGTATCTGATCAGTGTTTTTTTTTTTTTTATCTTTCTGGCAATTTCTGTAATTCAATTCGATTTTATTTGTATAGCACTTTTTACAACACAAGTTGTCACAAAGCAACTTTACATTGTTACCAGGACTGAGACCCCCTGAGAGCAAGCCTAAGGCAACAGTAGCAATCAAAAACTCCCTAATTAACAGGAAGAAACCTTGAGAAGAACCTGGCTCAGAGGGGGAGCCCATTTGCTTCTGGCCAGCACTGGGCAGATAGAATTACAGAGAGTACTTAAAGTATGTACTTAAGGCATTTGAATTAGATAGACAGTGGTAACAACAGGGTAATTATAAAATGTAATCCTAGAATGTCCAGTTCTTGGCACACAGTTTGCTTGATAGGCAGGGCAGTGAGGTAGCTGAACTGGAAATCAAGATGTGGTGCTTGAGCTACAGCTCCAGGCAGGAGCCCGGAGCAGGGACAGGAAACAAAAAGAAAACAGTGATTAGTGGATGTTAACTGCAGGAAAGAAAACATAAAGGCATAAAGGCAAGGGAGGAGCAGAGGGGGGAAGAGAGATGCATGTGTGTAATAACCAAAAATCCTGGCAGATAAGCACTATGGCAGCATAACTAGGGGGCGAGAGGCAAGGGGCCAGCACGATCATAAGGGCGACCCTAAGGCAGTCAACAACAGACCACAGCTGGGTCAGCTGAACACAGAGTACCCAGGCCATGATGTAGTGACAGCAATGACCACTTAATCCACCAGAGACTCTACGATCAATGCCAGCACCATGCCGTGTCCCTCAACTAAAAAAATTTGAAATAGAGGTAAGTTTTTAGCCTTTAGATAGAAGGTGGAAAGAGAGTCTGCTCCCCGAACCTTGGTGGGTAAATTGTTCCACAAAAGAGGGGCTCGGTACGAAAATGCTCTACCGCCTATAGTACTTTTACCCACTCTAGGAACAATGAGAAGTCCCGCGCTTTGGGAACGTAGAGTTTGTTTTGGAGAATATGGGTGAAGAAGGTCCTTAGGATAAGGAGGGGCAAGCCCATTTAAAGCTTTAAATGTAAGGAGAAGTATTGTGAAATCAATGAGGTATTTGATAGGTAGCCAGTGGAGAGAGGCCAATACTGGGGCGATGTGCTCAAAGAGCTTTGTTCTGGTTAGAATAAGAGCAGCTGCATTTTGAACCAACTGAAGGGGCTTTAGGGAGGGATATGCACATCCTGACAAGAGGAGTGTGGTAATGTGCTTGCCATTTCTCCTGCTCTCACTTCCATTGTAAGAAATTATCTGACCCCTGATGTAAGCTTTGAGCATCTCCCACAAGTTGCAAAAACTTGTGTCTGCAGACTCATTTGTTTCTAAGAAAAAGTCTATCTGTGCTTTTACAAAACTAACAAAATTATCATCAGAGAAACCCTAGGGTTAAAACGCCATATGGGCTGAGATGGCACCCATTCAGGAAAACGAAGACTTAGAACCACTGGGCCATGATCTGATATGAATAAAACAAATAATTCACAGAATAATTGCCACCAATGCGTAAATAGAGTAAATGATTATGCTCACGAAACAGCACAGATTGTCTGTAGTTTGTGCGCTATTGCGAAAGCTACAGCATGAGGTTGTTTAATTAACAAGGATGGCAATTTGAACAATTAAGTGGCAAGTAATCCCAAAGCTTTCTCTTAAATGTTTCACATTATAGCTTTCTTGTGTTACAAAATTCAAATTACAAAACGGAGCTAAATTTAGTTAGATCGATTTAAAGTACTGAGAATAAACTTTTAGGTTAGGTTGAGTGCAATGAACAATAACGTTTAGAACACAGACCTCACAAAAGCTGTGATGTGTCATGAGCATTTAATGTAATTTAAATCGATAAATGCCATCCTTGTTAACAATCTCATGTTGTAGCTTTCGTAAGCACACAAAATACAGACAATGCGCTGTTTCGCAAGCAGAATCATTTACTCCATTTACGCGATTGGTGTCAATTATTCTGTGAATTATTTGTTTTATTGTTAATCAAGGAAGATAAAGGGGAACAGGTTGAAAGTAATGATAGATTTAAAGGTAATGTTTCAGCCTCCCCTGTTTCCAGCTCACCAGCCGCCACTGCTATACTCTCATATTCAATCCCTCTTAAAAGTAGAAATAATTTGTTTTCCAACTAAAAATTAACCAATTCTGGAATATGACTGGTGTACTGGGGAGAAAAAGGAGAACCGCTTGGATGTTTGGTATTTGAATCTCAGGCATTTGCATTGCATATGAGTTCATAAAGGAGTTGATGCATTGTGCCAAGTTGCTCAGTGTTGTGGCAGTTGGACTGGAATGATCTAATGTTGCATGTAGGACACAATTCAGATCACCACCAATATCAGCTGGTTTGTATTTAAATTTGGGAGTAACAAAAAAAAATTGATTGGTTCTTGAAAAATTATACATTATCCCAATTGGGAGCATATATATTAGCAAATACAACTGGAGTATTGATCAGTTTCCCTTCGATAATTATATAATATCCGTTTTTTTTAGTGAAAACTTTTGTTTCTGTAAACTGCACATTTCTATGTATAAGAATGGCAACTCATCGATGCTTACAATTAAAATCAGAACAGAAAAAGCGAGAGAAGCCCCCCCCCCTCGTGGAGTCTGGACAGGTTCTTTGTCAATAGATGGGTCTCCTGCAAAAATGCCATGTCAGTCTTAAATTTGGGTAAGTGTGAAAACACTTTGCTATGTTTTACAGGGTGACTGAGCCCTTGGACATTCCAACTGGCCAACTTTGTGGCTACGCTGTCCATAGAACTTAACTGCTTACCAAGTGAGCCTAATCCTCTTCTAGAACTAGATAGATAAATTATACATTATAACTCTCCGTTAAACAGACCACAATGGATCCATGGTTCAGAAAGCAGAAGACAGCACAGCCTGTGATTTCGTACACACAACCTGTTTTGATAATATACATACAATGAGAGTCATTGGGCAAGCCCCCTTTAATGAAATTGATACACAGGTCATCTACATGAAATGCAAAACAACAATCTGACACTAAAACATGGGCTAAAGAACAGTGGCACAGTAAGAATGTAAAAGAAAAAACTTTGAGTACAGAACTAGTAAAACTGCATACAATTAACAAATTAACTAGCCATCTATACAGTCAGTCATTCTGCCAATGTATTCGCTAGCCAGTCTGATAATTTCAGATAACTACCCAGCCTGCTAACATCAACCAACCAAATGGCCAACATATCACAAAATTGTTTGTTGATCCAGCATCAACAGTATTACAGTAGCTAGCTATGTAACCACTGCAGCCATCTTGTATAGTCAATTCTAAGTAGCTAGTTAATAAAATGACTAGGCTGACAGTGGACCTCATATTACCGGTGATGTTGGACCAAACCTTAGCATCTGCTTTCTCATTCATCGCTGTTGTCAGCAAGCACAATGTCTGTGGTCCCAGTTGGTTGGTCATCATTCAGCAACGAGATAGTCAGGTCACCCTGCGTATGTTTGGTGGTCGACTCCAAGCCCTTTTACTGTGATTTTTGGTGAGCAGGTTGTTGAGTATGAAGTCCTTCACCTGCTGTGGGTCCTTGAAGTGGGACTCTTCCATCAAATGACCCTTATCCTTAGCTCTGCCGGGTACCTCAAGCCAAACCAGACCCCCTTGCATCCACACAGCAAACTCCTGATCTCGCTGAAGGCTGCTCGTTGTTTACTTACTGCAAGGATGAAATCAGGGTTAATACCAGTTCTGTCTCCATTGGCTAATGTCACTGTTCTCAACTGTGCAGCTTTCTTCATTATACTTATCTTTTTGGAGAAGTAATGGCATTTAACCACAATGGCCCTGGGTGGCTGGCTATCCTCTGTAGGTTTGCTGTGTAGCATATAGTAAGCCCAATCAAGCAGAGGGTTTTATCAAGTATCAGGGCCTCTTGTAGCATGTCAGCTACAAACAGTGTGGTGGTTTTTCCAAACTCTCGACCCTCTTTTACCCCCGTGATGCGGATGTTGCAATGTCATGATCTCGTCTCCAGGTCTTTGTTTCTTCAACACTGCCACATCTTTCATCACCTTGGACATATGTTGCTCAAGGGAGACGATGAAGTCCGAGTGCTTGTTAGCTGCCAATTCACATTCATCCATTTGGCTGTCCAGAGTCCACTTTCAAACTGGCATGTTCGGCAGAGCTCCTGAACTCCGATCAGAGCTGTTCTATTTGACACCTTAGCTCTGTGGATTGAGCTACAGCTTTTTCCTCTATTTTTAGGGAGCAGGTCTTCCCTTAAGCTGCTGATCAATTGAAGAATCTTGCTTTGGTCATTGGACAGGGCTTCTGTAGAGTCGGGTGTCTTCATGTTCTCTGAAATGCTAGTGCTAATTTTAGCCTCTGATTCTGTCTAATAAATTAGAATACATAAATTAAACAATTAGTTGAGTTAGATGATGATTAGACATAAAGGTGCATATAGCTTCCATTTTACTATAGGTGTAACAAGAGGACTGTGAGTTAATGCTTAACAAACTGTCATCATCACTCATTAGTCAGTCATTGGTAAAGGTGTCAATAATAATTAACACATTATTCCATGTCAACTAATGTAAACTGTCACCAAAAAGAAGAGGAGGAGGAGGAGTTGTTACATCTCTCCATGCAAGTGTGCATGTGTGTGTAGGTGTTTGTGTGTGGGGGGTTGGGGTTGGATTCATGTATGGAACTGGTGATTCCAAAATCAGGGTGAGAAAGGAGAAGAACAAGGAAAAAGACCAAAGCTTCCTGAACAATGTGCACTGTACCTGCACAATTTCAATCTGTACCATATTATTATTCAATAGATAAACCTGTTACCATGTAACCATGTTAGTGTGGTTTAAGTGCAAAAAGGAAGGTGACTACATGTGCTTGAGGACTAATTGTCACATCTGTTCTTCTTTCCATTAAAAATGATTGGTGTCATGTGACACTGAGGTTCTCATATGTTAGCACAGTATCTCAGTCAACAGTCTGGGAGCAAGACAGCTGGGACCTCATTATTTATTCACAATTATATTTTATTCCTGTCAGTGATTTAAATGAAAATGTGCCTCCAGTAATACAATTCGTAAGTCAATTTTCCTTTCCAAAGAAGAAGACATGTCTTTATCAATTATTTCTTGTTGTAGCCATCAAAACATTGCAAGCCATATATTGTGTTACATTACAACTTACTTGCTATCTGTTTTCTACATTGTAAGTTGTAATTCTCAGTAAGTAAACCTGAAGAATGTATGCCCAATAAATAAGTAAGAATTCTTGTGATTAGAGGGAGGAGTGCAGTTTATTTTATGATGTGTAGAAGCTCATGGGTTCATGGTTGATGAATAAGGAGGCAAACAAAGGAATCCCATATGAACAGAAAAATCCTACATTTGTTCAGCGCTGCCATTGCCTTTCATTGTTCATCTGCTTGCTTGGCAGACACCTTTAACTTTTCATAGCTTACATTTAGGCATGTGGATTGATGTTTAGAAAGTAGTTGCCACCATGCTTATAGGTAACTACCTCACCTTGGATTCAAACCTGTGACATCCTGGCTACAACACATTTCTCAGTAAGCTATGGCAACCTGATGGTGACATGCTGACATATTATTGGGGGGCTATTTTTAGACCCTTTCTCTTCTGTCAGAATCTTAGAAGCCTGTACACATGATTATAGATTAAAAATTCTGACTTATGTAATTAATAATTCATCTGACTTCACAACACAGTGAGCAAGATACTGCTGATTAATTATGCACTGCACAGAGATCATTACATGCTATTACCGTTAATTAAATGTCCATAGCACTTCTCAGAGAAATGCTTCATTCACAGTTCCTGTCTGAATGACAGTGGTAAAAATATTGACAAGGGAAGTGAGAAGACAGAATATCTGGGTCTAAACACAGAGGGGTACTACCAAGGGTGTAGGTGCAATGGCCATAAACAGAAATGAAGAGGTATAATTTACATAATGGAGTAAGCTTTTTGTGTCCAATTTATCCTTTGTAATATACATGGTATTTTGATACACAGACAACAGTAAATGTATGCTTTGTTTTGACAGTTGTCTCTCTCATTAAATCATTTTTTTCTGTACAGAACTGATAATGACTCTGCATGTGTGCTTGTGCAATCTATTAAATGCAACTATTGACCACATTTCATTTTCATTTTTTTTTGCTGTTCATCTGAACACCAAGAATGTTATGATGATATTCAAACCCAGAGAGGGTTTCTGGTTGGGCATATTGCATTTATAAATTATTACAAGTCACAAAGCCAGTTTGGTGTGTGCCCTTTAAGACCTGCATGTATGGCATCATTTGAATGCCATACCATTGATGTTTATTTTGCTTTGTACAAAACTTTCATTAAAGCATATACAGTGTGTATATTTTAAGTTAAATGCTGTAATTACTCTGGTTTCATAATAACAATAATAATTATAAAATAATACTTATTATTATTATTATTTCTTTTTGTAGATGTCAAACGTGATGTATAAGTATAAGGAAAAAAAAATACTTTCTTAAAACTCCTGAAGCTTGAATTGAATTCTGCAAAAGGTGGCATTAACATGACTTTTTATGTCAGCATCCCTAGGTGTAGGACAAACATTTTCTAAAGCAGTCAGAGTCCTGTTCACCTCTGTGCTGTTCACAAACGAGTGCAGTAGAAATGGAAATTTTAGAGTATGTAACTTTTGCAAGAGTTTGCTTTAGAATGGGAAGTATGGCAGATGTGCTATCCCTACATTCTTTGGCTCTGTTCTGAGTTAGAGACATGCAGGGTTGTTTTCATGAATTTTCAAAGGAGACCATTTTTTGTTCATTGTTATATTATACATAAATTGCATTATAACACATTTTTAGATATTTTGCAGCCAGTCATAATTCCTGCATGTGTATATCCCCAGTTCCTATGCTGTTTGAAGGTAACAGGTTTAATTCGCAGATGAGACAAAGCTTTTCTCCATTTGAGCAAATTATTTTCCTCAAAATGATTGCTGTAGTAATTATGAGTATTTATTTACAATCACAAAAATATAATCAATATAATTTGTCTTGAACAAGGCTGTCTGAATAAATAAAGCTGCCTGCACAAATAAATAAATAAAAAAATATAAGCAAGTGTGCAAGCTGATTTTTTCCTAGAATGATCATTTTTTCAATTTTATTCTCATTAACTGCAAAGTATTTGGTATGGGGAAAATAAGTCTCTGATCTTTCCAGGCCATTTAATTCTTTATAATTGAACATTTTACATTAATTTGAGTATGCATCTTTTATTCTCATCCTAAAGAAATATTTTTTTAATAAAATGTAAGAATACAAAAAGAGAAATCTCAATTATTTTCTAGTCTCTATTCAGTTTTTATGGTTTCCTTTTAAACACAAAAGTAGACATGTTGGGCCATAACCAGGGCTAGTTTTATTGTACTGGGACAGAAAATGACAAGATACCTCAGTAATTAATTTAGTGATCACTGGTGGTGGGGGGCTACATTGATAAGTGGGAGGCAGTGTAGCATAGTGGTTAAGGAGCAGGACTCGTAACCGAAAGGTTGCCGGTTCAATCCCCTCAGTAAATATCCAGCTGTATAAATGGATAACATTGTAAAGAACTGTAGCCTATGTAAGTCGCTTTGGATAAAAGAGTCTGCCAAATGAATAAATGTAAATAAGTGAAATGCAATTTCTTCATAATCCTCCTTCCTTTCCAAGGCCAACACTAACCATTGCTTATTCCCATGGTAAGTGGTGAGGTTATAGGTGCAGTGATTTTTTTTTCATTGATTTACCATGGCAATCCAAACAAGTTAAGTCTCTGAAAGCCACCATTGGCTACTTGGAACGTACTGACCCCAATGTTGTGCATTTCCATGAGTCTCTTGTACCTGATTTGTCCTGCATCTGATCCCTCTAGCTTGTCATCTGAGCAGGGCCAGACTCAGCAAGCTTAACTCTACTGATATTAGGGTTTTTTTGTTGCTTGGCTTTGTGTGTCCCATGCATCTGAGCTGTCTCCCTGTGTCTGTGTTGATTGAGTTCAGCACCCTTGTGCTTCAAGGCTCAAGCTCTGTACACGCTATTAATACCATTAGCACTGCCTGGTCATGGTGAACAAAAACGGCTCTCTTTCAGGGCGCAGGTGCACAGGACCCAATGGCATTTTATTTCTTTTCCCCATTCCTCTCCTCTCTCCTCTCCCCCCGACCCCTTTCCATTTCACATGATTCAAGTCATTCCCCTTTGTGCATCCGTTCTGTCCCTATACGATGTCCCTTGAACACCCCACCAACCCCCCAGGAGGGCAAACACACAAGATTAGGCACAATCCCTGATGACGTGATCTGAGGAGCCCACCTGGTGAGCTGCAGGCATTGTGAGATGAGTGGCCCCTGGCTAGCTGGAGCCACGTGGTCCTGGAGGAACAAAGCTAACCATATCCCACCGCTGTGAATCTCTGTTCATCGTGGGCTAACAACACAGCCCAGAATCCCAACTCACAGTTTCCTGAGCTGCAGAGCTCAGCCTGTACTCCTAATGAGCATGTTTACTGACTGAGCCACCCTGGGGTGATTTTATTCAATTGAATGTGATTCCAATATACTAGAATTATGCACAGTGGCACAAACTCACAGAAGACAGAAAGCTCCTCCCCTGCATCCCGAAAAATATGCTTCATATTTTTGTGAATCACCAGAAAAGTGGAACATGCAGAAGTGATACACATCAGACAGAACAGTAATGGTGCGTTTCCACCAAGCAGTACAGTACAGTTCGGTACAGTATGGTACGCAATTATTTGGGTTTCCATCATCAAAAGTTGCGAACCGTACCAAAATAAGCGTACCGTACTGTGCTGGGTTTTGGTACCCTTCTGTTGGGGTACCAAGCGCGGTGGTACGGTTTGTAAAGGATGGAGCTACACCCACTGTCGTCCATTGATTGGCTGACAGAGAGTCATCACTTTGTGCGACAACTTGAATACAAACTAGGGCTGTCAACGTTAACGCGTTAACGCTCATTCGCGATTAATCTGGAAACTTTAACGCGTTAATGTTTTAACGCATATTAATCATATTATCAAGTTTGACCGCAATTCCCTTCCATAATTCCAGCGCAGATATTTACCTGGCTGAATTACTGAAAGGTGTGGCAAACGCAGATGTGCTGAATGGCAAATTTCGTTTTTTGCAGAGCCATAAATACGTACTCTCGGGTACATTTTGCCGCAGTTTTGAGAAACAAATGTCCACTGTGAGGTGTTAAAGAGAAGCTCTGTGAAATAGACGTCACATTTTTTTTTTTTTTATGTTAGATGTAACGGAATCTCATGGAAGCGCTCAACATGCCTAACTGCTTATGATGACAGGGTAAAGCAGCTGATGTGCCACCTTCGCTAAGGTGACATCGGGTAGCTATTGCTCACTTATTTAAATATTTTCATGTGGCTTGCTAAATAAAAAATACACAAAATAAAATAAAAAATGTTAGTTTTATGTTTTGGTTGTGCTTTAATTTACTTTGAACAAAGCATCTACATAGGCCTATTTTATCTCGGATAGTAAAATTTGTCATGTTAATATAATAATCCAAAGTAAAAGTTAGGGGTGTGCATCTCTCCCTTATAAGATGATCAGATACTTAGGCTATCTAGATACATGGGCTACGATACGATTCAGGGACGATACATTTTAATACGATTCGGTGCGATGCGATACAATGCAATCTGATACAGTTAACATTTAATGTAGACATTCATTTTCCATTATAAATTAAAATAAACCAATTCTATAAAAGTGGCATTGCTTACCTTCACATAGATATATTTCATAAAAGACCAGGGAATCCCATGTATTTTTGTTACTTTATGGCACGGGAAGACAAATGTATCATTTCAGAATTACATGTCATTCTGTTTTTCCAATAGACACAGACAAAAAAAATACTTACTGTATGAACAAACATTTTGAGATTATTAGTATAAACTGAAGTCTGTCTCACACACCCATGCCCAGGTGCCTCACTTTGGCAGTTAGTTAGGGGGAGAAATATGAAAAAATATTATTAAAAAAACAACAACACAGAAGTCTTAACCCTTCAGTACATTGCTGACCACTTACTGCTGTACTTAATTACTGTTCTACAGACCTTACAAATGGCCAGACTTTTGTCCAGTCTTCCTTCCTTCTTCTAACATCCAAATGTCTTCCAAACTTTAGATTTTAGATTTAATGGTTCACTGTAAACCGTGTCGACGTTGTCGGACATGTTCTTGTTTTTACCTTGCAAGCAACACTAACGTTACTCTCGTAAAGGGTAAAAGGTCAACGCGAGATGCTGTGCAGATTTATTAACGAATGAGTGGCGGTCATTATTATTTTGAAAGTAACATGACTTGTAACGTTAAATCGCAGCAGCTTAGTTTATACTAAAGTAGAATTAGCAACAACGCTTCAGTCAACTGATTCATAACTTAATAATCCGGCCATCGAGCAGTTCATGGTACATTTACATCAATCCAGGTGTCCACGTATCAATGTAGTAGGATCTTTAACGTTAAAACCGGTTTCCGATTCGTATCGGCGAATCGTTACACCCCTAGTAAAAATACATAGAAAGCAATGCAATATATTTCGCATTTATTTGCACATATGGATGCGCTCATAATTGGTGATTTGTTAAATGTTTTTTTGCGAATATATAACATTAGCTAGTTTTCTAACCAGTTCACTACCCCAGATAGCAAAATCAGATTGAAACAACATTGAAATGTCGTCAGGTATAAGTAGGCTATTGAATCTACTTGACGCCCGACATTGAAATCAAATATTGAAAGCGTTTGTTATGATTGATGTTGAATAAACATCGGATTTTCAACCATAACTGACACTGAATCAATATTGATTCAACCGTCATCTAAAAGGCAGTCTACATCTAAATTTTAGCTGATTCAGCATTGAAACAATGTTAAAATATTCAATTAACTTTTTTGTGCTTGACATACACTATATGGACAAAAGTATTCGGATGCCTGACCATTATACCAACAGGGACTGTAATGACATTGTATTCAAATACATATACTATATATATATATGGAGTTGGTCCCCCTTTTGCAGCTATAACAGCTTCCACTCTTCTTGGAGGGCTTTCCACAAGATTTTGGAGTGTTTCTGTGGGAATTTGTACCCATTCATTCTGTAGAGTATTTATGAGGTCAGGCACTGATGTTGGACGAGAAGGCCTGGCTCGCAATCTCCGTTCCAGTTCATCCCAAAGGTGCTCGATGAGGTTGAGGTCAGGGCTCTGTGCGGGCCAGTCAAGTTCTTCCACACAGAACTCATCAAACCATGTCTTTTATAGTCCTTGCTTTGTGCACTGGGGCACAGTCATGTTGGAATAGAAAAGGGCCTTCCCCAAACTGTGTTCTACAGAAATCCCAGCAAACATAAAAAAAAATGAAATGGAAAACATGACACCAAAAAGGAGGACATAAATGTGTTGATGCTGTGGTGTGCTGTTGCCATGTAGTGCCACGATGGAGAAAATGCTTTGGAGTGCTGCTTCTCAAACCTGACATCAGGGACTCTCTAAATAAAGGGATTTTTGTGCTTAACTCTGAATTGGTTTAACTGAGATCTTAATTGAACTCCACTCTGGACCAAAACATCTCTCATAGAGCATCAGATCCAAATCCTTTGTGAAAGTAATGCAGTTTTGTCAGTGTGTGACTGAGGGTGGGACACACTGTTTTACTCAATCCCTGATTCTTTATTTACCATTCTGATTTAGATTTAATTGAATAGATCTGTCTTGATGATTCTAAAACTAATTGGTTACACAAGGTATTATGCAGCCGAATATGAAATAATTTTGCAGATGTTACCAATTATGGGATGAACCAAATTCAAATGTGCTGCTTTTTGTTGTGCCTCTTAATAATCTGATAAAAAAAACGTGTGCCCTTGCAAAGTTGAAAAGGAAACTGTGTAAATATCACTCAATAAACTGTAAACCTTCAAAAATAAGATATAAGAATCAACAGTGGAAGTGTAATTTCAGAATGAGATACAAAAATTTTAAGGGGAAAATGAGTGCAAAATACACAAACACATACACACACACAAAAGAAACATCAGTGACAACAAAGTATACCATACCACAATAAGTGTGTCAAAAGAACTGGCTGTGACAGCCAATGGATAACAAGGAGTGAAGCCAGAGCTGTAAAAATGTACATTTCTTATTGTCCAGTGACCAAAACTAATATGAATCCCACCAAGACAAACCCCCTATGTGTATTTTAGGGTAAGAAAAGTTGGGATAAAAAAATCACATCTTTTCTATTTTAAAATAATAAACCTCAGGGGTTGTGGGAGTGGTGGGCGGGGTGGATGGGGGATTGGTGTCATGAAAAATTCATCTTTCATGAAGCGGCAAAATTTCAGAGGTCTGGATTAATAAACGGCAGAGCCGCCTGAGTGTGAATGGAGAATGAGCGGCGGTGAGCTGGCCTATGGATGGCGGAGACAGGAAAAGGGAGGACTATACTTTGCAATTTCTATTCCTCATCTGAATGTTATGTGAGGAGGGAGGACTGAGCAATTCCAGAATTCTGACCCAGATTGCGGCAGCTGTAACAAGATCCGCCAAACAAAGGCACCAGTCCAAACAGACAACAGCAAAACCTATAAACAAGCATCACAGTTTGTTCCTTCTTCCTCTGCTCTTTGCATGATTTGAAGCAACTCTGTAATTCTGTGATACATGTCATATCCTCCACAGTTCCTGTAAGGGAGGGAAAAAATAAAAAATGACGCACTTAATGCCCTGAACCTTGAATTTAAGATGCTAATTTATGAGGATCGACCTCCTTGTAGAAAATGTGTGGGGCTAAACAAATGTGCAGCAAAGAAGCAGGAAGCAAACAAAAAATGAATACATAAATAAATTAATTAATTCAATAAAGAAGCAGAAGCAAAATCTTACAGGACTGAGACCAGAAAGCCAGAACCAGGGCCAGATTCAAAAAACAACCGTCTAGATTTCTTAGAGACTAAAACCGATCACAACCGACCACATCGAAGCACCACGACAATGACTTGCAACCACAACCCTTGTACAAGTTCATACAGTCCTCTTTATAAACTTGTGTATATCCATGACTCATGAAGTGAATGGGTATATTGACAGTACACTGAATAATCCCATCATCTGAAGGCTTTGTGATTAAACGTCTCTCAAACAGGTCTGAACGGGTATAAACATAACATTTATGAGAATATTAGGGGTGCTGGGTTAGTGTAGCTGTTTGGCTTGTTTCAGCTTGTCCTCAGGCTCTATTATTTATTCATGGCAGCCTGATCCTTGGGTATCAGTTGTTGCCAAGGGCAGCAGAGGAGGAGAGAGATGCTTTGGCATTCAACACAGCGTCTTTGAACACAAAATCTGCCTGAATGCCAGAACACTTGCTGGAAACTCCCCAACTGCCTTGTTTCTGCTGTTGGTATAAACTCCTGTGTGTAGTCAAAAGATTCCATAACCAAAAAATGCCATTTTCATACTGTCCAAAGATGCCTTTTGAAAATCCACGTCCGCTTCCTTCAGATACACAACAACCGGAATCAACGTCATTCTGCTCCACCAATGAAAGTATTGCAAAGTCAAGGTTAAACCAATGTGTATTTTGAGCTCCTCACATTATTCTGGAACATGAGAGAGTCATTTAAGATGTATTTATCACATGGTATTCCCCTTTATGTCTCAGATGAGTGAAATCATTCCTCATGTAGTACATTTCCCAACTTTTAAAGCGTTGATGTAGTCACTAATGAGCATATATACACTATTCTGGAAGTCATCTGGAAGTCAGGGGGCACTGGCTCGATTCATTTCACATGTATAAATGTGCTCCATTTGAATGGGTGCGTTGTGGGACACTGTGGATCAGTGAATGCTTGTCTTAGAGAGCCTGCCCTTGGGACACATGCTGATCTGAGTACAGCTGTACCACTTATTATGTACCACTCCTCTTCAGAAGAGTGGTACATAATTCTGCAGAGACAAACCCATGTCTGTGTGACAGTTATGCCCTGGCTGGTACAAGCATTACCGGACACTAATGTAGGATATTGAAAACACACTGTAAAATATACATGGATCTCAGTGCTATTGTGGCTTTTTTGGTGGGTAAATAAAATAAACAGCTGGCTTTAAATATTTGGAAGGGATCCATGTACAGACTGTGTTGTGACATAATAAATAAAATATCAATATACATACAGTATGTGTGTTTCACACTTCCGAAGGTTACAAAACTTTGCCTTGGTTTTTGCTTTTCAGTGTATTTTCATTATGTCATTCATGCCAGAACAGCTTCATTTCGCTTTTGTTTTGAGATCTCTCATTGTCTAATGATACACTCATTCAGAGGTACTTAATAATTTATGTACAAAGATTTTAATGGATGTTGAGCTTCTGGAAATGAATACACATTGTCATGGTTGTCATGTTCAGTTCTGTTTAAAGAATGCACAGGGTTTAAATGATTATTTGGATTGCATATAATTTATCTTTAGATAAATTATATGACCTGACCTTAGATTTGGGGTTATATGACATTTATCTAATCACTTGAAGAGATAAAAAAAAGTGTAATAAAAGTTGGCGTAACTCTCAAATTGTCAGCCTTCAAGCCCGAAATGGTGCATGACCGGTGCAGAATGTTCATGTGTTTCAGACTGAATTTGCATAACCCCTCCCAGTTTGAGACAGAAGACAACCATTTGTCTGTGAAGTAAGATGTAGTGACCTGAACAAAAGAGACAGGGTGGGGTGGGCAACTGTAAAGAGCCACCAAAATAGCAAATACACTAGCAATACCATGCACACACACTTCCTTTGGACACCCCCCTGAGCACAATAATCATGTTCTTGCTTTATGTTTTACTCTCAGAGCTGCCCATTGAACAGTGCAAAGCCATAGCTATCCATTCACGTGGAACAGATGCGAACACAGTTTGCATTGAACAAAGGGGAAGTGATGCTCTGATACAATAAGGGACAAATAAGGGACAATGGCAACATGGATTCCAACTCACTGATGTGGTTCCTACGAGCTGTCCATCAACGCCTACAATAGGAATTTTAATTAGAAAGTAAGGTTTCCCACTCAGGAATTCCTTCTTGACTGGGCAAAAGTTGGGCCATATTTAAAGGTTGCTTTGTATGTCTTTATATTGCACTTGTTCTGTAATACATACAGACTGTCTTTCTGTGGCTTACACCCAAATACATGACGAAATACATACTTGAAAATCAACCAAAATTTGACTATTGCAACGGGCTTCAGAATATGCACCAAGTGAGATATTGTCGGCACCCTGGAGATGGACATAAATAGTTAAGACGAGGCGTTCAATAATCAAAGCATCCTCCAAGAAGCTTCATCAGTCATTGGTACCGGGTACACAGGGAGGAAAGAGGAATGTTTAAAAGAAGGTTTAAAGATGCATGGCTCTGTTAAGGCCCTGAGGAGAAAAAAGATAGAAGAACAGAAATAGGACACATTTTGCCTGGCAGCTGGATCTGTTTCAGAATAGATGAGCTGCCGGTGTGTGCAATTTCTACCAATGAAGCCAAGCGTACGATCAAATAAGGTTATGAGATGAAAGGACTCTTCAGCAGGGCTGGCAACCCAGAAAAAAAAATCTCATATTTTTGTTGATAAATTAGTGTTAAAAGAATACAGAGTGTGGTATATTTCACTTCTAGCTACCTGTTAATACGTTGGCATAATTTTAATAATTGTTTGAATAATTCAGACTTACCCACTGCAACAAACAAATCTGAATTGGTGATAAGCATTATATATTTTTACAGTATCCAAAGTGTGCAGTGTTAAATTATACAATTATACAGTGTCCTCTGGTTTTATTATCTATAAAGGTTTCCACTGTAATAACACATGCATTGTTACTACTGTGTTACAACTCATTGAGTATTTGTTACATTTGCATTCTAAGCACTCCACACTTGTAATAGCACAAGGCCAAACGTGTAGTAATTGTAAATACTATGTAACTATTTGGACCTGCACAGTTTTGTTTAAGTAAATACAAATGTAAATACACATGGATTGTAGTTGCTTAATGAAAGATGTGATGCACCTTTTTTACTTGCTGTTAATTCAATATTATATACAATACAATATCCAATTAATACTAATTTAGTATTGTTACATTATATGGAGTCAGTATCCACTAGGGCATAACTAATATTGCAGTATTCACAAAAATTCAGTGTACCAAAGGAACCAGAGGCAAGGTGCAGCTGAGATAGTGGTTAGAAGTTATCAGGAAGTGCAAAGGAGTGTGTGATATTGTATCCCCTATCATGAGTGCAGCTTGCATGATACTTTATCTTGTTTTATAAGGTTGTGTGTGTTTTTTTTTTTTTTTTTTTTTTTAAGTGGGATTCAAAGAAACACTGCACCTGGGTTTTGATCTTACAACACAGTGCTTCCATTTCCACACACACACACACACACACATATGCACTCACACGGTTATGCACACACACAGAAGTAGAAACAACACATCTCATTTTTTACAGACATACATCTTTTACATAAAGATTTGAAAAAACACTATCCAGTATGTATCTTACAGTGGACATTTTTGGGGGCTGAACAGTTAATCTGTGAAATGGAGAGTAAAAACTGACAAGCCTGGGTGCATATCTGACTGGATAAAATTTGGCTGGGTGAGATGGGGTACTGCCAGGGTAGCAGTGTGAGCATAGTGGAACTGCAGGCCAGTGTTATGACACAGCAAAACACAAACATTATATGGAATAGGTTTGGATTGGGTCAAGGTTGGAACACTGTGAGTTCACCAGAGGGTTAGGGCTGGCACTAATGTTAGGCTTAGTTTCACTGACTTTGAAGTGGGGATATGCTGAATGGGATGGCATGCATCATGTAATTATGTAAACAGTAAATGCTGTTCCTCTTTAGCGATATGCATTTTTTATGATACTCAAGTAATTATGTAGTAGTAGCACCTATATTGTAATGGAATATGAAATTGCGTAGGCGTACTGCCCACTTGACATAAAATGAGACAATTTTCATGTTGAATAATGAAAAACCCTCATTTAGAATTCACACTAATAAAAAATGAGCAATTAAAAAAATATATAAGACATATGAATGCATAATATCTGATCAAGCTTGTCTCTTCATCTTTGGTCTTTATTTTTTTAATCTTTCTCCGTCAGTTGGAGCTTAATAGCCTGAGATGTAGGCATAAAAATCTTCTGGCAGTCCCCCAAATGTGGTGTGAATAATTTAACAAGGTGGAAATACCTGGGACATTTCTTACTCTGGTTCCAGGAGGAAAATTTCATGTGTTAAGTGGTGGAAAACATACCTAGAAGGAAAGGCTATGAGGTAGCATAGTTATATTGGTTTATTCTCAGTTTTTGCTACTTACCAGATGTATAACACCACAAGAATGTTTGGTAAAACATCAGATCCATTATTACTACTAAGCATAATTTAATTCAGTTTTAAGTAACATTATAATAGCCCTTGTCCACTGGTAAATCACATGATTATCATATGATGTTGAAACATTAACCAACTTCATAGGATGATTATACAGCATTGAATTTTGTATGTAATTTGTATATAACTTGCTTTATCTGGGCTCCTGAATGACTTACACAGTAAAGTTGCTTGGGTTCAACATGGGTCATGCCATTTGAAGCAATGACCAGGAGCCCACATTGGCAGAACAAATTGGCTTCATTCCACTGAAGACAGGGTTGGGTAGGTCATGGGTACCTACGAAATACTCACATAACATCTGAGGGATGCACCTATCTGGCCTATGCATCCTGGTTCATTGTGGAATATGAAAAATAGGTGTGGGTGTATTTTGGAAGATGGCTGTCAGAGTGCAGACCTCCTGTCTTGTTTGATTTTAGTTGAACGTAAATTAACTATTGTTTTGGACATGTCACCTTTCTGTTGTCTTTATGAGTAATTGCATTGACTAGCATCCATATAAAGTTTTTGTTCTTTTATTTTATTTATTGAATTAAGTGGTTAAACATGAAAATGAGAATATAAATGTTTGTAAAAGCAGCTGTTTAAATGGAATTACTAATTGAACAGCCCATGGTATGACATGCACTATATGACCTCCCATTGCCAGACCTGCAGGCTGATAGGAGGCACGCATCCTACAAGGATGAGAGGACTACCTGGTGTTCATTTGTTCCCTGTCACTCTCTGTTCACTTCCATCATCACTTGGTTTCAGGGCCTACCTCCTCCCACCATAGTGGACCGGCACAGCCTCGGGTGTGATCACATGGTGAACAAGTTTCATAATTGGTACTGGGGGAGAAGGTGTAAACATACATAAACAATACCCACTCATTGTTTATGTGGTCTACCTTTGCAGCATTAGTCCAAGATCTGGTGCTGCTGGTGTTTCAGGGGACCTTGGTGAGGGAGTTTGTACCCAATTCCCAGGCAGGGGATTCATTATGGGAATAGTACAGCTGAGCGCCTTCTCCCCTGGCTGTCACCAAGCAGGGGGCCTGCCAAGTTCAGCTGAAGCCTGTCTAATGGAGGAGACAGGTTTCAAAATCTGGTGCAATAAAAGAGCCAGATCACCCATCCATTTCCTCAGTGCTCTCTTCGGTGATACAAGACTTGACCGGGGAGAGGAAACTGTCATTATCTGAAGATCTGAGTCAATTTCTGTCTGCTACTTGAAAATCCCAGACACGTAATGGGCGAAGAGCCCCCTCTTCAGCATTAATGACCCTCACCATTTTCAAATCCAATTTGATACTGCATATGAGACTGACATGCTTGTATATATGTGTAACATTGACCATCATATGTCAACATATAACACATAATACAGTGATTTAATGTATGATTTCATTGGCATTTGATTTGTTCTGCTTGTACAATGACTATCAGGACAAGGTATTTTTTGTGGCTATTTGTGTCCTCAAAAGAAAATATAATTTTCATGTAATTTAAGCCTTCTTGCAGCCATGTTTAACTAGGATCAATAGCACAGAGAACTACAATCAAATTATTCTGTAACCCTGTTTTTTATTTCAGATTGAATCTTTTATAAACAGCATGTGTTACTGCCATCATCAGTGCATTAATTCTGGTTGCAGCTTGTCTAGTATTAAACTATTGTGTTTTGTAAAGCCTCCTTGCTGTTTTCTATTTGTTATGGTACTGTGTCTTGTTTGGTAACCTTGATGCCAAGGTCATTATTATAAAAGAGTAAGCATTTGAATTTATCTGGTTAAAAGTAAGTTGATAATAATACAATTACAGATGTGGGCTAATGTTAAGAATGATCAACAGACTGAATTGCTCAAGCAATTCAACTAAAAATATGTAGAAGGAGAAGCCTAAATTTCTCCCCTTCCTTAGCATTCTGGAGATGAATAAATGGTTTTTCCCAAGAAGACAATATTTACTTAAAGCAATTCTGGCTGTGGATTTCAATATCTCTCCCGTAAGTGTAATTCCAAGTTTCAAAAACTGTTGGAATCCATGTCAAAATGTTGACACAACAAAGTCAAGCATGAAAGAAATAAAAAAATGAAATGGACAGTTTCATTAATTTGAATATAAAATATGCATATCCCTTTTAGTTAAAAGGAAAAAAGGAAACAATTTCATTAGGAGCACTAGTGGTCTCACACAAGATAAAACATTCGTAGCAGTAGCACTAAAGTAGCACTAAAGCCTAATAGGTGTTTTTGAAGCTGTGGCCCTTCCTCAAGGGAAGGAAAGAGAATGATCTTCATAGACTGTATGGTCCAAGGAAAAGTAGGATCAGAGGTGATTTTTTCAATTTTCTTATCAAAAGACAAAAGAAAGATTTCAAATACTGTTGAAAAGTCTAATTATATTCTCACAAGAATCAGGCCTTAGTCCCACACTTCAGTTGATTTGCATTTTCAGTATGTGCCTGTATATGTGTGTATACGTGTATGTGTCTGAAAAAAATGTAATATATTAATATATTAATGCACCCTGGTAGGCAAAACACACACTGACCAACCCCCCCCCCCCCCCTCAGGGGCTGAAACGAGAGGAGTAGAATCTTGAGTTACAGAAGAATGAAAGGCTTAATCAAAAGCCTGGGAACTTTTGGGGGGGGTGGGAAAGGAGGGTGGGGACGCCTTTGCTCCTTTGCCCAGGCTATCCACACCATATGTCTTCTTTCCTCTCCACGTCACGTCTCAATAATTTATTAAAAGCCCCAGTTGCTCCGTCATAGCCCCTGTCATGTGCCTTTGGATGATGTGTGTTTGACATTCAGATGGGAGCTGAACAGGGTGAGAGGGGAAAACTAAATCAATGGGGCTTGTGCAGTAAAATTTCAAGGAATACGCCGAGGGTGCGTGAATAAATGTGCATGCTGTGGGATTTGAGAAGACAAAATCCTGTCACGTAACCTTTCTAACCTCCAGGACTGAAGCCTTAAATAGTATTCAGCAGGTGGCATGCTTATTTGGCTAAATAATAATGAATGGAAGATAATGATAAAAATAATAGGAAGTGCCCAGCTAATACAGGGGTTCAGAAGGGCACTGCCTAGAAAGAATGGCTATTTCTTAAATTGTGTCTTTTTTAAGTTTAAAAAGTTGCAAGAAAAAATACAGTTCTGGCAACTGGGTTATCATTCCATCCTTTAAAGCAAGCATACAGGCTTCACAATGTCTTTGAATGCCACCATCTTTTTCTTCCTTTGTGAGGATATGAGAGCTATTGACAGAATACAACTACCTTAATAAATGCTGACCTTTCACTTTCACAGGGCGGTTGTTTGTCATACTGCCTCTAAATTCAGCATTATAAAACGTGGATGTAAGTTTCGACAAGGCTCAGTCATGCCAGTACCAGAAGACCGAATGACTGATGTTAGCTCAAACCATCCCCTCACTTATTACCATGGTGCAGTTTGTGGACTTATTAATAAACACACACCTTTAGCTCTCTCACTTGACATTGCTACAGCAACCAACTGGATCTTGAATCCTGCTGCAGTTTCAACATAAAAACATACCACTCATTTGAATATCAAATAGTGACATTATGGTTGTCAATGAGAAATTCTGACAAAAATAGAAGAGAAATTGTCCATTGGTTGCTAGACTAGACAGCTTTTTGTTTTAGAGCAATGCAGCCTAATTTTCTAATAGGAGTAAGCTGACTCCTAACTTCTAACTGGGCAGCTGCCCATTATTCAACCACCATGAATCAGAGAAAATTGACACTGGGTGCTAATTCAGAATTGGAGCTATTTAGGCCTATGAATGAGATCAACAGTATTTTACAGTGGAGTGGCTTCTAGTGATTTGGATGTGATTAATTTATGCATGTTTCCTCTTAACAATGTTGCATGACTTAAACACAGCATGCTTCTGTCTTGTTAACTGTCATTTGTTCAACCTCTTCATCTGTAGTGTATTATAGTCTGAGCCCTCATGATGCCAGGGGCCCAATCACCATGACTGAATATTGCCAACCTGGAAATTGAAAAAATAAACAAAAGCTTTAAAAACCATCTTGGCAGGCCCTGTGGGAAATGTAGTTTCATTGACAGCTGGGATTCTGCGTTCTCGCCTTCATCATAAATTGCATATCTCTCCTGTGTCATGGGATAGTCTATGAGTGAACACACAACAGAACATATGATAATAATAAACTTGCATGATATAGCAAAAATAATTCACAAGAAAAACAAACAAACAAAAAAAAACAACCAAAAATTTTACATAATGAAGGATCAGGAAAAACAAAGAAATTAATATATATATATATATATATATATATATATATATATATATACCAAGTTATAGCAGCAACACTATATACCTTGTTATACCAAGTGCTCTACAACAACACTATAGAGAAGTACCCACAAGGATGGCCTGAAGCCAAAAAAAAACTCTCTGTATCTGTATCTGAGAAATGTTTTTCTCAGTGCGATGTATGATTGTCTTACACAAGTTTCAACCATATACCAAGAAATTTGGTTTCTTCACCATAGCCCTGAACTGCACTAATTTTACCATGTCATATTTCAATGACAACTGTAATGACAGCATGATTGGCCCTCATAAAGGCTGCATCTAAGAGGTGACTCTCCTCTTAAAAAAAAAAAAAAAATCTCTTTTGTTCTAAATCAACTGACCACAGCTCACGTTGGCATTGGATGGCAGAAATTTAACAAACCCTTCATAGTGTGTTTGGCAGCTTGCTGATTAGGGTAGCTAAAGGAAAAAGAAAAAAAAAAACTGGTGCTGATTGCTGAATGCTGGATACCTGTACCTTACACAATTCATTTGTGTGAGATATGCCCTTATCTGCGATAACTTTCATAGTTACAGTTACCATTGAATCCATTTAATCACCTGACATGTCCTGAGGTGATGGCCTGCTCAAGGATTTGACAGCTATGCCAGAGCCAAGACTGAAAACTTTTGGGTTTCTAAGTTGCTGTGTACTGATGACTGTTTGATGAAGTTTTTTTTCCTCAACAAACAAGAAAGTGCAAGAACTTTTTTTTTCATTCAAAGTAGTATATTTTAACATACACTAAGCTACCAGTGATAACATTTTGCCAATCCCACAGAATATGTGCCATGTCACATAATGCCTTCCTTCTGTGATCTATTTGGTCTGAAAACTCGATATCATTCCTGGATCCCCCTGTTCCATTCTGCAAGCACCATTTCTAACCATAACCCCCTTTAATGTATCATAGAACAGCCTTTCACCTTGGATGTCTACAGAGAAAAAAAATATTTATAATAAGGTATTCATGACAGGTAACTTTCAATGACATTTTCAACCTGGATATGAACCTTGCTACTATATTGTCATTCAGGCTGTGTCTTCTGAAGATTCAGATACATTAATTTCCTTCTTTGGCATGTGCATCATTACCATTAAAAAAAGAACAAAAACCAGCTTCTTTGAATTTAGCTTTATTTTTGTGTCTGTCTGGTGGGACAGGGGGCTTTTTTTTAAAGTGTTGAATGTGTGTGTGTGCACGTGTGCATGTGTGGGTGCGTATCTGAAAAGTATGAAATTGGACCACAATGGCCAGTGAGAGGATATGGTGCTGGATTCATTAGCCGCATACTTTTGAAATTCATTTGCATTGGCCCAAAGCTCCTTGGCATGTAATTTGCATTTGAATGTCTTAAATGGATAAGGATAAGAAAAAAGAAACACCTTTGCTACTATCTCCATTGATTTATAATGAACCAACATAACACTTACAAAGGTGTTATATAGGATAGTGGTTCTCAACCAGTGTGCCGTGAGGCAAAGTGAATTATGCCGTGGAATTTTGAGGAACCCGATGCGTTTTATACAGGTGTGTATGTGTACTTATACTCTGTGAAAAGACTAATTCTTTATATTGCGCTATTAACCCTTTCACACAAATAGGTTTGCATATGGACAGTAGGGACATGTCCCTACCAATATTTTGTGGGGACAGAATTGTCCCTACCAATATTTGAGTGAACTCGTTCGCATTATCTTTAGAGTGAAGTCATATTAGATAATTCCGATGTGCCCTCGGTTGTTGTGTCCCTACCAAACCTGCGTCCTTGCTTTCACACGTAACTTATTTTTATGCAATGTAGCGTGTGTTACGTTACATGATTTGTTATGTTTTCATTAGCGTTTTAAGCTTGTCATAGTTTTCAGTTATTTGCTATATTTTTTAACGTTAAATCACTGTTTCCTCAAAGCTAAAATTAGCTATAATTTTTCCAATTTTGTGTTCTAATCGCACCGGTTTTACCATATGCGCTAAACGGCTAATCACACCGGTGTGACCATATGTGAAAAAGGGTTAATGGAGTAATGTTTTGTTTTATTTTATTTTAGTATGTTGCTGTTCATGATGCCGCACTATGTCGGACAAGTCCAGATGCACTTCAATGCATTTTTAATAAATTATATGGTTGCCTGTCTGATTTAACTATCTGTTTGGTAATTATTTGACAGTCAATATGGGTCAAATCTCGCTCATAATGTGTGTAACATTCTTCATAATCGATAACCAACTTTAAGTTGGTGTGCCTTGACGTTCTAGTTTGACCTTTGATGTGCCTTAGCCCCAAAAAGTTTGAAAACCTCTGATATAGGAGATGGCAGTTTAAGAAAGGGTAACTCTAGAAGTGAATGTTCAGATTTTTAATTGGCTGCAGCACATTTTTGTCTAGAATTCTCTTAATATGGCCAGTTGTAACATTTAAACCAAGCAGTGCCTGACACTTGCCATGTTTTGGTTGATGTTTATGATGTACACAGGTATTTGTATTTGTATATGTATTCCTATGTTCTTTATAGCCCTTTAAAAATGCCTTGCTGCTGAATATATTCATCATTCTGACTGCATTTTGTGGCCATTCCCTACAGTTTAGTTTCTCCAGGTAATAAGTAAAAACACTTGTAATTTAATAGTTTATCTTGACAGTTGGCCTTCATGCCCACAATGTATGATGCCTGACACTGCCTGAACCTTGCTCTTATCTGCATTCACAGATTCTATCTGGATGAAATTATTTATTCCTAGTAAAACTGTACTCCATCAGCCAACAGCAAAGACTTATAGTCCAATATGAAGCCATTGCTGCTGTATATAATATCCATTCAGTTTTAAAATTCAATTATTTAACCTAATTTTGCCTGTAAGTAAAAACTTGCTGTGGTGTTTCTTCACTGTAATACGTATGAATTTGGGTGAATTTGTCAAAAGTCAAAATGCATAGAAGACTCCCTCATTCCTGGGCTCCATTTAGGCTCTGTAGGGCAGTTGCAAATTGACTGTGAAACCCTCTCGGAATTTTATCCTGCTTGTCTTTTCAGTTTCATAACCATAATCCACAAAGCCTCTGGTTTTGAAGATTCCTTCACCTGCTCCAGATATTCAGATTTTGCATCTGCATGGGTTGGCTTCGACAGAACACAGAAAAAACAAAGGTCATGTGGTGTTAGAGAGTGGGAGACAATTTAGATTGGCCGCACTGAATTGAGCATTACTGAGGCACTGCTGACATTGTCCTGCTATCTTGTTCCTTCAGGTGTAAAATAGTCTCTCCTGTGTTCCACCAGACTTCAACAAGAGAGTGGCGCGCAGAGAATATTATTCCAATACAGAGCAGAGGAAAAGTGGCATGACAGAGCAATTACCCCAAGGACACAATTATTCACTCTTGGCTAGTTTTAATCAGTGAGGCTGAGGCTGTATCACAGGAGCAGACAGAGACACACCAGGAGGCTATTTCCATAACTGCCACCATCCTGTGGCCGCCGTCTCCAATGTGGCAGGTGGTCATTCCTCCAGCAGCTCTGGGCAATCCAGTGCAGAAGGAAATCATGATGCATTTCTCTCAGTATTGAACTGAGCGATCTGTGTCCTGCCTAAAATTTAAAATCTCAGGGAAAATTCCTTCACTGTGACATCAGGCAGGCTGTACCAGGCTGGGACAAGATGGCAGACTGTTTGACATGCTAATAAGCCCCACAAACAACTCAAAATGACCCTTTTTGGCATCCAGTAGAACTGTAAAAAATAATAAACATTAAAATGGCTTCCAGTTTTAAATTAAAAGTCTAGTTTTAATTGGAATGATAAATATATGTTAATACCCTTAATAGTAAAGGCAAACTCAAACAGCAAATAACCACAAAAACATGCTTTATACCCCATGCATGAGCTGTCTAGGTATAAAGACAGTAGTGGTCATGGTAGCTGTGAGAGCCAAAAGATATACACTACTCACAAAAAGTTAGGGATATTTGGCTTTCGGGTGAAATTTCAGGATGATCCTAAAATGCACTATAACCTTTACAGGTGAACTTAATTTGACCTTCTCTAAACCTTTGAATGCACATGTCCAATTGTTCAATGTTTCAGTACTTTTTGCACAACTTGCTGTTCTCTAACAAGGAGCTGAACGGCAAAATTCACAACAGGTGTTTGATCCATGAATCGACCAATACATTTCCTGGTTCAATTACAATTGGTATTTAAACAGTCCTCTACATCATGCTGTTCACATTTTGACATCATGAGACCAAGACGACACCTAACAATTGATCAACAGTACCGCGCCATTGCGAGGCTTCAAACAGGATGTTCTCAGAGGGAAGCGGCCACTAAGCTTAGAGTGTCACAGAGTGTCATCAGCAGGTTGCAACAGAGAAACAGAGAGACTGGAAGAGTCACAGAAAGGCGTAGAAGTGGACGTCCTTTGGCCACATCCCACACTGATGTCCACTTCATTGTGAACAGTACCCTGCGGAACCGGATGATGAATGCCACTCAACTCCAGGCACATTTAAGGGAGGTAAGAGGCACCCAAGTGTCATGTCAGACCATTTGAAACCGTTTACATCAGCGTGGTCTGCGTGCTAGACGACCTGCAAGGGTACCTGACCACACCACCAGGCACAGGCGTCATCGTCTTGCATGGGCCAGGGAGCATTTGCGCTGGACGAGGGACCAGTGGGCCTCAGTGCTGTTCTCTGATGAAAGTCAATTCACGTTGAGCAGAAATGATGGCCACCAACGATGTTGGAGACGTCAAGGAGAGCGCTATGCCAGCCACTGTTGTCACCAGACGAGCCTTTGGTGGTGGTGGTGTTACAGTGTGGGCAGGTGTGTCTAGTCAATACAGAACTGCCCTACACTTTGTGAATGGTACAGTGACAAGCCCATACTACCTGAATAACATCATTAATGCAGTCATTGTGCCCCTGCATGAACAACACAGGCTTAATTTCATCTTCATGGACGACAATGCTCCAGCTCATCGAGGTCGCATCATTAGGGAACGGCTGCTGGAGACTGGGATACCTCAAATGGAGTGGCCTGTACTTTCTCCAGACCTGAATCCCATAGAAAACCTATGGGATCAGCTGAGTTGCCGTGTAGAGGCTCGTAACTCTGTACCCCAGAACCTCAATGACCTGAGGGCTGCCCTTCAAGAAGAGTGGGATGCCATGCCTCAGCAGACAATAAGTCGACTTGTGAACAGCATGAGACGTTGTTGTCAAGCTGTAATTGATGCCCAAGGGCACATGACAAGTTATTGAGACATTGACATTTTTTGTTGTGGTATACCCGCCACTGTTGTGGGCTTTTGTTTCAATAAATTGTTTGAGATGAGGAAATCACCATTGCATGCTTCTACTTAAATGCCCTACTTTCATGATATAATATCACTGTAGCGTGAACTTTGTACATTTTCCATAAATTTCACCCGAAAGACAAATATCCCTAACTTTTTGTGAGTAGTGTATATTGGATTTTTTGTGTTGTTTGATCTTTGTTATATTATTTTTGTATTTGTTTTGTAGAATTCCTTGGATACAATGTGGATAAGATGTCAGAGGTGTTATCTTTGATTGATTCACCAGCTCGTGCCTTTAATTTTCTAGGCTCCATTAGTCAGTCCTAAAAGTAATATTGTTTACATAAATTGGAAAGAAGAGTTTTTAGGTAATACGTAGCGCAACAATTGTTTGACGAGAAAGGTAGTGAGAAAAGTATCTACAAAGGCAGTGAGAAAACTGATAAGAATGATAAGAAACCAAGGATGAGAAAAATTACATTAGGAACAGTTTACGTTCTATTTGTTTGTTTTTTGGTTGTTCTTTTCTTTGAATAAATCGATTAATTTTCAAAAAAGGAAACAAATGGCCTTTTAAGTTAAGTTAAGTTTTTTAAGTCGACACTACAGTAGCAGTAATGGTATTTGGGGGGGTGGGGGGTTCCTTTGTTGAAAGGCTTCCCAATACTATGCACTTATGCTAATGTGTCAATTACTATCTGAGTGTCCATGCAATCACAGACACAGGCTTCATGGGCACGGTAACGTTATCTTGGCTCCTAATTCTTATTTTTATTATTGGACATAGCATGAATCCAAACTATTTGTCCTTCTTTTCCTCTGCATATTGGAGAGCAAAAGTGACTTTGTGGTACCATATTCACCAGAGGAGTTTGGATCATGAATCATCTTTGAATATGTAATGCAGCATCTTCTAAATATAGCTTTCACTCCTCTCCCCTAAGAGCTTGTCAGAGTAGACCGCACAATGCTCCAGCTTTCTGCAAATGGAACTCTACTCAGTCCCTGTCTACTTCCTGTTGCCGTGCATGCTGCCCCTGTCACACGTTTGGACTTCCCATTGCGGCTACGACATCAAAGCTGGCGACCGTGCAGGGTTTAGCAGTTAGAGAATCATTAACAAGTCTTACGTCAGTTGAATATAGGAGGGAAGCAATGCACTGGAAAGCAGGATGCTTTTATGTACAGGACATGTTCACATATTAAGAAGTCACATTTGGCATTCTTACACTGAGGGAGCATGTAGAAGTGATTTTTACCTTCAGATAGGTGATTTGAAAGCAGAGATGGTAAAACTCAAGGCAGAATTATTTTTGTTTATATTACAGATATTTTGTGATTACTTTTTGCGTTTGAATATTCTAATTGCTTTTAATTTACTGATGAACCCTCAGGACTAACATACTTCATTCTGTGGTTCTACAACATCTTCCTAGTGCTGGTGTGAATGTCAGATAATTAGGGGTGGGTGTCATTCATGCAGGTCGTCTATACCCTGCCAACTTCCTTTAATGACAGCTCCTCCTGTATGTTCCACTTCTGGATCCGGTCACTCTCTCTTCCCTCTGTAAAAACCTCCCCGCCTTCTCCTGTCTTTCCCTTAGTGACTGTGAACAGCACCCCTCCCCTTCCATCATGTTCTTTCTAAATCCCAGTGACTGTGAACCAAACCATGCCTCACCATCTTCTCTCCCATCCCAGAATGACAGTGAACACCATCCCTCCTTCTCCATTCCCCTCTCTCCACCTCCTTCATCTTCTCCTGTCTGCCTCTTAATGACCTTGTTCTGGGAAGCTGCTGATGGAGGGAAGTGTTGCTTGGAAAAGGGCCATGAAGCCTTTGGTATAAATGATTAAGGCCCTCTTGGCTTTTAGCAATCACTTGGCTGACATTCCCCTAAGAACAATGCTGAAAAATTATGATAAATTGTAACAAAGTTGCTTTTGCCCTGGTTATGGACTGTTAGGAACATATTGCTTCTCTTGGGCTGCTGGTAGTCTTGAAAGTGGATTCCTGACAGACACAGTGAGTCAATATTCATGTGAGAGTGGACATATTTTTAAGCATCATAAATTCAATAGGGATGGTCAAAACCAAGGTCTCATTTCTAGGAAGTGACAGAGATTACAGTGCCACCTGCATGTCCAGGGAGTACACAACAATTTCATTTTTCAGACAAACTGAAAAAAATATCAGCAATTCAGTTGCGAAGGCAAGCTGAAAAAGATGTCCAAGAAGCAATAAAGAAATGTGGAAATCATAGTTGCAAAACCAAATGCATATATGCAGAAAAATACAGTATCATGGTGTGTGTGTGTGTGTGAGTGGGGGGGTAGGAATACTTCAAAATAAGGCTAAACATTAAATTTTTATTTTTCACTCTCTGGTCAATAACACCATTAGATGTGTGCCTACACTGAGGTGACTGCTCAGGTCCAAGCCCAAAGGTAACCAAAGGTATACACTCCTGTGTATGTGTGCGTCTCACCAGTTTTACATCAACCTATTGCTATCAGCAATGAAGGCACTTTTATGAAAACCATGATTTACTATTTGTATCCACCGCAGTAGTTACAACATATGCATCTACGAACATACAATGCAAAAAAATGAATAAATAAATTGCAAAGATACGAGGATAGAGTCCTCTCATTCATCTATTAGCAAACAAATGGCTCATATCATGGTGATGTTCTAGAGGAAACAGCAACACAGTTTGAGTGCATTTATGTGGCTTTAATGCAGCTTCCCATGGAATCTGCCAGCAGTGTCATCAGTCATGGTGTTACGTGCGGCGCACTGGGCATGTGGAGTCTGGGCCGCCTGCATCTCGGTTTTCCTCCTTCTCTCCTCTCCCGCTCTCTCCTGACGCAGGTATCCCGCTGTTCTGCATCCCGCCTCCTCGTTCCGGCCCGGCCAACCAGAAACAGGGCGCCCCGATTTAAAGATGCTGGATTCTTGGGGTGCTCGCTCGCTGTTTTGATCATTCTTGCCTTACAAACTTGCCTGTACCGTGTTTTTGATTTTGCATCGTTTATTGACTTCGATTGTGGATCTCATCTCGGTTTTGGTTGCATTTGGTTGTCGTGGGAGGAGGACAGGTAAGCTGGGGGATCCCGGTGTGAGTGTTCACTGTGTTAGGATTAGGCTAGAGGCGGGTGCCGCTTCTGTGTATTTTTGGTTAAGTTAGTTAGAGTAGGTAGGTTTTTGTTTGGCTCTACCACCCTTTTTGTTTTTGTATTCAGTTGGATTTGTATAGGTATGTAGGGTTGGTTTTTGTTTTGTTTTGTTCTTTTCTTTGGCACCGTCTGTTGTCCTCCCTCCCCCCTTTTTCCTGTGAATGTTTGTCATTGTATATCGTCTTGTAAATATTGTAATATATCGTGCTCCCCTACATTGCTCCCGCGTCTGTGCTTTCTTTGCCCCCCCTGCACTGTCCAAGCCAGCGGGGGCTGGTTGTTTCCCTTTGTGTTGCGTCCTGCATACATACCCCTGGACGGCATTATCCATCTGGGACGTAACATAAATTGGGGGCTCGTCCAGGATTTGAACCATTTGTAGCAAAGGGCGAGAACAGTCACCCCACCCAGCCTTGAACCCGGGTCTACGGGGTACCAACCATGCAACTTTGACCGCGACGCCAAACAGCCAGGCTCAACAGACTCCACACGCCCAGTGTGCTGTACGTAACACATGGTTTCAGCACATAAAAGAAGATTGCTCTGATGATGGCAGGATTTTTTAGCGCCAGATATTAATGGTGTGCAGGTTTATGTTTGTCTGCACTCATAGCACTGATTTCAGTGTTCACTTATACATTCAGAATCAAATACTTTTCAGTACGTATCTTCTGTCACCTACAGTATAGACAGATTTGCAATTACTAATACAATCATATTAGTTATCTAGTATGTTTTTTTTAATCACAAACTGAAAAGTGTTTCATGTATTTCAACTGTAAAAGTTAATTTGTTCACACAGAAATTAGATGTAGTTTTATTGGAATGGCAAAAAAAGTCATCTTGCTGAAATCTGTGTGCTTGTGTATGTGATATGAGTCAACAGGAACAGTTATGAATATCAACAAATTCCAGCAGAGACCAAACTGATGAATTCCAAAATGTTCATTTTGATCATACACACACTTTATTCACAGAAACATTTGTAAGCTTGAATATTGAGTCTGGTCCATTGTCAGATGGATTACAATTACAACCATATGACATTTTGAATAACAGGAACGTTCAACTGGTAATAAAGAAAGCACTGAATTACTTTATAGATTGTACCTTACTTCACAGAGACATCATCAATCAGCAATACAGTTGGGACATTTCAATATTCTTTAATCCTAAAAGGAAAAATAAAAAAGTTCACATGACAACATCACATACTGATTTATTTACTTTTCTTAAAGTTGGGTAGTGTGCTGACAGCAAGTACAGCAAAGACTGTAGCATAAGAGTGGTGGATTTGAAACAGCTGCAATATAGGTATTTATTATATGCATTTTAACAGTTGTTGAACTGAAAAGGCCACTGTTTGTCCCTAGAATGTACAGCAGTACATTCATGATGTTAGGGGTAGTGTCAAAGACTCCAGGCTTGTTAAGAAATAATACTGTTTTTGCCCAACTGGAGTGAGGAATGAAAATTGAAGTCTAATACTATCAAAAAGGGCTCCTCTTTGAGGGCAATTAAACTGGGGCCGATCAGAGAGTGGGATGGATGGGGGGAATAACAAACAATTAACTAAATGAATCACATTCTTTTTCCTGCTTCCCTGGTAAAACAAATTGCACATGTGTCAATCAGCAGCAGTTTAATGGCTGATAATAATGTTTTGATGATGATGATTTGTCTTTGTTGCCTGATTAAGGGGTCCCAGTCTTTAAGTTTTAGTGCCTATAAAACTGGCTGGCTAGACTGCTGATAATGGCATATATGTCTCTCCAAAAAGCTTTAGGTCTGCTACATTACTACAACCTGTTTCATACTACATTATAGACTTGTCTTGTGTGAGACTACCAGTAGCATAGTCAAAGAAAACACACATTGTTTAGGCTTGTCAGTCTTTAGTCTATATCTCTGTACAGTTGGTTGCAAAGTTATATTTTATATTTTCTCCTTAATCTAGGTTTCATCCTCAACAGATGACTAGGAAAAGGTCATCTTTAATAATTGGCATGAATATTCCTACTTACGTCAGAAACAGTGTTTACCTCATTATAACTGGCTTTAAAGTAAGCACTGAGTGGCAAATGATAGCTACTTTAATGTAAAAAGGAAATGCCCCCTGTAGTGATGCTAGTAAAAAACCGGGTGCCTTCCTTTGCTCCTTTGTCCCAGAAAGAAACCCTCATCAGTGCCTGAACCGATCCAGACTGAAATGTCCGAACCAGACTAGCCCTGGCTCCCCAATGACGGAACCGCCAGTGAGACCACCCATGGAATCCAAAAGATTTGGACCTCATTGCAGGAGCTACAGGAGTCTTAACTCTGGGCATAGGACATTGCATAGCTAAACCACTGACTGTTAGCTACATTTATGAATGTTTTTTATCTGCATGTGATTCAGATCATTATGAGGAATGTAGCTAGCTATATTTCATTGATCCTAGCTGATTTGTCACACACTGTTCACCGCGCAGCGTTAGTTAAGATACCACATAGAGACTAGGGGTGGGAATCACAGAGTAATGCCGGTGATATGGTGATATGCAATATGCATTGGGGCTCTGCAAGGGTATTTTCTAAATAGTATATTTTTGTATTTTATTTTGTACATGATACGTAACTGTGTAGCTATCAAGATATAGATTTGTGATCTCATTCTCCTCCCTTCTGATGAACGAGAGAGGGCATACAGAGCTGAAACCTGTGAGGCTGACTGTGTGTACTTTTATTTTATCTTTGAACAGCCTTGACCAGAGAGCATACAGGGTTGCAACCTGTAATGCTGGGCTGCGCCAATAATATCAAGGGGCATGATGGCAAATAATCTCAAAAGGAATCTAGTTGCCGTCTTGCAGATAGTGACCCTGCAAGATCCCCAGCCTTTGCAAAATCATAGTCTGTGACTAAAAACTCTGTGACTACTGACACATTGTCTTTAGATGTGAGAGAGTGTCAGACTTTAGTCTTTTAAAAGTCTTTTCAGAGTCTTGTCAAAGTCTTCTACTGTATGGTTACCATAAGTCACGATAGATACTATCACAATATATTGCCCACGATAATGACAAGATCACGATAAAGCAATTCTGCGATAATAGATACATTGCAAGACAATCATCTACGACACATCACGATATCTGTGTAACTGAAAAAGAAAAAATACCTCTAAAAAGGCAAAAAGCAGGAATTATGTATTTAATCACCGCAATGTGATGTCAATTTCACAGAATTTGACAATTAATTATCTAAACTTCACAAATGAAACTCCGGAAGGCATTGGAAAATGCAGCCATTGTGTTACATATTTTACCGCAATTAAAGTCATTCAAGTCATGAGTTCATTCTATATTTTACATTAGATGGTTTCTGTATGTCCTCCATGTGTATTGAAATACAGTGTTTAGGCTAGGTCGGGGTCGGCAACCTTAGGCACGCATGCCACCATTGGCACGCGGCAGCATAATCATTGGCACGCTGGCGATAAGTGCGCGACAGAAGATTTTTAATTAATTTTTAACCCTTTTGCACGTAACTTATGCTACGTAGCGCACATGTTATGTTACATGGTTCTTTATGTTTTCATTAGCATTATTAAGCTTCTCATAGTTTTCAGTTAGCTCCCACCACCACGTTCTTCCAGATAAGATGATGCGCCCCTTAAAACTGACGTTCCACCAAGCGGAAAGGGGCAGGGGCGTAGTGAGCGTGGGTGAAATAAAATAAATAGGAAATAAAATGCACCAAACAAGCATGTCTTTGTGATAAACTACAGTCAGCCTTTTTCGACAGGGTTGCCAGTCTGATTTCAAGTGACGTCACATAAAAAGCTGAAATCGTGTTACACACTATCAAAACTGATTCCTGAGGTAAAGAGTTTACTTAAAATAAACTGCTAACTGTGGAAACAAACAGTGGCTATTTCTGCGCAGGAACAAGTGTTGAAATTGATGGCTAAAATGAATGTTTTATTCTGTTTAGTTTGACCCAATCTCTGTAAGGAAACCAAACTATTGCCAAGTCAGTGCGAAATCACTACCAATTAGGCAAAAATAATTATGCCAAACCTGGCAGCACAGGTTAGCGGATTCTGTTGTATTTCCCACCGTTCTGTTGTTGGTGTTATTAGTTAGCCAACGTTACTATAAAACGAAATTACCAAATCGTTCGAGTGACCCTGTGAATGAGAAGCCAATTTTCGTTAATACGTTTGATATTGTGGCTCATTAGCTACCATCTGGGGACATTTTGTGATGATGTGTAACTTAAAAGTTTCTCGATGTAAACTTAATATTCAGTATTGATTTGTTATTCATTTGTTTTTGTTATGATTATTGTTATGATATGTAATCACTATGATGTTTAACTTAAATATTTGTCAGTTTTTCAAGCTGAAGTCAAATTTCCACTCTTGATTACAAAGGTGGACAATACAGTTGTTTTCAACTTAATTTTCTAAAGCACCTTGAGTTGTATGCACTTTCTGTCAGAAAGGTGTCTTTCCTTTTAAATATGTTTATGCTCCCAAGAAGAAGCACATGGATGTTTTGTGTTTTAAACAATCATTGCTGCAAATTAATAAAATTACTGTTAAGCAGATTAAAGGGTAGTGTTTTTGTTATTTTGAAATTTTATTTTAGTTTTAGAATGTTAATTTTCTATAAAATATATTACATTTTAAAGTAATTTCACATAACATCAACATTTATTTTTGGCCCACGGCCCTCCATCCAGATTAATTTTTGGCCCTTCATAGGAAAGAATTTGGGCCCCTCTGGTTTAGAAGAAAATATTTTAAAGGGAGCAGGGAAATTAAACGTTAATTTTTTATAATGTCTTGTTAATGTTTGTTGTTCTGTTTAATTGGTTGGGCATTCATGTGCAATTTGTTCAATAAAAGAATGTTCGAAAATTTATGTCATTTCTTTATTCAGTGGGCATAGGCTGATCAATGTTTGGGGTCTATGCTAGCAGTGTACCTATTAAAGCAGAAAGACATAGGAACTGTTTAGCTAATATGCACACTTCAATATTTATTTATCGCAAGTCATATCGTCATCGCAATATTGAACAATGTTTTCGCACATCGCAGATTTTCCTCATATCATGCAGGCCTATTGTTAAACTTAATGTTGATATGGCACACTAATTAACAAGAACATTTCAAACTGGCACTTCATATCAGAAAGGTTGCCGACCCCTGGGCTAGGTGACAAGCTAGATCATGTATTTCCCATTATCAGCTTACTCCGTTATTTCTTGTAAGGACACATTTATGACAAGATCCTATGTAGCATGAATTACCTGGATTGGCTTGTAATGGTTACATCGTTCAGTCTAGTTTCCATATTAGAGTGTTACACAACCCCACACCATCAGTACAAAACAGTTTTTACTGAATACACCCTTCTCCGGTCTCCACTGTGATCTGTGGTGATGGTGTGAGTGGATGATCGTGAGCGTGAAGAGGTGTTTCTGAGGCCAAACTGCAGTTCAAATTAGTTTTGAGGAGTTGGGAGGTTGGCTAACCATAATGGAAGACAAACCACGGAAAGCCCTAAGCATTGCTGCTCATCCTTATATAGTGAAAAGTTAACAGCAAGATTCAACGTGACAATCACCGTATACAACAACTGATGTGTGTGGATACATTTTCAACTTCATTCTTGGAAATAGTACCAAGACATGGATTACATTGTAAGAGGGAGTTAACGTTAGCTAGTACGCTAGCTGATGTTTTTTAAAACCAACTTTGGTAGAAAGAAGGAAGTGTGATGAGGGACCAGTTAGCTGACTTGACAGCCGTGAGTGAAGATATATTTTTCCTCTTTAAATTGCATAATGTTACTACTTTACCAGCTAAGAAACGTTAGCTAACTTCTCAGTTAAGTCGATGGCCTGTTTTCATCAACCCTTGGCTAGCTAGTTGATCCTACAGTTGTTACATCTTTATGGCGGTCAGTTGTCCAATAATACCATAGCTAAGTAGATCATCAAATTAACCATAAAGCAAGTTATAAAAATGAACGTCTGCAAGTTTAAGTATTATGCAACGTAACAGTGTAAATTTGCGAGCTTGCCATTAGCTAGCTAGTAGGCTACCACTGGTGTGTAGGTCTGGAGTTACGTTCAGGGTGGTCAGGGAAAAGCCTAGGTAACGTTAGTTAAATAATTGCTAACAGGAACCAACGACGAATTTGAGGTGAGACTGTGATGCTTTAACCACTTTCTGTTTTTTGGATAATGTTAGGTAGATAAGCTTTTGTTTAAATGCCTAATCACACAGAATACTAGCAATATAATTGTAAAATGCCTTTCAGTTTAGACAATTTTGTAAGTAGGAGCAACCTAGCTAAGTTGGCTAATTGCTCAACTGAAGATAGCTGTTTATAAAAAACTACAGTCTCTGCCATCCAAACCGTTTAGTCAGCGTTACTGAAATTGAGTTGGACAGGTCTCATTTCCAGGGAGGACTGAGAAAGAGAAGTTGTGCGCATTTCTTCACTGCAAGTTTACCCTCATTCATTTGATAAGCGCCACCACGAGGAGTCATGAAGTAGTGACTTTGGTAAGTCAAATTGGCGGGGAAATCCATTGAGAGTGCCTGCATGTTTTAATAACAATACAGATATTTGGCGCCAGTGTATCGATAACGTATCGCAAGAGGAAGTAATGCAATATATTCCTGTATCGATATTTTGTCCCACCCCTAACAGAGACATAGGGTGTTTGCATGCGTATGCTCTTGCTACCTTCTTTTGATCCACACAGAATAACCTCACGGTTATCAATTGTCCAAACATATCCTGTACGAGACGGATGTAATGTTCGCTCACACATGCACATAGGCAACTCAAACTTGCCGCCACACGCATGTTCCTTTGTTCTCTTAACACATGTGGGCATTGTCCCTACATAATTGGTGTCCTCTCTGATGAAGACTAACATCCCCTACATTATTATTGATGTGCTTGAAGTGTAAATTATGTATGCATGTCACAAGCATGAGTGTATCTCGATGGCCATGTGCACACTCCATTGTCATAGGCAGGCTTCCATGGCACTAGCCTGCAGTCTGCAGTCCCTGAGTGCATAACAGAGTCCTTGGCCAGCCTCCTGAACTTCTCACTGATTCAAGACAGGTTGTCACTGAGCTCTTTGTTTGTGGGTTGCCTTGACACAATGCCCTGCTGTCACCTCACCTCTGCAAGGATTCTGGGAAAGCATCCATCAAGTCTCTGCCACAACTGTTGTGTCAGAGCAACATCTGAGAATTTACTAATGTGTTTTTATGCAGACACAGATGTGTCTTTTACAACTGCTTGCATATTGCACCATAAGACAATAAGAAAAATGAATTAGATCCCTATTAAAACACACTTCCAAAAGGATGAGCTGCTTAGGGGTGCAAGTACACCTTTTCCCAGCACAAGAAACTAAAAATCAGCCCCCTCTTAAGAGGGATTAATTCAGAAAAGTCATTCTAATTAACATTTAGATCAACAGTTCTTCAGTGTCGGTTTTTAGTTTCTTGGACCAGAAAAAATATACTGCCAACTAAGCAGTTAAGCCTTTTAGAAGTGTGTTTTAATACATACCTAATTCATTTTTATTATTGTCTGGGGCACCTGAAGTGGTTTTGAGAAAAGTAAACCCAGAGAGAGAGTTTGATTTGATTACCCTAGCACAAATCAATTTGAATATGACTCAAAAGAGCTATTTGCATGGTGTGTTCTTCTCATTTTCATTTAAGTTCATTTTCAGTTCTTGCTGATCATGTCTAGAACATTACTAATGAATCACAGTCCTATTAGCTGTACATGTTAAATGATTTGTGTACAGTAAAGGACTTTTAACCATTATTAACCATAACCATGCCAATAACCATTATTGGCATTCTGAAAGTCATCCTAAGCAGTGCAGACCACAGCATCACATGATCTGATGATGTCAGCAATCTTGTATGGAATACAAACGCGTGTCACTGACGCACACAGTTATGCCTCATTATATGTGTGTCACACTTATACCTACAACTAACCTGCCACTCTTTTGTCAATTTTGATTCTGTTGGAATGATTATTAAAGCGAGAATGGTGATAGGCTGGAAAGAAATAACATGCCTGTTACATGCCAATAATGGACAAAGACAGAATAAGAAGGACCCGCATGGGTGTTTGAGGGACAGCCATCTTTTCCCAAAATCTGCTGTCTGTGTGACAGAGGCCTTTTCTTACCTCACTGCACAGCACCCCCCAGGTGCGCCCCAGGTCAGGAAGCCACATTTGCGCTTCTCCAAATTAATCCGCATGTTTGAACACTTTAAAACATCCCAAGGACACACTTGGGAATAGGTGCCTGAAACATACAACACCCCCCCTCCCCACCAACAAATGCATCCCTTCCACACAATGAAGAAGAGAAGAGGTGGTGCACCTCCACCTCATTTTGTATCATTTATTTATTTTATCATTTGTTTTTTTTTTTTTTTTTTTACATTCGTATTGGCTGAGGTGGTTTGTTTTTGCGGCGCTCTGCAGAATAAAATGCCATTGCAGCTGTGGCTCTCTTTGTTTAAGCAGTGGCAGAATATTACATTCAGACATAGCTTCATTTTGCACAAAGACCTTTCACATGTTGATGTAATTTGAACAGCCCCTTTCCTAAGCAATAGCGGTAATTCATATGTCTGTTGATTTTCATCCCTGTGGGTTTAGATCTTAGTTTTGATGCCTCTGCGGTTTCCTAAGCCAGTGTCAGATGGTCCCTACAGTGAATCCTTGTGCTAGTGAAATCCATCTCGTCATGCCCCCATACACTAGCTATTAGTTACGGCTGACATGTGTAAATCCTCCTGGCTTTCTGTTGCCCCCGCCCTGCTGCTATATACCTCCAAATCCCTATCTCCCCACATGCCCCTGTCCACCTTCTCTGCTCCTTCATCACTGATCATCTCTCTATCCCTCCCCTCTTTGGGCTTGGATTAAGCCCTTTCACTTTGATCTCTGACCTCCTTGGTGGAGGTCTATTTCCTGAAGGGGATTGACCTCCTCAGGTTGCACCTGAGCTCCTGAGGCAGGGATATAGCCTGAATTCAATCTGATCGCAATGCTTGTTTCCCTGAACTTCTAGTAAGAGCTCCCTTTTTTAAATTGCTTTGTACATAGTGTTTACTTCAGAAACCACCAAACTCAGCGATGTACAAAGCAAACAAAAATAAAATTAAAAAAAAAAAACAATAAACCATCAAACATTTCCTTAAATCTCATACATAATGTGGTTAGAATGAATAGAGCCTCTAATACTTAGCACTTTCTGGTGGCAGTGTGGATTACAGTAAATTGGATACATAAATTGATATGCCAGTTGTGAAATGTGAGTTTGTTACCATTGTGATACCCTGAAATTCTCTGGACAAAGATATCCACCAAATTATTTTAAATGAAAACAAAATATATAGAGAAATACAGAGATACAAATGCATAAAAATGTAATAACACTGTTTATGTAACTACACTTAGAATATAATATATGTGTTGCTGTTTTTTTTTTTTGTTTTTTTTTTTGTTTTTGCCCTAGGATCACATCTGAATTAATGAGTCATTACCTTCCCTTCAAAACAAACTGTTGTATCAAGTGACACTTTTTGTTTTTGCTCATTGTTAGGTTATATTTATGGGGAAAGCAGTTCTGTTCTGTTCTATTCTGTTTTGCAACTAAAAAGAGGTGGTAATACTGAAACAGAATGTGCAGAATTCACTATACGTGCTGCAACATATCTGGCTATAGGTTTGACTAATCAAAGTCTGTGGAAGGGATGTGATTTTCATCTACCATAGATGGTGGATTGCAACAATCTCCAAAATCAGGTAGTCAAGGAAAAAAAGTTTATGGAAAAAGAGCACTTCATAAGGGGGAGGCGGAAACACGGCTGGGAGAAAAAGATATACATATGTGCGCACACACACACACACACACAACCGCGCGCACACACATAAAGAGTGACAGAAGCAATAATGCATTGTGCTACAAATGAAAGCTGCAAATTTCTGTACTTCTGTTCTGTAATTACACAGTACTTGCCACAAGTAAAAAGTGGTAGAGGCCAACAGCACTTGTACTGTTCATTGTGTGATTCTTGTCCATTGTACATATTCATGCATTTTAAATCTCAAATCTTGATTAATGCATTGTGGCCTTTTTCCTGTTTCTGAAGAGTTGATGTCACTGCAATTTTTATCACTTGAATTTCAGTTAGGGGACATCAAAATGTCTGTGACAATGTGTCTGTGCTAATTCAGGCCAGACCTAATCGGTATCTTCTCAATTGCTCCCTGCCATCTTGCTGCACAAAACACATTTCCCTGTCAAGGAAGCTGTGAAGGCATTTCTGTTATTTGTGACCTGCTGTGGTCATTTCTGAGGCTTAAGTGCATTTTTGGGTAGTTAGTCCTCATGTGGCCTTGTAACTTTTTTCCCTTTTAATGTTTTAAGAGTGCACATAACCCCTTGAACTCCAGTGCCATATGTATGTTCCACTTACTCTAAATTTGCTCCCTTATTTGAGAGCAGAAGAGAAACCATTTGCTTCTCCTGTGAAGGAGGAGAATTCCAATTCTGCACTAAACAATTTGGAGCACCTTCAGAGCTTGTTAAAATGAGACCATGTCCAACAATACAGCCTGTTGGGAATTATACAGTTCTCAGAGAAACTGAGTTATGCTACCTCTGGAGCTCCATGGAAAGTTTGATTTGCATTTGGTAGTGGGTGCTGCAGAACATTTATTTGAGCCAATGTTAAACAAGCTCCAAAAGGAAGTTGGAGGCAACATAATCTCGCCTTTCCACACTGCCATCGTTATCACCAAAAGCTTTGCATGGAGATTAAAAGGGTTTATTTGTTCATTTGTGTCAATCTTGTGGGATATGATTGACAAGTTTCTTATAAGCCTCTCTCATATATATATATATATATATAAATATAAAATATATACACGTGTGCGTGCGCGTGTAGAGAGAGGTAAAATTGATAAGGCATTAAGGTTTTTCATGAGGTTTTTTGATGTTAGAGAATATAATCTTTGTTTAGCCAAAGGTCTACTAATCAAAATGATGAAAGTTTCAAGGGGGTTAAGGTCTAAGGTTTAAAAGGATTTTACAGGGTTCTTATTAAAATGGACCCTGCAAAGGTGTAATATTGTCCTTCAAGATGGTCATTACAGAGCATTCCTTAAATTCTAGGGAATTTCCCTCTTTTGGTTGCAAGTGAGCATTACCCTGCATGAGGTAACATTCTCTGATAGATCTTCATTAAGCTCTATATTCTTTTTATACGAACATTCAGTTATGCTGCCCTTAGTGGTAATTATCTTTTGGGCGTACCCTTACATGGCTACTGTGTGCCTGTATCTTAGCACTGTTTTGCAGCTCTGTTGCTGTGCCACTTACTACAGTGTACCTGTGATACTACTCTTGTTACTCCTGTGATATGCATGCATTCAGTTCATTGTAATTCACTTTGAATAAACACATCTGCTTCATGAATAAATTATAATAGTGAAATAGTCATGCAACTTGTAGTTTCACACCTGTATTGTACTGATGCCCTGAAAGTGACCTGGATTAGAGTGCCACCCCAAAGCCACCCAAATAAACAAGCATGCCAATTGGTTGATTACTTGAATCTAGAAATAAAGTAACTGTCAGGGGTAGACAGGGAAAGGACCCAGGCGCAGACAAAACAGGCAGTAAAAGAGATCCTTTACTTACAGGCCAAAACGCACAGGCGAAGTTGTAATGAAGAAAACCAGTCCAAAATTCAGTGACCAAAAATCCACAAGAAAAACACGGTATCAAAAACAGCAGACAAAAAGGGAGAATCAGGAACAGGCAGAGTCAAAAACCAAGACAGAGCAGCACTAACAAACAGCGAGAACAAAAGGAACAAAGCTGAGACAATCAGGCAGAGAACAAGGGAAACAGCAGGGTATATATAGATGGCCTGGTGATGAGGGAACCGGGAAAAGGTGCGCAGGATGGGCTTCAGGTGGTGGGTGTGGCAGCAGAGCAGATAGGCAGGACAGGGGGTGGGGTGATGGCTGAAAACAAAACAAAAGCACATGCATGGGAAAAACAAACAAGACGCAACCACACTGATGGACAGGGAGAAACCAGCCGCTTAGGCTGGAGTACTGACAGTAACATGTAATCATTACACAGTAGTGATTCATTCTAATTCCATAAGTTGAATTTCCACTCCTGCACAAATCACAAATCCTTTTTTGGATGAGGATGATGATGACGATGATGATAATGATAATGATGACAATGCAGGGACAAAGTGAGCCAATAAGCTCATTCTCCCACAAACTAACACAAGTGCACACAATTAACAAATGATTGCTACAATTAACAATGATTGACATCAATTAACCATTGACATTTAGGCTAAAGAAGAGGTGGTGAAGGCTCTCCTTCACATTTCCTTCCCCCTCTCCCAGTCTCACAAAAGGTGAGACAGCCAGAACTGGCTCCCATGAAATGACCCTCGACTGTCCACACACCAGGAAACGGTAGAGCCAGAGTCCCTAAACACACAACTCTGGACCACCAGACAGCAGGAGTCTTCTCTCCAGCTTTGCAGACACCAATCCCCCCTTGCTTATTGGGCAAAACAGCTGACCCCAAGGCTCTGTCCAGCCTCCCGGGGCTCCTCAGCTGTTCTCCCACCAAGGGCTATAGGGTGGCCTCTCACTGGTCACTGGGAATCTCCCTTTTAATCCCCTGAACTGTTGTCCTGCTGCATCTGACACCAGCTCTCCCTCCTGGCCTTGCCAGTTCCAAAGGATTCCCGAGCTGCTCCCTCTTCTAGGGCCCCTAGGTCAGCAGAGACACAGTCCCTCTCAGGTCCTCTTCCCTAGTCCTTGTGGCTACTACCTCCTTGTCTTACTCCCTTTTGTTCCCTTTTCCTGCTCATCGTGGTTCACACCTTCCTTGCAGGGAGTATGAATCCCACTATTTACACCACTTGTAGAGAAGCTGGCTGCCACTTCTCTCATAAATGAGCAAAAAACAGAAACCAAACAGACAAAGAAACCAGCCTATGCAAGCTCACAGCAGGGACAAAGTGAGCCTCTCCTGCTCCCCAGCCACACCTGTATTTAATCTGAATTTAATCAGTAAGGTGTGGCTTGTTATCCAATAAGCTGGTTCCCCCACAAACTAACACAAGTGCACACAATTAACAAATGATTGCCATAATTGAGAATGATTGACATCAATTAACCATTGACATTTAGGCTAAGGAAAAGGTGGTGAAGGCTGTCCTTCACAGTGTGTATGTATAGTATTTTTGGAAGGAGAATGGCAGACTTAATTTTGACAAACTTCCCCTTACACCTTCGATCTTGCTGAAAGCCTTTGAAGTAGAGAAACACTCCTGGGCAGGGTCTGTGCCCATTGATGCTTAGTGATGCTGCTGGGAGCTGTCTCATACCCTCCCCCCTGCCCTTTGGACATCGGTGAAGTACGAACACCTAATGCGCGGGACCAGGGAAAATTTCCATGCCAACTCCAAAAGCCGAACAGACACCAAAGGACAGGAAAACCAATCAGGGGCGGAACTAAGACAGCTCAGCGAGCCTGCACGGAATGGGACCACTTCATTTTGGCTGGAAGGGAAGAGAACAGATTATCCTATCTCCTCCTCAACACAGCAAGCCCTTGCCTCCTCAGGACAATATAATCAGGATCACTGGTGTGTTGTTTTCAAGACTGGTGACTCCTGTTAATGAACTCTACCAAAAACAGCCTTTTTGAAAGTTGCTTCAAAACAGATTTTTATTACATAGCTGTACTTCCTTATTGCACAGTTTGCTGTGGCACAACATCATGTTCAAGCAGTCACAGCATCTTTCTGATGCCTTGTAATGGTTTACCTCATGGCCAACCATAATCATGCAGCTATTATTTTGAAAAAAATGTGGTAGACCCAGCACAGCATGACCATCACCACATCTGAATCAATCCAGTCTCAGCTCTCATCTCCACCAGATTGAGTCCTCTTAATATTGTCTCAATTCTCATCTGAACTGAATCAAATCCTCTGAATCATCCCGATCTCAGCTCTCATCTCATCCAAATTGAATCCTATGAATTGATCCTTTGATCCCAGTTATGCCTTTGAGGATGTAGGCGATTTCGCCATTACTGCCCTTGATAGGCTACCATTTTTGTCATTTATGATGGACTCCTGTTACCTGTGCTATCAGGACCCAGGGCGGTCAACAGCAAGTTGGAGAGATGAGGCTTCTCTGCATAATTAGAGGCAGAACCCCTTGTTGCACACAGCACAAGTACACCCTAAGTGAGTGCAGACAAATGCATTTCTCCCAGTGTCCTTTCATGACCTGCTTTAATGCTGGACCGTAGCTATCCCTACTGAAATCAGGTTGGACTTAAGGTGAACAGACCCCTGTCTATCTTGATATGCAAAAATATCTGTAATAAATGTAAAGGTTTAAAGCACTGAAGCAAAAATGTCTTGATTGTGACAGCATTATTATAATCACTTTGGTTTTTTCTGCACTTACATAGTTAGAATTTTACATTCTGTCAATTTGTGCGGGTAGATAATCAATGGGAAAAAAATAGGTTAAGTACCTTGCCCAAGGGCACAACAACAAGCCCTACCTGGTAACTGAACCATTGGGTTATGAACCTGCTCCCTAGTACTATGCCACGCTGCTGCTGTGACAACAATGAGTATCCTCTCATTGTTACCGTGGGACACTCTCTGGGAGTAAGTGGAATACAATCATTCTGGCAAAATAAGGCCCTGAATGGACTCACAGTCAATCTGCTGTTAAGATCCTGCAAACAGCCAATCTGAGACCAGATGAAGTCAACTGCCAAGATTCTTCAAGATACTAGGTATTCCACAGCTGCAGTTTTGCTGGGCTGTGTACATTGTTCTAGCAGGCAGAATTTCAGCTAGATATACCTCCATTTTCATTGTTTGTGTTTCTTTACAGGCTGTTTGGTTGTGATAAGACAGTCACCTAATGTATGTAGAATGGTAGTGAATTAAGACACATTAAGGTTTTACTGAAGACTAAACAGTTTCTTTTCGCTTGCCTTAACCTGTAAATGTGAAAAAAAAAATCAAGGGTGACATCACAGTGGATCATTTAACTTTCACTACAGACAATTACACAAAGATAGGCAAAGATAGGGAAGAGATATGTTATTGGGTTGTGAGCAGACCCATGTATGGAGATAGCTCTATAGGTGACAACAGCAAAGGAGACTGCAAGGGGTTCATCATGACCAGTGAAACTTTATTTACACTTCTCACAATTGCCTGGATTAATGGCGTGAGGCATAAATCGTTGTGACACTCTCTCTGAAGAAAGCAGACTCCCTGCCTGAAAAAATTATGGGTTCCACACTGAATTTTATGCAAGACTGGTAACACTTTCTAACAGCCTAACATAAAGACATTGGCTGTAGCAGAATTTAATGAATTAATAAAACATTGATAATCTTGGGGAATTTGCATTCAGTCTTGTTGAAGACTTTTTGCTGTTAAATTTCACAATGCAGAATTTAGCTGTTGCTACCTTTCAAGGATTATGGCATGGTAGTAAAGTGGCCTGAACAGGAGGTCTTAGGAAAGCAGGATTTAGCAGTCTTCATTGGTTCCCCAGTCTTCTTATTTGTATTATTTTTGCATCAAAGATGTCTGTGTGTGGGACTCTGAGTGTGATGGGAATTGCTCTCAGGCTCAACAATGTCATCTCTAACAACTGTGATGTTTTGTGTGCCCTAACAGGCTGCTGTACACATTCAGACTTGGCCAGATGTAATTTTCCTCTGGACTGTTTACAGTTACACCATTACTTACCTAGTATCCGACATTCGGGATGGTGGCTTGTTTAACTCTGTTTACAGTCTGTGAGACAGCATAGCTCATTGACTCTCCTCCATGCAGTTTGTCCGTGGGACTCACTGCAGTGAAGTGCAATTTCAGCTGCGAAAAGTTTCTTTTTTGGTTAATCATTTGAAATGAGTGTGCCCATTCAGTTTCTATCACATCAGTTTAGCAATTTTGCAGATTTTATCCTGTTTTTGTTTGCATCTTATGGTGCGTTTCCACCAAGCAGTACAGTACAGTTCGTTACGTAATGGTTTGGTATGGTAAACCCTGGTACGGCTTGTGTCTCCACTGCCAACCGTACCCTACTTAATAGGCTGGATGGCGATTGCTGCGTCAGCTAGGTAAGTAGCGTGACATCATAAAAGCGCGAAGAATGCAACACAGCAGAGACGGTTGATGAACCTTTGTGTTTGTGTTAGAGCTGTCAACGTTAACGCGTTAACACCCGTTCGCGATTAATCTGGAAACTTTAACGCGGTAATGTTTTAATGCAAATTAATCATATATATTTGAAGTTGCATTCAAATATATTTGTATTATATTTTATATATTTAGAAAATATAATATATATTTTATATATTTATATTTATTTATATATATTTGACCGCAACTTCCTTCCGTAATTCCAGTGCAGATATTTACCTGGCTGAATTACTGAAAGGCGTGGCAAACGCAGATGTGCTGAAGGACAAATTTCGTTTTAACCCTTTTGCATGTAACTTATTTGTTATGGTATGTAGCACGTGTGCTACTTTATATGGTTTGTTATGTTTTCATTTGTGTTATTAAGTTTCTTATAGATTTCAGTTAGCATTTGCTATATTTTTAGAGTTAAATCACTGTTTCCTCAAAGCCAAAATTAGCTAGAATTTCTCCAATCTGGTGTTCTAATTTCACCAGTTTTAGCATATGCGCTAAACGGCTAATCACACTGGTGTGACCGTACGCGTGAAAGGGTTAAAACGAAATTCAGCACATCTGCGTTTGCCACGCCTTTCAGTAATTCAGCCAGGTAAATATCCACCCTGGAATTACTGAAGAGAGTTGCGGTCAAACTTGATAATATGATTAATTTGTGTTAAAACATTAACACGTTAAAGTTTCCAGATTAATCGCGAACAAGCGTTAACATGTTAACGTTGACAGCCCTAGTTTGTCTTCATGTTGTCGCACGGAAGTGACAACTGTCTGTCGACCAATCAACGGACGGCAGTGGGTGTAGCTCCATCCTTTACAAATCGTACCACCATGCTTGGTACCCCAACAGAAGGGTACCAAAAACCAGTACGGTACGCTTATTTTGGTACGGTTCGCAACTTTTGATGATGGAAACACAAATAATTGCGTACCCATACTGTACCGAACTGTACTGTACTGCTTGGTGGAAACGCACCATTAGGTGCAAGTAGGCTCACTTCCAATTGAATCTGAAATATGCAAATACTACTTTGAATGAAACCTTCTAATAAGCTGTGCATTTTTTCCAGGCTATGACATTTTTCATTGATTTGGCCGACCACTTAGACTCACAAATCATGTGCAGGTAAGAAAAAGAAACATTTTCTAAAAGCTTTTCATCAAATGTCAGGACAGAGCACTTTACAGTTAAATTCAGTCTGGATCTCAGTCTGTCTTTACTGATCTGTGTTGTCCACCTGACATCAACTTCCTGTTTAAGATTCCTGATTTAAAAGGTCAGTTCAAAATTATCCGATTCTGGTCAATTATTTGTCTTGTTCCTTCTTTTGAGATCAGGGAAATAAAAACCCTGATACAATATATCCACGATTTAAACTTCATCACAAAGCTTCACATATACAGGGGAAAAATAAATGACTATATAGTAGTGAGATACACATAAAAAACTGTAATCAAAGTATACACATCAGTTGTTCTTTTGAAAATCTCTTCTGTGGAGTATTTCAAACCACAATGAATTATTCCAGTTCATACATGCCCATTACTCATTCTTATCATTCTGTCTCAAAAACAATTTTGGAATATGCTGCCATTTTGTCAGTAAAATCTCAATGTGACCAACCCCCTCTCAGATGGTGTGTATCAAGTGGAACGCAAGTGCCTCAGATTCTCAGCATTCAGTATACATGCAGCTAGTTATGTATATTCAGTATACATGCAGAAGTTATGAAAAAATACAGATGTGAAAGGGAAACTATTTACTGAAATTGTTTCTATAATTTCAGCCTCAGTACTCAAATGTTCAGTAGGAGTTTTCAACAGCTCAGTGCCTCCATATAACACCATTAAAGGATGCATTCATTGTATTTTGTCCTTACTATTATTATTCCTCATTGTTTTGAGTTTGATGGTTTCACTGAAATGAACCTATGCTACTGTGTAAGAATAAAAAAGTGCATTAATTTGTGAGTTACAGTTAGTAAGGACAGGGCACTACATCATCTAGCCTGAATTCCCCAGTTTTGGTCACTGTACTGTGCTAATATCAGTGGTTGGTGGCATTGACCCAGAGTGTCTCATCATTACCTGCAATGAAAATGGCTCATGTACTGAACAATAACAACTGTTACACTGGCCCTTGTAGGCACAAAAATATATACCATCACATTTAAATCAAATGTATTTAGACAAATGACATGAGATGATATGTTGCTGAGTTAAATCATTTATAAATGGTGAATGGTATTTAAATTCTATCAACTTCACTCTGGTAATGAAATAATATTCCCAGCAATATCCATTGGTGAATGATTGAGTGCAAAACTAAAGTTAGCTTGCTAGTCACTTGCAGATAGCTCTCGGCACACTGAGGAAAGTAGCTATAAAACAAACAACAAACTGTGATACACCAACGTTATTAAGTACTGGGCATGACATGGTGACCACCTCTGAGTGTTTACTGATATTCACATATCATGTGCAAGTCCACTTCATATATTCTCCTCAGGCTAAACACTTCAATTAGGCTATGTGATCAATGTCTGGTCTGTTGTCACCGCTACCACGATGACAGATGGCAGACTCACTGGACTTGCCCTTATGAACATTCATCCTGAAATGAAAATAGACAGTGAGGAATTGCGCAAACAACTCAATGCGACTGGGAGAAGGAGGGTAAACTTCAAATAGGTAGGCCAGATTTCATTATTCATTAATCAGTCAGTGGCGTTTCTCTCTCCCAGCTCTCTCTCTCGATGTGTGTGTGTCCGTCCTTCTCTCCAGCTAGCTGTCAGCCATGCATCACATGACACCATACCGAGAAGTGTGGAGTACCTTGTGAGGGAGACATATAATTGGTTTTCTGTGTCTTCTAAATGGAGGGATGCTTACAGGGCAGTCTATGAGACAATAAACATTGGAGAAAAGCCCCTGCAAATCACTCAGGTGTGTGCAACACAGTGGCTGTCCATTGAGCCCGTAGTTGACTGCATCCTGAACGAGTGGGATGAGTTGAAGCTGCACTGGCCTTACAAAGTCTTCTGAGCATTGCTACATGGTGGAGACACTTTATGTAATGTACAGTGAACCTCAAAATGTACTATACCTAACATTTTTAAGGTCAGTTCTATCAGAGGTCCAAGCAGCTGTGGAGGCTTTTGAAACTTCAGTGACTGGTCTCATTAAGTCTGTCGCCACACGTGTTTTAAATCCAATGACAAGAATTAATGTCCTTGGGGAGGCAATTGATTTTAATTTGTTAGTATACTTTATGGGTTAGTATACTTTATTTTATATCATGTTTATTTTTTTTCATGTTTATTTTTTTCAGTATTTTTTTTTTATTTCAGTTTTTAACTGTATTTATTTCATGTATAATTATTTCATTTATCTTTTTATTAATGCACTTTATATTATTTTTATTTTTTATTCCATTTAAAAATATTTATGCAATGTTTATTTTATGTTTTAATTTAATTTGTTAATGCACTTTATTTTATAAAGGTGATCTGAAATTAAAAATAACATGTTATATACATGCTCTTTCCCTGTCTGCATTGTCTGGGAAAGGTCCTAGAGGACAATCTATCTGCACCTCGCCAACCACACACAAAAAAATAACTAAGTAGCTTGTACTCAAAGTAAACTTTAAATAAGTTACATTTTACTTTTATTTGAGTGGATTTTTGCACAAGTAATTTTACTTTTACGTTAGTACAATTTCACCATAGTAACAGTACTTTTACTTGAGTAAAATAATTTAGTACTCTTTACATCTCTGCTACTACTACTAATAGTGATAATGTACTGAAAGAACAGTGGTGAGGTTGAGTGACATATAAGGTGCTGAAGTGCCTCCTACTGAGGGAGGGGGGTCTCACTGAATTATGTAGTGCAGCTGCACATTACTGCTATGCTGTCATCCTAAAAGAGGTGTGGCAAGGTTGGGTGAGAGGATAGCTGTTGAGACTGTGTCCATAGAGACTGTCACCTTACAGAGGCCTTGCTGAGTCAGCAGGCATTGCCAAATCTGCCTGTCATCATGCCTGGTCTGACTATTCAGCTGGTGCACCCATATCTTGACTCAGCCATGACAGTGGCAGTTGCACAGATGTGGAGAGGAGTCAGGTCTGAGGTGAGATGTCAGTGGGAAAGCCCTTCCAATGGCCTTTGCTGTGGCCCTGTGCCAGGCCATTCCCCTCTGTGCAGCTCCCGATATTAGAAAGCCAGCCGTCCGTTGGTGGCAGCACTTGAAACCAGAAAGGGTGATAGCATACTGCCGCAGACTGCGACAGACGGAGATGGAGGGGTGGCCTATTTCGGCAGAATGGAACATTAAATCAGAGAATTGGTGCTGTCTGACCCCTGGCTCACCTGTTAGTCCACGCCTGGGGGATTCAAGTGAGAGGCAATGAAGGAACTGTTGGCCACTGAGGCCTAAGGCCAAGGGGTCCAATCTACTGACAGGGATTAAAAGGATGCCTGCTATTTATAGTTGTTCATCTTTGAATAATCAGAAATGACTTCTGTCATTTTATAGCATATATGCCCTGAGTACAGAGAGCACATTCTATGAATAACCATAAAGGACATCCATTATTTACAGAACAGATATTCAGAACACAGAACATTGGCAAATAACCATAAATGACATCTGCCGCTTTCAGAATGCACATTCTAAATTCATTGAGCAACATTTGTAAATAACCATAAAATGACATTCACCATTTTCAGTCATGCCAAGATAAAACCTTGGATGTGATGGATTTACACAAGTTGTTGAACACCAAGAGATAGTGGGTTTGTATTCTATTAGCTTGCTCAGAAATCTACTTTTAACTGCATTATGTTTAAAGCAGGTTTAATGCTGTACATGATAAAAAAGAAAAATGTGCACTGCAATGCTACACTGATATTGACACTTTGACTGGTAAAGGAGTGATCTGCCGCACAAAGCTGAAGGCAAACGGGCAGAGTGGATGTTCTACTCTGTGAATATTTAAAAACTTGCTTAACACAAAAAACACATATCTGCAGAGGTCTACAGAAGATATAGTGACACTTTGAAAAAATGTGATTTAACTCTTACTTGAACCTGATTGGCTATTCTGTTTTCTTACACCCCAGAAAAATTCAGCTTTGACTCACTTTTTTGGTGGCAACTTGATTGCTGTACAGTGACAATGAATTTGACTGAAAAGCACAGGTCTTGAACACATAGTTGGAGTTGAGATAGATAGATGGTCAAAGCCAACAGGAGAGACAAAGCAGAGAGGTTTATTTGTTATTAATGTTTTTGAAATGACACCAAAGGGAAGATTTTCCCTTTCCCTTTATTTCTCAGAAATTATGGCTGCATAAGGCACATGTTTTATTTATGTCTGTTTTAGTGTATATGTAAATACTATTTGAGCGAGGTTTCATAAAGGGAGGGAGGGAGGCATGCACCAGGTTTCCAGAACCCCTGAAATGTATCTCAATACAAGCATCCAGCTATGCCAAGCATTGTGGGTATTGCATTTAACTTTGCAAAGACCTCAGGATCGATTGATTTTTACATTACTTTGATAAATTTTACATTGCATTGATTTTGATTGATTTTTCATAACCTTTCTTTCCAGGAAAGCACTGTCTACTCCCATGTTTTATCTATATAGTTTTTTAGTTGCATCACTTTTTGGTCTGTTTTGGTTCTGTTTTCTTCAGAACCTTTTTCAGTGACTTTTTCATAAGTCTGTCTGGATTCTTCCCTCATACATAACTCCACAGTACAAAGCAAGGCTAACTCCCAAGGGCACGAAAAGATACTCCATGAACAGTCATTGAATTATGTCCTTATGAGCAAAGTTGTCTAATTTTGGAAGCATCTTCAAAGGAAAAGTAGGTTTTATAAAACACATATACATGTATTCAGTTTGAAATGCTGTAGTGGACTATGAAGACCATTTAGGGGTGGACTTTTTCTTACCGTTTGCTTCTTATTTACATGATATATAACATTTTGGAGCTTTTAGTGTTAGCTTGCCATTAGCAATCTACTCAAATGTTTGTAGTGAAACCACATATTGAGGAAAAAAAGTTCTCAGGGCATCTATCACACAGTAATAAACATTGATGTTTCTGTTTGCTAAAATTGCATTTTGATGTCATGGCAATATTATAACAACATTAAACACTAGAACCATGAAATGCTGCCATGTCTTTTAAATCCAGATTAAAAGGCATCATTACTTCAGTTTTCTCTCTTCAATGATCTGTGACTGCTGAGATGTCGAATCCTTCTGTATGAGCATCAGTTGTGTTATGTTTTATAATTTAATAACCTCTGGGAAAGGTGATAATTGTTGGCTTCATGTTGGAAAAGCATGCTACAGTTGAAAGGTGGGGTCCTTTTTAAGGACTTTTTTTACACCAGCTTCAGATGAAAAGCATTTATTCAAATAGTTTTTTTTTTTAAACAAGTGAAAAGGCGTTATTATAGAATCAGTTATTTACTCCAGGAGCAGGCAACTGTGGCCCTGGAGTGTCTGTGTCTTGGTTTTTGTTACACTGGAAAGTGTAATTACATAATTCAATTACTCCGTGGTGTCACAATCTTTCAGATCTTAATGGTGAAATAGTGAGTACACATGGAACCAGCACTCTTCTGCCTTACTAACTAATTAGTTAATTGACCTCAGTGATCCAGTAATAAATGTTTGGATGGATAAATAACCAGAAGCATCTCTGGAACTTCTGGAACAGGGTTCTATATACATGTATATTTAAGTGTGCTGTGCTGCAAGTACCTGTGCAGTTCACCATGCTGTTGTTTTACTCTGGCTTTGCCATGCACCTTAAAATCAAACATGCAGTCAGTTTAGATGCATAATTTTTACTTTTTGATGAAATTGTTGAACTGTGGAAGTTCTTACACCCACCTCCTGTGCTCTTTCATCTGCGATCAAACTGTTCTGTAATACAAATTTGCCATTTTTAGTCTGTAAATATAGCCTCCAAGGTACTCCGCAAAGGACACACTATCCATGCATGCCTCAATGAATAAAACATTTGTAGGGGGTTAAAAATAAAGCAGAATTCACCTCACCTAGCTGTGTGGGGGCCGCACCAGCATGCCTCGAAGTGAGAGCAAGTACCTGTGATCTTTGAGGGCGAGTAGCTTCTGTCACTTTGGGGTGCGAGTGCCAACGGATACATTGCATCTGTCACAGACTGCCTGGGACACAAGGGGACGAGCGCTACTCACTGATGGGCATATTGCTTTGGAGGTGTCTCTCTCCTCTCTCTCTCCCTCCCCCTCTCTCTTTCTCTCTGCCACACACAAGCTGCTGCACAGCTAAGTGACCTACATACAGAGCCGCACTGGAAGACTGATCTGATGATGATCGGGAAACTATAAAATGACACTACAGGTAAAGAGGACATAATTGTTTTGACTGAAATGTGTTTTTTTAAGTCTATTAAGTCAAACTAACTAACCAGTGTGAGCTTACACTTCGATATTGAAAGCAATGTTATGAATGACACCTTGTTCATCGAGGCTAACAAACTAAAAAAAAAAAAATACAGGAGATTCAGTGAACTACTGTGCTTTTGAAATGTGCCAATTTAGTAATTTCACCAGCCATGTAATCGGCCACTGAGGGACACAAACTATATGTAGCATTTAAGGGTGAAAGGGGTCACATATACCATTTCTTTGATTATGGAACAGATGGTCTGGTGATTTTCTGTATAACAGAAGGGTGAGTACTGTGTGAATATTTCACAAACTACCCAGAGACTAATCTATGGGCTTCATACAAACAAAAACAGATTCACATTAGTGTCTGGTATGAGGCTCCTTGTATCTTAATACTGACTGGTAATGTTTTTCTGTAAATGGAAACAAAACACCAAAGCCAAACAAACCGCAATTTCATTTCGCAGCAGTGGTGGCCCACGTGTGGCTTTAAAATGAAATACACAGTCTCGCTGCACACATTGGGGTTAACTTCATCACTGACCTCAGAGCAGTTCTAGACCTGTAATAGATAAACTCAAAAGCTCTTCTAGTGGCAGTTGTGCTTCCATGGTAACCCAACTCCTCTGGCAAGCCTGGATTGCAGAGTTAAATGTTTGAATTTGAGGAGACTTGGGGGGGGGGGGGGGGGGGGGGGGAGGGTAGATTCAATCTAACCTCCTGGCAGGTAGCATAGGCTTCTTTGAAATCCAACTGATAACACATCTCCTGCAAAAGATGTAAAGATTAGCTGTGTTCCTGCCAGGAGCAATTTCACATGTTCCACTACACTTTAGCAAGGTTAGTTTGTCATTATTCACTAACTGCATATCTCAGGTTCAACACACATCTATTGTTCTCACAGAAAAGCAATGATGTGATATCCACAAAACTACCTGTAAAAGTCAATTCAGCATTGATTAACTTTTTAAATCTTGCCGTTCAATTTGTGCCATCAGGTAAAACATGCTGTTTAACTAATCTATATGAACAGAGACACTGCAGTCTTAAAGCATGATGATTATGATTATGATTATGATTATTTGATTACACACAAACAGTGATTTATTTTTGAGTGGTAAACAAGTAATTTCATATCCACCACATATATGAGCATCATTGTGGGTAAAATATGGAGAAAATCACAATCATTGGGGGTGGATGCTTTGTCTGTAAATTGTCGCCGCCCCTGACCTGGTGCTAGTTAACCTCCCAAGAGCTTATCCAGGAGAGTGAAATAAGCCAGAACAGACAGGGCATCCCTTCCAATCCGGGCCAGCTGCAGAGAGATGGAGCCTAGAACGGACAGGTATCTCTGTTAATACAGTGTGGCCAAACAAAGCTGCCGACTCAGGAGACAGTGAGGGCACTTGACGGGATGTGCTGGAGTGTGGAGGGGGGGGGGGGTTTGGGGAGTTTGGGGTGTAGATGACTCATAGGCAGCAAGATTGAAAGTTCAGCTTGGCACACAACAGGCCACACGGAGCAGAGTCTGCTCTCTGGCACCCTTGTTTTTAACACCCTCTTGTGACATTATGGAATGGTTTGTTGTTTGTGTGTGCCTTTACAAACACCTGCTATTGTTTATTTCTTTTACATTTTGTTCTCTTAGATGCTTACTGAGTGCCTGGTATCTGGCACAGATCTATTACAAGCCAGAGATTGTTTTACAGTTATCAAGGAGCATAGGCTTATATGCCACATTATAGCCTATATCAATGTTTATGTAACTGCCTAATGGAGACTCTCTTGTCTAAATCACCAATAAAAATATTCCAATAACAGATCTGTATTATACCAATTTTATTTTCGAACCGGTTAATTGTCATCGTGTGATTGTGTCTGGTAGCCAGCCATTGGATAACACTCCCTATCTGCCTGATTAGAGGTGATTTAAAAACAGAGCCACAGCTGCCCATACAAAAATAAGACATTGAGAATATATTTTTTAGATTAAATATATTTAAGCTTGCAATAATGTTATATCTGTGATTCACAGCTCACATGTAGGTTAATGAATTGGCTTTTCAGTATCACTAACTTTTAAATTTAGAAAAAAATAGACCATGATCTTGTATTTTAATTAATTCTGTGACATAATATTTTTCATTGAAATAGCAGCCATGACACTTTTCTAATTACTTTTAGAGATGTTTCATGACCACTTTGTCACACTAATTGTCAGTGCTCCCGCCCCCTATCTATTGTGTTTTTGTTTTTCCCTGTCCATGTGCTTTTGTTTTCCGTGTGTTCTAACCCGGCCCCACTCTCCGCCCTGTCTCCGCCCACCCGATCATCTCCTCCTGCCTGCTTACACACCTGCTTTCCATCTCCTCATCAGCCCAGCCCTATATCTACTCTGCTTGTCTCTGTCTTGTTGCCAGTTCATCGCAGTGTGTTTGTACCTGTCTTGTTCCCGCCGTGTTTTCTGCCTGATCGCTGTTCCCTGAATCGACCCTGCCTGCACTTCGACCTTGCTCCTGCCTGCTGCCCTGCCTTGTTCACCTGATCTTCCTGACTACCTGGTTTGACCCTGCCTGTCCCCAGCTTTGATTCCTGACTGCGTTTGGACTGCCTGCCTGGTCTCTACCCTGCCTGTTTTTTGGTCACGATTTCTGCCCGGCGTCCTTATTAAAGGCACTTGGAATCTGGAGTTCTCGTGGTCCGCGCCTGAGTCCTTGCCTGTGCCCTGACACTAATGGGTGTATATCTTTAGATTTTAGCTTGTTTCAAGGGTAAGCAATTCAGGTCACCTCAGGCAGTTAAAGAAATTAGGCAATTAAGGTAAACTAAACCCAGACAATCCTTCTTCAAATGAGCAACAAATATCACGTGGGTTGTCAAACAAGCACAACACTAGCAAGTAATTAACTAAACCAACACAATGCAGACATCAGAGGACCATTGTAATTTACCAAAGTGCACTGGATCATCATGAATTGATCTTGTAGTTGTTGAGGTTTAAGAAAATCCCCCCCCCCAAAAAAAAAAAAAACACCAACATACACCACATACACCACACAGCCACACTCCTCTGCAAGGGATCTTAATATGAGATCTCTTGTTTCACCTCAGAAGTAACCACTGTTTTACAAATTTATCAATACTGTGATGCTGGAAAATGACTCTCGTCACAGTGAGGGGGAGTACTGTGCATTATGCACCAGAGGAATTGAGATTAATGGCTCTTTTAAAGAAGATGCTGAAATGACACCATGGTTCCTTTCAGAAACTTAAAATCAAGTGCAGCTGCAACCCTGAGGATGTATCCATTCACAACAACCAAAAGTAATAACTGGATTTTTTTTCATTCTTAAACTGACATTAATTAGTTGGAATTCTTACAATAGTATAGGTGGTAGTATAGTTACCAACCCCCCCCCCCCCCCCCCAAAAAAAAAGAATATCAAACAAAAGAAAGATTATTTCTACTTTTTGTTCAAACAAGTTTGGCCATGTGATGAGGCTCAACTCTTTTAGCTAATTGTTATTCTACTGTAATAACTGCAGGTACAAGCATCTACACTGCTCTGAGTAGTGCATAGCCTGTATGTTCACATGCTCAACTCACTGGCTATTTATTTTCTGCAGTCAGTACTGGGAATATCTATGGCGAATTACATTTTATGATTCCGTAATGAGATAAAAATGAATGTGATAATTTTAATGGGATTGTGACAGCTCCATTTATAGAAAAAAAATCTCTTCCATGGAAAAGAAGCCCCCCTCCCCTCACCAGCTCATTTCCATTAACACCAATCAGATTCACACTGCAGACAAATGTGTGCCATCAGAGATATATTCAATTTCACTAAATTTATGATCATAAGCCTAAATATTATGTAACTTTTTACAAGTGCAATCATTGACAATTGTTTAATTAAATGAAAGATGCCATTCTCTACTGCCCTCGAGCCACTTTGGCATTCATTGTGTATCAGTCTCTGCACTAATGGCGTTTTCACACTCTGCATTTGCATAAAGGGACCTTTAAATTAGTGGCTTACAGTTCTCTTCAAAAAAGGACATATTTCATACCTCAACTGTAGGTTTTTGTACAATGCATAAAATAAAGATGACCTGGGAGAGGGAATTATTTAATCAAATCACCTGGGGGATTGTTTGACAGCCAGACTGATTGGGAATTTAGACACCAGGGAACCCCCCAATCTTTGTGATGAATGCTCTGAGATCTTTAATGACCACAGAGTCATGAGCTTAGTTTAACATTTCATATGAAAAACAGCATCTTGTGCAGCACAGAGTCACTATTACTACACTGTGGCATTGGTCTCCTGCAGGGTCCAGCGGGAAGACACTACATGACCCCTGCTGGTCCATGAACACAACTTCCAGCAGCAACCTGGTTTCCAAAGAGGTGTTCCAGCTAAGTACAAATCAAACCCAGCTTTGCATAAAGCAAGAGAGAGATGCGGGGTGGTATGGCTTTTGATGTGGCAGAGTGTGCAGTGAGGCTTGAAATGAACAGGAAGTGGAAGTGTTTGCTGTCTACCTTGTACACTTCTCCAACAGGTCGCAGTGTCCTTGTCACAGCTGCTGACACCATGTGCTACCTTCAGATGCTCATCAGAGGAGGTCTGCTTCAAAATCACAACATCCCTCAGGTGACGTTTAACAGAGTCACTCCACAAGATTAAAAAAGCTGTTAAGTGTGCTTTTCTGTTATTTGTGCATATGTGTATACATGCATACATAATAATATGTAGTGGCCCACACAGCCATTACATGTTATTAAACCAGAAAAAAAAAAATCTTATCCAAGAAAAGTTCCTTAAAAAACTGATCAACTCTAAGCATACAGAAAGGGAGGATTACTCATATGCATAGTGTTTGTGTGCGACTGTGTGTGTGTCTGTGTGTGTAATGAGTGTACTCACAACAGATTGCTCCTTTGTTAATGTTGTTACATTTATAAGTGAACTTACTGAACTGGCTTGTGCAGAAAGCATTTCTCATCTTTGAGATGAGCTTACTCCTAGGGAAACACAATGGCCTTCAATAGTGCCCTTTATGGGCTGTGATCTGTGGTTTGTGGGTGACAGCTATGCAGTGGTGTTAGCAGTTGCTTGATGAACATACCATTTTTGCCCTGTTTCAGTTTCCCTTTTTTTCTCTTTTTTTTTTCTCAGAAATATTCAATTCAATTCAATTCATTTTTATTTGTATAGCGCTTTTTACAACACAAGTTGTCACAAAGCAGTTTTACATTGTTCCCAGGCCTGAGAACCCCTGAGAGCAAGCCTAAGGCAACAGTGGCAAGGAAAAACTCCCTATCAGGAAGAAACCTTGAGCAGAACCGGGCTCATGGGGGGGGGCCCATCTGCTTCTGGCCGGCACTGGGCAGATAGAACAATAGTAGTTAACAGTAGAGTAATTATAAGAATGTCTCCTAGGATGTCCGGGTCTTGGAATGCAGTTGGCTTTGATGGGCAGGGCAGCGAGGTAGCAGGACTGGAAAACGGGATGAGGCGCTTGGGCTACAGCTCCGGACAGGAGCCCGGAGCAGGGAATAGGAAGCAAACAGAAAACAGTGGTTAGTGGATGATAAGAATGGCAGGGATGCAGAACAGAGAGGCAGGAGAGGAAGGGCAGAGAAAAAGGTGTGCAACAAGGAAAGACCCCGGCAGGCTAACATTATGGCAGCATACCTAGGGGACGGGAGGCAAGGGACCGGCATAGTCATGAGGGCGACCCTAAGACAGTCAACACCAGATCACGGCACAGGGTGCATGAAAGCAATGACCACTTAGTCCACCAGAGACTCTATGATCCACGCCAGCACCAGGCCATGTCCCTCAGCTGAAGGATTTACTATATAGATATGTTTTGAGCCTAGACGTAAAGGTGGAGAGAGAGTCTGTTCCCCGAATCTCAGAGGGTAAGCTGTTCCACAGGAGTGGGGCTTGATAGGAAAAGGCTCTACCGCCTACAGTAGTTTTGCCCACTCTTGGAATGGTGAGAAGCCTAGCATTTTGGGAGCGAAGGGCTCTCTGCGGAAGATATGGATGAAGAAGGTCCTTAAGATAGGGGGGGGCAAGCCCATTTAAAGCCTTAAATGTGAGTAAGAGTATTTTAAAAACGATCCAGTATTTAATAGGTAGCCAATGGAGAGAGGCCAGAACTGGGGTGATGTGCTCAAAGCGTTTAGTTTTAGTTAAGATTCGAGCAGCTGCATTTTGCACCAGCTGAAGGGGTTTTAATGAGACGTTTGCACATCCTGACAAGAGGGCATTACAGTAGTCTAATCTGGATGTTACAAAGGCATGGATTAGTTTTTCAGCGTCGTTAATTGATACGATTTTCCTGATTTTAGCAATATTTCTCAGATGGAAGAAGGCAGTCCTAGAGGTGTTAGTTATGTGAGTTTCAAAGGAGAGCTCAGGATCAATAACAACACCAAGGTCTTTGATGGCTGCACTCGGGGCAAGGGAGACACCATCAAGGTCCAGTGTAAAATGAGTGAGTTTGCTCCTGATTGAATTTTGGCCTATGACCAATATTTCAGTTTTGTCCGGGTTGAGGAGGAGAAAGTTTCGGGCCATCCAATTCTTTACATCTGTTAGGCAGGCCTCCATGTGTGAAATATTCAGAGGGACATCGGGTTTGACTGATATGTATAACTGAGTGTCATCCGCGTAACAGTGGAAATTAATGTCATGTTTACGGATGATATCGCCAAGAGGCAACATGTATAACGAGAAGAGCAGAGGTCCAAGCACAGATCCTTGAGGTATACCATATTTTACTCTGGAACGAGCGGAGGATTCGTTGTTGATGGAGACAAACTGATATCGTTCTGATAGATAAGACCTAAACCAAGATAGGGCCTGTCCACTTATGCCAACCAGGTTTTCGAGGCGGTCAAGGAGGATACAATGATCGATGGTATCAAAGGCTGCACTTAGGTCTAGTAGCACAAGAAGAGAGATACAGCCATTGTCACAGGAGAGTAGAAGGTCGTTGAGCACTTTCAGGAGAGCGGTTTCCGTACTGTGGTGAGGTCTAAATCCGGACTGGAAAACTTCCAAAATGTTGTTAGAGTGTAAAAAGGCACAGAGTTGCTTTGATACTGCTTTTTCCAGAATTTTCGAGAGGAATGGAAGGTTCGAGATGGGCCTATAGTTCGACAGGTCATTGGGATCAAGATTAGGCTTTTTCAGAATAGGCTTGATAACTGCTACTTTGAAGGGTTGAGGTACGTGTCCAGACATAAGAGAGGCATTGATAAGATTTAATAGTGGTGTGCCAATTGCAGGCAATAGCTGTTTTAGGAAGCCAGTTGGCATGGGGTCAAGTTGGCTGGTAGAGTTATTAGATGAATTGAGAAGAGAAGAAAAGTCGCCAAATTCAATGGGTATAAGAGTCAAAGCGCGAGGCGGGCCTAATAGACATGCCTACATAATCTGGAATGGGTCTGGCCAGGCAGGAACCAGAAGTTGATGAGAATTTTTGTATTGTGTCTCTTATTACTATCAAAGAAGTTCATGAAGTCACTGCTACTATAAATTGCTGGTATGGTAGGGTTAACTGATGCAGGACTCTTGGTTAATCTGTCGATAGTGCTAAACAGGTACCTAGGATTGTCCTTGTTTCTCTCAATAAGAGTAGAGAAATATTTGGATCTGGTAGCTGTGAGGGCATGCTTGAAATTTAGGAGACTTTCCTTCCACGCCAGGAGAAAAACCTGTAATTTGGTGGAGCACCATTTTCTTTCGAGTTTTCGTGTGGCTTGTTTGAGAGCACGAGTATGGTCGTTATACCAAGGTGCTAGCTTCTTGTCTGTGATTTTCTTCCTTTTGAGGGGAGCAATGGCATCTAGAGTTTTACGCAAAGTAGAGTCGATTCTGTCCGCAAGTAGATTAATTTCAGTTGAGCTAGGGTTTGAACATAAACTAGAGGAGATTTCGTTGTGCAGGTAGTATGATGTAGGGAGCTCGTCGATAAAGGCATTTGCTGTAAGAGAGCAAAACGTTCGCCTGGATGAAAATCTAGGCTCCGAGTATGTGAAGCACGTTAGTGGTAAATTGAAAGAGATGAGATAGTGGTCGGATAACACAGGATTGTGTGGCATGATTTCCACCTGGTTAATGTCTGCTCCATATGTGAGGACCAAATCAAGAGTATGGTTGCGGTAATGTGTGGGTTTGTCCACAGCTTGATAGAGTCCAATGGATTCGATGATGGACAAAAATGCTGTTCTGAACGGGTCATGTTCATTATCCATATGGACATTAAAGTCACCTACTATTACAGCTTTTTCTATATTGACAACCAGGTCAGATAGAAAATTGGCAAATTCTGATAAGAAAACACTGTAAGGGCCAGGTGGCCTGTAAACTATAACAAGGGTAAATAGCTGAAATGCAGTCTTGTCAGGATGTGCAAAGCTAAGTACTAATAGTTCAAATGAATGGAAGTTATAGCCAGGTTTAAGGGTGGCACAGAGTTTGGAGCTGTGTACAGCAGCAACGCCGCCACCTCTACCAGTAGGTCGAGGGACCTGGTGATTACAATAACTGGGAGGAGTTGATTCGTTGAGAGCAACAAAGTCATTAGGTTTAAGCCATGTTTCAGTCAGGCATAAGATATCAAATTGGTGATCAGTAATCAATTCGTTTATTAATAAAGCTTTAGGTTGTAGCGATCTGATATTTATTAACCCAATCTTAAGGACTATTTGTCTACAGGTAGTACTTTCAGGTTTGTCAGACTTAATTTTTATCAAATTATCAGCACAAATGCCCCTACTGGATGTTTTTAAGAAGTTTGGGACGGAGGGTCGTGGAACAGACACTGTCTCTATGGGATTTTTAAGTGGTGGTTCCAGGGAAAAAGCAGACATCTGTGTAGGACAGAAAGTCTGCTGCCTGGCCTTGGCCCTGATAAGTCAAGGTTTAGTGGAATTCAGACTATGACCCATGTTACTAGAGATGATAGCTGCACCCTCCCTCGAGGGGTGGATGCCATCTCGTTTTAAAAGACCAGGCCTCCCCCAAAACTTGTGCCAATTATCTATCTATCTATAAAACCCAATATTGAACAGGGTTGCCCTCTGAAATTTTGATCATATGACTGAGGCAATTTGGAAGGAGATCTACATCTGCTACTTGCTGTTATGGTTACAACCAAGTTAGACATACAGAACAAAAGGTAATTTGGGTAAAAGAACAGAGCATGGCATGCCAGGAGCCTAATCAGAGTCCCAGAACCTGGCTTTAGGCCAACATCCTTTCCTCCAACAATAAACTGACATATGGGTAACATATGGGCAACAGGGTTGCCTCCAGTGAACAATATTTCTGGTGTTATGGGTTGGTTGTCATTCTGCAAACCTTTACCCTTACAATATTTTCCGGCAATCCCAAACCTTGAAAAAATTCTGAATTGCTGGGCTTTCCTCTGCCTAAAACAACATGCTTGGAAGAAAGATAAGGGAAAGACCAGCCTTGATACGTCACCGTGTAGTGAGGGCTCAGGAAATAACATGATTGTAGTGGTGAAATGAAGTTCAAATGAGGATCCTGGAGAAGAATTTTTGACAATCCCTATGCAATCAACAAACACAAATCACAAAAATCCCACTCACCACTTCTTTTTCATTTCAACTGTTCACAGCATCCCTCCTCCATCCCATCTACTCCTTATTACTATTCCTATATATGACCTCTAATGGGAGGACCAGCAACCTCAGCCCACAGCAAGGTGTGGCCACTTACTTGGATTCCCAGCTGAAGAACTGTATCTAGGTACCCTCATTGAAAACAATGCCACTTACTGTATACAAAAAAAAACATACCTAGCGAATTGTTAGATGTGGATGAGATGCTGATGGCACATGGGAATAATAGAGTGCACTGAAGATAAATCACACTGGGTTCAATGACTATACAACTCAATGTCTAAAGATAGGGGCCAGCTGATCTCTAAGCCAGCAGCTGAAAATAGTGCTAGATAGACAACATGTGAAAAGAGATGCATGAGCCCTCAGCAACAAAGGGCTAGCGGAGTGTTACATTTGCTTGCATCACAGCCTGGGAAGGTTGCAAAGGACATGCAGTATTATTGTACACTGCTAGCCACTATCCAGCAAGCATTCTCAGTTCTTCCTGGTATTTGAGATGATTATTTTTCACATAAATGTATATACACAGTATATTTAATAGATAATTATTTATATTATATCTATATTTTATCAACATCTGTCTTTAACTTTGACTCACAAAAAGCAAGCTCTCCATACACCAGAGTGGGAGTTTGTGATGTGTAAGAGAGACAGAGGCAGCAGGAGGGTTTTTATTTACCTTTTATTTAACTTAGTTTTATCTAGCTTACAGCAGGGGCCAAACTTTGTATGTCAATGGCTAATGTCATCAGAAGGTAATGAAGTCTGGTCCTGATGCTGGGCAGGTTGGCTACAGCAGCAGCCGCAGCCAGACCTCCACAATAGATGGCAGTCTTAGGGCGGTCTCACCTGTGGCTGGAATCACAACTTTAAAAGCAAAAATAAAAGGTGGGGGGGGATCGAAATGAAATGAAAGCTCTGAAGCTGTGGCCCTTAAATGCTGCTGCCTGTTACCACTGGATTTGAAACACCTGCTTATTTGTGGGATTGCCCACATGTGTTCCTGTGCTTCAGCACTGGACAGGTCTGTGAGCAGACTGGCCCTGCCAACCCTTCTGCCGCACAAGTGTTACTTTATTATTCCCTAAGTAAAGTTCAGTGAGTTCAGAGGATCGTCAAAATGAAATGAAATGTCTTAACTTGGGGAAAAAAGTAACAGTTGTATTAATGTTCTTAAGTCAAAGCTTAAACTGTTGGTTGGACTGTGAGGGTAGCGTGTCTTAGATAGATAGATAGATAGATATGTACTTTATTAATCCCAGTGGGAAATTAAGCTATCCAGCTGCTTGCTGACATACAGTACATTCATAATAAAAACCATAATACAAACCACTAAAAGTGCGGAAGTGCAAAAAAAAAATAAATAAATAAATAAACAGATAAAAACAGTGAACAGTACATGGGTAAAAGACACAGTGCATGGGTAAAAAGACTAAAATGTTAGATGACTAAAAAACTACACAGTGCTCCTCCTTTCCCCTCCTCTCCCACGTGTGGTGTTGTACAGTCTTATAGCTCTGGGAAGAAATGACCTGCGGCATCTTTCGGAGGAGCAGTTCAGTGAGATCAGCCTCTCACTGAAGCTGCTCCTCAGCCCCACCACCAGCTTGTGGAGTGGGTGGCTGCTGTCGTCCATGACAGAGAGCAGTTTGAGGAGTGCTCTCCTGTCTGCCACCGATGCCACAGAGTCCAGCTCCGCACCAATGATGGAGGAGGCCTTCCTGACCAGTTTCTCCAGTCTCTGTGTGTCCTTCTGTTTGGCGCTCCCCCCCAACACACCACCCCGTAGAAAAGTGCACTGGCCACCACCGACTGATAAAACATCTGCAACATTTTTTTGCAGACGCTAAAAGATGCCAGTCGTCTGAGAAAGTACAGCCTGCTCTGCACCTTCCTGTACACAGAGTCACAGTTGGCAGACCAGTCCAGTTTATTGTCCAGCTGCAGGCCCAGATACTTATAGGAGGTGATAGGTATAGGAGGCAATCTCCTCACCACAGATGTCAACAGGCAGAGGAGATGTGCGGTGCCTCCTAAAGTCCAGTACCATCTCCTTTGTTTTTGAGCTGTTGAGCTGCAGGTGGTTCAGGTGACTCCAGGTGGTAAAGTCCTTCACAAGGGCCCTGTACTCCCCCTCATCACTCCCCCTGATGCACCCGACGATGGCGGTGTCGTCAGAAAACTTCTGCACGTGACACAGTTCGGTGTTGTGCATGAAGTCTGCTGTGTACAGGGTGAAGAGGAGGGGGGCGAGCACAGTCCCTTGTGGCGCCCCCGTGCTGCTGGTCACCATGTCTGATGTTACAAACCCCAACCTGACAAATTGAGGTCTGTCAGTGAGGTAGTCTGTGATCCAGGACACGAGGGGTGGGTCGACCTGCATGGTGGTGAGTTTTTCCTTCAGGCGTAGAGGCTGTATGGTGTTGAAGGCGCTTGAGAAATCTATGAAGAGAATTCTCACAGTGCCACTCTCTCTGTCCAGGAATGTGTGGGTACGGTGCAGGAGGTACAGCACCGCGTCCTCAACTCCCACATTCTTCCTGTAACCAAACTGAAGAGGGTCCTGGGCTTGCTGCACCTGTGGTGTTAGGGCATTCATCACCAGCCGCTCCAAAGTCTTCATCAAAAGAGAAGTGAGGGTAACAGGTCTGAAGTCCTTCAGGTCACTGGGCCGTCCCTTCTTTGGTATCGGAATGATACACAATGTTTTCCAGAGGGTGGGGACCTTCCCCTGGTGCAGGCTCTGGTTGAGGATGTGCTGCAGGGGCTCGGCCAGCTCTGAAGCGCAGGCCCTAAAGCAGCCTCGGACACAGCCTGTCCGGACCAGCTGCCTTCCTGGGGCGGAGTCTCCTCAGCTCCCGCCTGACCTGGTCCATGGTGAAGGAGATGGAAGAAGTGGAGGAGTCAGGGGGGTTGGAGAGGGGTGGAGAAGGAGGAGAAGGAGGAGGAGGAGAAAGAGGAGGGGGGCTAGATAGGGAGGCTGGGGATGTGGGGGGGGTGCGTTGGCGGGCAGGTGTTGAGTCAAACCGATTGAAAAAGATGTTGAATTCGTTTGCTCTCTCTACACCCCCCTCCACCACCCCTGTTGTGTTCTTTTTGCACCCAGTGATGGTTTTCATGCCATCCCACACCTCTCTGATGTTGTTCAGCCTCAACTTCCCCTCCAGTTTCTTTTTGTAGGCCTCCCTGGCCTCCTTTAAGCAGAATTTCAATTCTTTCTGCACTCTCTTTACCTCCTCAGTGTCTCTGTTCATGAATGCCCTCTTTTTCCTGTTGAGGACTGCCTTCACCTCGCCAGTGATCCATGGCTTGTTGTTGGCAAGGCATCGCACCTCCCTGGCAGGCACAGCAATGTCAGTACAAAAGTTGACATAGTCAGTCAGACACTGTGTAGCTTCCTCTAAGTCGTCACCATGAGGGTCAAGCAACACACTCCAGTCAGTGCAGCTGAAGCAGTCTCTGAGAGCCTCCTCAGCCTCTGGTGTCCACCTCCTGACAGTTCGTGTAGTGATGGGCTGCCTCCTCACCAGTGGTGTGTACCTGGGCTGCAGATGGACGAGGTTGTGGTCAGACTTCCCTAGGGGCGGGAGGGGCGTGGCCGAGTAGGCATCCCTCATGTTGGTGTACACCTTAGTGAACAGAGCCACTTGTCACGGCTCAGGCTGGGACTCAGGCGCAGACAGGGTGGCAGGATGCACAAAGGATGTTTATTAAATCCAAAACGGTATCCAAAAAAATAAGTCAAAACAGGTGAAGTCAAAACCAGGAAAGCACGGCGAACAATACCAAAAACAGATCCAGAAACACAGTCGAGAGAAACAGGCAAGATTGGTGAAACAGGCTGGCAGGCAGAACAGGAAAACGGCTTGTAGCGAAGCAGATAACAGACGAACTAGCAACAATACAAAAAACAAGCAGGGAAGATATAGAGCAAGGCTTATAAGGAGATGGGATGCAGGTGTGCAGGCAGGCAGGGCTGGAACACAGGGAAAAACAGTAAACAAGAGCCACTGACACCACTTCAAACACACAAAACTGAGAAGCTGGAATAACAATAGTTGGCCAAACATCTCATGATCTTGTGAGACCTCAAGGAGAGGTGATAATACATGGAGTGTCAACAAACGCTAAAGAGTCAGTCATTTCAAATAATGATTTCACCAAGAAGAAAGCTGGAGTTTTGCAGTAACTGATAACCAGTTACATCTTCAAACCGGAAGTAAGGGAAAAGTTTTTCAGATGGGGGAAAAAATGAAAAAAAGAAAAAAGTAGTGGGGTGGGGGGAATCATATGGGTGTGTTAATGATCCGCTCTTGCACTTGAGTGTGCATGCTAAGCATGCACTTCCCTCATCTGCGTGTGCAGTACACTGTAATAAAAAGGCACTGTCTAATTCATGAATGTATGAGCATTGCTAGCTCTTTCATACTTACTCAACATAATAGGGAGGTGCTCTAAACTGTGACCAATTAATCATTTTCCTCAACACAAAACTGGCAAAAAAAAAATGTCAAGCTAGAGAATTGCACACTGTTTGGCTAAATTCTTCTGTTCCCGGAAGTGATGACTCTACAAAAATGTTAGTTCACAATCTGTTCCTCTCTGATATATTGTCCCTCTGGCTGTGGAGAAACTGGCTCAGCACAAACTCTGATCTGTGAAGCGCTCCAAAGGAAAACTGGAACGCCTCTCTAAACCGCCACTTCAGGGGGTGAGAGCCAGTAACACACCGTACACTCTGCGTTTGCATTTTTTAACTGAATGATTTTTGCACTTCAAACAACTTGCTCAACAGTCAAGGAGGTAACCTTGCATTGACAATGATGAAAATGTTACTAATCACATTGCAAATAAATGTAATTTGGCATCCTATTTATTTTATTTTTAAGATGACTTCACAACCATTTTCACAGTGCTTTAGCAAGAACATCTCTTTAATTTCATTTCATTTTGATTGATTGCTGCATGCTTTTCCCCATAAAACATGTTTACCTGGCAGAGACTGCATGAAAAGCACCTATTATTCTTAGTCTCCACAGGCTTCTTTGCACAAGTTCAGACAGCGAAGCTTCGCAAACACACTGTTGTTATCCTATAGTTTTATAGTGTGATTGCGATGCGAAACATCATTTATTCATCCCTCCATCCTTCCATTGACTTCAATTCATTTTTCAGTCTTACCACTCGGTCACCTTTCGGCCTGCTGTCACAGTGCCTCATGTGCTGGCTCAAGTCATGCCACCCAGCACTCACTGAAACCCATACTGACCCACATTCACCTTTTACTCGTTTATTCATCCCTCTGTCCTCCCATTGACTTCAGTTTATTTTTCAAAGTCTTACCACTCGGTCACCATTTGACCAATAGCCACGGGACCTGATATGCTGCTTTGGTTCATGTGACCCAAGAGTCACCAAAGGTGGGTGTGTCCCTAGCAACCATATTGTTTAACCTAGCAACCACTTAGCAAAACCCTAGCAACCGCCTAGCAACACCCTAGCAACTACTTAGCAACCTCTTAGCAACACCCTGGCAACCACCCAACAACGCCCTAGCACCCACCTCATATACCTTAGTAACCATCTACCAACGCCCTAGCAACCACCTAGCAACACCCTAGCAACCACTTACCCACATCCTAGCAATCGTCTCATATACATTAGCACGTTTTTGCTGCCGGGTCGCAATCACACTCTGCATTTTCTTCAGGAAATGCACTTTTCTAGTTATTATTATTATCACATGTTTAGGCAGTTATGACATCTTCAGAGCAGAGGGAAAATGACATCTGTGACAGCATAGATGCCAGTATGAGAAGAGAGTTATTACCCATCTTTACTCCTGAGAGCTGGGTTCCTTATCTAATGTGCCATGCCCAAGGTTTTTCTAAGGTATTACACCTAATAATAAAATATTACACCTGAGATGCCCGCTCCTGCTGATTCCTCTGGACCCAGCACTAAATGAATGATCATAGCCACCAGTTATTGCTGCCTTATTACCCAAGCATCTGAGGACAGGGGAGAACTATGTTTGAATGTTGCACAACCTCAATATTTTGCTTTGGTGCTTTACATTCTGAAATAATAACCTTCATCCATGCAACACATGACCTAGCAGTGAGAGGTCATTCTGTATGGTTGGTTGTGTGAGTGTGTATGTGTGTGTGAGCATGTTTGCCTCCTCTGTGTGTGTATGTCTGTGTGGGCATACCTGGGTGTGTGAGTGCACATGTGTGTGTGTGTGTGTGTCTGGGTTTGTGTCATTGTATCCACCATACATAAAAAATGAAAGGGTGTCCCATGCGTCACACAGAATCAGAGGACCGTGACACAGCTACCCGTCACAGGGTCCTTTATTGCTTTGTGTGCCATGCTTTTCGTAACATCACAAATGCCTGACACTGGCATACATCATCAGTGGCAAAGTGCTAACAGCCATCCATCTGCCATGGTGAGGCAGTAAGAAGATGGCCACTGATTCATCACCCTGGGCGGGATGGAGGAGGGGAAGGCATCTACAATAGCCTTGATTGAACCTCTCCAGCCCCCTGCCCAGTATCATAAAAAAAGAAAAAACACAGTCACAGCGCACACACGTCCTGTGTCTGTCACCATATTGATATTTGTGGAAGTGAGGAAGCCAGTTTGGATCCAGCCTCACCTTCAGCTGTCAAGAAGCACACCTCAGTGTAGCTGACCTTAGGTCCTAATGGATGGCAGCCTTTAATTACACTTGCATACTATATGTTTTATGTTGCTGCTGTCACAATAAGAAGTTTGTGCAGCAGCATGCATTTTTCCCTTTTAACTGGTTTCTGTCTACAAGGTGTATCACTCTGTTTTGCCTTTTTTATTTTTTTTTTCACTATAGACTGTCATATTTGCATGCTCAGGAAGTTATGTGCATTAAAGCACCTGCCAACTAAATAAATGAATGAATTTATGAATGAATGAATGAATCCACATTAGCAACAATAAACAATGACAATAGTTATAATAATAATGAGCTAGGAACACTTTAGTCTTGTAGAGTGATAGTATTCTTGTATACAGTGGTTCAGTCTATTCCCTCAGGTCCCCTGTCACCTCAGCACTGGCACATCTTTACTCCTGAGAGCTGGGTTCCTTATCTAATGTGCCTTGCCCAAGGTATGTCTAAGGTATTACACCTAATAATAAAATATTACACCTGAGACGCCTGCTGCTGCTGATTCCTCTGGACCCAGCACTAAATGAATGATCATAGCCACCAGTAATTGCTGCGTAGTGAGTTTTGATGTGCTATAGCTGTGGCGTCCACTGTACAGCATCATACGAGCATTAAGGAGACAGGTAGATCTTGACAGCCTGGGATGATTACCCTCCAACAAGCCTTTCCTTTTCAGACATAATGAAAAACAAAACAAAACAAAAAAACGCTACTAGGTCGATCACAGGTTGTCGTATGTGGATTCACTGGTGGTTCATGGATTGATTTTTGTTACATCTTCCATGGCCAGGAATCAAGATGGAGGAGACAGAAAGGGGCAGCAGAGACAGAGGCTTCAACACGCACAAATGACCACCGCACAAACGACCACCAGTTTTCACCGTGCACAGCCACACAAGGGACAGCAGAAGCCAAACATGGTTGCTAATTTTACCTTAAGTGTAGTTGCAGCGTCAGAGTTTAAAAGAATGTATCTTCAAGAATTTGAAAATACATTCAATGCAGATACTTTTGCATTTTCATCCTCGGGTTTGTATGGTCAGTTTTTACTTATATAAAATCCTCTATATGATCCATAACATCCTATCTACAGTTTGATCTTGTAGTCAGAGAAACATACAGGTAACTTCCAAAATAAAGGAAACACTTGATGAAATGTAGCATAGTGTGTGCGGCAGGGATAATTCAATAATTGAATTATGAGTTTTGTGTCAGGATTCGCTGCCGGTGTGTGCTCCGCACCTGCTACCTATTTGGTTAAGGGGACGCCAGGACTATTTGAGCAGGTGAGTGGGAGCAGCACACAGAGACGCTGGGAGGCTGAGTGCACGGGTTTTATTGCGGGAATTATTTTTTGTTTTATTTTTTGTTGAGTGTGCCGGCACAGCAGATTTTGAGTTGCTTATTTTCGGTTTGGTTTGTACATTTCTTTTTTGTTTTGAGCCCCGGGAGTCGCGACCCAGGCAGATTTTGGGGATTATTTTGTTAAGTAAATTTTCTTTTCTTTTGGGTATGTGTGGATGCGAGTTTGTCTTTGTGTGTGTGTTTTAGGTGGCTCCAGGAAGAAGCTGCGACCAGGAGCATACCACGTCGAGTCCCAGAGGGAGAAGGGAAACAACTACAGTTCCAGGATGCAGCTGGGACCGAGGAGAGCCCCCACCCCGCGAAAGTGCGTGCCCGGGAGGTGGATCCCCGGTTGAGAGGGAAGCGACACCGCGAATCGGCAGCTGTGTGCATGAGTCCCTGGCAGGAGGTGGAAGAGGGCGGACCAGCTGCAGAACTGTTTCCCTCAGCGAGACCCCGCGAAGCTGGCACAGGAGGTTAGCGAGAAGACGATGTGGGTCGCTGCTGGAGCTGCCAGCCCATCCACAGGAGCACATGTCTTTTTGCATTTCTTTATTTTCTTATTTCGGACGTAGGCGAGGCCCAACATGGTCACGGATCGAGCTAGCCCCCCCCTAATATTTCCTTTTTCGTTCTGTGTGTGTCTTATGTGGTGTGCATGTGTGGACAAAAGTGGTTCTCCCTCTCCCCATGCCTGGGTGGCAGGGGCACCAGATCACGGAGTGTACTGCAGTGGGGCAGGTGTGTGGGAGGATATTGTGTGGTGTGAGGTTGTAGTGTGTGGCCTCTCTCGACATGTGACTTGAATACTTAGAGGCCTACTAAATTATGATAAATTATACTGGAGTGTTACAATGGCTGAAATATTGGATGCACCTAAAATATCTTTTTCACACTTGAAATGTGTCTGATGTAAAATGGCCCAGAGTTATAAGTATTATTGCACCTTTAGTGTCAACACAGACTTTTGTCTATACTTGTAACTGGCTGTATTAAACACAGGTTTTTAAAACAAATGTGTGTAATTAATGCTTCTATCTTTTTTCTGGCACATTGCAAGTTGACAGTGTTTCTTCCTTAAAAGAAAAATAATAGCATCATTTAATGGCATGCCCCGAAGACTCCGCCTTTAATTACAGTGCACAACTTATTAGATCTATTAGAAAATTGCTTTATTAGTTCTATTAGAAAATTGCTTTCAGTTCTCAGTTTGTTTGGTTTTTTTTTTTGGCGGTGGGGGGGGGGGGCACAAATGTGATTAAAAAACTACAAACTTCCATTTGTAGTGCCCCATTTGAGATGAAAACCTATGAGTGGATTTTATTTATTCATTATTTTGGTGTAAATATTTTAAACAATTGGTCTTATATTGCATTCTGTGCATACTAATCCAAACAAAATGCAGACAAGGTCATCTAGGATCATATTCTTTGAATTTCAAAATAAAAGATCAATAGGACTCTAATATGAAAATGCAGGAGTAGAAAACTCCACTAACAGCCAAATGGCTAATGTTTAAATTAGTGAACAAGGTAGTCTGATTGCATGTGATGATTGTAAATAAGCATTAACTATATTTATATTTAAGACACTAACATGAAAATCAAATCAGAGCATTTCAGTTTGCAAGCAATATATATGCAAAATAGCAAGCTATATTATGTAGAATGCGAGCCAGGCATGGGTGTGCAGTTGCATTTGCGTGGTCCCACCCTGATCTGCATGAGAGTTGCATGACAGTTGTTCAGACCGGGTCTAGTGCTGTACTAACTGACTATCAGTGGTTATAGGACTGGCTCCAGACATGGAGCTGTATACATACATAGGGTCCTGTGGCCACCAGGAGGTCCCCTAATGGATTTTTTCAATCACAGAATTATTTTTTTTATTCTATTTTTCATAGCACAACAATCCTACAACAGCAAAGGGGAAAAAAATGAGGTGGCCCTGGAATCAATGTGCTCTTACTTCTTATCACTGATAACTGATTTTACAACACCAGTCATACCCTAAACTATGATGAACTATGAAACTGTTTAAAAAAAACCATCTCTGGGCTAGTTATGGCCTAAAAGTAACTGTATGTCCCAAATACCCCTGACATGATCTTATACTATGTTAATCTTCACATACCAAAAGTGACATAATTTTATGCTCATGTGCGACAACTTCCATTCCACCACTAAAAAGAAATGTAATGTATGTGAGCATGATGCAACTGAATGTCACTATTATGTGAATAAAACAATGGGAAAGAATAACAGAGACAACCATGGAACCAAGGGGGTAGGTTTGACATGGAAAGTGGTAGGGACATAAATTTGGCAGGGAGTCTGGGGGTCCTACCCCAGAAAATTTAAGAATTTTTCATTGCATTTCCTGAAATTCTACACAATATACTATGACTATATAGTACTTTCTTGAAAACAATAAAAGGTGAGAAATTATCAGTACAGTCACAGCATTTTAACTTTATGAGACAAATTGTCTACATATTGCCTTGAGATCCAGTTTGTCCATCATGTTCCTATGCACATGGCAGACTGCAGCATGGTTTAAACGCTCTTGATTGTGATGTTAACTACAGTAACCCTAGGCTGTAGCCACACAGATGGGATTTTAAACTGGAGAAGACAGAATAGCAAACTAGCAATCCTGGAAGAATTACTAATGCTCCTCTTGTTTGGCCAACAGGTATAATGCCAAAACAAGAAGAACAAGAACCGTTAATGTTACTTAAGTCAAAAGTAATAGCACAAAATCACCCTACAGCACACCCTGTCACAACAACATTTAGTTTGTTAGCTAACTACGTTATCTGTTAAAGTTGGCTAAGTATACTAGCTACTAGTATAACGTTAATATGCCTATTTTTTATTTGTACAGTGCTAACATTACAATACCTGGTCTGTATGCCCAGGACAGCTGACTGTGTCTTTCATATCACTGAACAATCAATGTTACGTGTTTAATTTGATACCGGTACCATAACGTTATGATCACAGAAGGCAAAGCACCTGCGACAGACAGCCTGGAATGTGCTCTAGCGATCTGTCCCCTGTGCCTAAGCACAGTGTGCACTGCGCTGTTTCCATCCAAAATGCTCTAAAGCAATCACACCGCTGCATGTAAAGGAGACGGGAACAAAGCGAACAAACACCAATAATGTTTCTTATCCAGTGGGAACATGAGAGAGTTAACCCTATGTAGAGCCGATGAAAACCATATTTGATTTAAACACATATGCAATTACTTTATTGTGTCATTATTCGAAAACAGATTAAAAATATAGCTACTTAAAGCTGGCAATAAGGCTACAGTCAACTAGCGCAGCAGCTATCAAGTGGCAGGGCCTCCTTGTACAGGGCCAAAAAAAATCTCAACAAAAAGGAACACCCATAGGCAGACACTCAAAATAAGACACCACTCTATATATATATATATATATATATATATATATACTGCCAACTCAGTATGATAGTTTTTAGCACAGCAAACCACGCCAATAAATAGATAAATAAATAAGGGAATGCCCATGCCAGGTTGAGGTGCTAAAGGCTAGTCGGCTATGCCAAAGGATTGCACATTGCCCGGACCTTTAAACAGACCAAACACAAAACAAAAAAACAAAAAAACAAAAACACTAAAACACTAAAGTTTATACCTGTGGTAGAAGCACACAATAATTGACAATGGGGAAAAAGGGCAATTACACTTGGGGGCACCTGAATCCTATAACCAAACAAAAGAGTACCATAAGCACAGGCCGGCATAGGCCCATATGTATATTGGTTCCCTTTTCACCCCCCATGTGACAAAATAGTGCAAACATGCAATATAAAATACTTTTAAAAGCACACAGTGCAAGTGCATAAATAACCAGGGCTATGGGACCCCCAGATTTGGACACACAAGCCAACAAACAGAATAAAACAATTACGTACAAATACCCAGAACACATCTTATTATAATTAATTAGTATATGGCTACCTTCGTATAAAACTTCCCACTCTAATCCATGGTCACCTATCCCGTTGTACCCCGGCTACAGATGTAGCACGCTGACACTGTTTAGGATGCAACACGACATTTAAATTTGGTTATTTGGCAATATAACCAAGCACATTTTGGCAACAAGATAATAAACTAAAATGTACTGCTGGCGGTGTTTTGCCTTAAACTCACCTACTTTGTGTAGCAATAAATATTCTCAGCGTCTGCTTTAATTAAATCGTGTGCTTAACACACAGCGAATAACTGGCAAACATCCCCCTTTCACTTGTGGCTAGCGTACAAAAAATTGCGAACAAACAATTTAACGCCGCTTCTCTTATGCTGCTTCCTCTTCCGCTCACCCAGTATTACATGGGTAGCAAAAGGAAGGAAAAGGGGGAAGGCAGCAAAAGGCTCCTTCAGGGTCCTAAAACCCCAGTGCTAAATAAACAACTAAGCAGAACTTAAAAAGGGGAAGGGGAAAATAATACTGACACTACACCCCATCACACATGGGATCTAAATGTATCCATCCAGCACCATATAAAGTTATGCTGGAGATGAGTATTGATGTATAGTTCAGTGAGTGCCATAATTTTTCAAGTGTAAGATTGTATTTATTAAGCTCTTATAAACAATAAATACTTAACTGTTTAATTATCCAGTGCATGCGTATTGGTAAAATTGTAGTTCTGCCAGGGGTGGACAATATGAGCAACAGGAGATAATTGCATAGGGCTCAGAAGAAGCTTTAGCAAGACCCATGTGGGTCACCAAAAGCAGTCTGAGAAAACAAGGAATGTCTTCATTGTAAGTGACTCAGAGCAGTAAAGGAATAGTGTGGCTATTTTGAATCACTACTTTTCACTTTGGGCTCTCTTGTCCAACCTTTCTGTGGTAGAGAGAAACCCATTGCCAAAAATAAAAAGGATGTTTAAGTGATGTTCCCAAAATCTAACAATCACCCCAGTGAATGTTGCCTTCCATCGGCTGCTGAAGTGCCTCTGGTCTTGAACTGATGGATTTTTCATGTCATTTCACTGTTAACATTTCAGTGTTTTTCAGGGCACACCTCAATTTAGTCTGTTCCAAACTAGCCCTGGATTTTCTGGTTTTACTGTCTTCAATGGAAATAGCACAGTGTTAAGTACTTTATTAGAGTTTCCATTGTAAACATGCACTGTAACAATTCAGATATTTTTGACTGATTAAATTGAATTCATCTGAATCTTTTAGACCCAAGCACCTTCATTTTCCTGTCATACATACATAATGGCTTAATATGAATGAGTTTATATTATGCCCTCATTAACACTGCATAAAGATTCATAAACATTTCTGCCAACCAATAGAGGGTGTGTGACCATTTGCATCATGATGAATATCATGATGAATGTAATACTTGTTTAGAGGTAAGAGGTATGGAACGCTAAGGCAGAGTTAAGAATAGTCCAGAGTTAATAAAAATATATTGTGGTGAATAAACACCCCTTAGTCGCATTTCAATCATTTACTGAAACTTGTCATGTCAAACATGCCACCCAAAAGTTTCTCAGTTGAGTAAAGCATCATCAGAGAGTCATTGTCATCCTTTTTGTCTTCCACAAATGACAAAACTCAAACCAAAAGCTACAAGCATTCATCATTACACTGCCTTTGCTTTGAACAAATCAATCAACAACAGATCCCACGGTTTCTCAAAACAAAGGGATAACGGCTTCACGTGGTGAAATGGAATTAAATTAAGTCACATGGAAAAAATAAAGAGAGGGAAGAATGCTTTTGGTTGTCCAAAGAGGTTTGTGCTCTGTGATTCAATTAAGTTTGCACATTGGAAGAATCCGATATTGATGGAAAGCTGCACTCACAATGGGGGAGATGACAGAATACACATATGAATATGAAGGAGATTAGAGCCTCAATTAAGGAGCTGCATATTCCAAATCCATTCAGTATTGTTGACTCTTTTGGAATGCATGAAACCAGAGCCTGCTGCCTCAGCTCGACAGCCAACAAGGGGACGTTTGATCCCCCACCAGTTTTGCTGGTATCGGGCCCAGGGAGACAAAGACACCCCTTGCACATAAGATTCCTTTCTATCTTCGGAAAAGGAACTCTCAAGGCTACTTGGACTGTAAGGTGAGTTGAGTAACCTTAGCCTGAGCTCAAAACCAGTGCCTGTGAGGGTGGATATTAGAGGTGTACAGAGACGTCATTATCTGTATCTGTATCTGTTCAACCAACAAAATTATCTGTCTCTGTATCTGTTTTCGGATAGTAGACTCTGGTTTATACCGGAAGTCACATTAAATCAAATGTTGTCACAAATGTTGTATTTTCTAACCTAATTCATTGGAAATGCAATTTTTGTGTCTTCAAGGCATCAAATTGATTTAATATTGGCATATAATTAATTATGAAATATATTTCCACATCCTCATGCTGTACTTTTCATCTCATAAAACTAAGTTTTATGAATTAAAAACTACAGGTTCTAAGCTTCACTTTGATGTATAGGTTGCGGGTGTAATCCAGCTGCCACACCAGGCTTTTGTCTCGCTAGCTCCCGCAGCTGACTCGGTGGGGGCAACTACAGAATATAGCGATCACTTTTCAGTAATGTGTAGTAATTGAAACGACTGTTTAGTGAAATCAAAGTCCTATGTTCCAAAGAAAATGGCCATTTTTATCTTGTGGCCATCCACAATGATATGAATCGATTTGAAGAAATATAATGGCTGATGCACAGACATGTTAATCGTGGCTTTTTTTCCAAATAATAATGAGCAACTTCAGGTAGAAGAAATATGTCTCCATCACATTATTTGTGCTTTCCTGATTAACGTATTTGGAATCGGGTACATCCCTAGTGGATATGTTGTTGGCTTTAACCTGTGTGTCCACAGCAGGCATGTTGCACCGTTATGCAGCCCAGTGGTTTTCCACAGCAGTGATTGGGGGACACACTGGGAGAGGGAGGCATGCCTCCCTGGAGGAACATGCCGTTTCAGCTCCCCTGTCAGCTCTGACATCGATGAGATGAGCCAGGAGGAGCACACAGCTCTGACAGCAAGGCCCCCGTCTCCATGGGATAAACACCAAGGGGAAACACAGCAACTCATATATAGGTTAGCAAAGTTAAGTATGTGAGTTTTGGACAGGGGTAGCTTAGTGGTGGTGGTATGGAGATTGCTGTGGATATTCCCTTCTGGGGAGTGGGGGTTAGAGGAGCTGTAGTCTCAGGTTTTGTTGCCAGTACTGGATTGAAACATTTTTGGTGTCTCCCCCACCAAAAAAAAGAATAAAAAATGTTTCCTGATTTGATCATAGCAATGCATTGTCATGAACAAGGCCCCAGGAAGTTGTGTGTTGTTAAATTCATTAAGGGGTGTCAGACAGCTATAGAGTACAGTGTTTAAAATGATAATAACAAAAGAATGAATGAATGAATTACATCATGTTTTTCTTTGGTTTTATAAAGACCACTTTGCAAGCAGATTAACCAGAAAAGAAAGTGACAGTCAAAGAACATGAATTGTTTTCTTGTGTGTTCCATTACTCTGGTAAGCTGTTGTGTGCATATAACACATAAATGAATAAATTCCATTGTGCTGTCATGTACTCCATATACAGCTTGTAATTACAGTGCACTCCCTCCATTTGAGGTATCACAAAGGAAATGTGTTCAGATGTGTAGGTCTAAATAACTCAGCAAGCAAGCCTCTATTCTGAAGGACTCATACACTCATTCACTGAAGCAGGAAATGAGAAATTTATGGACTCATTACTGTTTTATAGTGATCAAATGTTCATGCATTTTCCCCCTCTGAAAACATCATTCACTACTGAAGGGTAAACTCTCAACAGTTACCATATTTGCCTGAACTTAGTTTTCTGTATATGTGTACCACTAATGCATCAGTGAAGCACAATTCTTGACTCAATAATGTGACTAATTATTCATTCTTTGTCCACATTTATGTCATGGAAGGTCAGTGATTGTTATGGAAATGTTAAACAACTAAAATACTCATCCTCTGGCTCAAAGCAGTCCTCTTGCTCCCCCTTTTTGGACCATAAAACATGCTTTTGACCAAAAAAAGATGAAAACATATAAATATCATTGTGCAAATGCCACTTATGTGATGGGTCAATTAAATATTCTGTGCTCCTCCTGCAGGGTTGAAAGTGATGGTGAAGTCATGGTAGTTCACCATTGTGAAGGGTATCTCTTGGTGAGGAACTCAAAATAATTGCTGGGTCTTCTTCGCCATTCAGTGTGGAGCTGTTACGGACTACTGGTATCTCCCTCACTGCCTTGATCCCAGCTGAAAATAGGAACATCTCCTTTGTCAGGCTGCTGTTGCCGCTAAATTAAGGAGAAACTCAAAGGCAGACATGCATCTTATTTGCGTGTCCTGCGCCACCCCCCTGGATGGAGATGTTGGGATTTGTCAGGGAGACACATTTAACGGCTCCCTCCCTTCCTTTCCCTCTGTGGCCTCTAGTATATCACCAAAGAGTAAGGTTAATGCTGTCTAAGTATGCTTGATTACGTCACTCCCATGGATGGGTGGGAGAACCTCGCACTGTATAAACAGACTTGAAACCTTACCCGCTCAAGCTCACCAGTACAGAAGTGGACAGAGTACTCAGACTGATGTACAAAGTATATATTTCATTATGAGTGTAAAAAAAAAAAAACAGACGATAGGCAAGTTCATCAAAAACAACACCGAGTGCAAATACCAAACATTGTCACAGGTCAGGGCATATAAAACACAGTATAAAACACAGATATTGATACCAAGGGCAGAAAAAGCATCCAGACGTAGATCTAGAGGAAACTCCCCTTCTCATGAAAACATAACGGACACAAACGTTACACTCCCCTTCACACAGCACACACTAATTTGTGATACACTTCTCCAAAACAGAAAAGGCAAACAACTCAGTGATCATAAATTCAAAAGATTGCTCAAAAGAAAAAAAAAAAAAAGCAAAAGCATGTGCCACTCTAGATGTCACCACAAGAATGGGCGGGGGCGGGGGGGGGGGGGAATCAGTGTGCAACTTGTCCAATAGGGATGGATCCAACTAGTACGCCCGATCAAACACTGAATTGCACTCTACCCGCAATATTGCACCATAACAAGGAAACTAATTAAAATTGTTAGTTTCCACAACACTCTATTTTATCAACACCCACACCAATTGCACTGCAGTAGAATATTTCACTGGCCACTGTTGCACTATCCCCCTGAAGGTTAGCTAGTAACCTACAATCATACACAAGTATGATTACACGGTTAAACACAAACAAAAGTGATGCACCGCAATTCCGTATTGCACTTGACTCACTATCCCCTTGAGATGTTAAAAGGCTATGGCCATACACTTCAAAGCTTAGCACACAGCACCAGCTGCGCGCTGTATTTGAATATTGCACTCAGCCCGCTACTGCGCACAGACTCCGCAAATATAGGGTCATTAATTCGATATATTTCACTGGATCCGTTAAAACATCATGCATACTCAACAGAATACACAGTTAAAAACAAACACTCGTAAAACCCATACACCATAATTGACTTGCAAAATTTAAAAAAACTGTTCTTAAGAGGGAAAAACAGTGGTTAATTGTTCCCGCTGTAGCCAACTGTGGTCCCGCTGTCTCCATCAGCTACCTAAAGAGTGTAAATCAACAGTTTTGCTGCACATGCCATAGTACATGGATTTATTAGCAAGAGACGATAAACATTTACCTCCGTTCGCAGTGTCCGTTTCCCGTCCAGGACCTCAACTTAACAGCCAGCTCGTCACTCACACGACTACTGAGGAGGGAATTTCAACACTAAGTCTGAATACTATGGATAAGTTGCTACTCGCCATTATAACAACCTAATTCAAGCACTGAAAATTCGGCACACGTGTACACCATGCACAGTGAAAAATGATAAAAATACACACTCATAAGAATAGACTGAATATCAAAAAAAAAACTTTAACTTCTATGCAATGTTCAAGGTCAAAGTAACTTCTTACAGCCTGCTACCCTGGAGCTGCAATGCTCTCCAGTTCACCTCACAACCAGCAATACTTCCCTGGGTTATTCGCTCATGTCACGCTGCAGCGTAAACGAGGCAGAGGTAGTAGCTGTGACATCACGTTCTGTTACATTGCATGGAGTACAATGTAACTGTACAGGTTCAGTGTCAACAACGTAAAGATGGCTTGGACAACGAGCCTTGAGTCTCTACCATCATTCACAATGACTGACGTTGAGAAGTGGGCTGAAGAAGGGAATCATATCCCTAGATCAGTATTACTGAAAGGTTACAGCAACTGGATAGAGGGCTACATCACTGATACAGAAGATAAGTAAACAATTGGGGCGCTAGCTAAGCAAACGTCAAAATACTGGTAGCGTTAAGAGCTAACTTCAGTCATAGCCTAATGTAAACTTAAGAATAAAAAGCGAAGACATGAAATATGATGTAGGCCTATGTTTTATGTAACATTACATTGTGTTTTAATGTGTTCAATGATCATCCTTATTATCTTCATCATGCTTATACACATAAAAATGCGTAATGTCAGATGATGATTACCTCTGATTACCACTGAATTATCTGAATTATATTATTCTGGTTTTCGGGTGATGCCATGAAAACATAGTCGGCACACTCCCACTCTTAGGTTTCTTTAAACCGGTGAGCAACCTGACTCTACAGTCATCAGTAAAGTGTTTGGAGTACACTCTTGTGTTGCCCGTAATCCGAGATTAGAGATGTATTATCAGTGTTAGCACGTAAAATAGTGCTAATAGAGCTGCATCGTCCTCAAACATGCTTTTTCCCCCAGCCGACCGGTGTGATCTGACACCTGAACTAATGCCCCCAAAACACACACATAATGGCACGCATATACAGAAACACAAAATGGTAATTTCCTCTGGGTTAGAAATATGCATACACTGTTGCATTTGTTCTTTAAGGGGACATTTGTTCTTTAAGGGGACATGAAGCGCAACACACCTGATTCTGAATACTGAACTGCTGTTCAGGCAATGAGAATCAAGAGGGCCTAGGCTGCTAAGGCAGTGCGGTGACCGTGGCAGCCCCCCCTAGGTTTAGCTCTCTGTCTCAAGTCAACCTCACCTCCTCGTGGTTAAGAATGGTAACTCTCCCAGGAGAGGGAGGCTGATGAGGCTCTGGCTCGGAAAAACTGAGGCTCCATTAGTTAACTGGTGCAGGCCCACCGGCAAGTGGAACACGCCCTGGCCAGTAATAACCTCAATCCTCACCTATGGGGCCCATCTAGTATGGGTTAAAATAGGAAAACTTCGTGCTGCAGGAAGTTTTTGCTGTCTGTCGTGGCCTCCTATGTGAGCTACCTGGGATCAGATGACACATTCGCCAGGCAGATGATCCTAAATAGGACAATGGTTGGGGAGCACCGCTCCAATGAGGAAAGCACTGTGCCCGGCCTGGCTCGCCTCGCAGTGTATCTGGCCTCGTAAATCAATGATGGAACAGGCAAAGTATAACATTAGACTATAACACTAGACACATCCCTAATAATGATGTGTCTACTGATGCCAGCTCTGCTCCTAGAGTCTATGAGGACTTGTCCACAAAGCCACAAGGAATGGGCAAGTTTAATTATGATGGAAGGTCTACACAAAGATTCTTAAACTGTAAGGAACATGTTATTATCTCTACAATGAATGTCCAGCCATTGATAAAATTTGACTGGCAGCAAGAAGAGCTAGCCTATCAACGCATGAGAAATAATGTAGATGTTCTAGGAGTACAAGAACATTGATTTATGCAACAGGACAAACTGCAAGAAAAAAAGAATCCTGGATTGTGTATTTATTACTCCAGTGGATACCAAAACTGAGTGGGAGCTGCAAATGGTGGTGTAGGAGTCATAGTGAGCAAGAGAGCTTATGTTGCACTAGTCAAGATCCTCCCCGTGACTGACCGAATAATGCTTGTAAAGTTGGTGGGTGGCAAGTTTCCCACAACCTCCATACTGGTGGGCTACAGCCCAGCTGTTTCTACTGACTCCAGCATAGTTGAAGCTTTCTATCAGAAACTCTCTGATGTGACACAGGTCATTCCTATGCACAATGTGGCTTGCGTAATCGGGGATTTCAATGCAAGACTGGGGCCTGACCAAGTTAGCTTCCCTTATCACACTAGGACTAACAGAAATGGGAAGTACCTCATGGACTACAAAGTTGAGAACGGCCTAGTGGTAGGCAACAACTACTTTAAGAAACACTGGACCAAGCAGTGGACTTGGACCAGTCCAGTGGGCAACAGAGCACAAACAGATTGCATTTTAGTGAGGAAAAAGAGGATCAACAGTGTGAAGAATGTGAAAGCCTACAGCTGCTTTGCTACCCTCCGGTCTGATCACAGACTGGTATCTGCTAGAGTCAAGCTGAGCTTAAGGAAAGCCAAGACTCCTAATAGGACCATTCTCTTTGACTGGAATGCTCTTAGAAGTGATAAGGACCTACAGAAAAAGTATACAGTAGAAGTTAAGAACAGGTTTGATTTGCTGAAAGATGAAGGAGGACATCTCCATTAAGTATGAAAAATTTGCAGAGGTTAACAGGGAAGTAGCAGAACAAGCAAGGGCACACCGTAGGGACAGGAAAACCAGGCAAATGTTTGGCCCCCCTCAAAAAAATTTGGGAAACTCATATTGGCACATTTTGCAATGACAACTATAAACCCCCTTAAACCTCCCATAAAGGCACTAAACAGTCACCGCCGCTGCCCCAAAACCCCCCTAAGTGGGGCCCCTTCTAGCTACCGTATGACAGCTGGAAACCGTTAGTTAGGACAGTCAGCTAGCTACTTGTCATACATACAATGTTAGGTGTAACTGTCAGTGCAATGAAACGAGCATACCTTTCTGGTCACCAGAAACTGTCAGGGCTCCACCCCCTTAAGCCGCGGTGTTTTTGTTTTTCCCCGTACCTGTGCTTTTGTTTCCCTTGTGTTCCAGCCCTGCCCCGCTCCCTGCCTGGTCTACGCCCACCTTATCCCCTCATCACCGGCACCTACCTGCCTGCTCACCTGCATCCCATTGCCTCGTTACCTCTGCCCTATATCTTCCCTGCGTGTCTCTGTCTCATTGCTAGTTTGTTTCAGTGAGTTCTTCCTGTCTCGTCCCCGCTTTAGTTACCTTGAGTCTGTTGCTGTTGCCGTTTCCTGCCCGTTTCCCGACTTCGTCTTCTGCCTGCCGACTTGGATCCGTCCGACACCTTTCGCCCGCCTGGTTCCCGACTCTGCCCGCCCCGACTTCCGATCCTGGATCTGCCCCCGGACTGCTTCCCCGTGTTTTTGAACCCTGCCTGTCCCTGTACTACGAACTGCCTGCTGATTGAAATTAAACGCTTGGTTCCGTTTACCCGGTGGTCCGCGTTTGTGTCCCGATCTCCGATCCTGACAAGAAACAAAAGAAAAAAATGAGAAGAGGAGGAAAAACGACACCAGGACAGTGGTAAATGGACATAATTTTGATAAATAAATACACCTTGATTAGATTGATTTTACTTTATATTTTATACGTGGCAACATCTCTTAAAACACTTATTTTCTAATCAGTTGGCAAGTGTTATTTGCTATTTGCAAAATGACACACAGATATAGGCTATGAAAAAGCAAGTCACAAGTTAATTTAGGTTTTAATGGCATCTGACTGATGTGCAACCTACTAGCAAACTTTTACATATGGTATTGATAGCTGGCTAGCTATCACTAGCTAACTATCCAGCTAGCTCACTGAGTTTAGCTAGCTAACAAAACATTTTTAAAGTTAACTAGCGATTCATTTATTACGTATTTAATTGACATCTGGGTACAAAACACAAATAATTAATATACATCTATAATAAACCCTTTAAAGAAAGACGCATGATAAGATAATGTAGAAAATTGTGCTTGCATATAAGATACGTTGATGGTTAAGTTAGCTAGCTAATGTGTAGTAGATATGTTAGCTTAGGTTCACATTGCGAGCCAGTTAGTGAGTTAACTTAGGAAGCATAGTCTCATTTTGGAACTAACTTTTTGCCATCTAATTATCTTGTTGTGGAGCCCAATATAGGTCAATTGTGCTAGTATTTTTTCAACCTATGCACAAAAATCACTTTCTTGCCATGTCGATGTTACATATTTACATGTTGCTCCTCCTTTGTTGTTCAAACACTGAGACGTGTGTGTGTGTGCATGGTGTTATTTATTATTTTTTGATCAAGCACAATTGACTGAATGCATTCTTTGACTGAATGGACCGAATGCATTTTTAATGGGGGCGTGGGGTGCGGGGGCGGGGGGGGTGGGCTTCTTTGTCTGGGGCCCCCCAGAGCCTAGGATTGCCGCTGAGAACAAGGTATACCCAAGAAGAAAAGAAGAAAAGAATGCGGAAAGTAATTATGCCACAGATCCAAGAGCAAGTGAAGACGTGGAAAGAAAGTACAAAGAACATATTAGTCAAGACTCAGAGGAATCCAAGTTAAGTTACAAGCAGGCCAAGGTGAAAATGAAAGATACTTATAGAGAAGTGATGGAAGATCTTGAGAGAAAGATAGACAATATTGAGAATGCCCATGCCATTTTCAAGCATCAAGAAAGACTCATTAATGAGTTCACAGGAAGAAAGACTTTGAAGAACTGCCAAACCTGAGGAAATAGTACTGAAGGAAGATTTAAAAACCTGTTATGACTATTTCAACAAATTGCTTGGAGGTGATGAAGGTGGAAATATCTGGGAAGATACTGATGAAGATGGGGAGGGCATAGATCAAGTCCTTGATGATACAGGAATAAGTAATGAGCCTTTCACCATAGAAGAGATACAGAGGGTCAAATCAAGCATTAAGGACGGTAAAAGTTGTGGTGAGGATGGCATTCCTCCAGAGGTCATAAAAACATGTTGCTGGGATGTGATTCTCCTGTATTTCTGCAATGCAGCTTTAAACGGTGACATTCTAGATCTCTGAAAAATATCCAACATTATCCCTGTACCCAAATCAGGTGATCTCAGTGACCCAGGCAACTACAGGGGGATAAGTCTGACTTCACTGGTGGCTATTCAATAAACTCATTCTCAATAGAATCAGACCATTACTTGACAAGCACTTGAGGGGTAACCAGAATGGCTTCAGGGCAGGAAGAGGAACAGTGAATTACATCCTTGCACTTTGATGATTAATTGAAGGAGTCTAAAAGTTCAGGCTCTCTGCTGTATAAATCTTTATCAACTTCAGCAAAGCCTTCAACTCTGTAAATCGTCAGATGATAAAGATACTGAAAGCATATGGTCTACCCTCTAAGATCGTGAAAGCCATAGCAGCTATGTACAGGGGAACAAAGGCTAAGGTTGTCACACCTGATGGTCCGAGTGATCTCTTCAGCATCACTGCCGGAGTCCTTCAGGGAGATACACTAGAGCGATTTCTCTTTGTCATAGTTCTTGACCATGCACTAAGAAAGGCCACAGAGGGTATGGAGGAAGAGCTAGGATTCATGAAAGAAAGAAGGAGAAGCAGGTGTCACAGCCCGAAAATGTTTACTGAGTTGGATTTCACCGATGATATTGTCCTAACTTCAAATGAGATCAAGAAAGCACCAGAACTCCTACGCAGAACAGAACTAGTGACTGGTGATATAGGCCTCTCCTTGAACTCCAAGAAGACAACGTTTATGTCTTACAAAGGATAGCCACACTAGAAGGGAAAGATCTTGAGGAAGTTCATGACTTCACATATCGGACGCTCTCGCTCGCTACCTGCTGCTCCTCACCTGTTTCATGCTCCGCACTTCCTGTTGCTCGTTCCCCGAACGCCAGACGCAAGATGCCGATCGGTTAGGACCCAGCCAGGACCCAAACCCGGAGTACTCGCCGATTTCGACACCCTCACAAAAACTACAGACGTAAGTAGCCACTAGTTACGTACGATGGCTTCTCGCAGCTCTGTTTCTCCAATCTTTAGCTCTCCTCACTCTCGCTGTCTCCCCTGCTCTGTGTGCAACATGTTTAGTTATTCCTTCTCCGCCATTACTACCAACTTCACCTGTGTTAAATGAAATGCGAGCTTAACACTAGGTTGACGGAGAAGGTAGCAGAATTAGAAGCACGCATCCGCACCTTATACGAGATTAAAGCAAGTGAAAAGTTTATCGAATCCTTTTCAGTACCGGATGCGTCAATTAGCCTTTCCCCTAGTTCAACCCCGGCAGAGTCTTCACTGCAAGGCAAGTGGGTTACAGTTCGGGAAAATAGACGCAAGTGCAAGCCCCCGGTGCACCACCAACCCTCGGTTCACGTTTCCAACAGGTTCTCCCCCTCTCAGCAGCACACCTGCTGAGAAACCTGTTAAAAGAGCCCTGATTATTGGCGATTCTATTCTTAGAAACGTGAACGTAGAGACACCAACGACCATAGTCAATTGCATTCCTGGAGCCAGAGCTTCCGACATTGAATTTGAAAGTGCTGGCTAAAGCTAAAGGTAAAAGTAAAGCAAAATACTCAAAAATTGTTATTCACGTCGGCGCTAACGATGTTCGCATGAGGCAATCGGAAGTAACAAAGTTAACTATTAAATCGGTGTGCAGGATTCAGTCAGATTCAGTAATTTTCTCTGGCCCCATCCCCATGAGGAGCGGTGACGAGATCTATAGCAGATTAACACTTAATCGTTGGTTGTCTGAATGGTGCCCCTCTAACAACGTGGGTTTTATAGATAATTGGCACAAGTTTTGGGGGAGGCCTGGTGTTTTTAAAGGAGATGGCATCCACCCCTCGAGGGAGGGTGCAGCTATCATCTCTAGAAACATGGATCATAGTCTGAATTCCACTAAACCTTGACTTATCAGGGCCAAGGCCAGGCAGCAGACTTTCTGTCCTACACAGATGTCTGCTTTTTCCCTGGAACCACCACTTAAAAATCCCATGGAGACAGTGTCTGTTCCACAACCCTCCGTCCCAAACTTCTTAAAAACATCCAGTAGGGGCATTTGTGCTGATAATTTGATAAAAATTAAGTCTGACAAACCTGAAAGTACTACCTGTAGACAAATGGTCCTTAAGATTGGGTTAATAAATATCAGATCGCTACAACCTAAAACTTTATTAATAAACGAATTGATTACTGATCACCAATTTGATATCTTATGCCTGACTGAAACATGGCTTAAACCTAATGACTTTGTTGCTCTCAACGAATCAACTCCTCCCAGTTATTGTAATCACCAGGTCCCTCGACCTACTGGTAGAGGTGGCGGCGTTGCTGCTGTACACAGCTCCAAACTCTGTGCCACCCTTAAACCTGGCTATAACTTCCATTCATTTGAACTATTAGTACTTAGCTTTGCACATCCTGACAAGACTGCATTTCAGCTATTTACCCTTGTAATAGTTTACAGGCCACCTGGCCCTTACAGTGTTTTCTTATTGGAATTTGCCAATTTTTTATCTGACCTGGTCGTCAATACAGAAAAAGCTGTAATAGTAGGCGACTTTAATGCGCATATGGATAATGAACATGACCCGTTCATGTCCATCATTTTTGTCCGAATCCAGTGGACTCTATCAAGCTGTGGACAAACCCACACATTACCGCAACCATACTCTTGATTTGGTCCTCACATATGGAGCAGACATTAACCAGGTGGAAATTATGCCACACAATCCTGTGTTATCCGACCACTATCTCATCTCTTTCAATTTACCACTAACGTGCTTCACATACTCAGAGCCTAGATTTTCTTCCAGGCGCACGTTTTGCTCTCTTACAGCAAATGCCTTTATCGACGAGCTCCCTACATCATACTACCTGCACAACGAAATCTCCTCTAGTTTATGTTCAAACCCTAGCTCAACTGAAATTAATCTACTCGCGGACAGTATCAACTCTACTTTGCGTAAAACTCTGGATGCCATTGCTCCCCTCAAAAGGAAGAAAATCACAGACAAGAAGCTAGCACCTTGGTATAACGACCATACTCGTGCTCTCAAACAAGCTACGCGAAAACTCGAAAGAAAATGGCGCTCCACCAAATTACAGGTTTTTCTCCTGGCGTGGAAGGAAAGTCTCCTAACTTACAAGCATGCCCTCACAGCTACCAGATCCAAATATTTCTCTACCCTTATTGAGAGAAATAAGGACAATCCTAGGTATCTGTTTAGTACTATTGCCAGATTAACTAAGAGTCCTGCATCAGTTAACCCTACCATACCAGCAATTTATAGTAGCAATGACTTAATGAACTTCTTTGATAGTAAAATCTTAAAGATAAGAGACACAATACAAAAATTCTCATCAACTTCTGGCTCCTCACTGGCCAGTCCTGTTCCAGATTATGTAGGCATGTCTATTAGGCCCGCCTCGCGCTTTGACTCTTATACCCATTGAATTTAGTGACTTTTCTTCTTTTATTAATTCATGTAATAACTCTACCAGCCAACTTGACCCCATACCAACTGGCTTCCTAAAACAGCTACTGCCTGCAATTGGCACACCGTTATTAAATCTTATCAATGCCTCTCTTCTGTCTGGACACGTACCTCAGCCCTTAAAAGTAGCAGTTATCAAGCCTATTCTGAAAAAGCTTAATGTTGATCCCAATAACCTGTCAAATTATAGGCCGATCTCGAACGTTCCATTCCTCTCAAAAATTCTGGAAAAAGCAGTATCAAAGCAACTCTGTGCCTTTTTACACTCTAACAACATTTTGGAAGTTTTCCAGTCTGGATTTAGGCCTCACCACAGTACGGAAACCACTCTCCTGAAAGTGCTCAACGACCTTCTACTCTCCTGTGACAATGGCTGTAACTCTCTTCTTGTGCTGCTAGACCTAAGTGCAGCCTTTGATACTATCGATCACTGTATCCTCCTTGACCGCCTCGAAAACCTGGTTGGCATAAGTGGACAGGCCCTATCTTGGTTTAGGTCTTATCTATCAGAACGATATCAGTTTGTCTCCATTAACAACGAATCCTCCGCTCCAGAGTAAGATATGGTATACCTCAAGGATCTGTGCTTGGACCTCTGCTCTTCTCATTATACATGTTGCCTCTTGGCGATATCATCCGTAAACATGACATTAATTTCCACTGTTACGCGGATGATACTCAGTTATACATATCAGTCAAACCCGATGTCCCTCTGAATATTTCAAACATGGAGGCCTGCCTAACAGATGTAAAGAATTGGATGGCCCGAAACTTTCTCCTCCTTAACCCAGACAAAACCGAAATATTGGCGATAGGCCAAAATTCAATCAGGAGCAAACTCACTCATTTTACACTGGACCTTGATGGTGTCTCCCTTGCCCCGAGTGCAGCCATCAAAGACCTTGGTGTTGTTATTGATCCCGAGCTCTCCTTTGAAACTCACATAACTAACACCTCTAGGACTGCCTTCTTCCATCTGAGAAATATTGCTAAAATCAGGAAAATTGTATCAATTAACGATGCTGAAAAACTAATCCACGCCTTTGTAACATCCAGATTAGACTACTGTAATGCCCTCTTGTCAGGATGTGCAAATGTCTCATTAAACCCCTTCAGCTGGTGCAAAATGCAGCTGCTCGAATCTTAACTAAAACTAAACGCTTTGAGCACATCACCCCAGTTCTGGCTTCTCTCCATTGGCTACCTATTAAATACCGGATCATTTTTAAAATACTCTTACTCACATTTAAGGCTTTAAATGGGCTTGCCCCCCCCTATCTTAAGGTCCTTCTTCACCCATATCTTCCGCAGAGAGCCCTTCGCTCCCAAAATGCTAGGCTTCTCACCATTCCAAGAGTGGGCAAAACTACTGTAGGCGGTAGAGCCTTTTCCTATCAAGCCCCTCTCCTGTGGAACAGCTTACCCTCCGAGATTCGGGGAACAGACTCTCTCTCCACCTTTACGTCTAGGCTCAAAGCATATCTATATAGTAAATCCTTCAGCTGAGGGACATGGCCTGGTGCTGGCGTGGATCATAGAGTCTCTGGTGGACTAAGTGGTCATTGCTTTCATGCACCCTGTGCCGTGATCTGGTGTTGACTGTCTTAGGGTCGCCCTCATGACTATGCTGGTCCCTTGCCTCCCGTCCCCTAGGTATGCTGCCATAATGTTAGCCTGCTGAGGTCTTTCCTTGTTGCACACCTTTTCTCTGCTCCTCCTCTCCTGCCTCTCTGTTCTACATCCCTGCCATTCTTATCATCCACTAACCACTATTTTCTGTTTGCTTCCTATCCCTGCTCCGGGCTCCTGTCCGGAGCTATAGCCCAAGCGTCTCATCCCATTCTCCAGTGCTGCTACCTCGCTGCCCTGCCCATCAAAGCCAACTGCCTTCCAAGAACTGGACATCCTAGGAGACATTCTTATAATAACTCTGCTGTTATTGTCTGTCAATCATAAATGTCTTAAAGTACATTGCATAACTTGTCTGTAACTCTATCTGCCCAGTGCCGGCCAGAAGCAGATGGGCCCCACCTATGAGCCCGGTTCAGCTCAAGGTTTCTTCCTGATAGGGAGTTTTTCCTTGCCACTGTTGCCTTAGGCTTGCTCTCAGGGGGTCTCAGGCCTGGGAACAATGTAAAGCTGCTTTGTGACAACTTGTGTTGTAAAAAAGCGCTATACAAATAAAAATGAATTGAATTGAATTGAATTGAAGGTCCAAGCTTGGTAAGCATTAAGGAAAATGAACAAAGTCTGGAAATCTAAAATGAGAAGGGACCTCAAGATCCAGCTCTTTAAGGTTGAGAGAGTGTCTTGCTCTATGGCTGTGAGTCATGGACTATCACAGCTGCTGCAGCCAACAGACTAGATGGCTGCTATACCAGGCTGCTAAGAACAGCATTCAACATTAGAATAAATACTATGCATCACATCTCAAATGAAGACCTCTATGGTGAGCTACCACGTCTCACTGACACAATCAGATGGAGAAGGATGAGGTTTGCAGAGCACTGCTTTCACAGCTAAGACAAAGTAGTGAGTGACCTCTTGGTCTGGATCCCTACCCAAGGAACCAGAGGACAAGGGAGAGCAGCATACAACTACATGGACTAACTAAAGCAGGACACAGGACTTAACAGTGTCAAAGAGATCCAAAGTGATATGGGTAACTGTACTGCCTAGAGCAGGGGAGGCCAATCCTCTCCTGGAGAGCCACATGTCCTGCATGTTTTAGATCTCTCCCTGCTCCAACACAGCTGATTCAAATGATCAGTTTGTTATTCAGCAGCTTCAGGAGTTCATAACGAGTTGATCATTTGAATCAGCTGTGTTGGAGCAAGGAGAGATCTAAAACATGCAGGACATGTGGCTCTCCAGGAGAGGGTTGGCCACCCCTGGCCTAGAGGACCATCATTGATGGCCAGAGGATGGCTTGAGCAAAGTAAGTAAAGTAAGTTGCATTCCACTCTGACTGATGGCAACTTCCCTATCACCCCCACCAGTGCCAAACAACTGTCTCCCATCTGGACATGGAATCCATCAGAAACCTTGGTGCTGAATGGGACAGCCCCCTCATACTCATACCCTCAACATCACTGTGCTCTGCATCCACAGGGCAACTGACTGTCCCGACCCAACAGGGTTGCTCTTCTCAGACGCAATCCCTGTCTACTGGTCCTTCAGTGGTGGAATGAACTCCCCACAGGGGTTAGGACAGTGGAATCACCGGTCATCTTCTGACACAGACTAAAGACCCACCTCTTCAGACTGCATCTCAGTTCTACTTCGATCTCCACCTCCTAACACCTGCTACTTCTAGTATGTGATGTTAATTTTACATGTAGTATTGTGATGTATTTTTATTTTGTGTTCTATGGACTGTTGCATTGTAGTATACTTGGCTTTTGTCAGAGTGCACAAGTTAACTTGTGGTAGGGCTCGCTGTTTCATCCCTGGTTTGCAGCATGTTGATATTTACTTAGTGAAGCCCTTCATTCAGGCAGGCTTACACAGTTCCCCTGTTTACCATTAACAATGGTGAATGTTCACCAAAGTGGATACAGCCTTTTTTCAATGGCTAAACAATAGGAGCGCCTCCCCAGGGATCTGAATCCACCTTCTGGTCTTGTGCCCAGATCTCGGTCTCCCATCTCCATGCTGCTGACCCCAGGGCCGGCCTGATGCATAAGCGAACTAAGCCCCTGCTTAGTGCCCTCGTGGCCACCAGAGGGCCCCCAAGAGCAGTTGAAATGTCCCACAAAAGAGCTTGAAATGTTTTTTTTGTGAAATATTATGTCATTGGTAATCATACAAAAACTAGGGCTGTCAAAATAACACATTAATTTTGATTAATTAATTATAGAAAAATGCGTCAAAAAATGCGTCAAAAAATTAATGTGGATTAATCGCACTCTATGATGCCCCTTGACCCCATGCGTCACTGTGCATTTAAGCAATATCACATGAGAGGGAGTGCTGTTATACTGAATATCAGCATGGCTGTGATTTGGTTGTACGTATGAGGCCACAAGCCAAGTGCTGAAGATAATCACAGCTGTGCTGATATTCAGTATAACAGCATGACCTCAAGTGTGATATTGCTTTTATACAACAGTTCTACAAACAAGGCTGTTTATCAAGTAAGGATAATTTGAGACAACAAGTTGTTTTTTTGTTGTTTATTTGGCTCCGTCGACAAAAATAGTTCCTTCAGGATTACATTTACACGTGTTGTCAAGCAACACATAAACAGTTTCTTAACTGCAGGTTAGTTAGCTAGCTAGCTACTTTCTTTCATACCCGACAGCAGGCTTGCCAGCTGCTTTTTATCATACACGTAAAGGCTAGCTATATGGTAGGCAAGCAAGCCACTTTTAATAAAGCCCACTACAGGCTAGCGAGCTACTTTTTAGCATACATAGACAGGCTAGATATACGGTAGGCAGTGGGGTGCCTGAGCGCGTTCAATGAACGAAAGTTCATGAACTCGTTCATATTTTGGTGAACTAAGAACTGAACCGTTCGTATTTCCGATTGAGGAACTTTATTGCTAACGCGTTCATTCTGACGTCTGTGAACGGCGTTCATACACGTTCTATTTTCGTTCAAAACGATGCCAGATTTCTAGTGAACCCCCCCAAATAAAACACACCGTGAACTGTGCTTAACGGCGCTGCGGAAAGCCATCCGATGTGGCAACGAATTTGCACCGCGACACCGCTCGTCGCACTGTCGCACAAACAAAACGTCATCACAGCAAAGCATGGGCTATGGAGGAGGAAAGCAACAGTCCGGAGCTCTCAGACTCCACAGATTATGAACATTTAAAAGAGTTTTTCGGCAAAGACAGTACTGCCGCAGACGGTAGAAATGTGACTTTTGTCTGTAAACTTTGCCCGCCCGGTTTGAAAAAGAAAGTCCGCACATCGACGACGCCAACAGAAAACTTAAAACGGCACATTGAACTGAAGCACCCAGCTAGCCTGGCAAGGTATGTGAGAGCGAAAAAAAAGGACACAACGCAGAGCCAAAACATAGCCTCGGCCACCCAAATCCCATTAACATCGTACAAAGACGGACCCTTTGTCACTGTCTCCCAGCCGCAAGTGGACAGCCTGGTGTTGCAGTACATAGTGGGAGACCTGCAGCCGTTGAGTAAAGTGGAAAGACCAGCGTTCATTAAGCTAGTTAAGGGGTTGCAGCCATCCAAAACAGTGCCATCAAGAAAGAAGGTACAGACTCTGATGGACAAGAACTTTACAGAAAACATATGTGCACTTAAGACTGAACTCTCCGAGGTGGATTCTGTGTGCACAACAGCGGATTGTTGGTCAGCTGTCAATAAGTCATCTATGGGCATCACTGTCCACTGGCTAGACAAAAATGATGTTTCTGAAAGACACTCTGCAGTACTGGCATGCCGGCGGATTAAAGGATCACATACACATGATGTATTGGCACAAGTATTGTCAGATGTTAACAAAGAATTCAAAATCCACAACAAGGTTGTATGTACAGTAACAGACAACGCTTCAAATTTTATCAAGGCATTCAACTGTTTTGGGATGGATATTGATATTGTTAACGTTGATGAAAATGAAGATGACAGTGAACCAGAGTCAGCTGTTGCTACCGCCAATGAGAGCTCAGATGAAGATGACAAGATGGAGCCTGAGCCTCTTGCAGATCTGGATGATCCCACTCTCCCACCTCACAGAAGGTGCATGGCTCACACCCTGAATCTAGTGGCCAAAGATACTGACAAGGTAACTGATAAACACTACAAAGTAATGTCGAGGGCTGTATTTGCAAAAGCATCTGCTCTGTGGAACAAGGTTAAGCGGAGTCCAAAGGCCTCTGATACTGTGGAGGAAAAGCTTGGCATTAGCTTTGTTATGCCAAATGACACAAGATGGAACTCTGTTTTCCTTGCCATGGAGCGACTGTCTCGTATGGCAAAACTAACTACCAAAGAAGAAAAGAATGAGGCTGAGGTCACCTCTGCAAATGATGCCACTCCCAGTCCCCTGCATGACGAGCTGATCATACACACTGTGAGTGATGAGTTTGGCTTCCGTCGATTCTCACCAGATGAAGTCAACTTCATACACAACTTTGTGGATGTCATGAGGCCTCTAGCACTTGCACTAAACATCCTCCAAGCAGAGAAGAAGATCTTTCTTGGGTACCTGGCTCCAACCATTGTGCAGCTGGATTGTGATATGAAAGACCTGTTGGATGAGAGCTTAAAACCCACGGCTGCAGAGGGTCTCGTTATATGTCGTCCCCTCATAAAGAACATCTTGCAGTCACTAAGCACAAGGCTGGAAGGTCTTCTGGAGAAAAAGGAGCACATACTGTCCGCTATGCTGGTGCCGAGATTCAAGCTAGACTGGGTCCAAGAAGAGGAGAAACGTATAGAGTACAGATTGATGCTGAAAAAAGAATTTCAGACCAACTGTGATGACTCAGAAGCAAGAGACTCGGGTCCAATGCAGTCCAGTGGAGGTGACAAGACAGATCCTGCAGCTTCATTCTTTAGATTCAACAGAAACCCCTCTCAAAAATCTGAAGTGGACACTTATTTGGATGCCCCAACTACAGATGGGTTTGAAGAATACAAGCAGTTTCCAAGACTCAGAAGGCTATTCATAAAACACAACACTGCACTCCCCTCAAGCGCTCCGGTAGAGAGGCTCTTCAGCATCGGTGGTCAAATATTCAGGAAGGAATGGACTGTTATTTGTTATTATTCCATAATTACTATTCACTATAAGTGCAGTAAATATCCAGCCTTAAATTATAGTTCTGTCTTATTCTATAGTATTGTCATTTTAAATAAAATAATGTCAGTGATTACTGTTTCCATTTTTGCTTCTCTTCTTTCTCCTTCTTTCATATCGTTCAGGCCCAGGAGAAACCGGCTGGGTGATGCCAATTTCGAGAAGCAGCTGATATTGAATGCCAACACAAAGATTTGAAGGTATATTATTGTTGTGGCCTGTTTTAGGCTTAGAAATGCAATGCATTGTCAATAGAGATGAGTATATTGTGTGCATGTGCAGGTGAACTGCATAAAAATAACAGAGTATATTATGTTTTTACAGGAAGAAAGAAACAGAAGATCCACCGGGGAGAGACCACTGTGACTGACTGACCAGTGTGACAGAGAAAACTTTTGACATTTCCCCCCAACGAATTGTTATTGTTTTAGCTAATTTATTTAGTTATATTTATGTTAACTGTAACCAGTGGTGACATACAGTATCGTATCGTATACAGTATAGTTATTGTTAAAGAGAAGTGGGTTTTGATTTGGGCTGAATATTGCACTTTATAGTTTGTATAGACTATTTTATTTGGCCAAAAAGGTCTAGGAAAAAACAATGTGACTGACACAGTTAATGTTAATGTAAATTGAGTAGGCTGTTTCACTTTGAGGTGCAACCTCAGTTTACTACCTCAGCCTGGTTTCTACCTCAAATTGTTATAATGCTGAGTAGTGTTCCTCTGTATTTGTATGCCTGGGCTGCCTGGACTGTATTTTTGCAGTCTTTTTTCTTTAGGTTCCTTTTTTGGAATTTGATGTGAATTGTTTCAAGTTTGTAAAAATACTGAAATAGAGAGCATAAAAAACATTTGCACCTTAAGGACTACAGTTCTGATTGTCTTTATAATAAAGACCATTCAAGCAGCACGTTTGTCCTCATATTTTTATTGCAGCTGCTACTGGTGTAGACTGAATGGGTGGCAACAACACATTAGGCAAATACCAGTATCCTGAGGGCTGTCCACTCGATGCTAACTTAAATTCTCATTCAAAAGGTGTAGAATTGCTGTCTGTGGTGCTATAGTGGGCAGTGACAGTAATTTTGACAAATAGCTCGCAGCAATGTATTGGAGGTAAAAAAGTAAAAAGAACTAAAAATGAACTATTTAGTTCATATTTGAAATCATGAACGAACGAGTTCTTTTTAAAGCTTATGAACTATGAACTGAACTAGTTCGTGTAGAAAAAGAACTTTCCCAACACTGACGGTAGGCTTGCTAGCTAGCTATTGTTTATCATGCAGGCTAGCTAGGTTCTATTTCCTCAATTCATTAGGTCATATTTTTGATTATTATGGCCATTATTGCATATGAACAGTGAAAAAAATGTTCTGAATGTATGGGAAATAAAAGAGATGGTGGCCTTTAAAGTTTATAATGTCTATTATCATTGATACAGTCATCTACCAAAATACATTTGAATTGAAATATTTTTAAATGCTTCTCACGGCAAATATTGATATATGTGATTAATTTAGATTAATTAATCACAAAGCATGTAATTAATTAGATTATTTTTTAAATCGCTTGACAGCCATAATTGTATTATGTCAATGGTAATCATACAAAAAAGCAATATTACGTTAACAATAGTCAATAGTATTGGCAGCGCCAAGGCGGTGGGGGCCCCCAAATCAAATTCTGCTTAGGGTCCCATAAAGGCTTGGGCTGGCCCTGCTCATTGGTCTCAAGTATGTCATATTTCCAGTTCCTGTGTTCTGTAACACAGTATACATGGGTTTAATTTTTATTAATTTTTAATTGCTTGACAGCCCTAACAAAAACACAATATTATGTTGATAATAGTCAATAGTTTTGGCGGTGCCGATACAGTGAGGGGCCCCCACATCAAATTCTGCTTAGGGCCCCATAAAGGCTTGGGCCGGCCCTGGCTGACCCTCTAATTACTTCTACCCTGATCTAAGGCTTTGAGGGCTCTACCCACAAGGGTGAGCCTGACACTCTGAATGCAGATTAGTCTGAATCTTTTCATTTGTGGCTCTGGATTTGTGCCAGAACAGAACACCTGCATTTTGCAACTGGTCTGGTTCTTCTGCCATTTGCCGAACCTCATTTCCCCTGAGTGGTATATATATATATATATATATATATATATATATATATATATATATATATATACATATATATAGACCTATATATTTATAAATCTGTTTATGGATACATGCATATGTAAAGTCATGCTGCTGTGCCTGTCTGAATACATTGCTAAAATACAACAAAAAACAGTCAATCAGTTAAATCTATTAACCTTTACTCTATGGGTATCCACAAGAGTTCTGTCTGATTATTGAATATTATGGCTGCATTTTCTTGGTGGCTGACAAGCAAATTCTCTCATAGAGCTATCACAGTTCTGGATATGAAGCTTTTAGTAACCCCTTAACCCCTCTCAGTCTTAAACCAAAGCCCTTTCATGCATAATGCTCAAAGGATCGAAAGGATTCTCATCCATATTAATCACATAATTCTCTGTCAAGTTATCTCCAGAGAGTTCTGAATAAATGATACCAGTCCACTTAACCTATATGTCATTTATTTGAATTTAGCTTAATTGCCACTCATCATGATATTCTGACTGCAAATAAATAAAAATAAAGTTACAGGTATTGAGTGGCACACTGTGGTTTCATATTTCATAGATGTAGCATTTATTCATGACATGTACAATGAGAGATCTTAAATTAGTTTGTTGTTCATTTATCACTCAATGCACGTTCACATCATTTAATCATGCACTGTGCAAAGCTCAGAGATTTTGACAGCACCCAATTCTGAACTTACTCACAAAATGTCTGTTTACGACTGTTCTCAGAAATGGACGTGACAAAGTACAAAGTATCAAAACAGTATGATTGGTTCAAGTCAGCAAGGGGGTCACTGATAATATTTGACAGCACCACCTGTTTTAGTGAGCAAAAATCATCATTCTCCAATCACTTGTACTTCATATGACCATCATTAGTGAACTTGAATAGCGAGATAAAATTATTTACTTGTTACAAACAATTTCTGTACTGTACTGTAGCTACAGAAATGCTGCTGTGGTATGGTATTTATTGCATTTTTAGACTGCTTTTGTGTGCAGCATAAAAAGTCAGAGCAAGCAATAACTTTGTAACACAACAATGTGATTTCAGAGAACAGGCACATATGCACAAATAAGACATACTGCATAACAGCTTACTTTAATGGTGTAAACATACTGCATATGTTTCCCTTATATGAGATTACCCCTGCCACAAATACCTCCAAGTGTTTACCAAACATAAGGTGGACCAATGAGCATGCAGAGATCACTGTTCAAGGGTAAAATCAAATGCAAGAATCTCTATGGCTTGCAAATGTGGAATTGGACCATGGTAAGAGATCTATGATCAGCTGACCAATGCCCAGATCTAACTCCCACCCTTCAATATAAAATTTATATTCTAATCTTGAATGAGCTACTAGCGATCTTAACAATACTTGACACTGACGCAGAGGGAGAAGATTGCAGCAGCTTAATGCAGATGCTAGAGTACACTCACGTGATTTTGGTTTTAAATAATTCATGAAGAATTTTTAAAATAGTGCAACAAGTCATAAAATAGGAAGCAGGTTCCTTACCCCACTTTACAGTATTTGAAATGATGACAGTCTGCCAACCAAACTTTTCTATTCTTTCCAGTATTGCAGCTGCGATGATGCCTATTTATTGTTCTCTGATGGCACAAATCCTCTATTTTTTTCCTGCCCTCTAATCTGGTTTGTTGGTTGCATGCCTGGGATATAAATCTAGCATAGGACACTCACTAACCAGGAGAAGGCTGCCATATTTTGACTTCTGCTACTTTCTAATTCAATAGTCATAGCTCACTCTGTGGAAGTTTACCCGTAATATGATGACCATTACCAGGTGATTTCAATGCTATACATTTACACAGGTGAATACTAAGATAATATATTAGTCACTCTGGACAAGAATGTCTGCTGAATGGCAATTAGCTATTACTGTGGAACGAGTCGTTTGAACTGTAGAATTTCTCTCTTTCAAAATAAGGCTATATGAATATATAACAAAAAATAAAGCCTTAAGCTGTTTTCTTTTAAAGGCTAATTTGTGTTATCGTATGCAGATTTGGTAGGTGGGCAGACTAATGTAGTTTAGAGTTGTGTTAGCACTTTTTTTTCCCATTTTTTTCCAGTTGTCAGTCGAATGGAAAACACTGCCTTGGAGTTCATTTCCTTCACCACACTGACGTGGTGGATCCTGGCGATTAAGCAAAGGTCACCCTTAATGCTTCCCACTCCCCTGGTCTCAGCCAGCATCCATTTGCTAAATGAAATAAATTTGCCATGGAGCACATGTTACTTCGCCTCTGTGTTTCCTCTGTAATTTTGGCTCCTCACCACCCCCCTCATCCCCTCCTCCTGAATTCAGTGCAGTCTAGATGAGTTCACTTGAAGAGCACAGCACTACATAATTAATCTCCTGGAAATTGCTCATCACTGCCGATCCAATATTTTGCAGATCTGACGGTTGATTAAAAGGAGGCATGAGGCTAATTTTTTTGGGCCAAATTGCTGCAATTGACTCATTACCTCCAAAAATTGGGTCGGGGCACATATGTTTGAGAGGGTTGTTTGACCTGGGTGGGTGGCAATGGGCTGTAATGTTCTGAATATTTCTCAGCACACATATGTGCAAAAGACATTGAAGCAACACCCCTGCACAACAAACAAACAGACTTCATCTGCTTCCAAAAATTTAAAAAGTACAGTGTGGAGGTTTTAATTTCAACAAATTTGTGTAAATCTGAAGTTTGACCAGAGATGAGGGAGTATTTTCAGATTAAACCCATATTAAATATATTGAATATCCAAATTTGGAAAAAAAAAATCATGCAAAGTACAACACTTTGTACTATTGTCCATTAATCTAACTATACATCTGTGTATTCATGCTTTCATTTTGGCAATTTTGTATATATTATTACTCACTGTCATAACAATAATAAAATAATGTTCTAGCTGTTTTTGTAGGAAGATATTATATATCCTATAACAGAGTAAATAGGCTGGTACACTAAAATAATTATGGTAATTTTATGCATTCAAGGATGATCAAGTAGAACTGTGGAATTCAGTGCTGCCTATTTTTTGTCTGTTAAAAAAATAAAATAATTAGCAGATAAATCCAAACCTGGCATACATGTGCTTGTCCAATCCACACAAGAGGTCCAAATATATTGTTAAATAGATTTCTTCAGTACACATTTGCTCTACACATCACACTATGAAATACAATGATGAATTAGAAGCCAACCACAGGGAAACACTGATATGGTACTCCTAAAAATGATGTGATTTTTTAAAAACTTACCAGTTAACTTTGAATAATACTATTACTATTTTAATGTCATCAAGGCATGCCACATTTATTGGCCAGGCAAACTCTGGTGTGACTTGTTCTTGTTTTAAAAATGCAAATAATTCTCAGTGTCATTGCACTATATTTGCACTATAGGATGAGTTGCCAAAAGTAGCTTTGACTACTTTATCCAGTATATAACAGCCCTTGTCTTGTGTCTATGTATACCCATTGTGGAACCTTCAGATATTCCATACAGTGCTGCTCTTTCAGTTAGATTTACAGACAGAAAGGAAGTCCAGTCTATGAACGTCAGTCATGGAAGAAACATTGAAAATTGAAAAAGGTTATAACGGGTTAATGTAGTGCTGCTGATGATGATGAAGGCCTCTTGAGGAGTGTGTAGGGAAACTTTTGTTGAAATATTTTTTTCCACTAAAATGGACCTATTGTGCAAGGCAATACCTGTCAGGGCACAGGCATGGACTCAAATGCAGACCAGGCATACTCAGGTTCCGAGTGGTTTTATTAGAATCTCAGGGCAAGTTTGTGGTGGCAGAACAGGCAGGGTCAAAAACCAGGAAGGTAGTCCGAGGCCGAGAAAACAAGGAGCAGGGATCAAAAACAGCAACAGGCTGGGTCAAACCGGGCAGGCAGGGAGATCAGGCAACCAAGGCAGGACAGCAGGCAGGGACAAGGTAGGAAGTCAGGCAGAAGTCAGCACGGGATTGACAACATGAGTAATCAGACGGGTACACAACAGAGAAAACACTGAGACAAACTGGCAACAAGACAGAGACAAGCAGAGTATATAAAGGGCTGGACTGATGAGGAGATGGGATGCAGGTGGGCAGGCAGGCAGGTGGAGGCGATCAGGAAATCAGGTGGGCGGGGACAGGGCGGAGAGCTGGGCAGGGCTGGAACACATGGGAACTGTAAACAAAAGCACATGGATGACACTGACAGACAGGGAGAAACACCAAAACAACAGCTACGGGGCCAAAGTACTGACAATGCCTTTCACACATACATTTAATTGCACACAGCAACTGCACATTACGTGAACCTTTCTTTCTCCAAGCCAGGGAATGTTTTGCTGCAAAGTCAGGTGAATCCTCTTATTCAATGACATTTTACTTTGGAGAAACATTTCCAGAATAACACAAGAACAGAAGCAGCTAGGTAGTATACATGGTTAATCTAATAATAACCAGGAACCATTAGCACTGTGACCTTGTTTTATGGTGACATCTATTACAAATATTTCATATTTACAACAATCTCTCTGTTACTGGAACTGAAAGTTATTATTCATTTATGTTGTACTGTCAAACATATGGATGTCAGCAATAACAAAATGCGCTTTTATGTTCTGTTAATTCATGTTACGCTAAAAAAAAATGTCTTTTTAGATTTACTTAAAAAAGTTATGTCAAGTGGTTCCACACAACTGTGTCAAGTGACTCCTAAGATACTTCATTTTTTAATATATACTCAATGATATCAAATAAAGTATACATGATTGAATTGAGCAAATTCAACTTAACCAGATTAGTTCATTTTTATGGAGTATTCTTACATTGAACCAACTTAACACTGTTAAGTTCAACTAATTAAATTCAAGTATATAAGAAGAACACAGTCAAGTTAAGTTACTTTTAGGTAAGACAGTTGCGTGGAACCACACTTGACATAACATTTTTAAGTAAATCCAAGCAACTTAGTTGAATTTGTCCTACTGAAATGCCTGGCTTTGTTAGATAGAAAAACAATGTTAAATAGACATCACACACACTGTCAATGTAAACAAAATTGAATTTATTTTGCAACAAACATCAATTGCACCAACTTGCAAATGATCAGATAAAGTGAAACTGGAACTATCCTAATTATTGTTAAACAGGCAAGATACAGCAAAAAATTACAAACAAAAAAATCTTGCACAGGAGAGAGACAGTTTGGGGACAACAATCTGTCAAAGAGATTTGGCAGAGCATAAGAACAGTAAAACAGTTCACATAACCTAACTTCTCTCCTCACTTGGCTCAAAGATCCCTCACCTCATTCATGAAGCTTATTCTTCAGTACCTGAACCTTGTTCAAAAGGCAGTGGGTATCCATTCCCATCAGGACCTTCTGAAGAAATTTGAAAGTGTACTTGAGGTCAGACGGGTAGCTCAGAATGTAGATGACCCCAAACAGCAGAGCGGTGGCACTGGCGACATCTTCAATGTCCTTGAGTACGGTGACACCCTCAACTATGATCCCTACATCTTCTGGTGGATCAGAGGCATCTGCACCTTCATGTTTGATGACGAAGATTCCGATTTTTGTCTTATCCATTTGGCTCTGGGCATCGTCAAAGTTCACATCCTAAATCAGACCAAAAAGAGACATTTTATTGATCAGATGTCATGTGTTGAACAAGACAATCTATGGGAAGGTTTCTGTTAACAGTATCTTCTGTTTTCTTAAATGGTTGATAAAACAAAACTAATTAACTGAATTAACCTCACATCACCAGCCCCTCCCTTCTTGGATTGAGAGACCAACTGCTCTCCAACCTTCCTCTCTCTTATTTTCAACATTTCTCTCCTTTTGAACTTTAAACGTCCCTGCTCAGTGAACCTTAAAAGAGAGACACATGAAGGCATAGACAGACCCTGTTACAAACACAGACTGGGAAGCCCCATTTGTAAAGGGTGTCTGCCTGTGTCTGCATGGTTCACAACAAATAGACTGGTGATGGCTTGTTCACCATGTGGTGATGAACACAGCAGCACAAATGTCAAGGTCCATGGGTGCCAAAATAATATAATATGTATAATTATGTGATCCATTATGCAAAATGATGTGACTGATTCTGCGATATTATTGCTACTAAAACATGTACCATTTCCACCACCGCTGCTACCTACTTTTACCTACATTAGGACATTTACTTACACTTACCAGATATTCTTTTATGAGCTTCTCAGGGTCTTCATTTAAATACACAGCAAGTACTTTCAGGTTGCAAGCCCTCCTTGTGGCAATGCTGTCATTCCATAAAATAGGGAAATATGACTGTACCTTAATTCACTGGCATGTACAATTTAAGCTTCCCATACACTGGATCATAGGACTCCACACAGTTTCAGTGGAGGCTTCAGTGGAGATTGCAATCCATGTATTGCAATCTGAAGTCCTCTGCAACTGCACATTGTTTTTTAATCTCAAGTTTAACGTTGTCTACCGACTCTGGTATTCCAGAGGGCAGAATTAATTTTTCAGAGTTGTCTTCTCCCGGATAATTCAAATCTTTACTGGATCTGTCATTTCTGGTCTGTTCCACCTCTTAGTCTACATATTAAAAAAGTACAAAATGGATTAATACAGAACGTGGAGAGCTGAAATATTATACAAGTCTCACAATACCTCTATGTTGCAAGCATTATTCACAGACAGACAGAGTTTAAATATGATTATGCAAGTCAATGTTAGTGTGTTAAAACCCCCAGGCACCCTACTACAGTTCTAATAGTGAAAGGTAGGGTACTGAACTGGCCATCTGTTATTGCTGATTTCTGGCACCGGGTGATGTCACCTTCTTTACAGTACTTACAGGTGGTGACATCATCTGGCATCAGAGAGTAGCCAACCGCCAATGAAAAGTTCAACTGTTAAGTGTCAGGCTTAACCATACATCACCTGAGGAATGTATGTATCGTTTCAAAGCTACCATGCGAAGTGTTCCAATTTTGTATTCAGATGGGGGTAACAATCTGCCAGTTCACTTAACTCAATCAGAGAAACATCCATTAGAGTTGGATCCAATTGGAAAGCCTGGTAGTGTTCCCTGTACCATGAGGGTATTTTTTTTTACTATGAATTCCAGCCTATCTGTCACAACACACATCTGCACAATTTCTGCAAACTCTGGCAGTCCACCAAGTGATCCATGCGCTATTATCATGCCATTTCTGTAGTTTATGCCATCAACAGACACATTCTGGGCAAGACTGACCACAGTAGCATCAGGGTACTTCTGAGTGAAGCTAAGTGCTACATCCTCTTTCAGGATTTCAACAGGGACTGTTGAGACTCGTGCAACTTCCACAGAGGGTTTTTCACAGCTTGATGAATGCATATAATGACCAATCAAGAACTGATGTTTACTGGCCAAAGATTAGGTTATGTTTTTAAAACAGTTTGTGTGCCTAACAACTTGTTTAAAAAAGTATGTTTGGCTTCGAATCTCATTGTCCACAAGAAAGCAAGTGGACCAAAGTGCTGAATCATTTCTGAATAATGTTCCAGAAAGTGATGTTTTGGCAGTAGACGTCTTTCTGGGAAAAGTTCTTTATTTCGGTGCTCTGACATTTTACTCTCCAAGTATGCAATTGATTCCTTGGTATGGATGGGGCAAACTACCAATTCAACAATATCCTTCAAGTCTAGTATGATTTGCCAGGCTAGTTCATCCTCTGGTACCAGATTGATACAATTAGTGGTATCAGTCTCAATAGACACCAATTTTCATGTGCATTGCCACCAACTGTTTTTTTTTTACTTTGGAAGGTACATGGTAATAAATGAGGGTGATTAGTCTTGTCTCCCCATTTGTATGGAAAAGTCTGAATCAGCTGATTTAGTGTCAAAAGAGAAATACTTTGTGGTTATTAGAACTCCAAAGCATTCAGCTAGCTCAACAGGCATTATGCCCCTGAAGAGATCATGAACAAGATCAGGGGGAAACCTGAAGTAACCTTAAAGTAAGAGAGGCTCTCAGCTAAAACACATCTGTTTTTCACACCATAACAGGGTATTCCTTTTTCAAGTGCCCTTGCTACGTATACACCATGCAGTGGAAATTCACCAGTTTTACCTCTATTGACTGAACCTTAGAGCGTGTAGCAGTATAAAATCTACAAAAGTACTCCCCAGAAAAACTTTCCACAAAACCGCCCAATTCATGAGCTCCAAGATCATCTGCCACTACACACTGGACTGTGCCTTTAATAAATGCTCCTAGATGATCAATGAGCACCCCTTGCTGCTCTAAAGTGACAAGGTCATGCAAAAGTGGCTGAAATATTTTCTGATAGCTAAATGTTTTTATATCATCACTTTTACATAACAGTGCAAGATAAATTGAGGAGAGGGATGAATGAGAACATGGTGGCAGATTTCCTAGAGCCCAATAAACTGAGCAAAGTTTATGCTTTCTGTGTGACATCCCCAATGGATTGCAGATTTCAAAATCATCTATATAGAGCACTGATTCTCAATCCTGCTCCTGGGGCCCCCTTGCTCCGCACATTTTCCATCTTTCCCTGCTCTACCTAGCTGACTAAACTCATCAGTGGCACTTTAATTAGCTGAGCACACCTGATTTAATCAAGAGCATGTTAATCATTTCAATCAGGTGTGTTTGGAGCAAGGATAGACCGAAGATATGCAGGACAGGGGGGCTCCAGGAGTAGGATTGAGAAACATTGATATAGAGGCACAAGGAGATTCTAAGTTCCTCACCAGATAGAAAATCATTGCTTAGAAAGTGATGACCATCTCGATAAGATCTATACTGCTCCTGATTTACTGATTGCTGCCCTGCATGACTATCAATGACTTTATTGAGTATATCCTTCTGGTTGAGTAACTTCTGTAATGATATCAATTTGGAAACATACTGAAAAGACTGATTTGTTTGGGTCTCAAGTATGTATTCAATTGCATCAACCACATCAAAATATTCCCTATAATACTGTCTCCATGTGAAAGCAGTACCTAGCGGGCCATTCTTGGCTACAACTTTTAACAAAGGGATTTACATTTACATTTATTTATTTAGCAGACGCTTTTATCCAAAGCGACTTACAAAAGTGCATACAGTAAGTACAGCGACAGTACGGGGACAGGATGTGTACAGTTCCACAATGAGACAGTTCTCAGCTGAGAGTAAGGTCTGTTTGAGGACGCAGTACTATCAGATTTGTACAATTACAGCCTATAGGGCAACTAATACGATACACTTTCAAACGCCAAACGGCAAAAGGGATAAAAGAAGATATTGCATTAGCCAGTTCTTTAATGACCAGTTGGTCTACACAGAGGTTGTGATTCTTAAATGTATCTCAAATGACTTTGTTTGATACTGGTAGAGATGCAGAGCTTATCAAATAATGCAATTCTGTAAGCAGTTCATCAGTTGCTGTGCTTGGAACATGGAAATAGTTTTCCAATTTTAGTAAAAGAGATGCAAATTTTAGCTCTATGGTTTTTGGCAAATCTTGTGGTTCTATGTCATTTTCAATATCACCATCAGAATCTGCACTTCTGTTATCATCTTCTGAGAGTCTCTCATCTACTCTGCCATCAGCTGAAGTTTGAGTTTCACTTGTTTTTACAATGCCCAATTTGAAATATTTTAGAGTATATGCATTGTGCTTCCTATTTTTATGTGACTTAAAAGTACCATAAACATCTGTGCAAAAAGAACAGCCCTTAAACATACAATGCACAGTTTCATGACTCTTAAGGTGGTTGTTGATGTGACAGAAATATTCTTGCTCTGAAGCTATGTCATTGCATGTACACAAATGACAGTTAAAGGTGACCACACTCACAGATTTTTGCACAGTTTGATTAGCATGAGATCTGCTTAAATGACTATGAAGAGCATTCCACGTTTTGAAAACACAGGGGCAATGATAATATGCATATGGGTACTGGTGTCTGCAGCCAAAATGGCCATGAGCTAACCTGTAATGCTTCAATAAGAGAGACCTTGATGACACTGCTGTCTTGCACTCTTTGCACTGCCACATAAATATCTGTGGGGGAAAAGAAAGAAATTACTTACTTATACAAACCATCAGGATTGTCCACAACATGTAAAACCAAAACCAAGGAGTGCACAATGTGTGCAAGACTAGAGTAGAGTAACATTTCATCAGTGCATCATTTTGATTTTAAATTGATAGCGCTTGGGAGAAAACATCTCAACTCTTTGGAATGTGTAGATTTAACACTCCAACAGTGCCTTGTAATAGGCAGCCTCTAAGTGCATTACAATCTCAATTCTAATTCTTAACTAAATAGCACAGCATTGCTACACGTTTCATATAGTATTTTCCTGACAACATACTTACTTGACGAACAGGCGTGTATCCATACGTTTTTAATGGAGTAAAAGCTAAAGTTAACCAAACTAAAGTCAAAGTTTAGAAGGTAAAGTTAACCAATTCCCCCATAAATGCTAACATTAACTACCACTAGCTGCTCAAACAACTACCAGTCTTCACGGGTCCAAAAAGTCGGAAAACAGGTCGGTGGCTTTGCTACCCAAACTCCATATGCATATATTACTTTTCTTGTTCAGAAATGTCACTGTTTATAACTAGAATTATAAAACGAAACATTTATAACGAAATTATAAAGAACAGAATATACATACCTGAGGTAGCGATACAAGACCACGTTCCTTGAGTGAATGCGCGCGAAGAAGATGGCCGATGACCTCGCGGAGGTACGGCATTGGTAGAAGGACAATTGTAATCACGTATTGCATTTTACTCAAGAATGTTTCATTGACTCAATGAAAATCCGTTACGTAAACCTGCCAAAACACACCATTTCGTTGAAATAACACAACTGACTCAAACTTAAAAAAATAGTATTTGTTGTGTAAATCCAACAAAAGGGGATTCTTTAAAACCAACAAGTGAGAATTTATTTTTTGAGTGTATGTTGACTTTCCAAATGGGCTTTTATGCTGCAATAGGTCATTTAAATGAGCATATATCAAACTGTGGTGGCTGGCAGCAGTCATCCTTGTAAATGAGATATTCTTGATGACAATGTGAACATGTACATGTAATGGAAAATCCCCCACAAAGTTTAAGTCTATGAGAACACTGCAACATGTGCACAAATTCACTCACACAAACACACAAATAATATTCATTTCAAGCAAATGCTTAATATAGTATGTCTTTTAGTGATACACAAGAACATTACAAATATACATCTATTCTACTTCATCGGTGATTATTTTTTCTTTTGCAAATGTAACAGAGAGGGAAGGCACTGCAGTTATCATGTGATAACATTTCAGGGCATCTATGAGAGTGAAACATTTCAAGTAACTGCATTATTATTAAACATGGGAAATATATAATTGTGTTAGATATCTTCCAAGAAGTTCATTTGTCAAGAAGTGCCATCCTAGGCTACAATGCAAGCCAGCTGTGCACAAGGTATAAGGTGTGAGGACCTTGCATAAGGATTTGAAGGCATGTTACACTTATGGCTCTGCACAATGTCTCTCAGACTGAAAACCTTGGGTGTAGCAGTTTAATTTGTTCACCTCTGCGCAAATAGTCACATACCAAAACAATGTGTAACAAATCCAAGGTGTCATGTTTTAGCCTGGTAAAAGTTGCAGTGTCTGCTGGGCATTGGCCCGGGATTTAATGAAGCCACACTTCACACCATGGAGAATTTAGCATGGCTGTCTCTGACAAGTCTTTCCACTTCATTTTGGGCACAGGTCATAGAACTCCAAAGCTTTGCAAATCCTTGTGCAAGATGTAAATAGCATGTTTAAACCTACTCTCTCCAGTAACCTCCCACAAAGGTGAATGTAGGTACCAGAGAAAAAAGGACAACACTGTGAGTTTACAAACCTCTGTATGATGCAGATACTGTAGAGCTCGATAATCCTGTAATTCCCCAATTTCACCACCTCTGTAGACAGATTAAAGTGAACAGTGATTTTCCTCAATCACGTGTTGCAGTCGGAAGACGGCCTATTTTACATGGCTGAATCCTTATCAGTGTCCCCGCTGCTAAGAGACTTGTCTCATGCGGAGGAATCAGAAACGTGTGCAAGGCACAGATCAAATTAATATCATCTGTCAGATAGAATCTGCTGCAATGTTAAATAAAGAAAGGATAATCTGGATATCACATAACCATGACATGGTGCTAGTAATTAAATAAGGTACATGTATATGTAATGAGTGCACTATAGTTTGGTCACACTTTAGACGAAGTGTTGCTTATAAAGGCTTTATAAAGCATACGTAAAGCCTTCACAAACATGACATGATGTCTTCATAAACCATTCACAAGCAAATGTCATACTTCATAAAGGGAGACACAACACTTTCTTATGCAACACATTATACCAAATGTGACATAACCAAGAATGTCACCTGGCTAAAGGCTTAGGCTTTGTGAAGGCTTTACATATGCTTCATAAAGCCTTTATAAGTAACACTTTGTTTGAAGTGTGACCTATAGTTTTTTGCTGGCTGGTTGAGTTTGGAAACCATCATATAAGGCGAGAGTTGATGTGGGTGCAAATAGTCCTGCTATTTTTGCACCCTGCCAACATGTTGCAAAATGGTGTAGTAGAAAAACAATTGTTGTCATGCCAGTTATTTTGAGTACAGATCCCATCCTGAGGGGTCACATTGTTTGTGTTCCAGAAAATGAACTGATTCAAATCTGTGGATCAAGCTTTCTTTAGGCATAAACAGGGCTGTGTCACTTTGTTTTTGTTTTGTGTAAAAGGAATATTCACTGTCTATATGGCCTGTGCAACATGAAAATATAAAGTGACTTTGCTGGGTTCCATATAGACTATAGAATAAGTGGCTAAGTGGTGGTGTTTATTGTCCATATGGCTTGGGGAAAGAAGCTTCTTCTGAAGTGATCAGTCCTGGCCATCAGTGAGCGGAGCCGCTTCCCTGAAGGTAACCACTGAAACAGTTTATGGTTGGGATGGTGAATGTCTTAATAATCCCTTGTGCCCTGGATCTGCATCACCTGATGTAGATGTCCTGGAGGTCAGGCAATGCAGTCCTGGTAATGCATTCGGCACAACAGATCACCCTGCTTAAGTCCTTCTTGCCCTGGGAGCAAATGTCAGGAGGTCCATAATTATGTACAACATGGGCTCCCCAGCGCAGTCAACCATTAGCACCTGTGTAACACCTAATTTCATCAGTCAAGCCATGTACTTGTGCACGCAGAGAGCAACAAACCCTCAGAAGGAGGGGAGGAAGGTAGGGCAAGGTGAAATTTGCTAACCAATGCCTTCAAAACTCTTTTAACGAGTTCTGACATTTTTTTTTTTTGATGACGATTGCACCATCAGCCCAATTAGCCCTGGCTCAACCCCCCCGCCCCAATTTCAGAGGTGGTGGTGAGCCTCTACATTCTGGTGTTAATGAGAGTTGTGCGGAGGAACAACTGCGGTCTGACTTTGTGGGTCACCGGGAACATCAGCAGCACAGCCTGAAGTCAACAGCAAGGACGGTGCAGCCGCATGACATCATGGGTGCGGTGAGAACCGGCAGGCCTCACTTTTGAACCGTTGTGGTTTTTACTTCTCTGACACACTGTTACAATGAAGCTGCCTTGCATTAGCACTTGCTCTAATGCTACATCAATTCAAGTAGCATATGCCTGCTTTGAAAGGAGGGGTTTAGGTTTGTTGGAAGCTCAGAGTTTCTGAACAGTGGAAAATTAATTTTCTGACATTAGACGGTACTTATTTCCATTAGTTCTCATGGGGTTTTGCTCTAGCGCTTCCAGGTTAATCTCAGATTCTTAATCGAGTTGGAAATTCCTTGGCAGTTCCTACTTGGTGCATTCTCATGTTATTTGAAAAGTGCTATGAACTCAGCTAAAGGAGTGGTGGACTACACTGAATTTAATCAATTATAAAATAAACAACAATTAATAGATGTGTTTACTGAACTAAAACTTGACCACAGTGACACAGAACATGGTGAATTCCCAGCTAATTCTATAGCAGTCTGGTAAATCTCCAAACATGGCGAAAGAGCTCTTTTTTAGTTTCTGGTGTTTTTATAAAACTACAAGCTGTGTGTAAACAGCCTGGCAGGGATTGATTATCAAATAGGGTCACAGATATGAATGGTGAACATGAAGATGACAACCATCCCCATCATTGGGACATGTAGTGAAATGATCACTTACTAATGCTTCTAAGACAAGGCAATCCAGTTACATTTCACATGTTCAGTACAGTTATTTATTTTAAACTGTGACTAATCCTAGCATTCTGGGGTCATATTCTCACTGCATACTGTCATGCTGAGAACATTTTTTGTTTCCTCATAGGATGTATACTGCAGGACAGTCATTCTATGTCTTGTCGATGTGCTGTGGTGGTTTAGCTACAAGCATTTAAGCCTGTGCCTCAGGCATTGTGTTGATGAGCGATGGTTAGGGCCTGGGGTGAAACTGGATGTTGCCAGAAAGGATTGTCTTTTTGCAGTCATTGTTTGCTTAAAGTAAAATTTGAGTTTCGTAAAACAAATATGCTGAAAACTTTAATTTCTTACAGTTCATTAATCAAAATATTACAGAACAACTAAATTTTCACTCTGACTGTAAATATTCACTGTCGAAATTTTTTGTTTTCCTCCTGCCATAATTAGTCCCGGTGAATTTGAACAGCTTTCTGTATGGTTTCTCTGGACCATCTTGTAATCTTCAGGTACTTTTGAACAGCTTTGGGAATCCCATAATATTTTCACAGCTTGCCTGAGCTCACATTTAAATAATAGAAAATTTAATTTAATGATTGAAACTTCTGAATAACTGAAGCTATGGATTACCAATGGATAGATCTGCATAAGTCCAGTTTTGCTGTAAAATGGCTGCAAGTTCAAAAAAAGGACAGAAGACATTGAAAGGCCATGGCTTTTTTATTGCCTTCACTCATGCTAATCTGTTAAAATGGTTAAAAAATAATTTTAGAATTCAAATAAAAACGGAGATCTGTTGGCCACTTCTGTTGTCATACCAAATTTCACAGGGACCTCATCTGTTTAGATTATATCAACACATTGTTTTTGCTGTCCTTTGCAAAAGGAATTACTTGCTTTCCTTTGCCAAATCCCACCATCAGCTGAGTTTTTTCATCAGCTGAGAAAAACCTCCCCCTATTTCCTATTAAACTATATTTTTAAAAAAATGTAATGGTTTGGCTGTAACAGTCTAACGTATTGATTTGGTGTAATGGTTTGGCTGTAATAGTTTAACATATTGATTTGGTGTAATGCTTTGTTTGTAATAGCTTAACATATTGATTTTGTGTAATGATTTGGTTGTAATGGTTTAAATGTAAAGGTTTGGTTGTAATGGTTTGGTTGCAATGGCTTAACACACTCATTAGCTTTACCTGCTAGTGGTACCTCACCTGGCCAACCTTTGGAACTTTTTCATGCAGTGCTTCTAATATTGTGGCTATGTTTTTTTCGCTTGTGTTGTATTGTACCCCACTTGTAAGTCACTTTGGATAAAAATGTCTGCCAAATGAATAAATGTAAATGTAATGTAATGTAATATAGCATTTGGGTTTCACATTATTCTGAGCTGTGTTTAAGTCAGCAATGAACTGTACATAAGTGAAACAGGAAGCTGCATTCACAGGATGACTGAAGACCCTCACTTCATATATATGTGCATATACATATGTGCCTGTGTGCATATATTTATTCATATTTTAAATTTTAAGTGGACAAAGCAAGTGATTCAAACCCACAATTGTATAAAACACCCAATGCATTAATGGTATAGTACTTTAAATTACATAACCACAATATAGCATTATTTGGATGTAGTTTTGTTCTGGGTCAAGAAGTTAAATGCTGAGGCAATGTTGTGGTTACTTATGCTTGTTTTACAAACTTTTAAACAATTTTCAGGATGTAATGAAGCCTCGTTTTGGAAGTTGTTATCTTTCTGCCTGGTAATTGCATTTCTTGCTGATGTTCTCAGTTAGTTGCACTCTGACATTGTCAGAACAGTAAGGAGGGTAAGTTTATGGTGATATAATTGTGCTAATATAATGTTGTCATAATATTGTGTCCACATGTGGAATATTACATTTGTAGAGATTAAAAATATGAAGCTTTCTCAGGCATTATCACATTACAATTACGTCACAGCGTGTGTGGTCCTCCACTTCTATCTTATATGTAGCAAAATCTTCACACGTCTTTACATTTGTCTAGATTCCTCACTCAGAATCCTGTAGCGTGGCTTCAACTGACATGCATCCACTGCATATCACCCCCTGCAAGGCAAGTCATCTCAGGTATGTGCTACCATCTGACAAAAACCCTAAAGGTCTGAATGAAAATGCTTACTTCTCGTTTTGTGTACACTTTCCATGGTGATAGGATGATCTCCACCCCTGCGTTAAGTGTTAAGTGTTTGGGAGTGATTTATTGGTAGCCCTCCCCTAGAGAAGGAAATCCTTGGTGGCTCAACCCACTTCTGTCTGCATTTTGGGAAAGGGAGTACCAATAACAGTAAGGCAAGTGCTTTTTTGTGACATATCGACTGTACATTCCAAACAAGTACACAAATAAGTGAAGTGACAGAGCAGTTGAAATGGAAGCAGGTCACTTACTACCCCAATCAATTACTCAAGTACCATGTCTTTTTTGAAATGGGGTGGTGGGCAGAGGATAGTTTTCTCACTGAAATTCATGGAAGACTGATCCAGGCTTGTTGAAATGGCTGCTTGGATTTGTAAGTGTCTTTTTGTGTTTAAACCTGTAACCCGAGAGAGCTGCTTGTTGTGCCCAACAAGAGCCCAGATGAACCAAAATGGATTAAAAAATAAAAGTCAGACAGTTAACCAATCCTACAGTCAATGTCTCCTCGGCAGTAAGGATGGCTCTGAGATCTTTCCAAACTGAGTTTTTGAAAGAACCTTAAATGTGACTGAGTTCTTTCCTAAAGTAAGAAACAATAACTAACACAGGCAGCTGGGTAGGGAAATGGGGGGAAATTTGCATGTTTGCTGTTGAATGAAACAAACATATAATTGTTCTATATGTAAAAAGGGAATATCATCAGGGTAAACATGACTGGAGTAGTCTTCATCATCCTAAATTAGGGAATTTAAAGTTCAGAATCTCCTAGATGAATTGTCATTATTCAGTGATCCACCTTACTTTTCAATGCAAAGCATGTAGTTGTTATGTAAGCTGAAACATTCAAGTGCAAATTGTATAGTAAAGCAGTATTGATGTTTCCACCACATGACTATTGACTGTCTAGGGCAGTCGTGGTTGCAGCAGCCTCAATCATTCACTCATAGTCATGTTATGTTGAACATAATGGAAATTCATGAGGAGATGGGAGTTTATGACAGTTACACATGAATTGACATTAGCTAATTTTAGCTGTACCACAAAGTAGAAGTTAGTTAAATGTGATAATGTACATATTAAATCCATTAGTCATTTATGGAAATGGTCTAAGGTAAGGCAGAGGTGGGGACGTGTATTCCTTGTGTGGGAGTAAACTTCTCACTGAAGAGAGAACATTAGGGACATATATCATGCCATCATCCAATCAGCAATTTAACTCTTGAGCAATGTTAGAATTTAGTAACACCTTTTATGTTTGCGGACAAATTTGTGCTGTTTAAGTTAACTTATAGTTAACAATAGTCACGCTCACATACTTTAACTGCCCAAAAGGTATGTCACAGCATTTCTGAGTTTAACCCTTTTGTGACTTATTCTATGCTAAGTAGCGCGTGTGTTATGTTACATTGTTGGTTATGTTTTAATTAGCATTATGAAGCTTCTCATAGTTTTCACTGCCGCATTTGCTGTACCCTGTAATGTTAAATCACTGTTTCTTTAAAGCTAACATTAGCTAGAATTTTTCCAATCTAGTGTTCTAATCACACCAGTTTGACCATACGCACGAAAGGACTAATCACACCGGTGTGACCGCACGCGCGAAAGGGTTAACAGCACAGAAAACCTCCTAAATTAAATTTTTCAGCATAAAACTCACTGAATTTTCCTGAAGTGACCCTACCATTAGAAAAAGTGAAACATTGCCCTTTTTATACTTTCATAAAAGCTGTACACCATCAGGGTACAAAGATTGTCTTTTGGATCTTTTTTGACCTGGCAGTTATAAAATCATTTAGAGATGAACTGAAATATTAATAAATGGTTTATAGCAACTATAAAGCATAGTAAAGAACATCCGGCCATTTTCTCTTGATATCTTTGTCTCTTCCTTCTCCTCTCTCTTTCTCTCTTACATATAAAAATGTACATATGCACAGATATAGAAACAAACATCAGCACGTATACATGCATAGCTTCAAATGGAGTTCCAGTATTTTACCTTCTCTCATTCTCTCTCACTCACAAATAAAAACACAGACACATACAGTGAAACACAAACATTATCATGCATTTGCACCATTGTCCCTAGCCCCTACCCCACCCCCGACTCAGTTTCACACACCATTTCAAGCAAAATAAAATCAACAACATTTCTTGCAGGAGAGCATTGTTTTCTTGCAGGGAATGGAGTCAGAGGCAGGGTCATAATGTAATAAACGTGCTGCCCATGTCAGCTGAGAGAAATGCACAGCCATGTGCTTGGTGCTCATGCTTCCTAAAATAAGAGTTCAAGAAAGTTATTACTATGTTTCCCAAAAACATATATACATATATTTCCTTTCAGTAAAATTAATTGAAACAGTCATGGTTGTCATCTGCCAATTCCTTAGGCTATTCATGCGCTCTGTCTTGTTGAGAAAAAGAAAGAAAAATATTTATACCTATGCAGAACCTTTATAATAATAATAATAATAATAAGAAGAAGAAGAAGAAGAAAGCCCTCCAAAGAACAGCGCATGTATGACAAGATGCAAGAAAGTAATAATAATAATAACAATAATAATATTAATAATAATAATAACAACAACAATATTATTATTATTATTAATAATAATAATAATAATAATAACTAAACATCAATTACAGCAAAAACAAAATCAATTACTGTGTGTGATTTGTAGTAAAAATGAGTGGTGTACAATGAATAAATACAGTGTCTGTATACTGTGAAGTAGGAAAACACAGTTATTCACCAAGTTGTTGATTAGTGACAGGTTGTTTCTTCATGCAAAATAGGATTGGGGGTTACAATTCAGTTAAGATAATTTAGGATTATTTCCCCAATTTAGATGCTAGATGAAGGTTCTGGTTGAAAAAATAGAGTTTTAATCATATTAGGTTGGGTCAGTTTTACCCATGACATGACTGGAGGGTTAATTTAATCTATCAAATGTCGCAGTACAAGAAAGCCCAGCAAGACATACAGCTGAGGGGATATTTGATGTTAATCCTGGATTCTCAGGATGTGTTTTACGCTTTATTTTGCTTAATTTTATCAATGGCTGCCTGATATGGAATGAGTGAATTGGGAGAGCACAGTGCTGTTTCATTCATGCTCACTGTTTCATGTTAACGACAGGAAGCATATGAAATTGTATATGTGTCAATTTTCTAGTCACTGCAGACAAATAATGTCTATATGCAGAGGAAACGTTTCAAAACTCACATACAGCTAGTTGGTGGCCTACACTACCCTCTCATTACTGCAGAATTAAAATGTGTGAACATAGTTTTATTGTCAATCATCCTAATGAGCTCGTCTTGCCCCTGCTGTTTGGAGAGTGCAGTCATAGAAAGGACAGCTTGGTGTTTGAGGGCTGGATTGCATGGTGTGAGGTGTCAGAGGAGACCGCAGGAGACAGAAATTCCTAAAAATATTGGACAAGCAGGAGGAATAGCCAACAACAAATGCTGCAAACATGGGAGCAATGCTGAATTGCCTCCTTGTTTTCAAAATCAGACTTACCACATATGGATAGAAGGAGGCATTGGGAAGATACAGTCTTCACCAGAAGCCTAATTTGCATTTTGAAACCATTTGTCATCAATGTTGTAAGTATGGGCTAGCAGACCACCTGGTTCACCTTAACAGTTCAATTTGAATAAGCATTGTTTCTCTGATTGAGAACAGGCAGTTATGATTGGTAACAAAACTGTTCCACACCTGATTTCAATGTAATTAGACATAGCATGAAACCCAGTTTCTTCAGAGAATGTGGTGCTATCTGGTCATAAAGAGCACAATAGGTTAGTGAGTTTGAGATTGAGCTTTGATGTGAGTGTGGGTGAGGGGTGGATGTGGGTCTGCATGTGGCATTTTAGTTTGGTTGGTTTTGACGATTGTTTCTTTTTTGGTTTTTAGGCTGAATGTGGGTGTAAGGTACTTTGTACCTTTGTACTTGTAAAGAAAATTTTTGATACTTTAGGTCTTGGAAGAAGTTAAATCCATTTTTGAGCAAGATCTGAGGGCCCTAGCACCTGCATTTCTAATGATTAATAAACGTCTGTGAATGACCACTTCCTTCTGACGCCTTACGATATCAGACATAAAAGCCCCTTAGTAAGGTTTTTTTTTTATTATTTATTTATTTTTTTTATCTTGCAGCATGAAATATTCAATATTTTAGAGAGATGAAATGATTTTGTTATTTTCCTTGAAATGGGAATGAGTATCAGAGAACATCTGTTTTAGTGATCTTTTTAAGAGCTGTAAGAACTTTTTGAAAATGTAGCTGTTTGAAATATTTGTGTTTTTTATGTTTAATGTATTTTTATTCAGGTTGACAATTTTGTGAAGCTGGATAAATTATATCAAATATTACATTTATAAATATTAAGAGTAGAAATTACTGAAATTCTTAGCAGAAGCTCATATATTCACTGAACAGTTTTGGTAACTTTATTTTAGGGGTCATTAATAATACATTAAAAACTGCAAAAAAGCCAGGAACTAATAATCAAGTTGGTAGTTATTAGAGCCATATAAAACATGATGTATGTTACATACTATATATACCATACTATAACTAGTTAGGAGTTAATATGGCAAATAATTTGCAACATGTTAATGATATTTTTATGTTCTATTTAGTACTATGCATACACTATGCCATAGTGTACTCATACTTTACTATGGGCCCTGTAAATAAAGTGTAGCATTAATTTTAAATGCATAAATCATCACCATTAATTATTTATTGCTAAATAAATGAATTTATTGTAAAGTAGAACCATAAAGATTTCCCATGAAAATACATAGTGTATGTTTACTGTTTATAATGTGAAGTAAACTGAACTTTCAAATATATCGTATGTATGAGCATGCAGGTTTCACTACTTCAAGCAGACAAAAACCCTAATGGCAACAGTGCCTTTTGGATTAAGCTGTAAGTAAAGCAGGCATCTTATGTATTTAAATGCCTGTCATTGCCTTGCTGATACCAGACTTCCCTTTTCCTCTTGGCTTGACTCCATAAGTTTTGTGTCCACGTACATGACTTTATTTGTGCGCCTATGAGTGCTGTTTTTCAGGTTTCATACTCCTTCCACACCGTGCTGAAAGGAGCCATCTCCTGAGAACCTGTGTCCCTCACCATTTACATTTATTCATTTGGCAGACACGTTTATCCAAAGCAACTTACAAGTGAGGCAGAGTACAACACAGGCAAAGAGCAATATAAGGAGTCAACAATATTAGAAGCGCCGCATGACAATAGTTGGACACAAGGTATAAACTACGTTGTAGACATACGAGTGCATTTAATCATAAAATTAATTTGTTTTAAAGGAAAACAAAGTCACCAACCAACTTGACTATGTGGTATCTATTGTAGGAAAATCTCCTTCCTCCTCCTTTCACTCCTCCTCCTTGGATATATTCCATCCTCCTTATCAGGTTGAAAAGTAATTTCTACCCCCCTAGTCAAATGATTAGCTGATGCAGATTACATGTGCTGGTTACAAAAAATGTGCAACAAACAGCTGGCTAGCTACCATGATTCCATCCTCTCATATGCCATGGTATGCTTTCCTGAGGAATCACTCCGATTGTGCCAGGTGGGAGTATGACAAGAATGCAAAAAAGTAGCAAGACTGGATGCCAGTCTCCTATAAGATGTGAAAGTCAAGTGGACAGCACAGCATATTTTTCCACAATAATAGTCCCAACACAATCTTTTCATGAACAGGACTCTCTTCCTCTAACAATTTTCAATTTTGTCCCTGTGGCATATATGTTGCTTCCAATGCCTCTCTCTCTCTCTCTCTCTCTCTCTCTCTCCCCCTCTCCCTCTCCCTCTCTCTCTCTCTCTCTCTCTCTCTCAAATTCAAATGAGCTTTATTGGCATGACAAAAACTCCATTTGTATTGCCAAAACATTTCTACATACATTAAAACAAACAAACAACAAATACAGAAGTGTGTGTGTGGTGTGAATGTGTGTGTGTGTATGTATTTATTTCTTGAAGTGTTTTACCGATGGAGTGACTCTCTTTCTCTGTGGCAGGCATCCACATACCTAGCTGCGACTCTGGCACAATCTTGTTCCTCTCCTAGTAATATTCTTAGAACCATACTGTCCTCAAACTTTTCAAAGTCTGGGTAGATTATTTTGAATTCAGGAAAGAATTTCTTCCGGATATCTTTCAATTTGCAGCATTCACTCAAGAAGTGGAGCTCTGTTTCTATCATGCCCTGGTTGCAATGGGTACATAGTCTCTCTTCTGTGGGCAGCCAGGTTTGCCTGTGTCTGCCTCTTTCAATAGCCAGGTTATGGTTGCTTAGTCTGTACCTGGTCAAGGTTTTCCTTTGTTTTGTATTAGACACTGTGGACAGGTAGTCTGCTACAGTGTATTCTCTGTTTAGGGCCAAATAGCATTGAAGTTTACTTTGACTTTTTGTTGTTTCAATCCAATATGTCAGATAGTTTTCTTTTTGTGTTTTTATAATTTGGTTAGGCCGGATTGTTTGTGCAAGGGTGGCATAGTCCTGAGGCTGATTGTTAGTTGTATTAGTCTGGTTAGTTGTATTAGTCTCTCTCTCTCTCTCTCTCTCTCTCTTTCCACAGACCTCACCCCACCTGCTGTGGAGGGCTAACACAAGGCCAGAGCAGAAGAGGACCAAGCACTCATCCCTTTTATCGATCCCTTCCGCTGTTTGAGGCGGGACCCTGCTGTGCCTCAACTCTGCACTCACCATGTGCCCACTCCACTTTGGTGGCAGGGTCACTGTGTCCCCTCAGGAAGCTTTCCTCAGATGTGCGGCTGACCCTCATTGGATGACACCCCACCCTTTTCACAGGAAACAGACAGGTTAATGGCCATGATTCTGGCCCCCTCTTTTCACCAGAATGAACCTCATTTAACTGCAAGTAATTTCATAAGTCAGTTGTAATTCAGACTTGTTTCAGTCATCACCAAAATGTGCTTCATTATAATGCCTCTCACACACCATCAAATCCACCTTATACTATGAGGTTTACAGTCATTGTGAATTGGACCAAGAAGCTGAAATTTCGGAACTCTGAAAGCCTGTGAAGATATGAGACTCCAGTTGCTCTAGCAAACTACCAAGTCTACCTACTAACTGTTTAGTTGAAAGTTATTGTTTATGTTTATAAACATGCAGCTACCAGGCAGCTGTGATTGGTTAGTGGCTCCAAACCATTTCAGTTAAATGAATGACAGTATAAAAGCAGGTGTGTATAATGGTGAAGCAGCATTTGCTTCTTTGAGAGAGCTGTAAAGAGGTTGAGGCATTCTTTTGATGTCAGTTTAAATGTGTACGCCAGTCATCAAAAGACTGTTTTTTCCTGTACTTTTAAAAATATGATTGGTTTGAAACTCCAGGTCTCAGAAGCTTTTTAAGCCTTTTTAATGAGAGGAACATTGTATTCCTCCTCCAGTGCGATTGGGGGGGTAATTGTCAGGGCTCTGCCCCCTTAAGCCGCGGTGTTTTTGTTTTTCCCCGTACCTGTGCTTTTGTTTCCCTTGTGTTCCAGCCCCGCCCCGCTCCCTGCCTGGTCTATGCCCACCTGATCTCCTCATTACCTGCACCTGCCTGCCTGCTCACCTGCATCCCATTGCCTCGTTACCCCAGCCCTATAGCTTCCCTGCGTGTCTCTGTCTTGTTGCTAGTTCGTTTCAGTGATTTTTCCTGTCTCGTCCCCGCATTAGTTCCTGTGATTTGTTTGCTGTCGCCGTTCCTGCCTGATTCCTGACTTTGTTTTCTGCCTGCCGATTCGGATCTGTTTGACGCCATTCGCCTGCCTGGTTCCTGAGTCTGCCCCGTGTTTTCGAACCCTGCCTGTCCCTGTACCACAAACTGCCTACCGATTCCGATTAAACGCTTGGATCCGTATACCCTGTGGTCCGCGTTTGTGTCCCGATCTCCGATCCTGACAGTAATGCCACAGATGACGTTAATGATTAGTATGCATATGCTGGACAGCAAATAACATGAAATTTAAAGGCTATAGTCAAGGGAATGGTGTGACGTTAATCTGTCAAGATGGTAGCAACAATTTATAGACTAGGCAGAGTGAGATTGCAGATGGAGAACTTCAGTTCAAATTCAGGTAAATTTCAATATTTAGAGATGCTACATGCTAAAACATCTCCTTCAGCTATCTCTCAAGTTTGTTATGCTGTTAGCACATTACCTAACCAATTATACATCTGGCTAGGTAGTAGGGTATCCTCGCACTGTTCCACTGGCCAGGTATATGTGCTTAGCTGTCAATTAATGTCTGCCAATGATTTGGACAGGGACGCTCAAGGTATCAGCAGACATGACTGCTGTAATTTCCAAAATGTCTAAATTGTCATATTGCATCATAAATTTTCCCTGCTTCTCATTAGTGAGAGGACACAGTGGTGTACAAAGAATTTCCTGATATTAAGTGGGGTAAGAAATACATTACATCATTGCCATTTAGTAGACACTTTCATCCAGAGCAAATTAACAAGCTTACGATTCTACATGATATCTATTCATGGGATATTTACTGAAGCAATTCTGGGGTAAGTACCTTGCTCAAGGGCACAAGAGCAACGGGGAATCAAACCAGTAAACTTGTAGTTACAAACCATGCTCCTTATCACTATGCCACACTGCTGCCCAAAAATGATTTAGCACATGCTTTTATTCAGAGAAACTTTTATAAATACATAAAAGTTATACTTTTATAAAAAAAAGTAGGTTACAATTTTGATCGATTTATAAAGCTGGACATTTACTGAGGCAATTGTGGGTTATGTACTTTACAGAAGGGTACAGCAGCAGTACCCCAGTAGTGAATTGAATCAGCAACCTTTCCATTATGAGCCCTGCTCCTTACCTCTACTTCCTATAACTTTGGATTGAATTTTAAGTGAAGTTAAATTTGCATTAAAAATCAAATTTCTTCAAATGCAGCCTCCTTTCAGTCCTACATTCCTGTTTCCAGTCATAGCAGACAGTGATTCCATAATTGATTTATGGATATCCATAGTGATTGTTCCATCAACCCATGTATACTGTGTTACAGAACTCAGGAACTGGAAATATGACATACTTGAGACCAATGAGCAGGGCCAGTCCAAGCCTTTATGGGGCCCTAAGCAGAATTTGATTTGGGGGCCCCCCACTGCCTTGGCACCGCCAATACTACTGATTATTATTAACATAATATTGCATTTTTGTATGATTACCATTGACATAATACAATTATGGCTGTCAAGCGATTAAAAAATAATCTAATTAATGACATGCTTTGTGATTAATTCATCTAAATTAATCACATATATCAATATTTGCCATTAGAAGCATTTAAAAATATTTCACTTCAAATGGATTTTGGTAGATGACTGTATCAATGATAACAGACAGTATAAACTTTAAAGGTCAACATATCTTTTATTTCCCATACATTCAGAACATTTTTTCACTGTTCATATGCAATAATGGCCATAACAATCAAAATATGACCTAATGAATTGAGGAAATAAAAAAATTTCAGCAAGAACAATGATGGAAATAAGTCCATAAGTTTCTCATTTTATCCTTGACATTGTAATGATTGTCAATGTCTCATATTTTAGATGCCAAAAAACTAAATTAAAATTAGGCAACATAGACCAACAGTAATGTTGTCAGGAACGGGGACCGGGACACAAACGCGGACCACCGGGTAAACGGAACCAAGCGTTTAATAATAATCGTCGGGCAGTTTGTCGTACAGGGGCAGGCAGGGTTCAAAAACACGGGGAAGCAGTCCGGGGGCAGATCCAGGATCGGAAGTCGGGGCAGGCAGAGTCGGTAACCAGGCGGGCAAGAAGTGTCAGATGGGACCAAGACAGCAGGCGAAGGACGAAGTCGGAAGACAGGCAGGATTCGAAGAACAGCAATCAGATCTCAGGTAAACTAGAGCGGGGACGAGACAGGAGAAACTCACTGAAACGAACAAGCAATCAGACAGGGACACGCAGGGAAGATATAGGGCAGGGGTAACGAGGCGATGGGGTGCAGGTGAGCAGACAGGCAGCGGGGCGGGGCTGAAACACAGGGGAAACAAACGAAAACACCGCGACTAAGGGGGCGGAGCCCTGACAGTCCCCCCCCCCCCTATGGACGCCACCAGGCGTCACAGCGGGTCCGCCAGGGTGTCGGCGGTGGAAGTCCCGGATCAGGGCCGGGTCCAGGATGTCCCTTGCAGGCACCCAGCTACTCTCCTCGGGACCGTAACCCTCCCAGTCCACCAGATATTGCAGACCGTGCCCCCGACGCCGAACCCTAAGCAGGCGGCGCACGGTGTGAGCCACCGCTCCGTCGATCAGGCGGGGCGGCGGAGGAGCCCGGGGAGCAGGGCAGAGAGGACTGCGGACGACGGGCTTAATCTTGGAGACGTGGAAGGTAGGGTGGACACGGCGAAGAGAGAGCGGGAGTTTCAGCCGGACCGCCGTGGGGCTGATCACTTTGGCGATGGGAAAAGGGCCGATGAAGCGGGGAGCCAGCTTGCGGGAGTCCACCTTGAGGGGAAGGTCCCGGGTGGAGAGCCACACCCGCTGACCCTGGCGATAGCGGGGTGCCTTGGAACGGTGGCGGTCAGCAAACCGCTTAGCCCGAGCCGAGGAGCGGAGCAGTGCGGTGCGCGCGCGTCTCCAGGTGCGACGGCAGCGCTGCACAAACGCCGTTGCCGAGGGGACCCCCACCTCCTCCTCCTGGGCCGGGAATAGGGGAGGTTGATAGGCCACACAGCACTGGAAGGGCGACAGCAGAGGGAAGGGAGTTGACGGCGTATTCGACCCAGGGGAGGTGCTGGCTCCACGCCGACGGCTCCCGAGATGTCAGGCACCGTAGCACCGTCTCCAGCTGCTGATTTGCCCGTTCGGTCTGGCCGTTGGACTGGGGGTGAAAACCAGAGGACAGACTGACGGTGGCCCCCAGTAACTTGCAAAACGCCCTCCAAAAGTTAGACGTGAACTGGGGCCCTCGGTCGGACACCACATCGGAGGGTAGACCGTGCAGTCGGAATACCTGGCTAATGAGCAGCCGAGCGGTCTCCCTGGCGGAGGGCAATTTGGGTAAGGGGATGAAGTGCACGGCTTTTGAAAACCGATCCACGATGGTGAGGATGGCGGTGTTACCGTCAGATGGTGGCAGGCCAGTAACGAAGTCCAGGGCGATATGGGACCAGGGTCGTCTGGGGACAGGCAGGGGTTGCAGCAGACCGGCGGGGGGTCGGGTGGAGGTCTTGCTCTGGGCGCAGACCGAGCAGGTGGCGGTGAAGCTCCAGATATCCTCCGTCATAGTGGGCCACCAAAACCGCTGGCTAATGAACGCCGCTGTGCGCCGGGCTCCAGGGTGGCCAGCGAGCCTGGATGAATGCCCCCACTGCAGGACCTGAGAACGGACAGACTGGGGAACAAAGAGGCGGTTAGGGGGACAAGAGCTGGGACCCGGTTCGTTCTGGAGGGCGGTGCGGACGATGGCCTCGACGTCCCACAGCGCCGCTGCGACAACGCATCGGGCTGGCAGGACTGTGCTGGGTTCCTGGGAGTCCTCGGCCGGGGCGTGCTGGCGTGAGAGGGCGTCGGGTTTACCGTTCTTAGAGCCTGGGCGGTATGACAGGGTGAAGTCAAAGCGGGAGAAAAAAAGAGACCAGCGGGCTTGTCGGGGATTGAGGCGTTTAGCTGATCGGACGTACTCGAGATTTTTGTGATCAGTCCACACCAAGAACGGAGCACTCGCCCCCTCCAGCCAGTGCCTCCACTCCTCGAGCGCCAGTTTGATGGCCAGTAGTTCCCGGTCGCCGATGTCGTAGTTACGCTCAGTGGGCGTAAGGCGGTGAGAGAAATAGGCGCAGGGGTGGAGCTTGTTGTCGGCGGACGAGCGCTGAGACAGGACCGCCCCCACTCCCACATCCGAAGCATCCACCTCCACCACGTACTGACGAGCGGGATCGGGCTGGGTAAGGACAGGCGCCGAGGTGAACCGAGCCTTCAGGTCGCGGAAAGCCTCCTCGGCAGCCGGAGCCCAGGTGAACGCTTTGTTGACCGATGTCAGGGCGGTGAGGGGAGCCGCTACCGTGCCGTAGTTGCGTATGAAGCGACGGTAGAAATTCGCGAAACCAAGAATCGCTGCAGTTCCCTGCGGGAGGTGGGGCGCGGCCACTCCTCGACTGCGCGGACCTTCTGCCGGTCCATGCGGATACTACCTGCCGTGATCACGAAGCCCAGGAAGGAAGTAGTGCGCTGATGGAAGGCACACTTCTCCGCTTTCACGTACAGGTGGTTTTCGAGCAGGCGCTGCAGGACGCGGCGGACATGCTGTACATGCTCAGGCAGGGAGCGAGAGAAGATCAGGATGTCGTCGAGGTACACGAACACGAACTGGTTGAGCATGTCTCGGAGGACGTCGTTCACCAGGGACTGGAATACGGCCGGGGAATTCGTCAGACCGAATGGCATGACCAGATATTCATAGTGCCCCGAGGGGGTGTTGAACGCCGTCTTCCACTCGTCCCCCTCGCGGATCCTGACCAGGTGGTAGGCATTACGGAGATCGAGTCTCGTGAAGACGGTAGCGCCCTGTAGCGACTCGAAGGCGGACGACAGAAGAGGCAGGGGGTAGCGGTTCTTGATGGTGATGCCCTTGAGGCCCCGGTAATCAATGCAGGGACGGAGGGAGCCGTCCTTCTTCCCTACGAAGAAGAATCCGGCCCCCGCAGGAGAGGAGGAGGGGCGAATGAGACCGGCCGCGAGAGACTCCCGGATGTATTTATTCATGGCCTCGGTCTCCGGTGGCGATAAAGAAAACAGTCGCCCCTGAGGGGGGGACGAGCTGGGCAGCAGGTCGATGGCGCAATCATACGGGCGGTGAGGAGGCAACGAGGTGGCGCGGGACTTGCTGAACACCAGTTTCAGGTCCATGTATTCGGGCGGCAGTGCCGACAGGTCCGGGAAGTCCTCGGGAGCGGAAGCGATCGGTGACACAGGGGTAACGGCATCCCGAAGGCAGTGGGAGTGGCAAAAGGGGCTCCAGCCCAGGATTCGGTTGCCCTCCCAGTCGATGTGGGGGTTGTGCCGAGCTAACCAGGGGTGACCCAAGACCACGGCGGCCTGCGGGGAACGGATGACGTTGAGGACGATCTCGCGGTGGTTGCCCGAGACGAGGAAGTTCACCGGGGGAGTGGCGTGGGTCACGCGAACCAGGGGTGCCCCGGTGATCGCGTGGGCTTCCAACGGCGAGTGCAGGGGGACGCGGGGCAGGCGCAGCCGGACTGCCAGGTCAGCGTCGATAAAGCTGCCATCTGCCCCGGAGTCAATCAGGACGGAGACGGCGTGGCTCTGACCTCCGACGAGCAGGGTGGCAGAAAACAGGGGACGGGTCTGGGGAAAGTGACGCAGTGGGGTTACACTCACCTGTAATCCCCCCGCTGCGGGTGACCGCTGGCCCTTGGCCGGGCAGTTCGCCACAAAGTGGCCAGACTGCCCGCAGTATAGGCAGGACTGGGTGCTGAGTCTCCGTTGGCGTTCCGCGGGAGACGGGCGGGTGCGGTCGACCTGCATCGGCTCGGAGGTTCCCGGGGATGGTGGTGCAGGGCTCCTGGCCGCCATCGGGAGGGGTTGCTCACGGACGGGACCGGGCAGGCTGCTGGACGCTCTCTCCCTGCGTCTTTGCGAAAGGCGCTGGTCCACGCGGATAGCCAGGTCCACCAAGGCCTCGAAGCTGGCAGGCAGCTCCCGAGTGGCCAGCTCGTCCTTGATGGGCTCCGCGAGACCGTGGAGGAAGGTGTCGAATTGGGCCTCCGCGTTCCATCCGCTGGTGGCGGCCAGGGTGCGGAAGTCAATCGCGTAATCTGACACTGACCGACGCCCCTGGCGAGTCTGCAGCATCTCTCTCGCTGCCTCGCGGCCCTGCCTGGAACGATCAAACACCCTTCTCATCTCATCGGCGAATTCGGCATACGAGTGGCAGAAGGGAGCGCCGGCGTCCCAGACAGCGGTACCCCACTCCCTCGCGCGGCCTGTCAGCAAGGTGATGACGTAGGCGATCCTCGCCCGGTCTGTGGGGAACGTGGAGGGTTGCAGCTCGAATATCAGGGAACACTGTGAAAGAAACGAGCGGCAGGTTCCCGGGTCCCCCGCGTATGACTTGGGGGGCGGCAGCCGAGGCTCCCGGCTGGGAGGGGCTGGCGGAACCAGTGGGTAGGCAGCCGCTGGCGGAACCGGTGGGTAGGCAGCCGCTGGCGGAAAGGGTCGGCTCTCCTGGTTGAGCTGCAATTGTTGCAGCCGCGCCGAGACCTCGGCGAGGCTGGTGGCGAAACCCTCCAGGGACCGGCCGATGGAATCCAGCTGGTTCTGGTGTCCCCCCAGCAGAGCACCCTGGAGCTCCAGGGCCGTCCTCAGCTGCGGTAGGTCCGCTGGGTCCATGATGGCTTGTTCGTTCTGTCAGGAACGGGGATCGGGACACAAACGCGGACCACCGGGTAAACGGAACCAAGCGTTTAATAATAATCGTCGGGCAGTTCGTCGTACAGGGGCAGGCAGGGTTCAAAAACACGGGGAAGCAGTCCGGGGGCAGATCCAGGATCGGAAGTCGGGGCAGGCAGAGTCGGTAACCAGGCGGGCAAGAAGTGTCAGACGGGACCAAGACAGCAGGCGAAGGACGAAGTCGGAAGACAGGCAGGATTCGAAGAACAGCAATCAGATCTCAGGTAAACTAGAGCGGGGACGAGACAGGAGAAACTCACTGAAACGAACAAGCAATCAGACAGGGACACGCAGGGAAGATATAGGGCAGGGGTAACGAGGCGATGGGGTGCAGGTGAGCAGACAGGCAGCGGGGCGGGGCTGAAACACAGGGGAAACAAACGAAAACACCGCGACTAAGGGGGCGGAGCCCTGACAAATGTATGGTGGATATATATAGTAAGTATATAATAGGAATGGTAAGATCCACCAATTCGCATCGGTGCACTGGCATAAAAGTTCACGATGTGATTGCCCCGATTAAAAAAGTGTGCACCGGATAGAATTTGGGCTGAACTCGGGATGCATTGTTTCTAACATCTTTGCATCGGTAAAATCTGATTTATTTATGTATCATTATTAGTGGAGGTCCTATGCCTTTATTACATAAGAATGTGACCAATAATTTTATATTTAGATTGATTCCTCCTCTCGAAACTGTTTCTCGAGCGCGCTCTCTCATCTCCACTGCTGTCAGTGGCCAATTTTTGTTAAGTCTCTGAGCCAAGTCTCATGCAAGTTGGAGGTGTGTTCGGGCAAGTCACACATTATCATGGAGGAGGAAGAGCTGCACATTCCACCGAAGTGCTACAAATCAAATGTTTGGCGACACTTCGAATTTTTCAAGAGTGACGGACAATTTGACAAGACAATTTGCGAAATATGCTGTGCCACTATGAAGCACACAGGCAGCACGAAATAAATATGTGAAGTAAAAATGGCACTTTTTTAGTTAATTTATGATTTGCTGTCTGCTTAAGAAGAACCAAAGCAATAAAATTAAACTATCTGTACTATATTGAATTGCATAGCATCATATTCTTTTGCATGGCATCATATTGTGTTTAATTGCACTGCATCGCAATGGGGTGAATCATTTCGTATAGCATTAGTAGTTGCTTCATATATATCTTTAATGTATCGGATTGTTGGCAATGCATCGAGATGTGTATCAGTGATTGAGATGCACATGCCTAGTAAGCTATATAATGTGCATATGTTTCCGTGTACAATATAAAAGAACCTAGCTAGTCTGCAGTTGGGTATGATAAAGAATAGCTAGCTAGCAAGCCTACTATATATCTAGCCTGTCCATGTATGCTAAAAAGTAGCTCGCTAGCCTGTAGTGGGCTATGATTAAAACTGGCTTGCTTGTCTACCGTATAGCTAGCCTTTATGTGTATGATAATAAGCAGCTGGCAAGCCTGCTGTCGGGTATGAAAGAGAGTAGCTAGCTAGCCTTTTCGTGTATGATAAAAAGCAGGAAGCTAGCTAGCTAACCTGCAGTCAAGAAACTTTATGTGTTGCTTGACAACATGCGTAAATGTAATACTGAAGGAACTATTTTTGTTGCCGGAGCTGAATAATCAAGAAAAAAACAATTTGCTGTCTCAAATTATTGTTACTTGATAAACAGCCTTGTCTGTAGAACTGTTGCATAAAAGCAATATGACACTCGAGGTCAGCCTCGTATCTACGACCGAGTCACAGCTGTGCTGATATTCAGTATAACAGCACTCCCTCTCGTGTGATATTGCTTAAATGCACAGTGACATTTGGGGTCAAGGGGCATCATAGAGTGCAATTAATCTGCCTTTGTTTTTTGATGCATTATTTGTTCTGTAATTAATTAATCAAAATTAACGTGTTATTTTGACAAACCTAAACATAATATATCACAAAAACATTTCAAGCTCTTTTGTGGGACATTTCAAGCACTATTGGGGGCCCCCTGATGGCCACGGGGGCCCTAAGCGGGGGCTTAGTTTGTTTCTGCGTCAGGCCGGCCAGGTTTAAGGTGCGTTGTTCTGGGGGTGTCACCAAGCTACTTTCTGTGTGTCTTGTCTGTCCAAAAACACTCGTTGGAACATCAGGACCCATTCGGATACATGGAGAGTGGATCAACCACCATCTCTGTGGGTGAGCCTGTATCAAACATGAATTGTGAATGGAATATGAATTGTGTGTGTGTGTTCATCAGTTTGTTGTAGTGTTCCCCTTAAGGAAGGAAAATTATATGTCTTGCCTCATCCATATTCAACATGTGCTACATATGTCACACACAAAATTCACTTCCCTAAATATCAATGCGTATGTTTGCTCATCTTGACATCAGGTTTACAAAAGCATTTGCTTCAACAATGGTTCCTTAAGTAGACGTCTAAATGATAGGTGTGTTTCAGAGGGGATGTTCATCTAATTTTAAATGCCAATATGTTGGAAAAGGCTGCAGACTTAAAGGTTTTTTAATGTCATTTATGAATCTGGTAATAATTTTTTTCTTTGAACTAACATTTAAAGTTTGGAAATGGTAAAAGCTTTTCCAAAGCTTTTCTTGAGGGTATAATGTAATCTTTGCATGATCATGGAATGCATATGCATGATTTGTTGATGGACACAAAGCAAATACATGGTGTTAGGTTTAAACTCCTCATTTTTTTTTTTAAACATATCACTTCTATGTCAAAATGAAACCTAACCTAACAATCCTTTTTCAAAATGGCTGTCAGGGCTCGGGCAAGGACTCAGTTGCAGACCACCGTGCGTAGATGTCCGGGCAGAAGTAATCCGACAAGCAGATCGTAAACAGTATACAGGCAAGGTCGAAAACCAGAGAGGCAGTCCGTGGGAAAATCCAGGAGAAGGTAAACCGGAACAGGCAGGGTCGAACAACAGGCAGGCAGAGAGATTGGGCGAACAGTACAGAGCGGCAGGCAAAAATCAGGTCGAAAAACGGGCAGGTCGAAAACGGAATAAGGCAACGAACAGGAAAAATTGTGGGGACGAAGACAGTCAGAAATGAACTGCTACGAACTAGCAACAGGACAGGGAAACGCAGGGCAGATATAGGGCAGGGCTGACAAGGGGATGGGAAGCAGGTGTGCAGGCAGGCAGGTGAAGGCGATGAGCAATCAGATGTGCGGAGAACCAGGCGGGGAGCAGGGCAGGGCTAAAACACAAGGAAAACAAAGGCACATGGATCGGAACAAAAACAAAAACACTACGGCTAGGGGGCGGGAGCACTGACAGTGGCAAAATGGCAATGTCATCCCTGGCTAGACAACGGGGAAAATATCGCCTTGCATGCCGTATCCAACCCTGGACTGACCCCACCTCAATGTCTGTGCATGCCTCTTCCATTGCTTGCAGAAGAGGCAGGTGGGCATGTGGATGGTAGTCATAGACTTTCCAACGCCAAGCCGAAAAGAATTTGGGGAGTAAGGGGACAAGTATACAACTGTGAAGTTATTGTGGTTGGTGAACCAGTCCCAGACCAGAGCAGCCCAGTGGAAAGTAACATCCCATGACAACAAACTCTGGTCCATCCTCTACAACTGCATTACATGTATCCAGAAAGGTGATTATGTGTGCAGTATTGTAGGCACGTAGGGTGGCATGGTGATGGAGAACTCCTTGCAGACTAAGGTCTTTGACTCTAATAGTGAAGGTCTTTGACTCTAACGCTGTTCCTCTCAAATGCAACCCTGTACAGCTGCTTCATCGTAAGTTGGTGTTGACGCAAGATGCGGCAGAGTGTACTGACACGGAGTGTATTGATATTATGGAATGTTGTGTGATCTGCGATGATTTGCTATCGTAGTTGACGTAGGCAGATGGTGTTGTTTGCCAACACTATATTGACAACGGCCAGTTCCTGTTCATGGACGTTGCCTTCCACCCTGAGGAGTTCGTCTGGCAGTTCTGCAGAAAATGCAAGAACATGATGTCATTGGTTAGGTTCTTTTTTACATACTGTACTGTCATACTGTACACAGTAACATCAAAAGTGTATTACATGTACTTCACAGCACTATATGTATTTTTTTGTTCACTGAGGAGCATAGACCCAATATTGCAGGACTACATTGTATTGTACTGTGATGCAGAATGATGTGCAACAATTACACATAGGTATAGTCTAGTGTAAAAAGTTGAAGACATACCTGTTCTCCAGTCTAAATGTCCGTATTATGGATGTTACCGTGTAGCAATTCAGGTCGGGCTGGACTCTCTGCCCAGCCTTCCTCATTGTCAGGCCATGATTTATAACATGGTCCACCAAAGTGGACATAATGTCGTCGGAAATATGTCTCCGTCTATTGCCTGGTCCCCTTCTTTGTTGTCCTCGTCCTCCTCCTACTCCTCTCTCTTCCTCTTCCTCTTCTTCTTCTTCCTCCTCTTCCCTCTCACTCTCACTCTCACTCTCACTGCCTCCATGTTTGCAAGGTTCTCACAAAAGAGCTTACCTGAGGTCTATTTGTAGTGCTAAGGCTCAGACTGATTGGTGTTCAATTAGTGTGTTCAATTAGTGTATAAGTGTTTTCATGTGTGTGTGGGTGTTGCCAATTTCAGGTGTGTTTTGCATTTTGAATAGAAGTGTTTTCCGAATGATTGCAAGAGATTTCATACTTGAACAAAGTGTTTTGCAAGAAGTGTGTTGCAGAATTGCAAACAAAGTGCAAAGCAGAAAATGTGTCTGTACTTTTCGTGCCTTTTTTTAAGGCATGGTTACAAAAGTTAAGGTTTTGATGCTTTTGTCTAAGCATTCACTTTCAGCAAAAACTAATATTTTTTTAAGAATTGTGAGGGTTTTTTAGAAAGATTTTTATACAACTTCCCCTTTTCTACTCTTAGTGTCCTTATTTTATTCATGTATTTTATTAGGATGTGCAGCAGTGCAGCATAGTGATGAGGAGCAAAGCTCATAACTGAAAGGTTGGTGGTTCAATTTCCCACTGGAGCACTGCTGCTGTACCCCTGTGAAAGGTACATAACCCAGAATTGCCTCACTAGATGTCCTGTGTAAAAGCTGTATAAATAGTTAGAATGTAAAAACCGTGACCTGTGTAAGTCACTCTATAAGAGCTTTTGCTAAATGACAATGTATTTATTTTTTTTATTTTTCAAAGTGTATGAAATTATTGGGCAAAATTAAACTATTTTCCATGTACAAAGGTTATTTAAAAATAGGTCATTTTAAACAATTTTGACACTGCCCTCATAGTCCACTTTTTTCTTTTCTTGCAAGCTATGTGCACCTGCAGATCTGCTTTTGCTCCAGGGGCCAGCAGAATCGACCATGCTCAAAAGGGATGGGGAAGGTGTCTCTCGGGACTTTGTCTCCTGATAACTGTGATCTATTTTAGCCTCCCCTATGCTGGTGCTGGAGTATGCTGAGACCCGAGGTACTCCAAGTTTCCCTGAGAAAAATAAAAAAATGAAGAAAAGATAAGTTTCAACAATACCCCTCTGTGAGTCATGGGCAAAATGAAATTACTAGTTTTCTCTCTCTCTCTGTTCCACTACATATTTTCCCTATGAATAGTCAGTGCAGTTATAATGAGGCCACCATATGTATTGGCTTATAAAGAAGAGCATGGATACCAAATAAACTTCAGTAGATATGAATTTCCATATGATAAAAGTGTAAACTTTGCTTTTGGTGGGGCTATAGCAGTACTTATATTTGGCTTGGACTCTGGTTAAAGAATCACATCTGGCTGTGGGTGGAGGTTACTGACCCCTGATGTGAGCATCATAGTAGCACCACAATTGGACATTATAAACATGAAAAAGATGAGATGGAAAGATTCTTTGAACAGCTAACCCAAAGAGTAAATGGTAAGTGGGATTTTTATACTTGTTATGTTTGTTATGTTATATGTTTGTTAACTGCATAAGTGTTGCCTGGAAATTCTTCCCCAATCTTCATTTGAAACTTCAATATATAGATTATGTCTATATTTTACAGATTTTTTGAAAAAGAAGTGGGAGTGACCTCTCTGGTTCCCCGAACTGTACTGCCGCACCCGTTTCCAGCGCTTCTCCCTCTTTCAGGGGCCCCAGGTCAGCAAAGATACAGTCCCTTACAGGACCTCTTTCCTGGTTCTCATGACTACCACCTGCTTGTCTTTGGTTTCTTCTGTCTTGGTCCCTTTTGTTCTCTTTTCTTGCTCATCGTGGGTCACTCCTTTACTGCAGAGGTTGTGAATCTTACTTCCGACACCACTTGTTGGCCAACACTTCTCCCATACACGAGCCCAAAAAGAACAAAAGGTTAAAAGAACCAATAATATATTGTTAAAACCAAACAAAACAATGGAAACCAACCTACATTAACTAACAGCAGAGGCAAAGTCAGCCTTCCCTCCTGCTCTGCAGCCACATCTGTATTTAATCACCTTCAATTACTCAGGTGTGACTCGTTGGCCAATAGGCTGGTTCCCCAAAAAAATTATTGTCATTTGTGTGCATGTGTTAACAGTTAGCATTTAGATTCAAGGGAGATTCAAGGGTTCTCCTTCACACCCACCTGTAGAAAGTCAGGAATTTCCATTACCCCTTATTGTCCTTCTGCATGAAGATTTTTTTGAGTAATCAAACTCGTTTCTTTTTATGGATCTGATGTGGGGCTGTAAATATGTATTGAATTTGAATGGTCTGCCACTATATTACTTTCTTTATTACTACACAGATTTTTTTTTCTGTGTTAGATCTTTTAATTCCCTATCCATGGTCCCAAATCCTCAATATAACTTGTCATATTCTTTTAATAAAATGGTCCCTTCAAAACATGAGTGAAACTGAAAAGGGAACCACATTAATTGACAGGTTTTATCCATGTTGGCATATTTAAATCTTTAAATTAAACTTGGTACATTTCATTAAGTCAATGCCAGTGGTACCATTATGGTTCTCTCAAGACTAGACAGTCGAGAGAAATTATGTATATAAGAATTTAATTACCAGACTGGTTAAATGTAGCTTTATCAAGATCAGTTATTGAAGACTGCAATTAAATGGAAACTTGGGTTGAAATCACCTACTTTTGGTGGGTAAATTTTGCTACAGCTTTCCAAAAGAACCATAGCCCAAGATTTGTACATGGGTAAAAGCCTTTTTAATGGCCCAGACGACTGGATCCCATCACACTCCTCTTGGCTACATCTGAGGGAAAAAAGTGAACAACTCCCATTAATTGCTTCACTGCAGCTTGTGCCAAGAGGCTGGTGCTAAAAGCTAGCAGTGTCACTGCTGTGCTCTACTGAAGCTCTGCAAGCTCTCTATGTGACTGTGATAATTGTCAGCTGTCTCCCAAAACCTCTCTGGTGCCATGCCAGTGAGCTCACTGTTCACTGAAGGTGACAGTAAGATTTCCTTTTTGTCCCTCTGATTTACACAGGGACATAACCTGCAACTCAGGCAGATTAAAAGGATTGCTGATGAATGGAAACATTCCCATCTTCTAATCTCAGTGCAGGATGAAAGTGTATTGTTTAGGGTTCTTTTGGACATTCAGAAAACACTATGTGACTAATGGGGGGGCTGGCCCCTCTGGACCAAATGTTTCCTTACGAGTGTATGGTGCTAATTGCAGGCATTCACAATGGGAGAAGATTTTACAGGAACTGCACATCACTTAAGAGTCATGCCTTGTCTCCAGAACTAGCTTACTTTTTTTAAAGTGTTTCCAGATGCCATTTAGGGTTTGTGTGCCATTAAGTGAGGATGGAATAGCAAGCCAATGTGCCTACAGAGGTGAGAAGCATCCGTACTGCTTTCTCTGGATCTTGTTTTGACGTTAAGGCCTTATTTGTATCTCACGCTAGTCCTTATTTTCACCTTACTCCCACTGCTCTTGTGGTGTCTGACCTTTTGGACTGTGGCATAATAATACAAATGACAAGCATTAGGGAGCTCCAACAAGCTAGTGGACAGCATTGTGGGCTGAAAGCCTAAAGGTTTTTGGATGCTTGCTTTTTTTCAGAAGGAGGTGTGCTGCCAAAGATTGTACACACCAGTGCAAAAATGCCCGTCTGAGAACACTACAGATTAGCTTTTTTTTCTCATGATGTTATGGAGGGAGATGTGGGACATCTTTTCAGAAGGAGGATAATTCATGTTTTGAAAAATCATCCACCCTCCATCCATCATCGTCCTCCATGTATCTATCTGTATATAATTTGTCTTTTATTTCCAAAAAAACATAAATATTTGTGGAAATTCTCACCTGGGAATGTCCTGTGCAACAGGACTGTAGGAACGCCATATCCATAGGTACGATTTTGGAAGAGCATTTAGCAATTATGTTGTGCTTGTTGTATGAGCATAAATGTCAGCTTTCACACCGTTAATATATCATTAGAGAAGATGTTTCTAAAACTACAGTGAATTTCACTGAAAGGGTTTTGGATAACTGAAAGATATCTCACTGGACATCTTCACATACATTTATAAGGGCGCTTTCGGGATGTCCACAGTTAGTATGTCAGGTTTCCTCCATCCTGACTGCGTGAACTCTTGATAATACTATAATACTGTTTCACAAGACATGACTCCACTGTGCATACTTGCCCAGCTGAATTTTCCTGGGCCTTAGGGCCTGCTGGGTGAAAATTAGGTCAAAACCGCTGGTGCCTCGCTGCCTTAACAAATGTACTTGGAACATATCCTGGTCAAATGCAGTTTAACATCTCAGTCTTGCTGTCATTGTTATTTACTATGAGCTAAACAGGTTGACCTCAAAATACATAGAGCCTGAGGTGAATCAGGCTGAACTTGTGACAAAAATATGTAATATCTCCCTTATCTGCCAGGTGCAAGGGTTCTGCTAATTATGCATGTTGTGCATTTTAAATGGTTTTAGTTTTTGAATTAATTTTTATTCTGGGGTAAGGGGAGGACAGAAGTGCAAAATGGTTTACACACAAGAATTCTGTGATTGCCTGATGTTGTAAACAGTGGAGCCTCAAATGGGAATTGTTGTTTATAGCTGCTGGGTGCAAATTGCATTGCAGTCAAATGGGATCATGGTAACACTCCACTCCAAAACCATTGGTCTCACCCCAAAGCATCCTGCTAACTGGTAATGAATCCAGAGCATGGGTCAAACACAGACGTGCAGACAGATGTCCATGCTGCTGCACTGTAAGTGTCGCTCTTGCTCGGCCCTTCTTTTTTCATCAAATGCTGTCTGCGCAGCCAGAGGGTGTGGGGTGGGGGGCTGGGAACAGGACACATAGATATGTGCGACCACTTTCCAAGGAATGCCTGTTTGAACAACAGAACTGGGAGGGGCGGCCAGGGGTGCTTCTAACATTTTAATGTAAATATGACATTAAACGTCAAGGAGATGAGGCTGCTGACAGTGGGATAGATGGTAATTAGCTCTTCCACTCCCCTTACAATCAGGCACACATGGCCTCTCCTTTGCTAAATGTCAATTATCATGGCAGTGACCATCCAGCTGGTAACCTTCAGTTATCACTGTGAAGAATGGCGCCTTTCAGAATAAGCCCCCATTATTCTCCAATCGCAGTTGGCTTTGAAAATCAAATGCTATATTTTTTCCACTCCACCCAACCCTAATAGAGCACATGCTACATTGGAAAATAAATCAAGTTACCTCTAGCTGGGCCATATACATTATAAAGGATTAACAAATTTAAGCAGGTAATTTTTGTTGTTTTTTTTTTTTTGTGTTGATCATATACTTTACCCAGGTGTTTTCATGAGTGTAAATGTTACAGTTGTGTAAAAAATGGTAGTGATAGTACTGTGTGTGTGTGTGTGTGTGCGTTTTGGGGTAAGGGTGTAGCATGACTTTAATTCAAGGACAAAATGCATTGCCGTTAAATTCAATCTGTACCAAAGCTGTAATGGATGATTCCTGTGGAGCCTGTATGACAGAATACCAATGGCTTTGTTGGACAATTTCTCTCACGTGCCTCAGGCTTCGAATGTTGCAGCCTTAACATGCTGAAAGTTTCCGGATATGTCAGGGTACTTGCCGTATCATAGCTCTGCTTGTATGACCATATGGAGCAGCTGTAAAGGAATGCATGGTCATCAAATTCACGGGTAGATTTGATACAGCAGCTTACAGCTTGTAGGACCAAAGTGGGATCAAACTGCTATTGAAAAGAGCTCTTATTATTCTCCCCAGAGCCCTGCCACTGAAGGCCATGGTGTGACTTTAAGAGGCTCTCAAAAACTGAATGGAGGAGACTTGGAGCAGATCCAGATTACTCATTTCTCTCTCTCTCTCTCTCTCTCTCTCTTGCTTGCTCTCTTACTGGCTGAGGATCAGCACAGTCCCATAGGTGGGGTGAAATTTCTCCACTGGGAGCACAAGCAAATGTAAATGATTGGCAACTGCTGCATCAGCATGGCCCCTCCAGAACCCACTCTTGGTAAACCCAGGCCAGGCCAAGCAGGTGGTGGTGTGGCAGAATGTGACCAGTGGCAATGTCCCATTATTTGAGCATTTCGCCTCCTCCATCCAGGGCCTCACAGAGCTGCAGAAGGCAGGCTGCAGGCTGACACTTTTGATTCCAGTCTTAGCAGGATGGTCCAGCAGAGATGCTTAACTGCGGTGCACATCACAATGGGCCATGAGGAAGGCCTGTGATTGTGCTAGGGTTGCATACCATATAGCAGGCCATCTGTGTTGACATGACATTTTTGACTTTGTGACAACCACTCTCCCCCCACAGAGTGGCTTGTTTTGAGTTGTCTGATATTTGTAGGTATCAGCGAATTGGATGGCTTGGTATGCTGGACACCTAATTAAAAAAGTCTGTGTAATGGTTGAGCAGAAGGGACCCAGATGCAGAAATCATACAAAACACAGAGGGGTTTTAAAATACAAAGAATCTTTAATAGAAAACAAGCCAACTTGGGCACGAGAGAGTACACAATGCATGGTAGCTCAAGACTGAGTAGGGAACCAGACTACAGGCAGGGTTTAAGTAGACCATACACAGAGACTAATTACAAACGTGAAAACAATGTAACAAGATTAGGCACACACAGTACAGGCACAAACAGGAAGATAGTCTCTCTGGTGGAAGCTCGGGAAGCAGCAGATGACTGGGCCAGAGAGGACGCCTGTTGGTTGTTGCAGGAAGCACTCTCTGCAGCCCTGTCTGTTGGATAAATAGGCACATTTTAAGATATTATATCTGTTCATCATTATCACACACCTGCCAGTACTGTCCAACTGCCAAGCCAACGTCGCCATTGCTAATGTCAAGGTAAATATACAGATCTGTACAGTTACTCCTTCTTAGAATGGTTCCTGATGTTCCTCAAGAGTGGTCAGGGTGGCGTCGGTGTAAGTCTTTAATGAGGCCTGGGAATGTCCCTAGCCGGGACCCAGGAGCACTCCTCCGGGCCATAAACATCCCAGTCCACCAGATATTGGAGGCCCCCATGGACTTGAGACTCCAAGAGGCAGAGGACTGTGTTGGCTGGTTAGCCCCTGATGATGTGAGTAGGTGAAGATGTTCTGGCAGTTGGTGACAACAGACAGGAAACCACAGGCTTCAGGCGGTAGACATGGAAAGTGGGATGAATTCGCAGAGACGGTGGGAGCTGGAGCTGGTAGGTGACTGAACTGACCCACTGCAGGACTTAGTAAGGGCCAATGAAGTGAAATGCCAGCTTGCAAGACTCAACTTGCAGTGGGCCCTTCTCCAGGCAGTCAGAGTGTCAACAAAGGGGGTTGATAACCAAACTGCCACTTAAAAGAAGACATACCCATGGAGGAAGAACGTAGGGTGTTGTGGGCATATTCAGCCCAGGCCAGATGTTTGCACCAGGAGGTGGGATTAGTTGATACCAGGCATCTAAGGGTGGCTTCCAGTTCCTGGTTGACCCTCTCTGTCTGGCCATTGGACTGAGGGTGGAACCTGGAGGAGAGACTGACTGATGGACCCAGGAGCCTGCACAAAGCCCTCCAAAACCGGGAAGTGAACTGGGGACCATGATCAGGGACAATATCCTGGGGAATGCAATAAACAGAGAAAATGTTAAGCAGTACCGCTTCAGCAGTCTCTCAGGCTGAGGGGAGCTTACATAGGGCTAAAAATCGGCAGGCTTTAGAAAACCGATCAATTACCACCAAGATGGTCATGTTGCCTTGAGGCTGGGGTAGGCCCATAATAAAGTCCATGGAAGTGCTGGACCAGAGTCAAGAGGGAATGGGTAGGGGATGGAGAAGGCCCTGAGATCTGGGTCTGGAGTACTTACGTTGGGCACAGATGGAAGAGGCAGCCACAAAGGAATGAAGATCTGTTTCCAAGGAGGGCAACCAGAAACACCTCTGGATGTATTCTAATGTCCCAATGGCTCCAGGGTATCTGGTAAGGGATGACGAGTGACCCCATTGCAACACCTGTGAATGCGTAATCTTTGGGATGAAAAGATGTCCTGGATCTACCTCGCTCCAGGGTCAAAGACAATGGAGAGGGCATCAGGTTTCTGGTTCTGGTTATTGGAACCTGACAGTATGAAAGAATAAAGTTAGTTAAGAAAAGAGCCCATATTGCCTGTCGCGAGTTAAGCCGCTTCACCTCCTGGATATACAACAGGTTTTCATGGGACATCCAGAAAAGGAAGGGATGTTTGGCACCTTCCAGCCACTGGTTTCTTCCGGAGCCAACTTAATGGCCAGCAGCTCCCTATTACCAATGTCATAGTTGCACTCGGCTGCTGACAGATGACAGGAGAAGAAGTCTCAAGGGTGTATTCTGTTGTCCTTACTGGATCTCTGGGACAGCACCGCGCCTACCCCTACATCAGAAGCATCCACTTCAATGGTAAAGTGATCCTCTGGATCAGGAATCATCAGATTTAAGAACAGTGTGCATCTAGTTGGCGTTGCGGCATCTTCGCGCAGGACACGGTTAAGTGTATCGCTTTCATAATTGTTGATAATTGTCAGCTGTAGTTGTAATTGACTTTGTGTTTGCAGCAACCAGTTCGTTCTATTGTGGTGTTAATCATCGATTAGTATCACCTGCGCTCAGCTGTAACCAGCTGTTTGTACTTTGTTTGTTTGATCAAGCTAATTAGCATCACAGGTATTTAGCTAACACAGAGGCTGCCGGTACTTATAGTGTGCTCATAGTCTACATCATCAGTGTGCATCTAGTTGGCGTTGCGGCATCTTCGCGCAGGACACGGTTAAGTGTATCGCTTTTATAATTGTTGATAATTGTCAGCTGTAGTTGTAATTGACTTCGTGTTTGCAGCGACCAGTTCGTTCTATTGTGGTGTTAATCATCGAATAGTATCACCTGTGCTCAGCTGTAACCAGCTGTTTGTACTTTGTTCGTTTGATCAAGCTAATTAGCATCACAGGTATTTAGCTAACACAGAGGCTGCCATACGGTTGTCATTTCCTCACCAATTTTGCCAGCAGTTCTTCCAGTGTTCTTTCTGATCTCCTCTCCTCTCCTCTCCATCACCAGACCCCTCAGTCATCATGTGCCGCCTTCCTATCCTCATCCACTCTTCCTCTCGTTCCAGGAGATACAACTTCCGCAAACGCAACCTGACTAACCTGGTTTATCCCCCTCTGTCCTCCTCCGAGGTGCTCTCAGTGGTGGGTGGACTATGAAACTGCCGGTCATCGGTTCAGAAGGCTGAATTCATCACAGCCTACGCTGAGACCATGTCGCTCCAATTCCTGGCACTCACCGAGACCTGGATTTCCCCGGACAACACCACCACCCCCGCTGCCCTATCGTCCTCATACTCCTTCACTCACACTCCACGGGCCTCAGGCAGAGGAGGTGGCACAGGGTTGCTTATCTCCCCATCCTGGAGATACTCCCCTCTGCCCCTCCATACTCTCTCTATTAACTCATTTGAATTCCATGCCATATCTGTGTCTCACCCTCTAAACCTCACGATTGTTGTTTATCGCCCCCCAGGTCCCCTCGGTTTCATTGATGAGCTCGACACTCTTCTGAGCTCCCTCCCTGATGACACCCCACTGACTCTACTGGGAGACTTCAATATTCCATCTGCAACCTCTGCGATGACCAGCATAATCTCCCTCCTCCAGTCCTTCGCCCTCAACTTCTCACCATCACCTGCGACTCACAAGGCCGGCAACCAGCTCGACCTCGTGTTCACCAGGAGCTGCGCCACAACCCACCTCACGGTGACTCCCCTCCACGTATCAGACCACTACTTCATATCATTCTCCCTCACTATCCCCTCCACCCTCAACCCCCCTACTGATCCCCCCACCTTTTCTTTCATAAGAAACTTCCACACCCTCACACTCTGCATTCTCCTTTACTGTTCTCTTCCCTCCCTCCTTCTCCATCATGCCTGCTGAATCTGCTACATCAGTCCTCAACACATGTCTGTCTCAATCTTTAGATGCTCTCTGCCCTACTGTTTCCAGGCCATCGCGACCATCACCCTCATGCCCAAGGCTGACTGACTCCCTCCGCTCCGACAGGACTGCGCTGCGAGCTGCTGAGAGGAAGTGGAGGAAATCCAGATCCTCCGTGGACCTGGCTGCCTATCACTCTCTGCTAACAGCATTTACAACCGCAACATCAGCTAAGTCCTCTTTCTTCCAATCCAAAATTAATGCCAATATAACTAACCCACAAACTTTTCTCCACCCTCCTCACCCCCCCTCCTCCTCCTCCCTCCCCCTCCCTCCTCTCTGCCAATGATTTCAGGGTTTACTTCGAGGAAAAGGGGACCAGCATCCGGGACTCCTTCTCTCCCTCAACAACACTCTTGACCACCACGGGCAACTGCATCAACCAGCTGTCTTCCTTCATGCCACTCAAAGACTTGGAAGTGCTCCAACTCATCACAGACCACCATGCCACAACCTGCCCTCTGGACCCCATCCCCTCTACCCTGCTCCAATCCATATCTGGTGAGATTGCCCCATTTCTTTCCTCAGTTATCAACTCCTCACTAACCTCTGGCACTGTCCCCACAGACTTCAAGAAAGCTCTGGTCACACCACTCCTCAAGAAACCATCCACCGACCCATCCGATGTTACAAACTACCGACCGGTATCTCTTCTCTCATTTCTATCTAAAACCTTGGAACGTGCAGTACTTAACCAACTCTCCCCTTTTCTTCTCAGGAACAACCTCTTGGACCCCCATCAGTCAGGTTTCAGAGCTGGACACTCAACAGAAACTGCACTCCTGGCCGTGACAGAGGCTCTCTACACTGCTAGAGCCTCCGGCTTGTCATCTGTCTTCATCCTCCTCAACCTCGCTGCTGCTTTCGACAGTCAACCACCAGACACTATTATCAAAGCTGTCTGAGATGGGCATCTCTGGAACTGCCCTCTCCTGGTTCACGTCCTACCTGACTGGTAGATCCTCCCAGATCTACTGGAAAGGCTCCACCTCTGCACCCACCCCCCTCACTACAGGAGTTCCACAGGGTTCAGTACTGGGACCCCTACTCTTCTCAATTTATATTAACTCTCTTGGCTCAGTTATCAAATCACATGGCTTCTCCTATCACTGCTATGCTGACGACATCCAACTCTTTTTCTCTTTCCCTCCCTCTACCCCCCCAGGTCAACGAAAGAATCTCTGCATGCCTGGCTGACATCTCCAAATGGATGACATCCCACCATCTAAAGCTGAACCTCAGAAAAATTGGATGGAACTGCTCTTCATCCCAGCCGGCCCTTCCCCCCTGCATGACCTCTCCATCACTGTCGATGGCACCACAATACCATAATCAGTCAGCAAAGAGCTTGGGCATCATCCTCGACAGCAACCTGGACTTCAAGGAGTACATTGCTCGCACGTCATGGGCCTGCTGATTCCTCCTCCACAACATCAGGAGGATTCGTCCGTTATTGACAACATACGCGACGCAGCTCCTTATCCAGGCCACAGTTCTCCCTCGACTGGACTACTGCAACGCTCTCCTCGCAGGCCTCCCAGCCTGTACCACCCAGCGCCTCCAGCTCATCCAGAACGCAGCTGCCCGACTGATCTTCAACCTCCCCAAATTCTCCCATGTTACTCCCCTGCTGAAATCCCTCCACTGGCTTCCTGTCACTGCCAGGATCAGATTCAAGACCCTGACCCTCGCCTTCTCTGCAATCAACAGGACAGCCCCTACCTACCTCCAAGAACTCAACCAGCCCTACACGCCAGCCCGACCCCTGCGCTCAACAGCAACTGGATGCCTCGCTCCTTGCATGGTCAAGGCAGGAGGTGCTCGTTCTGCCGGACATCGGCGTTTCACCTACATCGCTCCCCAGTGGTGGAACGAACTCCCGGTCTCGCTATGGACAGCTTCTTCACCCCAGTCCTTCAGACGGGGCCTGAAGACGCACCTCTTCAGACTCTACCTGGACTGACCCAGCACACAATTGCTGCCCCCCCCCGCCCATCAGTGCTGTCGTAAATTGCTGTGCTTTTTAAATTGTGCTTTTAAATTGTCTCTTGTTGCCGCCTTTACCCTGACGCTCATTGCGCCGTTTGAAGTTGTCGAAGTCCGCCGTTTGAAACTGTATTGTATTAGTTGCCCTATAGGCTATAATTGTACAAATCTAATAGTACTGTGTCCTCAAACAGACCTTGCTCTCAGCTGAGAACTGTCTCATTGTAGAACTGTACACATCCTGTCCCCGTACTGTCGCTATACTTGCTGTATGCACTTTTGTAAGTCGCTTTGGATAAAAGCGTCTGCTAAATAAATGTAAATGTAAACAGTGAATGCTTTCTCTGCCTCAGATGTCCAGATGAATTTTATGGACGATCCTTTGGTCAATGCAGTTAAAGGAGCAGCGATGACACTGAAGTTCCGAATGGACTTGCAGTAGAAATTCACAAACCCCAGGAAGCGCTGCACTTGTTTCACCCTAAAAGGAGCTGGCCAGTCCCCCATCGCCAGAACCTTACTGGGGTCCATCTTGATGGTGCCCTTTTAAATGATAAAGCCCAGGAAGGGAACTGTGGGCACATGAAAGACACATTTCTTCAATTTAATGAACAGATTATTGTCAAGGAGTTGTTGCAGAATCTGCCTTACATGTTGGACATGATCCGCGAAAGACTTGAAGTAAATGAGGGTGTCACCCGAGTAGACAAACACAAAGCAGTTTAACATATGATGGAGAACGTCATTGATCAGAGCCTGAAAGACAGCAGGAGCATTGACCAGTCGGAAGGGCATGACCAGGTACTTGTAGTGGCCAGTAGTTGTACTACTGCAGTCTTCCACTCATCCCCTTCTCGGATCTGAACAAGATTGTAAGCATTGCAGAGGTCCAGCTGAAAATGTTTGCTGAGGCCCCTGTTGAAGCCCCTGTAATCTATGCATGTGTAGCAGGTGCTACTATGCAAACTACGCCACTTTGGGAATTTCACCCAAAGAATTAACTTTCTACCCCTTTGTGGTAACACGTTGGTTTCATACACAGGCCCCTTCAATTTAATGAAGCAACCAGAGACGTGAATTCCATAAAAAAATATTGTTTATTCCAGGCAAAAGCAAACACAAGTATTAAAACACAAAAAAAAAGATTTTATCAATAAAAAAATAGTTGCTCCTCCTCCACGCCAGTAGGGGAGGTACGGCTGTAATGCCTGCGGGTGAGAGAGCTACCGGGGAGAGTCAGTGACTTACCGGAAAGGGACCAAGCAAGCACACGTGACCATGGCCGACACTCACATACTGCAAAATGGTGAAGTACAAGTAAGTGAAACAACCTCATGCAATGCAATGTCTGCACATGCACACCCACACTTAAGTGAACAAAAGATCCCCTTCCGAAGTGCGCGGTCACCCGACTCCACCAACACAGAGTCTCATAGTGCGCATGCAATCAACCAAAAGGAAAACAATTTTAAAAACAAAACGGAGACCGAGCCCCAACTCTACAGTTGGTTTGTCCAATAAGCTAAAGGTTAGCGTTCACCAGACACCACACAGAATGTAAACAACCCATCGCTTACTAGCTACTGGGAAAGAGGGCTTGCTTGCTAGCTAGCTAGCTAGCTAAGTGGCTAGTATGCTATGTAGCAGGTCTGTGTGTCTGATGACACGATATGCAATAGGCAACAATTGATAAAAGCTAGCTAACTAAAACACACAGGCAAAACAGCAGCCAGCCATCCTAAAAACAAAAATAGGAAAAGCTGTTAAAACGAGTAGTATCTCGATGTAATCTTTTCTTAGCAGGTTCTCCCCACTTTGTGCAATATATAACATGCGGAGTAGAATGCTTCATGTAGCTATCATTGCAAGAAATAAGAGGGTAAAGAGCCAGGGATACCGACACTCAACTACAGATATTTTACGTCTTGATGCCGTTATTTAGTTTGTCACTTTACCTTGGGAATATAATGACAGCAATCTCAATCAAGCAGCGCCCGTCTGTCCACAGGAACCTAGAATGGACAAGGCTCGTCAGATTTGCCAAAAGCAGTAGTGAATGAAGACGCCAGCCTACCTTCTCAGGACATGGATTCAGAGTGCCCAGGGGAAAACCAGAACCGAACAGGTAAGACGTTCTCTTTTCTCTTTGGCTACCACAACCTATTTATAGGGATAGGGAATTGATTGCATTTCCTGACCGCCAACCGAGTAGCTGGTTGCCTGGTAACCACGCATTGAGCATTCAACCAGCTAGCTATGCCACACATGGATGAAGACCCCCATCTTTTTTGCTCTCAAAAAAGAATCCAGCTTCTGCTGGAGAGGTGGATAAAACCTAAGGCAAGGGCCTAACGGATGTAGTCATCCATGGCAGCAGTCTTGGGACCCGACAAGGAGAAGATTCTTCCTCGAGGAGGGCAGGTTCCAGGCAGGTCAAAAGCAGTCATAGGGATGGTGGGGGGGAGCAGAGACATTGCTTTCTTCTTACAGAAAACCACTTGGAAGTCAATCAGTGGCGGCTGGTGAGCTGGAGTCAATGTAGTCTGGAGGAATCTCAATGTACTCCTGAGGAATTGGTGGTGACTCAGGAGAGCAGGGCGGTGACTCGGGTGAGCAGGGTGGCGACTCGGGAGAGCAAGGCGGTGACTGGAGAGAGGTGCAATGGTGAACATATGAAGACCTCCACTAATGTTCAACAGGACCAGTCAACTGGAGGATTATGTTGGACCAAACAGGGGAACCCCGGGATCAAAAGGAGCACAGAAGAACCAATGAGATGGAACTGGATGGTGTCATGGTGGTGTGTTATCCGGAGGTGAACGGGGACAATACACTGACGCACCTGACTGGAGCCTAGTGGATTCCCATCCACTGCAGTTATGGAAAGTGGGTGGTCAAGGTCAGCCAGGGGGACACCTAGGCATCTGGCTACAGCGAGATCCTGGAAGTTACCCGCTGCTCCAGAATCCACAAAGGTGTCCAGGGTTTGCTCCTCCTCTCCCCATGACAGGTACACCATCAGCAGGACCCCAGGAGAAGCATGCTGAGGAGAGAAACTCTGCCTCATCACGAACCTCCTGTCCCCAGACGAGGCTGGACCTTTCCCTGAAGCTCTGGGCAGGATATGCGGAAATGTCTGGGAGCCCCACAGTGCAGGCAACACCACTCTCACATTCTGCAATCCCGTTCTGACTGTGAGAGACGGGTCCTACCCAACTGCATGGGATCCCCTGGGTCAGGAGCCTGCGGACTTGAGAGGGCTTGGTGGTGATCAGGAGGCTTGCGAATGGAGCTGGAGATTAAGACTGTAGGAGTGGCAGAAATCCCCTGTCATTCTGTTCTTCTCTCTCGAAGGCGATTATCCACCTGGATGGCTATGTCAGTGAGTGATTGTAGGTCGCCAACCAACTCCCTGGAAGCCAGCTCACCCTTGATGTCTTCCAATAGCCTATGATGGAAGGTAGTTATTAGTGCTTCGGGGAGTGTGCGGAACTCTATGGTAAAGTCTGCCACACCATGGGAGCCTGGTGGATTTGGAGGAGTCTTTTAGTGGCTTCAAGCCCAGTCACTGGGTGATCAAAAACTCACTTCATCTTGTCCATAAAACTGTGAATGTTTGAACAAACTGGCAGCCTCTGCTCCCAAATCCAAGTGGGCCAGGCAAGTTCCTTGCTGGTCAGCAAGGAAATGATGAACGCTACCTTTGAACGGCCTGTAGGAAACAGAGAAGCTCTCAGTTCGAAGTTGAATGAACAAGGATTAGAAATCCTTGACATTTGCATGGACTTCCATTGTATCATCCTGGGGCTGGTAAACAAGGATTCCTGCTAGGCAGGGACAAAGGAGATAGGTCAGGATGCAGTGATTCAGATGGTGAAGGGGGTGATGAGGTAATTGGTACCTGATGACTCTGGAATGCTGAAGCAAGGGTTTGGAGATTTCCCAGGATCTCATGGAGGAGTTGTTCATGTCTCTCAACAGCAGAACCTTGAGAAGCCAGAGTGGTCTTAAGATGGTTAATCTCCGCTGGATCCATGTGATGGCTAAGTCTTGCTGTAATGGTTGAGCAAGAGGGACCCAGATGCAGAGATCATACAAAACACAGAAGGATTTTAAAATACAAAGAATATTTATTAGAAAACAAGCTAACTTGGGCATGGGAGAGTACACAATGCATGGTAGCTCAAGACTGAGCAGGGAACCAGACTACAAGCAGGGTTTAAGTAGACCAAACACATAGAGACTAATTACAAACATGTGAAAACAATGTAACAAGATTAGGCACACACAGTACAGGCACAAACAGGAAGATAGTCTCTCTGGTGGAAACTCAGGAAGCAGCAGATGACTGGGCCAGAGAGGACGCCTGTTGGTTGTTGCAGGAAGCACTCTCTGCAGCCCTGTCTGTTGGATAAATAGGCACATTTTAAGATATTATATCTGTTCATCATTATCACACGCCTGCCAGTACTGTCCAACTGCCAAGCCAACGTCGTCATTGCTAATGTCAAGGTAAATATACAGATCTGTACAGTTAATTTAACGTACCAGTGTTTCTTCTTATTACTGAGGATCTGCTTCATTTGGAATGTGTTCAATACAAGCATCACAAAGCCCCTTTTATTTTCATACATCTGTAATCAGTCTTTCATCACTGGTGTTATTAAATTATGCATATGATAATGTAGGATGACATTACCCCTCCTCCCTCAGCAAATTCTGTAAGCCAGTGCAAGCGAGACTTTCTACATCAAAAGAACACATAATCAGACACACATATAGAGTCAATGTAGAGTAGAGTCAATGTGTTATACCTTGCATCCCATCCGATTGCTTTTGAGGGGCTGCTCAAGTTGTGTGCATGAGAGTTGTGCATTAATGCAAGCTCATCTCTAGGGAGTGGAGGCAACTGGGGTGTTTTTTTCTTTTACTCTACTCAATATGCAGACATGCCCCACTGCCCACCCCTTGTGTTCAAATCTAATGAATATGATTAATCTAGTGAATAATAAGAGGCAGACAGGTTGTTTTTGCTTGTAATTTTAGAACATGATAGTGCATATTTAAAGATTAGAAAAACATAGATCATCATGTCGTGGTTTGTGATACACTGTAAGAGTCTTGAATCGAGCTATCCACAATGTGATTTGTCCTTTATCCTTATTATTAATCAATTTCAGTGACAAACCAGCCCATTACGTCAAGCCAGATCTTTAAAAAATGACATTGGCTTACAATTGAATCCACATCCAGGTTACTGTAAAGCAAATCCATTTTTTTTCTGACATGAAAGGTGATTTAAAAATGTTTTGGCTCTTGCAGAGGTAGGACATTTGAGGTTAAAAGAGAGAAACACTGTGTCCTGGCTTTTTTTTTTCCTACTTAAACAAAATTGCAAACAGCTTTTTCACGTTCAGCTCTTCCACGGGCGGTTGCACTGGCCTCTCTCATGAGATCCCCCTTCAGTCAGAATTTGCAGTCTGTTATCAAAAGTATCTGAGCAAGGAGAATAGACCGCTTGGTGTGATTCAATCTCCGTGTCACCTTGGTGGTTAACTTATGTCCTCCCCCCGTAATGAGCAGTCATTCGTTGTCCTTCCGAGCAGTCGAGCCGAACGGCTTCAGAGCCAAAGTTGGCTGCAGGCGGACCTGAGTCATATAAACAAAGCCAAACAAACTGCCTGGGCTAATGGCTGCCTGTCAGAGCTCCCAAATGAGGTTTGCTGCAGCTTGACACCTATATCTCACTGCTTATTTCTCTCAGCAGTTTGTTCACTAGCTGAGCGCTTGACAGGACTGGTTGATGGATTGGTTCCCATTTTGTTTTTGCCTCAGAAACACAATGGTTACGGTTTGAAAACAAAGCTGATTCTTAATCTAGAGAGGGACAACTGTTTTTGCAGTTGAGGGGTGTGAGGCCTTTCAAACCCCAAAATGGGTGGTGTCATCAATCTTAATTTGAAAAAATTGTTTTGTTTTTCCATGGGGAACTATGTCTTTTCTTGATTTAGTCAACAATTAGCAGTATGTGGAGTCCAGTCTTCAATTTAGCAAACTATAGTATCCATTTTAAAATTTTAATGGTTTTTTGCAAGTTGAGATGAGATTGGTACATGTCATTTTGGCTCATTTACTATTCACTGTCTTCACAAAATTGGAAAATGTAGTGTTAGGGACACCATAAACTAGTTAAGGGCTCCATTTCACATCTGACATCACCCTGTAGTTCAGCAGCACTCTCATTTGCACTTTCACTGCAATCAATATATACTGAGACAGAGATTGACCAACCACTCTAGAATGCGAGGAATATGGAACACATGTACACATGAACACATGAAGCTCAGATATAATTTTAAGCTTTCTTTATATTTAGCCAGTTGAAATAATTGTACTGTGTCAAATTACTAAAAGCCTGGTTAAAATATGCACCTTTTAATTTTATCAAGAGCTACCACCATTGCAGCCTCATTGATGTTTTCTTTCTTTCTTTTTTTTCTTTTCTTTGGATATTTTCTTCTCCTGGTCCTGAATTTTTTGGCAGAAATTTCTGGACTGTAGTGTATTGCTAACAGTAATTAGAACATAAGAACATAAGAAGATATGATGATGAGAACAGGCCATTCGGCCCAACTAAGCTCGCCATTTCTTAAATAAAGAGTATCCAAAACTGCATCAAGTCTAGACTTGAACACAGCAAGGGTCTCTGCCTCAACTACATGACATGGCAACCTATTCCATGTATTGATAACTCTTTGTGTAAAATAATATTTCCTTATATCAGTGTGGAACTTACTCTTAACTAGTTTCCATTTATGTCCTCTTGTTTTACAGACTGAACTCACCCTAAAGAATCTATTATAGTTAACCTTATTGATTCTTTTTATAAATTTAAATACCTCAATTAAATCACCCCTAAGCCTCCTCTCGCTTAGTCTAAATAGGTTAAGTAACTTGAGTCTTTCCTCATAGCTTTTATATTTCATGCCAGGAACTAATTTAGTTGCCCTTCTTTGAACCTTTTCTAAAGCTTCAGTATCTTTTTTATAGTGCGGTGCACACAGAATTCCAGGTGCGGTCTGACTAAGGCATTGTATAATTTCAATATAACCTCTTTAGATTTATACTCAATACTTTTGGCTATATATCCCAGCATCCTGTTGGCCTTTTTTACTGCTACAGCACACTGCCTAGATCCTGTTAAGCTTGGGTCAACCATTACTCCCAAGTCCTTTTCAAATTGAGCACATTCTAGTTTTTTTTCCACCCATGAAGTAGTCTTGTCTAAGGTTCTTATTTCCTACATGCAAGATTTTACATTTATCTAAATTGAAAGTCATCTGCCAGGTATCTGCCCACTTTTGGATGCTGTTTAGGTCTTCCTGTATTACCTTAGTTGATTCTATACTGTTGGCTAGACCCCCTAGTTTTGTGTCATCTGCAAATTTTACTATTTTACTTCTAACCTCTGCATCAAGATCATTTATGTATATAAGAAATAGCAAAGGCCCCAACACCGATCCCTGCGGGACTCCACTTCGTACAGGACCCTGCTCTGACACAATTCCTCCCACAGTTACAGTCTGCTTTCTATTAGACAGCCAACTTCGAACCTACTCGGTGATGGCTCCTGTAATTCCCGCAGTCATTTTCAACATGAGTCTCTCATGCGGAACTTTGTCACATGCCTTTTGAAAGTCCAAATAGATAATATCATAAGCCTGGTTTGAGCCCAGACATGCTGTAGCTTCCTCAAAGAAGTCCAGGAGGTTTGTTAAGCATGACCTCCCTCTGCGAAAACCGTGTTGGCTATCATTTAGAACACCATTTCGTTCCAGGAATAATTGCAAATTATCCCTAATGATGGATTCCAGTATTTTGCATGCGATACAAGTTAAGCTGACAGGCCTATAATTTCCTGGTTCAGTCCGGTCTCCTTTCTTGTAGATAGGTACTACACTGCCATGTTTCCAGTCATCTGGTATTTCTCCAGTTTTAAGGGATTGCTTAAAAATAACTGTCAGAGGCTTGTAAACCACCTCTGCTAGTTCTCTGAGAACTCTTGGATATATTCCATCAGGCCTGCTGCCTTATTTGTTTTAAGTTTTTGAAGTTTATCTAGTACTTCTGCATCATTTAAATCAATTTCCTCTATAAGTCTCTGAGAACTGACTGCACCTGAAGGCATATGCAAAAACACTTCACTAGTGAAACTCTCCACAAAATAGCTGTTTAGTGTATCAGCAATAGCTTTGTTATCGTAAACCATAACCCCATCCTTATTTTTTATACCTCTTATTTCATCCTTAACTATCCTTTTTTGACCATAATATTGAAAAAAATGTTTAGAGTTGCTCTTTGCATCTAGTGCAATTTGTCCTTCATAACCCCTTTTGGCTTCCCTTATTTTTTTCTTAACTTGAGCTTGCATATTACTGTATTCAATCTTATTACTATCTGAGCTCTCCAACTTGTATTTTCTAAATAATTTCCTTTTTTGTTTCAAACTGTTCCGCAGTGACTTATTCATCCACTGTGGATGCTCCTTTTTCAGTTTTCCTTTTCTCACTTGCGGAATGAATTTACGCTGTACATCCAGAATAATCATTTTAAATATGCATCACATTTCTTTGACCACCTAGAAGAGGTACCCAGTTTATATTCCTTGTATAATCACGCATCTTAATAAAGTCAGCTTGCCTAAAGTTGAATACTCTAGCATTGGAGAATGCAGACTTAACTTGCCAAAAAACTTCAAATGTAATTGAACTATGGTCACTTGTACTGAGTGGTTCCCCTACCTCAATACTGCTGATTCTATCAGGATTATTACACAGAACCAGATCTAGGATTGTGTTCTCTCTCGTGGGTTGAGTAACAGACTGTATCAAAAAACAGTCATTTACAACATCCAAAAAATCTTCCTCACATTTACCTTGACCTGACACAGCTTCCCAATTAATTGAAGGGTAATTGAAGTCCCCCATTACTATTGTCTCACCCTCCTGACATGCAAGTTTAATGTTATCAAAGAGAGTACTACTGACATTGCTATCTGAGGCTGGTGGCCTATAGCATACTCCAACATTCAGGCCTTTTTCATTTTCCCCCAATATCTTAATCCATATGTCTTCACTAACACCAAGGGGCTCCATTCCTGGTATTTCCTGAGTATTAAGATTATCCTTTACATAGAGAGCTACGCCTCCTCCTCTTCTATTGATTCTATCTTTTCTTAGCAGCTTGTATCCCTCTACGTTGTACTCATCCCCATCCCCTGGACCAAGCCACGTCTCTGTAATCCCAACAACATCAAAGTTACTATTACTCATAACGGTTTCCAGATCGAGAATTTTATTTTTTATGCTTCTAGCATTTAAACAGAGAAATTTCAGGGTACCATGTGTGCCTCTCCTGCCCTCTACCCCCGCCCCCAACTGCCCAGAACCACCTCTATTACAGTGCTGCTCTGACTGATTTACAAGCATCGTTTCCTCTCTACTAATAAGATATTTAGCCATGGTGTGTTCTATTCTGGCAGTCTGTCTGTAGAAAAGGGCCACATGTGTATGTTTCTGTCTTTGTCTTAGTCCTTGTTTGTGCACCACCCCCACCTCTCACAGGCACTTGTTTACGACTCAGTTGAAACCTGGCCAAACCGGTCCTGCTGCTCCCCTTATCAGCAGGACCCCCACCGGTAACTCGAGTCACAGGCGCACCCCCAAGGACGGCCCCCAGGTCACCATTTGCCCTCGGACCTGCCCGTATCCTTTGGCCACCAATCAGGGCCTCAATAGGGCCGGGGATACGGGACAAGATAAAGGTGGTAGTGACCTCCCCCACCTCAGTACCGCAACAATATCTGGGAGGTGAAGAACTGGGGAGACCAAGCCTTTGGGGACCAAACATTGTGCTGTTGTTGTGTGCGTCTGTGCCAAAGGACCACACACACCCATGCACCACAAACCCTTGTATCCATCCGTTCAAAATCCCCAATAAACACCTGAACCCGGAACCTGACTCCTGTGTCCTGACCGACACCCCACTGTGATAGCAAACAAGCCTGAACCTAGTACGGGTGAAACTGCCCCCTCAGTTTCACTGTCTATCCCTACCCATCTGACTGTATAAACTCCCTGCCCCCCCAGACCCTAGTTTAAATAACCCTCTGCTACCCTAAGCATACGCTGGTCCAGTGCAGCTGTACCCCTCCGGTTCAGGTGCAACCCGTCCCGCTTGTACAGGTCACCCCTGATCCAAAAGGAGTCCCAGTGCCCCATAAACCTGTACCCCTCTTTCCTACACCAGGTTTGTAACCACGTGTTAAACCTCCATATAAAGGCTTGCTTCCCTTTGCTTGCACGTGGTACTGGTAGAATTCCAGAGAAGACTACCGTGGAGGTTCTGCTCCTAATCTTCCCCGCTAGCTCAATAAATTTTTCTTGCAGAACCCCGAACCTACCCTTTCCTATGTCATTGGTTCCAACATGGACCATGACCACCGGATCCTCCCCCGCTCTGGCCAGGAGCTTGTCCGCGCTCTCCAGGAGGTCTCCAACCTGGGCACCAGGCAGGCAACAGACCATCGAGACTCCTTGTCACGCGAACACACTATGCTATCTACCCCTCTAATGACTGAATCCCCCACTATCACCAACTCCCTTTTCTTGGAGGATGAGGCCACCTGGGTGCCCTGGGGCTCTTCAGTCCTCCCACTCTCAGGATCGTGGGTCAACTCGTCCTGCAGTGGCGTGAAACGGTTGGTCACCGCAATCTCTGGAGATACTGCCCCTCTTGGAATTTTGTGCCCCTTTCTACGTTTACGCCCTACTGTAACCCAGCTCTCTCGCCCTATCTGGTCTGTATCTTCCCCCCTACCCGGCTTGGGTGAGCACACTATCTCTCTATAGGGCGTACTAATCAGTTCCTGGAACTCTAACAATTCAGGATTACTGTGGAGTCCAGCTAGTTGGGCCTCGAGATCAAGAGCTCCAAGTGCTCAACAAGTCGGCAACGGTCGCAGATGAACTCATTCTGGAGGTCTCCCTCCAGAAATCCAATCATCCGGCAACTCTCGCACAGTTTTGGCCACATTTTTTCCCCTAACTGTAAACGCTTTCCCTAAATAAGGATTTACTGCCGAGACAGAATTACCAGCTAAAAAAGTACTTAAAGCACCGGGGTGGCTCAGAACAGTCAGAAGGCAGAAATCAAGCGCAAGAACTGCCACTTAGCCTAATACAATAAAACTACATTTACAGTTCAGCAAACGCGCAGACGCGCTAACACAACCAGAATCAGAATATCCTAAAATCTGATGCCGAAAAATAGTAGAAAAAGGTAAAAAAGTGAACCGGCTAGTTAGCTAAACTAACCGAATAGCTAGCTAAAGTGTGCTGCTTAATTATTTAGAGATTTGCTCCTGAGAGGGCGAAAAACCACAAAAAACCTCTCGTCGGCTAGAGCCGATTTAGCTGCGACGGAGGAAAAAAAGTGGAAAATTCCCTCTCTGTCCCCTAATGGCAACAAAAGATTCAACTTTAAGAGCAGATCAGACCTACCTTATGTAATAGCTAGGTAAATAGCACCAATTTTTATTTTTATCCAATTCATTGTAATAGCACAGAAACCACTCCACAAACACAACACCAACAAACACAGCACAAACACAGCAGGAACTCGTCCAAGCTAGAGCAATCGAGCAAGAGCAATCGAGCAATCGAGCAAGAGCCAAGAGCACAGCAATCCCAAGAGCACAGCAATCCTTTTCGGATGACTGAATCACCTGAGCATTATGATTGATTCTTACTAAATTAGATATATCAAGTGTGACTGCAGGTGTACTATGTAAAAAGCCATGACTGTAGGAGGAGGGTTTAGATTTTACTTGAAAGAAGTAATGCCCATAAAAATCAGCTGGAGATGCCTCACGAGCAACAAGCATTACTCAATAATTGTACGCTTTCTCTTTTTCTTGAATGTATCCTTGTAATGCTGGCACAAAATTACTTATTGCAAGGTCGTTAAAGCTGATGGAATGACAGGGAGTCTACTGAAAATGAAGAGTATTTAAAGTAAACGCTACTGGAAGACCTAAGTCACCACTGTAACTTCATATAATGCTCCATGGTATTCATTTCAAAAGGGACTGCTGGAATCGACACTCAATTGTCGGCTGTCCTCAATTCCATGAGTGGGGCACCTCAAGGGGTGGGGTCAAGCAGGAGCAGACATGCAGATGCTATTCCATGATGTGGGAGGAGGACAGCTCAAAAGTCTGCATCATGGAAGGTGTGGGGCCTTCAGCACCATGGATAACAACTGCCTACATTTATATTTATATTTGCATTTATTCATTTGGCTGATGCTTTTATCCAAAGCAACGTACAAGTGAGGTACAATACAACACAAGCAAAAAACCTACAGAGTCAACAATATTAGAAGCACTGCATGACAATGTTCCAAAGGTTGGCTGGGCAAGGTACAAACCAGCAGGTAAAACTAATGAATGTGTTAACCATTAGATTTTTCTTTTTCTTCTTAAAATTTTATTTTATACTTTAGTCATGAGAAGTTCCTATAGGGGGGAAGTGTTTCAGGTGCTCAGGTGAGAGCGGAAGAGCTGTGTCTTCAGATGTTTCTTGAAGACAGAGAGGGAGTGGGCAGAACAGAAAAGTGTGGAGATTCATTCCACCATCAGGGGACAATGGCGGAGAAAGTCCTGGAGTGATTTTACGCCACAATGTGACGGGACCACCAGGCGCCATTCAGTGGCAGAGCATAACGGTCGGGAGGGAACATAGGATTGCAACAGTGTGTTCAGATAGGTGAAACATATATAAATACATTGCATTACTGTCATTTTAGCAGACACTCTTATCCAGGTTACAATTTTTTTTAACAATGTTATCCATTTACACAGCTGGATATTACTGAGGCAATTATAGGTTAGCCCAACTGTACAGCAGCAGTGCCCCGGCAGGGAATTGAACTGACAAGCTTTCGGTTACGAGTCCTTCTCCTTAACCGCTATGCTACACTACCATCCTTACTGCACTACAGGTCCCAAATGTGAATTAGTATGGCTGCACTCTGTTCACACTCTGTTTGCTTATTAGGAGGCATTGATTGAAAGGCTTCTGAGGAAGTTGCACATACAATAATGAATAAATATACTAATGCAAAGCCACATGCTTACAGGCGATAAACTCCACTGTTCTGCTCCTGACACATCAGAATAGACAAGGGCTGACCAGACACTGTTTCATGCAACTTGAGAACAGTGAGTCTCCCATCTTGTGGCCAAACTCAAAACCGATGTGGGACCCTGACTGAACTAAAGCTTCCACCCCTTCTTGTTTTGCTCTTACCCTTTTTAGGCTGCCCTGCCTAATAATAATAATAAATATAGCCCTCTGGCTTGGTGATGCATGCTGTTTTCGTGATTGGTGTCCCCCCCCCCCCCCCCCGCTCTGACTATGTTTAGTCGTGCGCACCCCACGCTCCACAACAATGGGTCTGAGCAGTTGCATTCTACAGTTCATTGGCACCAGATGCAGGAATTTCAAAACACATCCAAATGCTTGCTAATGCTGCCCACCACTGTCTCTGACTGACTAGTGCCATGACTCAAAAGCGCATTCTCACCAATGGCCTTCTTTCTTCAGTCCTTTATTTTTTTTAACTTCTTGGAAATGTTCTGGGAAACTACCACTTGCATAAAGGGTCCATAGTATGAAACTGAAACCTATTCATTCCAGTGTAACCACTATGTCTTATCTGAGCTTGCAGGTGATGCACACCACTTAATTTGTGTGAACAAAGGATCTGAAAGATGATTCAGCCCTCACCCTGGTATTAAAAGACTGCCAGCACAGTGCTGGTTCCAGACCTGTAATTCTTGCATTTGTGTGCACAGCTGCACTAACCCTCCTACTACTAACATGACAACAGGAGAAAAGAAGAGGCTGTCAATACAGTGTAGGAGGTGCTTGAATGGAATACAGTGATTATTCAGACCTGAAGAGGTGAGGTTTGAGATGAAACTTTAACATGTCAATGGAGCCAGAAGAGTGGACAGGAGGGGAAAGGGTGTTGTAAAATTAAACTGAGTTGTAAACTCATCAGAAGCATCCAGTTGAAGAGCAGTGATAAGTGCCTGGGGTCTGTTACATTTTTTTCTGTGGCAACTTTGTCTCTGAATGTGGCTTTGGTGAACCATCTCCTTTAGAGATAGGGAGATTGAGGCTTTGTGACACCCACCATGGGTGGAGTTACAATATGCTGTCAATCACTAACCTGTTGGAATAAATAATGACCTTGATGTCCACAGAAAATAAATATAAGTTGTTCATATCAGTGAGTCAACCAATAGCACATCCGGTCTCTAGTATCCTGGCAAAGGCTGATGCCTTGGGCAAAAAACCCACAGATCATGTGTCAAGGGCAAATTACTTTCAAAGGCTGATTCTTTTGCAGTTAGCAAAGTATTCCCATTTCATCCTCCAGGCATGTTTGAATGCTGTTCTAACAGATATGGCAAACTCCTCAACATTCACTTTGTCAACACTACAGCAAAGTTTTCATTGTGGCATTAAGCTTGTGGAAAGGTCCCTTATGCAAATTGCTTTCAGGTCAAAGTTTTAGCATACCTCACAGATTACACACATCAGCAGATCACACTCAAATATGAATGCCTTTCCAGTGTCACTAAAGACAATAATTGCATACCACAGCTTCTGTCATATACATCATATTATGCCTCTTACAGCTCACTTACAGCTGGATACATTGTATATAAGGGCTATGATCAAGGTTTATAGTCAGATTCCTGTCTCTGTTGCCACAATGGCAACACATGTCAGGTCAATTCAAACGTGCATCACAGTTGTTGAGACTTTTTGTAAAACAACACACAGATGGAGGGGAAAAAGTAGGATGGTGACAATCTAATCACTGTCTATCTAAGATGCTTCTACTGTGTTATTGCTTTCATAAACACATGAGTAATAGCCTATCCCTTGTGATGTCTGTCCATTTGTTTTGTATTGGTTTCATTCAGTGCCAGCTGCACTCCAGATGAGGCTAGAGATGTGTTTGAGGTGGGAGGCCTGCTTTTAAAATGCTATAGGAAATGTTCAAATGACAATCTGTTTTCCCAGGGTCTTATTGGTACTTTGACTACAGTGTTTACAAGCATGTTCAGTTTTTTGTCTGAAAACTACTTTTGGTACACTCATTATCAATTTCTACTGTGCAAAAGGGAAAAATTATTGTGTTGAAGTTGCTATTTTCTCTCATGTTTTTTTTTTTCTTTTTTTTTGCAGGGTGGGTGTGACAGGGGTCTGACTATCTCTTTTTGGTTGTGGATTGGCCCAAAGGCTCAGCGCAGTTGTATTTTAAATTTAATTTATTGTTTTTTTTATTCAATTATTCAATGTTTCATTTTTAAATTCATTTCATTTTTAATACTGCACCTAAAATATATTCAATGCAAAGTGCAATCCCAGAACACCTAACAGGGAACAATTATGAGACAAATAAACATATAATGAACAGACAAGGGAAGCTTTCACACACTGCTACTACAATAACACTATTATGGATAAATCTATCACAGCAACAGATAATTTATCTGTTGTACAAGTATTTGGTTTTGCAATTAAGATACAATGTGCTTAAAATTGAATATTGGATTTAAGTCATCATATGGTTCTAACTAGAGCACATGGGCAGCATGGAACAATGAGTACTGAAATGTTTTACCTAATAAATTCCCCATCCATCAGTAAGCAATCACACAATCATATCAGTGTAACCCAGGAAAAGTATATGTATAGGTGGATCAGTAGAGTCTGATAACCTGCTTACCACGTGAAGATGTATCTCAGTTAAAGCAAACATTTGAGACCATATTTTGTATATATGGCCATACAGCATTTTCATGCAGCATTTGTTTTTGAATCCTTTGCTCTTTTAACAGTGTGATGGAATGCGCTCTGGCTTTAAGGCAATTTAACTGCCACAGGAGATGCTGGAGAGGATGAGTGTATAAGATGAGGTCCTTGTTCCTAAACATGGCAGAGAGTGAATGCAGATGTAAGCTCCATCTCTCATGTGGTGGTTGTAATATTTGTGACATACTCACTGCAGGTTTCCAAAGCCATACACTGTGTCCCTTCACAATACTTGTTGTTACTGCAGCCCACTAGTTAATTCTACCATGCCTTGGAGTCACTTTCGAGCATGTCATGAGCAGCAGTCAGTTCATCCTCCTGCCTACATTTGTTACCTTTAGCACCTACTATGAGGGAACACACTAAGCAACAGTTTCTGGACAAGCACAGACTTCTTCATTCCACTGAGTGCGCTCATGTTCAGTTGTGCTCTCCAACATGTAATTGTGCCGTTTAATGTGAACTGCAAGGGTCCATTCTATTAAATCCCAGGGGGTCTGTGATGCATTCATTTCATCCATAAAGAATGTTGACGCATGTTCAAGCACCAGCTGTCAATGGTACATCACATGACTGAGTGCACATTGCTTAATGTAACAAATGTTTAAAATGCACTTCAGATGTTTGGATACATCACATGGTGACTTGTTGTACTGCAGAGAGGCAATGCATTCTTTGTGGTGTTTTGCATTTCACACAGTTTTTCTCTATATATTGGTGGATGTTCCAATAATCTCACAAAGGACATGTTGCTGGATTTTAGGCACTGTGATTCAGGACTGCATGTACCAGGTGCAGAGAACGTAGGGGCTGAAAGAACAACATGGGATACTAATGGGAATGATTGGCTGATGAGCTGTTTCTTTCATGGTAAGTGGACTTAAGCACAAATTCATTTAACCCCTAATAAATGCAGGTATGCACTTTCCTGAGGATAACAGCTTCTTATGAAAAAAAATGCAACTGGGGGCTCCTGAGTGGCTCAGTCGGTAAAAACGCTCATTCTGAGTGTAGACTGAACGCTACAGCCCGGGTTTGATCCCAACCGTGTCACTAGCCGACAGTGACCAAGAGCTCACAGGCAGAACACATTGGCTTTGTTCTGCTGGGGATAGGGGTGGGTACATCAGCAGGGACTTTGGTCCCATTAGCAACAGCAACCTGGTGGTCGATCGGGCGCCTGTGGTCCACTTGCCAAAGCTGCATATGAAATGTCTTCCTCCAACTCATCTCCGTGCTAGCTTAGCTTGTGGACCGCAGTGCAAAAAGAAGCAGCAGCTGACATCACGTGTCTCAGAGGAGGGCACATGCTTGTCCACACTCTCCCAGATTGACACTGGGGGTTGTGCAACGGAACCAAACATCAATGACAAATTGGGCATTCCAAAAAATTTGGGGCCATTCAAAATTGGGGAGAAAATGGAAAAATGAAAGAAAAACCTTTCACACAGTACTACTGCAGTACAAGGCAGCTTGTTGGAGGTTCCATATATTGCATTACGATGAGCCTCCATGATACAGCTTAATTGGAAAAAAATAATTTGGACATCCTCTTTTCATATTTGCTCCATGGTTTTGCATTTGCTAATTGCATTACTGCCACTTTTGTCTTTTGTTTTATGTACAGAAATTCTAATTCATGTGATGGCTTTGGAATATCAGGGGAACTGTAATGAAGCACATTACTTTTTTTATTTCTTCAAAGGACATACAGTAGACATACATGTACGCATAGCACATAAACATCAGTTAGAAAAGCAAAAAAAACAATCAACAGGGCAGGGTATATGTGTGTGTGTTTCTGGGTGCACGTGTGCATTTTTTCATGTGAACACGAATGTCAGTACATACGTGTATGCGAGTAGCAGCACTCCTGACTACAATGTGTGAAAAAGATCAGTTATGAGATTAGATTAGGATAGATTGTAGTAAGTGATAAATAGCTCCCATGTTTCTATGAAGATTCTGGATTTATTTTCGACAGACATGATTGATTTTTTCCATTTGGAATTGATCAAACATTAAGGAGGTCCACTGTGCCAAAGATATTTTGGTTTTATTTTACCAGTTTGTTAAGATTTTTTTTGTAATGACCAATGAAAGCAGAATTATCTTCTTTGTGGTGCTCATGACAATCTGCAATCTGGATGACTATAATTTGAACTCTAGGTTGTACATTCGATGGATCTTGAACCAGGCCTCCATATTAGAGGAAATACAGGGGTTGTTGAAGCATTTTAGTTTCTTTACAGAAACCCCCATAAAAGGCAAATGCTGCAGTTGGACTGGATTGTATGTCAGTTGTTCAAGTTCTAACCATGTGGATGATGAGGTGGATTGATTTGAATTGATCCACTTTACTAAATACAGGAGTTTATAGGAAATGGCATATAAGAGAGGTTTGGTGTGGAGAGGCCTCCCATTTTTTAACTTTTTGAAGGGAAGCTAGTTTGATGCTGAGAGGTTTATTTCTCCAATAGAATTTGTTCAGGACCAGTTTTGAAAACCATTTTGCATGAGGGCAGATAGGAAGCATGGACAACAGATAATTAATTTGAGGTAGAATGTTCATTCTAACTGTTAAAATGCATCCCATAAGAGAGAGGGGGAGCCTGCTCCATCTTTGTAAATTCTCAAACCTCCCATTTCTTTCGAAAATCTTAGAAAAAGTTGTAACAAAGCAACTTTGCTCCTTCTTACAGTCCAATAATATTCTGGAAGTCTTTCAGTCTGGATTTAGACAGCATCACAGCACGGAAACTGCTCTCCTAAAAGTAATCAATGACCTACTTCTCTCCTCTGACAATGGCTGTATCTCCCTACTTGTGCTCCTAGACCTAAGTGCAGCCTTCAATACTATTGATCATCTTATTCTATTAGACCGACTTGAGAACCTTATTGGCATAAGTGGAATGGCCCTATCATGGTTCAGGTCTTATCTTTCAGAGCGACATCACTTTGTCTTCATCAACAATAAGTCCTCCAAACTCTCCAGAGTAAGACGTGGAATACCACAAGGATCCGTGCTTGGACCTTTGCTCTTTTCATTATACATGGTCCCTCTTGGAAATATCATTCGTAAACACGGCATTAATTTCCACTGCTATGCAGATGATACCCAATTATACATATCGGCCAAACCTGATGTCTGCCTGGAAATATCAAACATGGAAGCCTGCCTCAAAGACATGGATGGCCCATAATTTCCTCCTCCTAAACTCAGACAAAACAGAAATATTGGTCATCAGCCCAAAGTCTGTCAGGAGCAAAGTCACCAATATTACATTAAATCTCGATGGTGTCTCACTGGCCTCAAGTGCAACCATCAAAGACCTTGGCGTCACGATTGATCCTGAGCTCTCTTTTGACACCCATATAAAAAACACCTCCAGGACTGCTTTCTTTAATCTGAGGAATATTGCCAAAATCAGGAAAACTCTATCAATACACAGCGCTGAAAAGCTAATCCACGCTTTTGTTACATCCAGATTGGACTACTGTAATGCCCTCTTGTCAGGATGTGCATATGCTTCCCTAAAGCCCCTTCAGCTGGTTCAAAATGCAGCTGCTCATATTCTAACCAGAACAAAGTGCTTTGAGCACATCACCCCAGTTCTAGCTTCTCTCCATTGGCTACCTATTAAATACTGGATAGTTTTTAAAATACTCTTACTCACATTTAAGGCTTTAAATGGGCTTGCCCCCCCCCTATCTTAAAGACCTTCTCCACCCATATACTCCACAACGATCTCTATGTTCCCAAAGTGCGGGACTTCTCATTGTTCCAAGAGTGGGTAAAAGTACTATAGGCAGTAGAGCCTTTTTGTACCGAGCCCCTCTTTTGTGGAACAGTCTACCCACCGAGGTTCGGGGAGCAGATTCTCTCTCCGCCTTTAAGTCTAGGCTAAAAATGTATCTTTATTCCAAATCCTTTAGTTGAGGGACATGGCACGGTGCTGACATTGATCATAGAGTCTCTGGTGGACTAAGTGGTCATTGCTGTCACTACATCATGGCCTGAGTACTCTGTGTTCAGCTGACCCAGCTGTGGTCTGGTGTTGACTGCCTTAGGGTCACCCTCATGATTGTGCTGGTCCCTTGCCTCTCGTCTCCTAGGTATGCTGCCATAGTCCTTATCTGCCAGGACTTTTCCCTATTACACACATGCATCCCTCTTCCCCCTCTGTTCCCCCCTTTGCCTTTATGCCTTTTTGTTTCCATTCCCACACTTAACATCCACTAATCACTGTTCTCTGTTTGTTTCCTACCCCTGCTCCGGGCTCCTGCCCAGAGCTGTAGCTCAAGCGTCACACCCCGACTTCCAGTCCTGCTACCTTACTACCCTGCCATCAAGCCAACTGCGCGCCAAGAACTGGACATTATAGGATAGATTTCATAATTACTATGTCATTAATTACTGCTGTCTATCTAACCCAAATGTCTTAAAGTACATTTTACAACTTTAAGACTCTCTCTAATTCTATCTGCCCAGTGCCAGCCAGAAGCAGATGGGCTCCCCTCTGAGCCGGGTTCTGCTCAAGGTTTCTTCCTGTTAATTGGGGAGTTTTTCCTTGCCACCGATGCCTTAGGCTTGCTCTCAGGCGGTCTCAGGCCTGGGATCAATGTAAAGCTGCTTTGTGAAAACTTGTGTTGTAAAAAGTGCTATACAAATACAATTGAATTGAACTGAATTGAATTAAGGGCTGATAGCTAGAGCAGTCAGTGGGGTTTTTATCTTTCTTACGTAAAAGAGTGATGAGGGCTGTGTTCATAAGGACAGGGAGAGAATCTGTAGAAGTGATATAGGTGATCATATCATAGAGAGTAGGGGATAGTAAGTCCCAGAAATGTTCATAGAATTCAACTGGAAAGCCATCCAAGCCAGGTGCTTTACTATTAGCCAAGCTAAAGATAGCTTTAAGAATTTCATCTAGAGTTTCGTTTAAAAAAAAATACACACTTACGCACACTAACATTTGCATTCTAATATATATTTTCCCAAGAAAAAATGGTGCAGATCTGAAGTCAGGTGACAAATCCCCTGACAAAAAAGGCGGCTTTGTATCTCGCTCCCCCCAGCCCTCCTTCCCCCAAGAGCCGGGATATTTGTGAATTCCCAAAAATATTTCCACTTCATTGTGTTTGTGGAACCTGGAGCTAATTAATTTCAGCCAGGATCAGCCTTCATGCATGCTGACATTTTAAGTATTCATTCAGACATGAGTGCATTAGGATTAGAACAAGGCTATATTTAGAGCAATTCATTAGTCTGCAGTTGCCAATGAGCCGGTTCCATAATTTAGCTGGAATAAAAGCCTATCCTAAAAGTCTATCCTGATTTGGCACACCAAGATGATACCCTAACATTGTCATGCCAACTTTTATTTGACAGTTATTTGATATCGAACTGCCTTCCATACTGTACATTTTGATAGTGCTGTATGATCTATGAAATTACATAACTCCATCACATTTTTCAATCTTTTCTCCCCCATTTTCAATGTGACTTTGGAATTAGTAATGATTAATTCATATGATAGGATGCATTGTGGCAGGGATGTGCATTTAGCTTTCAATAAAGTGCAGCTGTTATGCACTTTAGAACTGAGACAAAAGAAATAACCTGAAATAAATGGCTTTTCTCAAATCCTCCTCTTGATCAAAACACATCCAAGACCCAGACTGCTGAAATACTGTGAAAATAACATAAACGATGCTCCAGAATCTAACAATTCTGTAATTGAGCTATTTGCCATTTTCATTGCACATATTAAACTGGTTTCCAGGTCTAGCTGTGCACCAAAAGGGACTTAATATCCTGACAATGTCTGTCATATTCAATCACAGTATCAGGCTTATTCCACAAAAATTCCCCCCCCCAAACATAATTAGGTGACACCTGCTGACTATTATAGATCCAAAGTTCATTTGCAAACATAGGCTGTTATTTCAACTAATGTGGAATTGCCTGCTGTGATGCCGAAAGGTTACACTGCACACACTGCAATTACTGTAAATTAAGTTTTAGTTCTATTTATTTGTATTGCTTTACAAAAATTACTTCTTTTTCAATTGTGCTGTTCCACTGTCATTACTTTGTGGTGGGACAGAAAGACATAGAAAACATGATTTTATGCAGGGTAAAGAAACCATATTGGAATTACAGTGATGGTGTTACTATCAGTTGTAGTGAAACATCGTAAGATGCTAGGCTAGGGCAGATCATCAGTAATGTTACCTTGGGTCATCGGGTGTTCCGGTCTTTCGAGCATCAGACACCCTCACCCAGGTGACCCTAAGGTTGATCAAACCTCAGCTTCTGCCTTAGCAGCAATTGTCCATGAATCCGTACTCTTGATCCATAGCCACCTCAAGGCTCTCTCTGCAGCCTCCATGCCGTTCCTGATGGCTCTCCTCTTCTTCTTTCCTGTGATGCTAAGTGCAGAGTAGACCCTGCAGAGGCACTCCCCTGTAAAACCCCTGAATCTGACCCCTACAGACAGGCACCTTGCCCTCCAGCGATGCCTATGGCAGTCGCTGACTAGACCATCATATTTCTCTTTTTTCCGCTCAAAGGCCTCCTCCATATGTTCCTCCCAAGGCACAGTGAGCTCCAGCATGACTATGGTCTTGGTTGCCTCTGACATCAGCACTACATCAGGCCTGAGAGTGGTCTTGGCAACATGCTGCAGGAACTTGAGTTTCCGTCCCAGGTCCACCAGCAGCTGCCAGTCCTGAGCTGAGTTGAAGAGCCCTGGTGCCACTTTAGATGTTTTTATCTGCCTCTCTCTGGCCTTAACGAAGCTGATGGCTTTGCTGGATTTTCTCTCAAGCATCTGCCATGGCACTGCAGATGGCCTCTGAAATGGTCTTGAGCACCTGGTCGTGCTGCCACCACTACCTTCCTTCACCCAGTGCCTTTGGGCAGCAGCTCAGGATGTGCTCAAGGGTCCCCTTCTTTGGGCAAAGAGGGCACTGTGGTGAATCCACCAGGCTCCAACGGTGCAGGTTAGATGGGCAGGGGAGGACATCATAAACTGCCTGGACCAGGAATTTGATGTGGTGTGGTTCAGTCCTCCAGAGGTCAGGCTACATGAAGTTTCTCTCCACAACTTGTTCCCATCTCGTCCAGGTGCCTTGCTGTCTCATCCCTACTGCTCTGCTGGACCTCTCTTCTCATCTGGATAAGTTTCCTTTTTTCCTTTCCCTGAGGTTTGTCATAACAGGGGGTTGGGAATGCTCCCAGTCACACTCCCCTGGCCACTGCCCCCACCAAAAACCCACAGCGCAGTCGTGACTCTGCCAGATCTACTGCAGCCTCTGCTCCTGAACGATGACATTGAGGTATTTAAATTGTGAGTTTCTAGCTGGTGACTATAACCATGGGAACAGCAGTAAGGAGTGGATAAGGGAGTGGGCTTACCGCTATTTTGCAAGTTCAAATCCCTCACATGACACATAAGTTGTTGTTTTAGTTACCTAATCTAAATTTCTGCAATGGTCAAAGGTTTCACAAGGAGAAACCCACTCATTCTTGACCAATATGTGCCATAGTTTACCACTGTACAACATCAATGCCTGTTGATTCTTATACAATTGCTGAGTAGAAATATTTATTGACAAAATTTTATCAGTGGTTAACAGTGTTATCAGTGGTTAACAGTTAAATATGTTTAACCATATTTAACATATGGTAAAATGCCTTTCCTTTGACAACAGATGTCAAAATACACAAAAACATAAATACAGAAAAAGCATACATAAATTAACAGCTGTTCCTGGACTACTTCATGTACCATAAAAAGTAGAAATGTTACTACTGCCACTACTGCAATTACACAACCATTGATGGGCTGGGGAAAGCATATTGCAGTAGCACAGCTCCACCACTACATCATGGTATGAACAGAGGATGAGTAATAAGAATAAAGATAACTGGAACTTATCTAAAACCCTGTGGCTCCACAGCGGAGAAGGCTACAGTAGGACAAGTGGCTTGGCGCTGTGACTGACAGTGCCTAGAGGCACGAATGGCGTGATTGTCCTTGCTCCCAAGAGTCACATCCGCACCATTTGGCATTGTTACCCCCAGGGGTCCTTCATGACAAAGGTGTCAGGTATCCACCACACATACCGCCTACCTCTCTTGATATGCTCATGTCTAGAATGACAACAGGACAGGGAGACAGGATCACTGTAGATGAGGTCAATCTGTCATATGGATCAATCAAGTCAGACAAGGTGATATTTGATGCCTGCATCAAAAGGAGTATGAGATATTTAAGGCTTATAGCAGTCGGGAGGCCAGCCAACTCCATTTTCAAAACAGCAGAGCCACAGATTCATGCAGATAAGCAGCAAGCAGGTCCTTGGCCCACCGTCAGACAGCTTGCATATTTCTCAGATGAGTTCATAGTATAAAAGACTGTTTCCCTCCCTTGTTGGCTCAGACTGCAAACACACAAAAATGTTTTCTTAAAAATACAAGGAAATTTCATTTAACTTCCATAGAGCCATGGCTTTAAAAAGTCAAAGGCTAAAGAGATAATTGGATTTGCTTGCAGCAAAAAAGGTGAGGGTTTCAAAATAAAACGGGCCTTGTCAGTTAAATAAAGCACTTCGGAACACATGTTGGTGTGGCAGGGTGACAGTTAGGGAATATTGTAGACCTTTTGGATATAGCTGTGAGAGACACCACCCCAGCAAAATATCACAGGCTCTCAATAAATAAAATGGTAATAATAAAAACATTTCAACCAAGTAACTGCATATATTTGTGCTCAGATCATTGGCATGATTTTGAATACAAAAGAACTGCACTGAAGTTTCTTTAGCTACTCCATTTGTTATTTTGGTATATTCAAGGCACATCTCGATGACCGAAAGCAAAACCTCACAATGCATGGAGTTATACAGCCATCCAGCTATATGATGAAATGAAGTTTTATTGGTGCGCTGTCTGATGATGCATGTTTATCATTGGCAATTGTGGCTTTAACCCTCCTATTGTCTTAGGGTCATTATGACCCAAAATCATTTTCAAACTTAAGAAAATCATATAATCTAAGCACATGGCCTCCTTAGTAGCTTCCTAAAATGACCCCAAAAATTGAAATTTGGGGAGTTTTTTAAAAAAACTGCTACAAAAAAAGTAACACCTATTATCTTAGGGTCAATATGACCCGTGATGACTTTTGATAATTAAATATCTGTATGAGCAGCTCTCTCTAACTTAGAATGCCACAAACTCATCATGCATTTCATCATACTCATAAATATCTGATGATGCTAGGTCCATTTCAAATATATTAGCATGCATGCTAGGTCAGCATGGTAGGTTTCTAGCCATACACAATATCCATGTGTTTCCATATTGTTTTCCATACTGTATCAACACCATTGATGACCTCAGACCTCTTATGATTGACTTGACATTTTACACATGCTAAACTATAAGCAGCACAAACCTTGCTTCCTTGGTGTTGATGACAGCACATAGGCATTAGCTGCTAAAATACAGACATCGCATTGTTCATGTCAGAGATGATACTATTTCTCCCCAGACCCAGGGGTGTAATAGTAGGGGGGAAAGTGGAACTGATTATCTAGGCTTTACGTTGTATAAGGTACATATATATGTGTGTGTGTGTGTTTTCAAGAGACCGTAGCTGTTGAATTACTGGTCCTGAAGAGTTGCAATATATATATATATATATATATATATATATATATATATATATATATATATATATATATATATATATATATATATATCCTAACTTCATCGTGAAAATTATATAAATGCTCTCTGCATTCTGAGCTCTTGCATTCTCTGCAAATTTCACGATGTGCACATTCTACAGAGATGCAAGCGACACATCTGTAAAACGCGTGCTTACAACTTTTGCCAGTCACATGTTTGAGGTAGCACCTCATGATTTTCCAACATATTGTCAACATACTGTATAAACTGCATGTAAAAAAAGAAAACCCTCAAAAAATACCCTCTCACCCTAAACTTTGTCAAACTATCCCTTTACCATGCCTATCCTTATCTACCCCAATACAGAGCGGGCACCTTGTCGAGGTGGGGTAGCATGAGTGTCACAGTGATCATTTGGACTATACTCACAGGGCCTGTACTAGCCCCTGAAAGGTCCAACCATATCAGCTAGGCCAAAGGTGAGATATTAGACTAAGACCAGCTCTTTTTTTTATTATTCATTGCAATCAGAGAATGAAATGGATATTGGAACATTAAAGTCAGCTACTTCAAAAGGGGTTGCTACAGCCTTAATTTATGTTGAGGTAGTTTCAAATCATAAATTTCACAATCTATTACATCTGAAAAAGCTAAAAAAATTATTTTGAGGAATTTCAGGACAATTTTGCTTGTATTTAACACATTTTTCATGCTTTTTCGGTGCATGGGACCTTTGGGGGGGTGGAGAGTTCACAAAACAGTTGATGTTGTTTATGACTATTTGGTTGTTAAGGCAATAGGAAGGTTAAGTCACATTCACCCATGCAGGTTTACTTCGAATAGCTGTTCATCTTTGAACTCCATAATGATTCGCTTTGAAAAGGAAGTGAAGCAAGTTGCCTTGACACAAAAGGTGGTTTGCAATTCCAGTGCAATTGTGTGTAAATCCACCCCCAATGCACATACACACAGACACACACATAAACACATACACACATGGGTGTGAGGAACATGAGATGTGCAATTTGTGTTGCTCTCAAAAATAGGAGTTCGAAGGAGTTTTGCTCAATGTCTGTCCACCATCAAGAGCAGTAAAATATCTTAATAAACCTAAGCTCATGAGGTAACATATTCGGCTTCAGGCATTCTCTGGAGTATGGAGTGTATTATTGGTGATCTGCATAGTGCTACCTTCTCAGCATTAATGACATTAATGATGTAGAAGGCAGTGACATCATGGAGAGTGGCCATGATTGAATCCAACTTCAGGTGTGCTGTGTGTATGAGAATGGTGTGGAGGTAAAAACAGAACCCACATCCTACCATTTGAGTTCGAAATGTATGTGTGAACTCATCCCAAATTTTTTGTACATACATTGATGAAGAGGACCTGCTCTGAAATCATATGGGATATATTTTCCTCCCTAGCTACCCAAGAGCAGTCTATATGCAGATGGCATAGGTGGCCTATGTTTAATCTACACAGGCTGTGCTGATAGGTAGAGCCATACTTTATTGTAATGCAACATTGCTAAGCGTGGAGTAATTTTGAATGCAGTTGTAACAAACAATGGGGAAACATTCCGCTTGGAGTGGCTAGCGCTAGCGATGCACTCTTGTCTCTGCTAAGTACTGCAGAAAAGCAAGGTTTCAAAAAGTAGTCAGGAAGGAATTTTTTGGTTTTGTTTTGTTTCCCCTCTGCATGGGTTAAGCATTATTGCCACTTTCCCATTCACAGTACCCCACCCCTCCCAGCTTTTATGATCCCTCGCTCTCTGTCTGTGCCGGTTTACCTCCACACCTGCTCCTTCATGCAGAGCTTGCATCCCAGAGTTGCCTCAGGATGCACTGTGGTTGGTTCCTGCACATTCCTGTAAAATCTCAGAGCAGGACAGGAACTCAGCACTCATCCGCCATAACTGTATGTCTTCTCCACCTAATACAGAGGTGGAAGTCCTCAGACAGAAGGCTCCAGCAAGACAGAAATAGTGAAATCACCCACTGAAGTTAGTAGTTAGGGTATGAGGCAGAAATAGCTGAGGTTTAAATATGCTGATGATTTAATCCTTAACTTTATCCTTGATATTAGTAACCTTAGTAGCCTGAGCCATACCAGCATATAAGAGGCTATTATCCACCCCCTTCCCAACCAATATATCATCTAACCAATCAAACAAAGCATGTCTTCTAAAGAATAGCAAGGGAATAAGGGGAAATGTCTGCTTCTGACTGATCCAACAGACCTGCAATATCTGAACAGATGCCAATACTGAGAGGATGTGGCTTTGCAGTCTACTGATCAGCAACCAGCTTGTCATACCACCTAGGGAAGGACATTTTAGTTAGAATTTTTTTAAAAAAGCAGGTGCAGTAATGGCACTCAGAGCTGACATCAGTCAGAACCTCCATGGTGAAGCAAGATGGGAGTATCTGAGGTGCTATGATTCAGACAAATTAACGATGTGCATCGCTACAAAGTGTATAGGCACCTGTCTAGTCACTTCAATCATGCCTAATAGAATGTTCTGGTCAAGTTCAGGGCTGATGAGTACTTCAATTATTACATGAATCATGAGGTTTACTGCTCTCAACATTTAAATGTTGAGAACAGAAACATTTAAATGTTCATCTTTGTTAAGAAATCAGGAAAAAATAGATTACAATGCAGAATATTCCATTCTGTTTAAATTTCAATCCATTGTTAAAATTCATTGTTCTTTTTTATTTCATTAGTTAAATTAATTGAATTTCTCAATTTAAGCACTTTAGGTGCATATATATATATGCATTCATTCTATTTTCAAACCAAATGGGAAATGTGATTTAAAAACAAAAAAATGGAAATCGAAAATGGAAAAAGGGAATTTAAAACACAAAACTGACAAAAGACAGATCTCATTAGAAAATCACAGACAAAAAGCTAGCACCTTTTTATAACAACCATACTCGTGCTCTCAAACAAGCTATGCGAAAACTCGAAAGAAAATGGCACTCCACCAAATTACAGGTTTTTCTCCTGGTGTGGAAGGAAAGTCTCCTAACCTACAAGCATGCCCTCACAGCTACCAGATCCAAATATTTCTCTACCCTTATTGAGAGAAATAAGGACAATCCTAGGTATCTGTTTAGTACTATTGATGTGTAGATTAACTAAGAGTCCTGTACAAGTTAACCCTAACATACCAGCAATTTATAGTAGCAATGACTTCATGAACTTCTTTGATAGTAAAATCGTAAAGATAAGAGACACAATACAAAAATTTTCATCGACATCTGCCTCCTGCTATTAAATCTTATCAATGCCTCCCTTACGTCTGGACACATACCTCAGTCCTCCAAAGTAGCAGTTATCAAACCTATTCTGAGCCCAATCTTAATTCCAATGACCTGTCAAACTATAGGCCCATCTCGAACCTTCCATTCCTCTCAAAAATTCTGGAAAAAGCAGTATCAAAGCATTTTTACACTCTGACAACATTTTGGAAGTTTTTCAGTCCAGGTTTAGACCTCACCACAGTAAGGAAACCGCTCTCTTGAAAGTGCTCAACAACCTTCTACTCTCCTGTGACAACGGCTGTATCTCTCCTATCCTGTATCCTGGTTGGCATAAGCGGACAGGCCCAGAACGATATCAGTTTGTTTCCATTAACAACGAATCTTCCGCTCGTTCCAGAGTAAGATATGGTATACCTCAAGGATCTGTGCTTGGGCCTCTGCTCTTCTCGTTATACATGTTGCCTCTTGGTGATATCATCTGTAAACATGACATTAATTTCCACTGTTACGTGGATGATACTCAGTTATACATATCAGTCAAACCCAATGTCCCTCTGAATATACAGTATCAAACATGGAGGCCTGCCTAACAGATGAAAAGAATTGGATGGCCCGAAATTTTCTCCTCCTTAACTCAGACAAAACTGAAATATTGGTCATAGGCCAAAATTCAATGAAGAGCAAATTCACTCATTTTACACTGGACCTTGATGGTGTCTCCCTTGCCCCGAGTGCAGCCATCAAAAACCTTGCTGTTGTTATTGATCCTGAGCTCTCTTTTGAAACTCACATAACTAATACCTCTAGGACTGCCTTTTTCCATTTGAGAAATATAGCCAAAATCAAGAAAATCATATTTGTAACATCCAGATTAGACTACTGCAATGCCCCTTCAGCTGGTTCAAAATGCAGCTGCTCATATTCTAACCAGAACAAAGTGCTTTGAGCACATCACCCCAGTTCTAGCTTCTTTCCATTGGCTACCTATTAAATACTGGATAGTTTTTTAAAATACTCTTACTCACATTTAAGGCTTTAAATGGGCTTGCCCCTCCCTATCTTAAGGGCCTTCTTCACCCATATGTTCCACAGAGAGCCCTTTATTCCCAAAATGCCAGGCTTCTCATCATTCCAAGAGTGGGCAAAACTACTATAGGCAGTAGAGCCTTTTCCTATCAAGCCCCTCTCCTGTGGAACAGCTTACCCACCGAGATTCGGGGAAACATATCTATACAGGCTCAAAACATATCTATACAGTAAATCCTTCAGCTGAGGGACATGGCCTGGTACTGGCGTGGATCATAGAGTCTCTGGTGGACTAAGTGGTCATTGCTGTCACTTTATCATGGACTCTGTGCCATGATCTGGTGTTGACTGCCTTAGGGTCGCCCTCATGACTATGCCGGTCCCTTGCCTCCCATCCCTTAGGTATGCTGCCATAATGATAGCCTGACAGGGTTTTTTCCTTGTTGCACACTGGCACCTTTTTCACTGCCCCTCCTCTCTCTGCCATTCTTATCATGCACAAATCACTGTTTCCTGTTTGCTTCCTATCCCTGCTCCGGGCTCCTGTCCGGAGCTGTAGCCCAAGCATCTCATCCCGATTTCCAGTCCTGCTACCTCGCTGCCCTGCCCATCGAAGCCAACTGTGTTCAAAAAACCCAACATCCTAGAAGACATTTTTATAATCACTCTGCTGTTAATTACTACTGTCTGTCAATCTTAAATGTCATAAAGTACATTTTATAACTTGTCTTTAACTCTATCTGCCCAGTGCCGGCCAGAAGCAGATGGGCCCCCCCTATGAGCCCGGTTCTGCTCAAGGTTTCTTCCTGATAGGGAGTTTTTCCTTGCCACTGTTGCCTTAGGCTTGCTCTCAGGGGGTCTCAGGCCTGGGAACAATATAAAGCTGCTTTGTGACAGCTTGTGTTGTAAAAAGCGCTATACAAATAAAAATGAATTGAATTGAATTAGGCCTAAGTGCTGCTCACGAAAGCCAGAGTGTGTCAGCGTCACTGCTGAAACTCAATGACTCAAGTTTTCATAATTTTGAATCAGAAGAATACACAACCAAGTGCAATTTGGTAAGAGATTATATTTGAGGTTTTATTCATGTTTGAGGGATGAATAAATTCTCTGAATGAATGGTCAGCAGGTGTGATGATGAAAACAAAGGTTTTTGGAGGCACCCATCGGCATGCTTTCAGAATCTGCTCCTAATTCTTGTCACTTCATTTATTAGCTCTGTTGCTGTTCCTCCACATCTTTGCCCTCCTATCATTTTTGAGTCATTTGCAAATTTACAATCTTATTGTCTTCCTTTTTTGGAAAATTTGATATTAATCTCTAAGTGTGCAGACAGCTTTATTATAATGCCTCTGTTGCTTTTTGGAGCAGTTAACACACAGGAAGGAAGTCCCAGTTCTTGCCAGGGAAAAAAAATGTGGCAGTCATAGTTTTTGTCCTTTAGTCAATATTTTTTGCCTTAAAAAAGACAAAGATGTTTGCCATGCTGAGTCTCTGCCAGGATTTTTCAGCAGCATTCTAAAAACAGTCCAGTGAAGAGTGCCAAATCTCACTTATAATAGGCCCCTGGATGGTGATTACTTTGAATGATGGCATAATGAAGGCTTTATAAATATGCACAGGTCACCAGGGCTGCCCACACTGTGGATTATTAAAACTGTGAGGGTCAAAGGTCAGGCTAATGAGAAAGGGCTCAGAGGTTGCTGTAACTATTGCAGGGAGAGTCTACCAGCCTGTTCAGTTCAGTGAAGACTGACTGGCATGTGCTCCATTCTGCAAGCTTCGTAGTTCCCATACCGAGCAGTATCTAAAACATGAGCAAAAAAATGTATATCTGCTCTCCAGTTTGTGACTGTCCAGTTTAGGATGTGTGAGCTCAGAGGTGAAAGTGAGAAGGTGTCACTAGAAAATGAAGTATTCATTCAAGATCAGGATGCCCACTATATGTATACAGTGCAATTGTACAATAGTCACCCATTTTATCACCCATAGAGAATTTTCTCCGACAGACTAGAGGTGCTCTAGAGTCAAAATTTCTCATTTGATGTATTTTATAATATGTATGAAACATTGATAAGATGATGGAAGTTTGACAATGGTGCTTCCAATGTTCCAACTGTTGATGACATGGCTGAGCATTACAGTTTTTGCCGATTGCTTACACATTGAAAGTGAATGCTTAGACAAAAGCATCAAAACCTTAACTTTTGTAACCATGCCTTAAAACAAAGGCACCAAAAGTACAGACACATTTTCTGCTTTGCACTGTGTTTGCAATTCTGCAACACACTTCTTGCAAAACACTTTGTTCAAGAATGAAATCTCTTGCAATCATTCGGAAAAAACACTTCTATTCAAAATGCAAAACATACCTGAAATTGGCAACACCCACACACACACACACATGAAAACACTTATACACTAATTGAACACACTAATTGAACACCAATCAGTCTGAGCCTTAGCACTACAAATAGACCTCAGGTAAGCTCACCTCTTTTTGAGAACTTTGCAAACATGGAGGCAGAGAGAGTGAGAGGAAGAGGAAGAGGAAGAGAGAGGAGTAGGAGGAGGACGAGGACAAGAACAAAGAAGGGGACCAGGCAATAGATGGAGACATATTTCCGACGACATTATGTCCACTTTGGTGGACCATGTTATAAATCATGGCCTGACGATGAGGGAGGCTGGGCAGAGAGTCCAGCCCGACCTGAATTGCTACACGGTAGCATCCATAATACGGACATTTAGACTGGAGAACAGGTATGTCTTCAACTTTCTACACTAGACTGTACCTACGTAATTGTCGCACATCATTCTACATCGCAGTACAATACAATTTAGTCCTACAATATTAAGTCTATGCTCCTCAGTGAACAAAAAAATACATATAGTGCTATGAAGTACATGTAATACACTTTTGATGTTATTGTGTACAGTATGACAGTACAGTATGTAAAGAAAACCTAACCAATGGTATCATGTTCTTGCATTTTCTACAGAACTGTCAGACGACCTCCTGAGGGTGGAAGGCAACGTCTGTTCTATATGACCGCCAACCACATGCCCGCCTGCCTCTTCTGCAAGCAATGGAAGAGGCATGCGGAGACATTGAGGCTAGGTCAGGGTTGGATACAGCACACAAGGTGATATTTTCCCCGTTGCTTAGCCAGGGATGACACTGCTAGTGATGTGGATGAGGTGATGTGACCAGACCCTAATAGAAGGCGGGATCCATAAACCATCCACCCCATCCCTTACAATACTATTTTTTTGTTTACCAGTGCACTGTAATTTTACTGTAATTATTTTTGTTTCTGTGAGTTTACAGTAACATATTGTATTGATTACTGTACTGTAATTCTACTTTTCTTTTTTTTGTAAAAACCTGCAATGGTAAAAAGAATAAGCTGTATATATTTTTTCTGAAGCCTTTCTATTTTTGTGTTCATCGAAATGTGAGTAGATGTACTATACTGGAACAATCTTTCACAGAAGCCTGGAAGAGATAATTAAAAAGGTATACAAAGTACTAAAGACAGCAGTGATTTGTATAAAGTACCTCAGTGTGTTGTTGCTGTTTTGAAAGAGTAATTCAAACGGTGCCTGTGTGTATCATTTTGTTGCAAAAATGCCATTTTGAAAAAGGATTGTTGATTGAGAGTTTCATTTTGACACAGAAGTGAGATGTTTATCTCCAAGTGTTGTGTCTTATTTGGTTTGTGTGTAGAGTTTTGACACAATGAGCCAAATTCCGCCACAAGTGTGTAAGCAATCACAAAAAACTGTAAGACAGCTCTGATCTGAGGACAGGCTGAGATGTCAGAAAAAGGTGCTTCAAATGTCCTCACAGACAACAATTTGACCAGCTATAACAGCAGAACACTAGAACAGCTCTAATTTGCTGATGCAAGGCAGCGTGACAATAAATCTCAGATTAGAGAAAATGCAAGGTGCCAATCAAGCCAAATTAGTAAAAGGTCATCACGGTAGCATTCTTTTCATTGTTGGGTGGGTGAGTGTCCAAGGGGGGAATGAATAGAATTCTCTATTTTTTGTGTTTTCCTTCAATATAATTATGAATAGGAATGCCTTGCCTTCCTTTGCCCCTTAATCTCTATGGTGCATCTCAGCTCAGAAACATGACCTGCTATGGCTCTGCCCACTTAAAATTGCAATGATACCGTTGTCTTTTCTTTATCGCTGAGTGCATTGATATGAGCACCTGGGAGATGCATACGTTTACATTATTTATATTACGGTCTGAACATCATATTTATGAAATGCTCAGTTCTATAGCTGTGAATAGATGGCTCAGTAATAGGGCTTTATGGGCTATTTTCATACATGCTCAAAGTGATAAATGTGTGATGTTGTTATACAACCTGACTTGCCAGAATCAAAAATGAAATGCGAGAATTTGCGCAGGCAAAAAAAAAAAAAACAATAAGTTTCACACAAAGACATAATTATTAGTCAGTCAACATCATTTCAGACAAGGGTAGCACAAAAGGCAGCTTCAATTTTGTTCGGCATTAAAATGCCTGGGGTAGCTTGCAGGGAATGAGAGACAGAGCAGACATGTCTATCAAGTCTATGTCTGACAATAAAATTGGCCATGCCCATTTTTCATGAAGGTTATCAAACGATTGAAACCACAAATAAGAGAGAGAGAGAGAGAGAATAAACTCAGATTTGAGTTATCACTTATGTTCTTTGAGGGAGTAATTTGTTTACAACCCCCAAACTCCTCCTTCGTCCTTAATTTATCGCGTTAATGTTTTGAGACTTCATTTTTTTTCTGCAGTTCTTCAAGGCAGTAATTTTCCCATTTCCCCCCATTCCTAATGCCTTCTGGTAATTTATGACTATGCTTCCCTGAGCTGCTGAGCTGAATGAGGAGGGGCAACGGAGGCAATGGGTGCCCAGGACTGTTTAATGGATATTTTGGGGATCCAGCAATTTTGAGGGGTTGTGGGTGGGGATTCTGTTGCCAAGAATACAACTGTGTTACCCTCAATTCTTCTTTTTTTGGTCAACTGGAACAGCTTGTGGGCTTGCCTTGGCCCTGAATGACCCTGCAGTCCTCTCACTTGCGTGATGGTGTCTGTTTCTGGGCATATGACCTCCTCAGAGGAAACAGAAAGTTGACATATTATGATCTGTCATAGTCTTTACTTTACACTCATGTTGTTTTCAAAGGCCTTTATATATGTGGATGCATAATATGCATATACAAAGCACACACACACACATTTCCAAATTGTTCATGTGACTCATGGTATATGTTACTGTTCATGGTATGTGTTGCCATGCATATATTGCTGTTGTTAGATCCATGTATTCCCATCAGTTACGTGCATGTGTTGGTGAAAGAGTGGCTAAGTGGAAGGTTTCAGGAGGTTACTGCAGAGGGTATCAGGTTTGAATCCTGGATGGCTGTATTGTCCCACAGTGTTAAAGTAATTTCCTTGGATTTCTTCAGTAAATATTCAACTGTATTGGGTGAAAATACAAGCTATGCAGATTTGCCCTGGATGAAAGGTGTGTCCAAAGCAAGTGAAAAAGAATTAAATGAATATGAACAAGGAGAGTCATCTGGTTGAGAAATCTGTCAGGAACAAGTGTGTTTGATTAGACCTGATGCTTTGATCTCTGTTCTGAGCCATTGCACTAGATTTTACAGAGGTTAATTTGCAAAGAAACCACTGGGCTGAGTCCAGTATGAGGAAGCAAGTCCAGACTTTGCATCCAAAGCATCCCTGGAGAGTTGACCTGCACCAGATTTGAATTTTCTTCAGTTCAAATTGCTGGAATTGATTAGAAGGTTAACACTGTGAGTGAATGCAGCCAATGGGGGAAGTTGCACAGGAGTAAATTCTAAAAGTAAAAGTCCAAAGAATTCCTCCTGCACCTTGTTTTCAGTTGTTTCTTTTGTGCTGCTTTTAGATCACAACAATCAATAAAATTATTCAATATTCATTTCTGTACTACCAGTATTATTTTAGGTCTATTTTGTCCATCTGGCTTTTGCATGTTTTTGATCTTGTATGAATGTTCCAACCACATTTGTTCCTTCATTCTTATTATTTATTAAGTAATTTATTTATCCCGCACAGAGGAAAACAATGGGAATGTGTGTCAGTGCTTTGCTGTTTTTCCATGATTCTTCAAATCTCAAATTTCAGGCATCATATTTCAGAGTATTAATGTCAGGGCTCCGCCCCCTTAAGCCGCGGTGTTTTTGTTTTCCCTGTCCTTGTGCTTTTGTTTTCCTTGTGTTCCTGCCCCGCCCTGCTCCCCGCCGGGTCCCCGCTCACCTCATTCCCTCATTGCCTGCACCTGCCTGCCTGCTCACCTGCTTCCCATCTCCTCGTTACCCCAGCCCTATATCTTCCCTGCGTGTCTCTGTCTTGTTGCTAGTTCGTTGCAGTGTGCTTCACCTGTCTCGTCCCCGCGCTTTGTTTTTGTGATTTACTACTTCATTGCCAATCCTGCCTGTTTCCTGACCACGATTCCTGCCTGCCGTTTTGATCTGATCGCTGCCACTCACCTGCCTGATTCCGGACCCTGTTCTCCCTGACTCCCGTCTTTGGATTTGCCCCCGGATTGCCTCCCTGTGTTTTGAACCCTGCCTGTCCCTGGATTCACGTACTGCCTGTCCCTTTCTAATAATCGCCTGGAACCGGAACATCCCGTGGTCCACGCTTGTGTCTCGATCACCGGCGTAACAATTAATGCTACAATATCCTTGTAAAATCCATTTTGCATTCCTTAGAAGACTGGCGCATTTGGTGTAAATTCCACTGCAGTACTCAGCTTGCATCTACTTCTTTATTGAGAAGGAATACATTCATTTTAATGTGCAAAAATGAGCAGGAAACAGGAGATGCCCACAGGAGTATAATATATATTTTATGTATCATACTTTTTTGACCCATAATGTCCTTGAGCTAAAAAGACATTTCTATGTTGTGTTGATGTCTCCAGTTCATCAACATTTACTGCAATTAAATGTAACCTTTTTCATAAGTCAAGCTCTTAACATTGTTCAACTAATTTAAAAAGTGTGTTCTAATCAAGTATAATTAAGACCCAGTTCTTCCTTGTTACTTTCCGCATGCCTCTTGAGCATTATGGGCTTTGTAATGAAGAATATTGAATAGATATTAAGAATATTGAATGAATATCCATGACCTCTCTCTCTCCAAATTATTCACTATACATTGCCCAAAAGATAAATCCAGTCATCCGGATGGAACAATGCCAGTTGGCAAGTAAACCTGATAAGTTACAGCCTTTTAGGAAATGGGCTGCTGTGACCTAAGCAAAACTTTTTTATAGTGCAGTATGCAATTAGAGACATTTTTGATACATCGAGATTCTGACTTTAATCACAATTAGTGCAATTGCAGTGAAACTGATATACATTTCTTCCTTACTTTAACTCAGTACCCACAATTAACTTGACAATAGCAGGTTTAGCCCCCTCATGTGTTTAGTATGTAACGTTAGACATTAGACATAGTGAGTGGGTATAACCAGGTACCAGTAGCCGAGAAAGACTGAGCAAAAACGGCTTTTTGTACACCTTTTGGCTTATTTGAATTTAATTGCATGCCCTTTGGGTTGTGCAATGCCCCTAGCACCTTTCACTGCGTAATGGAATGTATTTCTGGCAACCAGAGTTTCCATTCGCTCTTGCTGTATCTAGATGACAGATGTCATGTCTAGATGTCATTTTCTCCTCCTCTTTTAAGACCCACCTTGAGCGGTTAGAATTGGTCTTGGGTAGGTTGCAACAACACAATTTGAAGCTTAAGAAATGTCATCTGTTTCAACAGGAAGTAAAGTATCTGGGCCATGTGATTTCTTCTGCAGGGGTTTCTACTGACAAAGAAAAGATACGAGTGGTAGCAGAATAGGCCTGTCCAAAGAATGTTACTGAGCTTCATTCATTTCTGGGGTTCTCGTCGCACTATTGACGGTTTGTGGAGGGCTTTGCAAAGTATGCGGCACCTTTGGATAAACTGGTTTTGCTGCCATTTTACAGGGCAGCAAAAAGCGACCAGCTGTTGACACCATGGAGAGGCACTGCAGTGATGCATGTGAGACTGGATTTCTTGCTTTGAAGAACAAGCTGGTGAGTGCCTCGGTCCTGGGATATGTGGATTTTTCCAAGCCGTTTTGCCTTGAAATTGATGCCAGTCATACGGGGCCTGGAGCTGTACTGTCCCAGGAGCAGGAGGGGAAGCGGAGGTCAGCTGCTTTTGCTAGCCGTGGCCTGCACCCTGCTGAAAGAAATATGTGAAATTATAGTTCAATGAAGCTTGAGCTGCTTGTCCTGAAATGGGCAATCATTGAAATTATCTTGAGAGTATTTGCTTGGTGCCAAATTCGTTGTGTTTACAGACAACAACCCACTAAGTTATCTGCAGACAGCTAAGTTGAGAGCGGTAGAGCAGCGGTGGATCTCCCAGTTAGCGCTATTCGATTTTCAGGTCAAGCACTGACCGAGTGCCATGAACAGAAATGCTGATGCTTTATCTCGCCAGCCAGCCTCCTCTGCCCCCAGTTATGTTGCAGATATCGCTTGTGGAATCACTGTGCCAGCGGCAGCCTCTGCGCAACTCATGGCTTCTACCTCATGTATTGATGCTTTACCCGTTCGTCAGGGGGTTGATCTGCGGGCCTTGCAAGCTGCTGATCCCGTCATCGGCCCCCTTCTGTTGTATTGGAGTCGGGGTGAGGTGCCTTCTAGAGTGGAACGTGCTTGGGAATTGCCTGAAGTCTTGGAGCTAGTCAAGCAGTGGCGGAGACTCTGGGACTGTGACAGGGTGCTGCATTGGCAGATCTACTGTCCAGATGGGGGGCTGAAGTTTTGCAGTTGGTGCTGCCATGGAGTCTTCAGTCCGAGGTATTAACTGCCCTCCATGATCAGCAATGCCATCAAGGCTGCGAGAGAAACACTAGTTTGGTGCGACAGCGTAGTTATTGGCCTAATATGTGGCGAGACATTGAGCAGTGGTGTCAACGCTGTGATCGGTGTGTGGTTGCCAAGGCTGTTCAGTCAAAGATCAGAACTTTCATAGGAAAACTGTTAGCCTCCTGGCATTTGGAGATTGTTGCTATAGACTTTATCGACCACTGATGGTCGCGAAAACGTTTTAGTTGTAAATTATGTCTTTTCTAAATTTACTTAAGCCTATCCTATTCGAGGCCAAAAAGCCAGCACTGTGGCCTGTATCCTGACGGAAAAGTGGTTTTATGTGTATGATGTCCGCATGCATATTCATTCTGACCAAAGACAGAACTTCAAAGGACACTTGCTGCATCGCCTGTACCATCTGTATGGAGTGCAGAAGAGTCGAACCACGCCCTACCATCCTGAAGGTAACGGCCAGTGTGAAAGATTTAACCGCACCATGCATGATTTGCTCAGGACTCTGCCCCCAGAGCAGAAGAGGAAGTGACCCCAACACTTGCCCCAGTTGCTGTTTGTGTACAATACTACAGTGCATCAGTCGACAGGGTACTCTCCGTATGAATTGATGTTTGGACAGAAACCCCAACTTCCAATTGACTTTTTGCTTGGCATTACAGAGGAAGATAGGTACTCAGGATCCAGCAAGGATTGGGTCAGAGAACATCAGGAACACTTTCAGTCCGTGTATAGCAATGCAAGAAGACAGCTGGAAACGGCAGCAGAACAACAGCCATGTCAGAATCCAAAAGCAGTGGTCGATATCCTTCCTGTAGGAACAGTGGTGTATAGAAGGAACCATGTCCAAGGCCGTAAAAAGATTCAAGATGTTTGGGACCCCTCTAAGCACTGAGTGGTTAGATGCTTTGATGATATTGGGGGGCTGTACACAGTTAGCCCCCTGGAAGGATCAGGACAGGAGCGGAACCTCCACCGTACTGAATTATGGATAATCTCTGAAGGCATAGTCTCGGATGTTCATCAGGACGGTGGTAGGGGCTCTGTGGTCTCCATTCCTTGCCAAGACCCCGTTGAGCAGAGAGGTGTGCCTAGTGATCCGGATGACAGCGAAAGTGACAAGGACTCGACTACCCTAGCAGTCCCTTGCATGATTTCCCCCTTAGTAATACCAAGCCCCCCAGCACCAATTGGAGTAGAGTCAATAGATGACCCCAGAGAAGGCCCATCCACAATAGGAAGGGAGTTGCGGCATACTACCCGAGGAACGGCTGGCTAACACCAAAACCCGTATAACCTCCCTAGGTCAGCAGTTAGGTGGCAGGAAGAAGGGGCTGCAGCTTCCTCAGCAGTAAAGTCTATGTGTGCCATTTTTTGACCTTGGCAATAGTTATAGCTGTCAGTCATGTAGTCACCAGGATGGTGACCTCTGAAAATGGGGGCGAATGTAACAGGTAGGGTGTTAGGACCCAGAGGATGATGGCAATTAGCTTGCGGTCAATTTAAGTGCAACACACAGAACCTTAGACACTCCAGTTCTTGCGAGACCTCCCAAGTAGCATTTGGTGGACACACAGCATGCGGCATCAGAGGTATGTTAAACCTTGTAGTGTTTTTTAGTATCCGTTTCCTAGCAGTGTAGACTTACACAGTTTAGCTGCAATGTTTTTCATGCAGATTTTGTGTTTTTATTAGTAGTTCGTTTTGAAGCTGGCTGAGATTACCTGCTACATTGCTGTCAGCAGCCTGGAAAAGTCTGTATTGAGCAGACCTATCATAAGATACCCGGCAGGCAAAAGTTTGTACAGAGCAGACCTATCATTACTGAGGAGGTAACTTTTGTGTGTAAGTTTGTGCCACATTAAAATGAAATTTTGATAATGGGGAACGGAAATTCTAGCTGCAATGTTTATCATATTGTGTCACTGAATTGGCGCTAGCTGTATGTCTGTACCTCTGTGTGGGGTTTGATTTAGCTAAATGCTAACTGGCTACATTTGCATCCATCTTTGTTTACATGGCTGTTAGTAGAGTGTGAGCCCTCCCTGTTTGAACTGTTTTTTTTATTAAAGTCTTTGTACCTGTATTCCTGTATCCTGGTTGTCTGTGGCTTGTGGATCTATTTGGGGGACCTGTGTTGGGTAGCGGGGGCCAATGTTGGCATTTGTGGCTCTTGACAAAAGAAACTTGCTTAGTTAACTAAATAAAGACGTTATATTTTTGTACTTTTGCCTTGCCTTTGTTCATTTATTTGGATAAAAGCATCTGCTAAATGAGTAAATGTAAATGTAAAATGTTATTTGGACACCTGTGAGCCTACCATGGCCTAGAACTACACCCTAACAGGGTCACCCTTTTAATTTGGGAGTGGCGTAGTTGTATAAAGTCTGCTTGATGGTCTAGCCTCCTGACCACAGGGCAGGGGCTACAAGTAGAAAGTTGTTGTTTTTTTGTTTTTTTTTTCCCCAGGAAACAAGAACAGTTCAAACAATGATGATGTTAATTACAGTGTAATCATACTGGTTGTAGGCCCTGTTTTTTTTTTTTTCTTTTTTCTTTTCCTTGAAAATGGCTTTTATACGATGGTTCCCTAACTGTTGACAGTGAGGATTGCTGTAATATTGAATCTGAACAAGTCCACTGTTTTTGCCACAAGCACATTCTTTTTTGTAAACACATTATTGTAAAATTAAGAGATGAATTGTTTCAGCAGATCTGGAATCATCAATTATTCCTCTCATTTAGAAAAATGTCTAAGCGTGACTTGCCTACATTTTTTCCCTTGTTTTTCCTCTGCTTGTTAGCATTGCTGTGTCAGACATTTTTAAGCACATTCATGATTTAATGGTAAAGTAGTCTGCAGCCTCCAGAAACCCTGCCTTTATGCTGGGGCTCTGCCTCTCCCAGCAGCTTTCAGCATCCAGGCGCCTTTTGAAATGCAGCATTTTCTGTTCTGAAAGAACCTGTGCCATCAATATATAAGTGTTGTTCAAGCTCTCTCACGAAAATCTGGCAGGCTGACTGGCTCTACAGCTATTGATGGGTAAATACGTTATTACTGTTGTTATCAGACTACATCATTACATCAGGGAATAAGACATGCAACACTTAGATTGTGTGTGTATGTGTTGCAGAGAAGTGTGGAAATGGCACAAACTCATTGTGCACAGTATGTGTGAGGATGGTGTGCGTATATGTGTTTGTTTTAATGTGCGTGGGTTTACTGTTGTAATTTTTGGCAGATGACAAAAGTATTACATGTGAGGTCCTGCTGTGAACAAGGAACATACATTGGTTACAGATGACCAGTGCCATGCCAGACAATGACCACTTGGCTCCTAGTCATCAAAGACGTGGTCTGGCAGCAATGTCATTTTACAAATATCTGAACTTTTAGAGCTGAATGAACCAGGAAGAGGAGAATACAGACTAACAGGAGCATGTTACTCACCATGGTCTTAGAAAAGGACCAAGTATGACTGTCTTCAAATCAAATCAATTATTTGCATATGATTGATTTCAATAGTTTCATAGTTCTTCAACAAAGCTGGCAGAGGCTGGACATGAAACCAGGAGAGCTAGTACAAGTGAGCAAACTAGCATGGAAATGTGTTTTAAGGCTGCAGTCAATCCCAAACATGGATAAAAGATTTTCTTGCAAACGGGTCATAGTCTGGGACAATCAATTTATCAATGGAAAAGGGCCCATAGTGTCCTTCAAACACATTGTTTATATCACAGGAGAAATAATCCTCTGCCTGTAGCAATATAATCCAGCAGGTCTTCTGTATGTCTCTCAAAAAGGTAAAGGAAAAACACAGTGCCCTGATATTTACAAACCGTGATCTCAGTGACACATGCTAAAACCTCTCACCCAGAATCTTGTTTTAAAACACTGAAGTAGCAACAAGACTGGCTGCTGTAAATCCTCATAATTCATCTAAAGCTTATTTTACTTTCTGACTCTTAATCTGCTGAGCCTAAACCTAAACTGTTGCATTGATGACTGATCAGCCCTCTCTTTCACATAATATACAGAATCCACTGACAAATCAGCTGTTTGTACATTCAGTATTGTCTACATTAGATATCTATGCTTTTTTTTTAAAATCAATTTCTGATGCTGAAATTTTCAGCCATAGCAAACAGCCAAGTGGTGGGCTCAGGGGTACTGCAACCATGTCCCAGCTTAATAATTCTTCATAAAGAATCAATATTCACACAATTGGTTTCTGCAAATATGGATCATTGTATGTGTTACATTTTGCTCTGCTACATGAATAGGCAGTTTGCACAACAAAAATAACAACTTGTAAAAGGGAACAATTGAATGTAAGTATTGAACATAGCTCATTGGTAGAAGAGTTCATAGCTTGGTCCACCTGCTGTCAAGTTAAGCAATTAAAACTTAAATACAAAGCAATGGATTTTGAACAACTGATGTTGACTGTTGTTACATACTGGTTTTACATGACCTAGATCAAGACAGAATTCAAACAGCTTATTAGCATTTCAAACAATGCTGTAGCTGTTTACTCACAGCTGACCCCTGCTTATTTTGTTTCTCCTAATATGATTTTTTTTGTAATTTGCTTTGCTGCATGATGTATTTCTTTGTTCTGGGAATGCTGCAAATGTTGCACACCATTTTTGAATGCATTCCTCCATGTTATGACGTTCCTCTTGTAAACATGCATTGTCACGCTCTGCAGAAAGCCGTCAGTGTTATGTAGAGGGTGCTCCCACAGTACATCGTTACTCCGTCCTTTCTTCAGCTGAGATCTGTTTCCTATTGACCTATTGTACATAGAGCTGCAGTAGAAGGATAATTGAGCTGAGTGAGCATTGGATTTCCCAAATATAAACAAATGAAGTATGGTTCATCCATTTACAGTTCTTCCAATGTCAAAAAGCATTTAAATAAAAAGACAAATAACTATGGTATTGTGTTTATAGACTCTATGCAACTTCAATCTCCTCATCCATTTTAATCCCCACCCCCCCACCCCCACCACAAATATATGGCTCCACTCACACCTGAATCTTGTCTTTGCTCACTCTGTGCCCCCTGAAGTAGTTGTTTTGGTCCTTCTCAACCTCAAATGAATCTGTTGTAGGGCCATTTCTGGAGCTCTCCTTTTTTTCAATGCAAATGATGCACAGTTACTCAGCGCTCCTTGTCTTTTGCATTGTCCGATTCTGTGGATGTTCCACATGCTCCAGGATGCATTGCTGCACCGCTGTGAGCTGAACTATTTCAGAACCAGAACTTGTGATTTTGAACTCATTCCTCTTCAGCGAACATTTCCATCTATTTTGACTCTGTCAATACCCTTCTTCTAACAAAAAGGAAAAAAGAAAATCAATATTCACTGAGTTAGTACATTTATGGATGTTTTTAAAGCAGTGTGTGGTCCAGGGACTTGTTTCTTTCTCCACCTTGATTATTGTAATGACCTCACCGTTGAGTTAGTCTTCTGTTCGACTTGCCTTCGCTCTTCCTTGCATTTCTCCCAGTGCCGAATTCTCTCACTCTGCTCTCCTCTGCTGCTCAAATTGACTTCAAAACCTCTTTATCCATCTGTCATCTGTGTATCCCCTCATCATCGCCCGAGGTCACCCATCTCATGGAGGACTGTCTCTTCCATCTTCTCTGACGTTTCTCATCCCTAGACTCCCTGTGGGAGGGAATGAGCGGTTTGCCAATATTTGAACTGTGTAGTCTCATATTACCTTTCATTCTTATCTAAAGGCACCCCCTTAATCACCTCCAATGTTTCCAGATGCCTGCCTTAAAATCACATCTCTCTTGCCCCATGCTCCCCTCTACCCAATCCAATACTGTATATGCTTGATTACTTGCTTTGAACTATTAAATTGATTGCACACGAATTATATTTTCATAAAACTACCAGGAATATCTAGCATTAGCTATTAAAATTTTGTTTGTTACTGAATTTATCTCTTGCCTCATATATTGACCTGGATATAGGCATCTGCTGAATTACAAAATAGTTCAAATTAACACGAATCTTCAAAAATTAAAAAAGAAAAAGAAAAACTTGAATAGTATAATTGCTCTCTTTATCCACAGACGTGTTTTTCCTACTGCAATCGTTGTACAGTGTATGAAATGAGACACAGAATTGCAAGCATCTGCTAATTATTTGATTTGCAAAGGAATTGTCAGTTTTCAAAAGCTGTTCTTTTTGGAAAATCCTTGACTTCAGTGTGAATAGCTTCCTAAAACAAGGCTTGCAGATTCTTCACATCATTAAAGCAAGGAGACCATCTCCACATAAACTTGCTTGGTGGACATTCACTTCTTCTCTGAGCAGTAATATATATATATATCCCAGGACCACAACTAATGGGGCATCTACCCATAAATCCATAAATGGAAAGTGCAAGGTAATCCACTCAGCCCCAGGCACCTGCACACTGCCTTGCAGCATACAGCCACACAAATGTCTGAATTCCAAAGACAAATGGCAATTACACAGACTCTCATTTTTAGATGTACACTAAAAAAAAAAATTCAATTTCAAGCACAGTTTCCAATCAAAGTATGAATATTTGAATCACAAAATATTTAATAACCTAAACACATACATAAGCATTATCCACTTGATATGTAATTGTGATTCAAGACATTCTAATAAAAATACTGAGGGCTTTAAAGGCTGTGTATGTTGCAGCCTATAAATGGCTGAAAATATGTCCATGGGATTTAGTATTGGGTTTAACTGCAAACCCCAGTGCTTGTTCCATGTTCGCTAGCCCACTGTCTGTGCATCTTAGTCCTTGATATAGAAGATATTGCTCATATGTATACATGCAACTGGGATGCAAGCACTAAAACTCTGAGTGGATTTTGCCAATGTGGTCTATGGAGTTTTCATTTAAATTTACTTAAATAAGCTTTCATTTGCATAAAATTCAAAATGTGTGAGAAGCAGGTGTTAATGCATGTTTTTAAGATGTGATACCTGGTCGTATAAACTGATAACGTCAAAGAAGCTTAATCAGTCAATTACTTTTAAATTAAAACAATAAACTTGCTTGATTCTTGCTCAGAATCCCAATATATGGCAAGACACACAGACAAATAGACAGACAGACCCAGTTTCCCAAAAACTGTATGTTCTGGTGTTTGGTTCCAGTTAATGGGATAATACATGCCAATATGCTTTTTATCTGTATTCTGCTGAATATCTATAGATGTGCACAGAAGAAATGAAAACCTGTGGCATCAGATGCATCAGCTCATTTGATGGGTTTCTCCTGCCCAGTCTGGTGCAACCAACTAATCATGAATGTGCTGATCCATCTGTGATCAATTCATATATTTTCAGTCAGTTGATGACAGAACTCAGGAATCAGTTATGAATGCTTCACTTGCATGAGTGATGGAGCTTCTTCGAATTTGCTCTGGATAATCTTTTAAACCTTCAATGCAACAGAAGTATCAATAACATGATAGTGGCAAATGGCTTCAGATAAGGTGCCATTGCAGTGGATGCCATGTTCCCAGTTTGGCCAGATACTTTTTATTTGTTATGCATAGATCTGCTGGCATATTCAAGATGTGATGATGCAATATCTGGATGGATTGTTGCCTGTAGTTTTGCATTCATCATACTTGCATTTAAATTGAGCCTGTAACTGTTGTGGTTAGTGTTTCCTTTTTTAATGCCATAAAACACCATTGTCCCTAAATTGTACAAGGATATGTTTCTGTAATAACCTTCAGAATATATTTTGTGTGGGCATCTAGTTGGACATACTTAAGCCAGATAGAATTTTGTCAATTGTTTTTCAAAAAGTGTAGACCACTACCCATGCCATCCATTCCAATGTACTTTAGAATAACTGAATAATGATGTCTGCCATGACCATCTGCAATAAATCAGCTGGTAACTTTGACAACCAATCATGGAATTTTTGTATGGAGTGCAAAGATTTGTTTGATTGGTTGTAACAAGTCAGTCATGTTGGGGTGGGTGGGGGGGATGGTGGTTGTGAAGCCTTACTCTCCCATAGCAGGAAAAATTCTTTAGCAGCGATACATGATTAAAATGCAGTCAGAAACTGTATAAAACTGTATAATTCACGTCAGACAAGGGCTCAAATATGTGAGGGATTGTAAATGTGTTCTCTATCAGCTTGTCTCACCCTGACTGCTTATTTCCTGGGGTGCCGCATTGGTGGCCAAGAGGAGGGACATGAAAATTATATCACCTCACTGCATGTAAGCAGCTCGCTATGGGGGTGGGAGGGGGTATTATGGGAAGCAACTGGTTGGCCTCCAAGGAGGCCTGGTCCATGGATTTCAACAAACTGTGGCTCATATGTTTCAAGTAGAAATGAGGAATTCTCCAAGATTAATGGCGGACACGTTCGCACAAAGGGTCATACAGTTTATGGGGAGGGATGACCACGTGCACAGATCACATCCACGCCTTGGTTGCCTGTGTAAAGGAGGGTGGGAGGGAGAGTGTGTGTGTGTGGAAGGGGGGTTCTAAATAAAGGTAGATAGAGGCTTGATGTCAAATCTCCTGGGCTGATGGACAAAAGATCAGCATTCTCTGGAGGAGGTCTCAAATAATTCAGGGCTGTGTAAGACGTGCTCTGACCAGAGATCTCCACAGGGCTGCCAAAAGCATCTGTTGTCCATGCATCTAGCGAGTGATGTGGATATTTTTAACTCCATTTTTTTTTTACCAGATCTGGTCATGTGAGTAGAGAAATTGAGTCTGCCTGATCTTACTTTTTTCTTGTGGAGAATCCTAACCATTGTGTGTGATCTTTTACTGCCTTCATTCAGTGTGTAGAGTGTGGGAGGAATTTGTGAAGGATGTAATTCAGTCTCCATGGGAGATAGGAACGATTGTACACAACCCCAGCATTCACCCACCCACAAAAGGGAAAAGAACTGAATGTGACACTGATAACCACTTTCTATTTCCTGTTTATATTTGTTTCTTCCTGCTCAGGATCCAATATGAACACAGGGGTTAAATACAATCTTGTTTCAAACCATGTCAAATGTGCATGTCTCCACTGTGATGACAACAGTGATGTTAGCAGACTCATTCAAATGAAAATGATGCAGCTATGGCAAAATGAATAAAGTTTGTCTGAGTGAGTTGCTGTGCTTTGGGGGTTCATGCCACTGCTGGTGGATAAAAACACTCGGCTGATGTTCAGCCAATGTTCACTTCACAGCCTTCGTTCCTCCGGGAGATTCATCTTTCAGCATCTTGAATGACAGTAGAAAGTATCATTTTATATCCCTGATCTGCTGCTGACATACATTATCAATGTGTACATAATAATGATGTATAGCCCTGCCCTCACCAGAGGCCATGGGAGTGCTCTCTCAGAATGCTGTACATTGTGTTTGTTATTCTTTCCTATATGTTGTATAATAGACATTTGTTCTGTTTTCATTTGATTTCTGTTATCATTTGATTTGATTTTTTGGTCCTGGTATTAATATTCCCATTTGGTTTTCAAAAACAAATCAGATAAAGTGAACACATAACAATAAAAACAAAAAAAAACACTATTTATCAAGGCCTACTTGTCTCCTTCAAAGTGTCAGATAGAAGAGCTGCTCTTTGATTTAATTTTTGTACTTCTTACTGACCAGCCAGTGTCCATGCCCCCATCGCCTGAGGTGTCTCTACATCTCTTAATGTCTGCTCTCACCCTGCTGCAACTGGAACACGTTGTGGCAGAGAGGGTGCCGATCAGTCCTCTGAACTCAAGGAGTGGGGATGGGCTAAAGGTGTAAATAAACAAAATTTCATAGATCAGTGCAACAGACACAAATCTTGCCTTCCCTCCCTAACCCATTTCTATGTAGGTTTAACATTTCCATCCAGTGACTCTCCATGCCCAAACACATGCACACATACAGACATGCATACACACACACACACACACACACGCACACACACACACACACACATTTTCATCCTTCTTTTCCATATCCCTGCACTGAGAACCTCTGATGAAATGTGGGAATTGAATTTCATTTGCTAGGTCTGTTCTACTTGTGCAGCTCATGCAGCAACAGCAGCTCTCTCTCTCCTCTCTCTCTCTCTCTGTCTCTCACATACTCTACCCCTCTCTCCCTCCCTCTTTTCCATCTTTCAACGCACTGCAGCTCCTCCTTCCACCTTGCACTGTCCTAGCCCCCCCGACACATACACACACCCTGTCCGTCTCACTCCCTCTCCCTCCCTCTCCCTCTCTCGCTCTCTCCCTCTCAGTGAAGCACTGCCTGAACGTGTTGAGGACTGCAAGCGCTTATGTCTGTGGGCAGACTCGTAGCTGGAGGCGGACCCTCTGAGCGTATGCCACACGGATATCTGGTCATCCCCCTGTTACCCCCCCCCCTTGCCCCCCAAACACAACGGTCCCTGCACAGACCTGTTATTTCTCTGTGCATTTTGCACGCCTTTTTGCCCGTGCCTGCGTATCTTTCTCTCTCTCTCTCTCTCTCTCTCTCCCTCCCTCCTCCATGGCTTCTTCACTCTCCATCCTCGGAGCTCAGAGACACTTTGGATTTAACATCTAGCCTGGTGGAATGAAATAAACGGCTTTTTGGAATTCTCCTTCACACCGACTCAGGGTAAGGGCTCTTTTTCTCTCTTTTCTGGACTCTTCAGGCTCGGTGAGTTGAGGAAGTGTAGTGAGCGTGTGTGTGTGTGTGTATGTGGATATTAAGGAGAAGGGGAACACGCACGGTTTAGGAGAGGGAAAGACACATATACATACAGATGCATAGAAGGAGAAAGAAAGAGAGCAAGGCACCACTGTCTGTGTAGTTATTGAGACCCAGATTGATCAGATTAGGAAAAGAGCAACAGCCACCCCCCCCCCCACTCCCCACCAACAACCCCTGACCCCTGTGCAGCCAGCTCATATCGATGGCCTAATTATCTTCCCCTCAATTCCAAGGGCAGTTCTCACACACTCTGCCTGCTGAGGGTGGTGTGGAGGCATTGTTGCATAATCAGCATTTGGAGAATATTTGCGTGTTGCCGCCATGATGAATGTTGTGTGTTTGCAGGCGAGGGAGGGTTGGTCTGGGAAGATTGTTGTGGCAATGTGTATGTATGTGCATGTGTGTGTGAGAGAGATAGGGAGGTAGGGAAGGGGGAAGGGGGAAGGGTACAGCATGGGATAGGTTAAGATTCCGATTTGCACTTATAGATACTTGGCTTATTAGAAACTAATCCTTTCAAGACTGACCTGCTCCTGCTGAGGCAGCAAATACAGCCATATGTCCAACAGGGTTACTCTCCTGGTTGCCAGATGCAGCGTTACAAAATTAGCTCTGAGACAAGCAACCCCCTGTCCCCCCCAACCTCTCATCATCCCCTCCCATCCACCAATGTCACCTAGAGTCCCAGCTTGCTACAGGTCTCCCTGCCTATGTGCCTGTCCACCTCTAGGTCTAACTTAATCATTGTGCTCTCAGGTGTCAGTAAGAGGAGGAGTTGTTAGGAGTGCCAATAAAACACACATGCATGCACTCACTTTTATCTTCCTCAATGTGCATTTCAGCTCTGTGTTCACCAAGGCTGTTCCCCAACAAATTTCTTTCACGTGTTAAATGAATTAAATGAGCTGATAGCTCCTTGCTTGTTTCGGACCATATTTTCATCAGAAGCCTCATACCTGTGTTATAGGTCTTACCATCTCTGGTTGTTTCCTTTTTTTGGCTGGAGCCATAACCCAGTGACTCACAGAGTAGGTACCACTTTTGGGAGGTACAGAAGATCTATGAGCAACTTTTGCACACGTACATGCCCACACACTTTCACAGATGTGGGGTGGGGAGGTCATCTAAAACAGATTTATGCACACAGAAATAGAAAATACAACTGATTGATAGATAATGTGAGAGCAATCCTGATTGCCTCTCTGGTAAAGAACGTCAATATTTATTGCATTTCTTATTTCTGTATAGGAACCACAATAACACACTCAAGGCTGTAAAAATAACTCACAATAAATCAAATTGCCAGGCTGTGGGCACATTTCACTAGTGCTTCTTTTTGTTTCATTTTTTCTTCCTCTGCATTCATTCTTGTTTTCAACTTGCTGGGTAAAGGTGACACAGGCTGCACAGTGAGTTTGCTACACTCACCTGTACTTTTTTCTTTTCTAGAACTGAGAAAACCTGGTCAATGCAGGGAGCATGATTAATTAAAGGAAAATTGTTCGCAAAGTACTTGTTTAATGTCCTGATGGCTTTTAAATGAAATACCATATGCTTTTGCTGGCATCCCACTCCACTATGCTTGCGGCGCATTAAGTGGCAGTCAGGACATAAAAGCACGGTGTTACAGTAAGAGGTTTTATTTTGTCAGCAGCTTACATTCACACCAATAGCAGGGCACATGAGACTTAACTCCAGCACACATCAACATGTGGAAGATGTGGTAAAACATCATTGTGGTGTTGCTCTTTTGTCATCAATGGACCAGTGATTAAAATGCATGACGGCCATTCTACCTTAGCGGCGTGGGCTGCAGTTAGGCACAGTGGGTTACCGCCTCTTTGTTGAACTGAAGTTTGCTGAATGTAAGATTGCTTCCTGCAAATTGACTCTCTGAACAGTGAGGCAGAGCATCAAAATTGGACACCTGGGGATTCAGAGCAACCAATTAGTAGGCAGATGTGCTTTTGTCATAAACGAATAAGATACCCCGTAACAGCTTTGTAATTTCAATCCAAAAATATCTTTTTAATTTGCCCCCACCCCCCCGGCTGGGGATTACAGTGCATGTAACTACGCAGTTGTGGTGTTTAGCATTGGCAGCCTACATAAGAGTGTTTTACCCATCAAAGCTGTTGCTCTCCTCCAAGCGCGACGCTTCTGTCATAGCCCAATCTGCGTTTATCTCTGCAAAGCTGTATTTTGTTTTTTTCTTTTTTTCCACCTTAATGGGTGTAGTGATGCCATATGCGCACACAATTTACGTCACAAAACCACGCTTCGGTGCCCAGTGGTCAGACCCAAGGGGCTTCTCCCTGGCACAGACCGCACGGACAGAAACTCGGCACACTATGCCCACGTTTGATGTTCACTAAAAGCCTGCTCAGTACATTTTTGGCTTCCAGGCCAATTACTAGCATAGGGTCATCAGATGCTGATCAAATGCAGCTGGCAGTTCCACCCAGTTTGCGTCTGATTTTTTTTTCTCACCCAGTGATTTATTTTTGCTCACCCACTGACTTGAGCAGCTCTCAAGTCTGGTCTGATGTCAGTTAACTCAGACACTCCAAGACCCACAGTTCTATCCACTCTTACAGAAACCCCAAACAATCATCTTTGTGGCGCTGGTGCTAAAAAAATAAATAAACAGAATGGAGAAAATGAAAAGAGGGAAAGTTGCTGATATTAGATTAGCTAATTGACACTAATGAAATCAAATAAGGCTGCTGTTTGAGGAGCCTCTAATTCAATTACAGGAACTTGGGCTGGCGGCATTCAGTAATGTTTTAGATCCCTTGTCATTTTCCGATTTTTCCCCCTTATTATAATTTTAGGCTGACAATTTCATCATGGAGTCACTGCAGCAGGATTGAGATCTTAGTGGTGTACTTAGTGCTTGTGTCTATACGTGCCCCCCCACCCCTTTCCTTCCCTGCACAGGTACCGACTGGATGGGTTGGGTTGGATGTGATTCTACATTTCCACAGACACCGCTTGCAATAAGTCACCAGGTGATGGTCATTACCCACAAGCCCCCCAGTGCCCAGATGGTACATTGGGTAATCAGCCAAATGAAGCTGCCTCCTTTTGATCTCCTGTCTGACTGATCTTGTGCCCCTTGCGCAGGACTAAAGTCGTGTCTGTACGGCCTTTTCATGGCCCTGTTTGCTCCTGCGATTATCAGCCTCAGGCCAGGACATACACATCGCATAGGTTCCCAAGCAATCGTGACGCCCACCCGACGGCCAGCTTAATCGCTTTAATGGCTCAATTTTCCAGAGCCAGCAGTTGAGGAAGGTCTCATGGCAGCAAAGGGTTACCTTCCCTTTCCCGGATGTCAGTTGTTACTGGAATCTCCAAGGAGAGCAAGCCATTAAGGCTAAGGATTTGGGGTCCACTCGAATTGGTATTGGTGCCCAGCGGGGGTCGATTAGGATCTGTGCAGGGCGAGGTGTCCGACACTGCTGCTGGTCTGCCTTGCATGTCAAGTTGCGGCTAGGAATTAATTGCCCCGTTATTTAACATTATTGAACGGTGTAACCCTCAAAGTGAACATCAATTTCCCAGTTCTCTACCCCACAGGAATTTAATTGCCTCCTTCTTTGCCTTCAGCGAGAGAGGGATGATGCCAAACTGGGGGTAATGATTCTCTGAGTTCCGCCATTACGGTCATTCCACACTGTGATGGAGACAATTGCAGTCACAGTGATGCACTCGTCTTTTGATGGTGTTCCACACAAGATTAGGCAAGACGGAGCCAGTCACAATGAGCCCACGTCCCATTATGGCCTGCTCAGAGTGGGTGCCGCCCTTGGATATATTTGAATCCAGCTGCCCCTTCTATGAAAACATGCTGCTTTGAGAAATAGAATGCAATTTTCCTTTATTACACACACAAGCACATAAACACATACATTTATTTTAATGAGTTTGCAAAGTTGTATAGATAGTAGATCATCTGACTACTTTTTAGAGAACAGATACTTAGGTTGGGTTTACAGCTGGATTTCTGAACATGATGAAAAACATCATCATAAGAAATTACTTATGAAAGTATCTTACCTATCTTCATGTCTAGAAGATATCTGGTGTCAACATGTACCATCTCTTCCTCATTAATAATTCATTCATCAAATATGGGAATCGCATTAGATCTTTGTATGTCAAATAGTTGATATTTTGTACACTAATAATCACTACAAGTTGTAGTGATTGTTAGTGATTGTTGTTTTCTGAATAAAGGGTGCAGGAACAAAGCCATATGAGGACCGCTAAACATTTTAGTTTCTGCCATGCTAAAGATGCGAGAAATGCTTCCTGCACAATAATCATTCCATATCCCTCCACACCTGGGATGAATGTAAGTGCATCTGTCCTCTGTGATGAAACAGGCAGCTGTCGAAGTAAACCAGATTACCCTCCCATTCTGTCTGTGAACTGCACGCAAACCAACACAAGACCTTGGACTCTAAAAGAGGTCCTTCTTTACACTGTACTTACATCATAGCCACATGTGTGTGCATGCTGTGGTTGTTATACGAAAGTAATTACATGAACCAAAAACTGGTTTCATAGCTCATAGCACTACTATGTAACTACGGTATGTACACAGTAGGTACTGTACTAAGCAGATACAGTGCAAATAACCGGCTGTTAGGGCCAATTAATGAGAGGTGGGACGATAAAAGTAGGGAGTGTAAGGCAGAGACAGTCAGATAGAGGCAGTCTGGGGAAAGACATTGTCCGGTTGGGATCATACTCTGTCAGACAGTTCTCTATAATGTTCTTCCCACTGAAGCGTTGAGGAAGCTGCCTCATTCCACATAGCAGCTCCTCTACTTTACCATTGAGCTTTATGTATACAGGTGTCAGTTTATGCCAGAATGTCTATACATCTGGAGAAGATATTCAACTTGTTATAAGGCTACACCATACAGCAACAATTGATTATGTTTGCATTCTTGTTCCAAGATGGAATATTAAATCGTACATTTGTGCAATCACTCGGTTGTGTCCTTCCAAGATGTCTTGTTGGTCTATATAACACAATGAATTCCTTTTTGCCCAAAAGGGCGTGCAAGTAATGAATCACATAGAATTTTATGATGATGAGAGTCAAAGCTGTGGAGAGCTCAAAATTAACCCTCATGACCCCTCTATCGCTGGTCTGATAATGGCTTTTGGAATGTAAACTGCCACATTGAACAGACCGCAAGGAAAATGGGGGAGGGAAAAAAGCCAGCTGATAACATTTTGATTTGCCAAGCCAGAGAGGAACCACACTCAGGTGAAGTGGTGCATTTGCCGATGAGAACAAGAGACCAGGCCAAATGGGTTTCTGCAGACATCAGACTTATCTGTGTGAATGGGAGAACTGTGTCACCTGAAGACATGTCTGAGATGGTCCAGTGTAGACAACCCAATCCTACATCTTACTGAAGGATTTGAGAAAGAATCTGTACCTTTTCCATAATGTAAAACATTATACTGTTGTTGTCCTCTTGGAAAGCAAATCTGGCAATAGTATTAGTGTTACTTTGTCATGAAATTCATTAGGAGGCTTAGTTTGCCATCTTGTTCAGAACTGAGCAGTGATCCTGGGGTGTGATTCTGAGTTTAATTAACTACAATCCATTACCATCTTGAGATAGCAGTAGCACAGATGTAACCAAGAGCCAAGGTCTTTATCTCACCAGCATGCTTCTTTTTTGATGTTAGACCAAACTCCCATTTTAGAATGATTACAAATTGGAGAATAATAACACTAATAGAAAGAACTAGCATCCAAAATGTATATGTCCATACATATGCACACATAATTAATCAGAATGTAAAAGAAGCTCTTTTGACTATATTATTGCCCAGTAGTGCATTTCATATTGCAGTGTTTCCTTTTTTTACTGTTTCTTTCAAAACACACATTGTCCGTGGCTGGCATACATTCACAAAATGAACGTCTCACAGAAAAACAGTCATAGATTTGTGGTTGGTGGTGAAGTGCATAACTGCGCAAGTGTGGGAGTTTGTCTGAGTAATTAAAAAAGAAAGCCCCAGATGCATGCTCTAAATCTCTATATCGATGTCAGCAGTGCATCCAAACCACTTCTCAAACCAGCCATATCTGTCACATGAGATAAACATCAAACTTGTCAAGGTAATGAAACATTTCATTATGATTCACACAACATTTACACAGGAACATACTCTAATGATATTGCCAAGCAGTTTCTTATTAAAATAAGATGCAGTCATCTGAAACTGAACCTCCCCTCTTCTGCAGAAACACACTGCAGAGTGACATCTTGTGAAGGGAACAGACCCCTCAACTCATTATTACTTTAACTGCTAAAGAATCAAAGGATGCACACACACACACACACACACACACACACACACAAACACTCACACACATCTCAGTATATTTGTACCTCTGTGGCTATTCTCAGGTAGTTCTTATTTTACACCAATAGCTGTCAAGAAAAGGATCAATTTAGAAGGGAGAAAGGAAGGAGTACACTACCATTTTTTTTCATCTACCAGCAATCCTTCAGTGATAATCTGTGTGGGTATTTCAACATGGAAGTAGTTTAAATTGTACAAGTGATGTTAAAATTGGAATCCCTGCCATTAAGCTATGGGTGCTGTTATGTGTGCAACCATGTAACAGTTGTTTGCGGTGGTGTGACTCTAATTATGTTCTAATCCATTATTGTATTTGTTATAGAGATAATAATGTTCACAGGTATGGTCCATCTGAGGTCAAGAAGAGCTGTCTCACTGTGAATTTCAAATGGCAGGGCAGCATTTTGGAAGGGGGGGACATTGATGAGGTGTCTTGCAAATGAGCCTACCACCTGGAAACATTAAGAGTCCTTTGCAGCAGCCATCTAGTCTGTAATGTTTGTGTGTGTATGCAGTATGTTTTGATGGTTGCTGGCAAGATGATGATAGGCATTGGGCATGAACAGCCCCAGATCATCACTGGTACAGCAAATGCAGGATAGATCTACTTCTCCAAATCTGGGGAGGTAGAGATCATAAGGTATTGCAACAGGAGCCGGCGAAAATTGGATACAAACAGAGGCGGGCAGGTTTAGGTGAGCACACTGTCTATGAGCCTACTTGGAAAGGTTATCAGTGAAAGAAGCCAAGAACTGACTGTGAACTGGCTATGATATGCCTGCTCAAGGGCATTACACATAAATATTACAAAGGGAAATGGCACATCACCTATGAGAGGATAATGGATCAATTAGGGTTTTTTTTTTTTTACAAAAACAAAGTGATGTGCCATGGAGGGCAACTCTAGCTTGACAGACTAGAGTGGGGATTAAGACTTGAGAGCACAGACTGTGACCCAAGAGCCAAAAGACCAAAAATAAACCACAAAAAGTAAGGGGGAAATTACACTTCCTGTAAGATAAATAACTTTACCAGCATATATAGAACTGTATGTGCTGTCCACCTAGGGAGTCACAGTGGCTGATGTGTTTATTTGTGGATCTGGGTCATTCATCATCATTCTTTTCAGATTCATGGGGGTGGGTGGTGCAATTTTGTGTCCTCTCTGAATCTTTTTTGGGTTTTCTGTGAGGAAAATGCATAAACTCGAATAACCTGGGCAACAGCAGTGGGAAGACGCTTTGTTTTTTTATGGTCTGTGAAGATACCTACCTAGCTTTCTAAGCAAAGAGCTGACATTTCATTTACAACCTAAATGAGGTGAACTTTGTCTGCAGCAGGTCATTCTGATAGCATAATGGAAGCACACCTCCAAGCTTTTAATCCACGCTGGTACTGGTCCGTTTCTGCACGCGGTTCAGTCATTAATAACCCTCTCGTTTCTCTTATTAACCTCCTGTTGTTGTTTTTTTTTTCTGTGGAGATGCTGTAAGTCACAAACTCTCAGTCCAGAAGAGCAGACAACAGTACCAGAATACATACAGATGGCTGGAAAAGTGATGATCTCCATCAAAAACTCAGAGCCATACAGTGCTTTCCATTTCATCCCATCACTGACTGATAGCATGTTTCATTGGTGGAACCAATATCTGGAACTAATATTTTTTACAATTTTGTAATAGAGGCTAAAAAATAACAAATATCTTTAAAGTTGGAAGCATAGCATTGTCCAAAATGTCTTGGTATGCTGAAGCATTAAGATTGCCCTTCACTGGCTATAAGGGGCTAGCCCAAACTCTGAAAAACAGGTGTGGCCAAATACTTTTGTCCATATAGTGTATGTGAACACCTGACCATCACACCATCACACTTAAATGAGTTTATTGGACAACCCATTCCAAAACCATGGGCATTAATATGGAGTTGCCCCCACCCCCCTTTGCAGCTATAACAGCCTCCACTCTTCTGGGAAGGCTTTCCACAAGATTTTGGAGTGTGTCTGTGGGAATTTGTGCCCATTCAGCCAAAAGATCATTTGTGAGGTCAGGCACTGATGTTGGACAAGAAGGCCTGGCTCACAATTGACATTCTAATTAATTGCAAAGGTGTTCAATGGGGTTGAAGTAGGGGCTCTGTGCAGGCCACTGGAGTTCCTCCACACCAAACTCGTCAAACCATGTCTTATATGGACGTTGCTTTGTGCAGAGGGGCACAGTCATGCTGGAACTGGAAAGGGCCTTCCCCAAACTTGCCACAAAGCTGGAAGCATACAATTGTCTAAAATGTCTTTGTATGCTGTAGCATTAATGTTACCCTTCACTGGAACTAAGGGGCCTAGCCCAAACCCTGAAAAACAGCCCCAGACCATTACATTATCCCTCCTCCACCAAACTTTACAGTCGGCACTGTGCATCCCGGTAGGTATCGGAATCCGGCATCCGGCCAAACCCAGATTCATCCACCAGACTGCCAGATATTGAAGCTGGTGCTGCTCTTAAACACTTCCACTTGACAATAATAGCACTTACAGTTGACCGGCGCAGATCTAGCAGGGAAGAAATTTTGCAAACTGACTTGTGGCAAAGATGGCATCCTATGACAGTGCCACGTTTAAATTCGCTGAGCTCTTCAGTATGACCCATTCTACCTCCAAGGTTTGTCTTTGGAGATTGCATGGCTATGTGCTTGATTTTATGCACCTTTAACAATTGGTGTGGCTGAAACACCTGAACCTGAATAATTAGGAGGGGTGTCCACATACTTTTGGCCATATAGTGTACATATTTAATGCGTATATATACATGTGTATGTGCACATGTGTATGGTCCATTCAATACCTTGTTGTGGGTGATTTCTGAATTAGAAGGGTGCAATCTGAAAGCAATTTGAGCAAACTGTGTGTATATTGCTATTGTAAATGCTGAGGAACAGACAAGGCAACCTCAGCCTCAAGCACTGGTCATTTGGGTATTTCATGTTTACAACCACAGTGTCTGAGGTGATGTCTCCTTACACTTTCTTTTACTGGCTTCAGGCTAACAGTCTGGGCATTGTTTGAAAAAGCCATGTGTGGTACTTTCCATAAATCATGAACTATACAAGTCACATGGGTACTTGGATAGTTTATTCAATTAATGCAAGTCATGGGAATTCATTTTAATTTTCCTTGTGCCATTAACTTTGCAACAATGTAGTCACATGCTTACCTGTTTAATCAACTTCAATCTGTATACTTACTGTCACTGGAGTACAGTTGATGGTAAAGTACCACATTTCCTGTATTTTCTGAATTTGGCAATATCACCAAATATACATAATATTGATTGGCCACCAAATAGTATTCATGATAACAGACAACAAATTACCATTTAATTGCATTATCATTATCAAAATTACTGGCTGAAATGGAAATATTCAGTAATTATTCACACAGTCATAAGCCCACCATATAACTACCTGTTGGCTAAACAGATATTACCTGCTGAATTATGGGTAATGACTTGGGAAGAATGCAACATAAGTCAAAGTTATTGGAGTAATTATACAGCCTTTTGTGAAAGCAAACAATAATTACTGGTAACAGTGCAGACATGACTAAATAATTACTGATTTGCCACATAGAAATTTCTCTCAATAACTCTAACTCTAAAGTACCTTTTGTTAGCTAATAATTGCCTGGAAATTACCAGGTGCCACAATCTTCAGTAGTGAGCGGGTCATTGTCTTAAGAGCTTATTCAAAGAAAGTCAAGTTTAGCGATAGAACACTTTCTAAGAGCAATTGACACCCCCCCCCCCAATCAGAGCAGTAAAGTTTGACCAACCTTGGAAGAAGGCACATCACCAAATAACCTGGCTCCTTTTTCCAGTGGCAGTCCTTGGTGTGCAGAGCACAAACGGAGTGGAGTTTGATGCTGGCAAGATTTGTAAAAGTGATACCAAGCAGAAGCCCCTCTCAACAATATGGCTGTGTAATGCAAATCAATGCCTTGAGAGTGCCACTGATGCTGATGCCAAATGCTCCATTAAAAGCCAGACTTTGCAAACTGCTCTTCCCATAAATGCTCTTCTGTTGCACATCATTGGCAGGAACAGCATTTACCTTTCACCTGTTTGCTAAATCGGCAGATATTTATTTCAGGAGACTTTGCATACCACCACTGTCAATCCCTGTCTCTGTTAGCCAGCGTTCCACACACCTGGTAACAACCTTGTGCTTGACTTAGATAATTATGCATGAATTGCCCTAATTGTAGGGTAGAGCATTGATTGTTAACCATTTGCCATATGTCGTGAGAAATTCCTGCTGACAGATCTGTTGGGAGCTGATTAGCTGGGTGAAATACTTTCAATCACCTGGGTGATTGCTTGGGCTACATTGATATATTATTTCTGTTAAGAGTAAGGTTACCACCAAACAAGTTGTCAGACCTGGCACACACTTGGTAAACACAGATGTTGTTTTACTAAAACCAAAAGAATTAAACACACTTAATTTTCTTTTCTTAATCAAATCTACTTACGCTCACCCACTGAAGATGGAGATATTTTTTAAAAATATTTTTGCATCAAAAATCTGAGCCGGTCTGCTCATAGAAGCTATGGGTAAATGCATGAAATCATCATGTCTACATACAGAGCATGACACTGACAAAGCAAGATCCCAGAACCCCTCAGAATTAAACACTTCAACATTCCCCCCATGAAAAAAAAAATAGATTAAAAATACTGTAAAATGATGAATAAACAGATGGTTTACACTGTGGCAGACTTGTTGTGAGAAGATTCAGTATGCTAATTTTGTTAAAGCTTTCCATGGTACTGTTTTTTTCACAATGGTCTGTAATTGCAGGACAAATATGTTGGTAATAATTGTCCTTGATTGCTCAGCCACTTATGAGACAATTGCATTGTGGATTGCAATTCAGCTGTTTAAGAACATTTACAAAGCCTTTGGGAACTACACATATATATTTCAGACACCACTGTCCTTTAATTTTGGCACTCATCTTTAAAACGCAGCTGTCCCCCAACAGAGCCTCTTAGCACCCTGCCACAAAGCTCCTTTTAAACTCCTGGGCGAGGGGCACCCCCATCCTGGCATTAATGAGGTTTAAATTAAAAGCAGCTGTTGTATATAAAATGATCCACAAACTTTGTGGAAAAGGTATGGTCTTCTGAAAGCCTGTCACTCTTTTTTTTTTTAATTTCCAGATTCCCATAATTTCCCATTTTTCAAAGTGGCATTCACAACCAGCTGAATTTAACAGATGAATGTTCTCCAGAGCACTTCAAGAAGTTAATGTTGTACAGTGTGCTTCCCTTATTCTACACAGCATCATTTTAATGTGGTTCATCACACTGATATAAAATGCATTCTTTTTTAAATTGTATTCATTTTTTATTGATTTTAAATAATGACTTTTTTGTACTCTGTTCCTCTCAGGCTTCTTCTGTGGTCATTAGATAACTAGATGACAGGAACCACTGCTGCAGAGACATGGGACCCAGGGCAGTTTAGAGTTGTGACACTATGTACTCTGGGAAGCAAATTATCTGCATCAAGCAAACGGCACACCCGTTGTAAGGATACCCGAATTACAAGACGTTCAACTGCCATAACATGGGAAGATTTATGTCTCAGACAGTCTCACACGAATTTGAATGAGAGCCACTGTGCAGAAGAAATGCCTGTAAATGGCAAAAGAGACAAGGTTAAAGAATGACAAAACAAGGGGTGTCTGGATCAGGTTGTACACTGCATGTCTCAGAGTTGAGCGAATCATTAACATTCTGATGGTAACGTTGCTTGAAGGAGTCAGAATGCTTGTCTTAAATAATTTATTTGTTAGGTGGAGCTAGCTCACATATGCAGCATATTTATCTGTTTAGATATTTATTTATTCCCCAGGAAAGATGTGTATTTCAAGCATGCTGAACATGCAGGCTGGCTGCTCCCTTGGCAAATCAGTCCATGTACCATATTAATGAATTCATTCATATATTCATTCATTCATGTTTTTGGGGTGAGCTGGACAGCTGAGCAGATGCCGTGAACAGAAATCTTCAACTGCCTTTGGATTCTTAAGTGAAAGACCATGACCTAAGTTGTGACCTTGTTCTGACCAAGAGTGAGAGCAGCCTAACTGTTTTTCAGTTTAAAGATGTTCGAGTGGTGAGACATGCAGGGAAATGCTACAGCAGGCATTTTCCTAACAAAACTCTTCCATTTATGTTGCTTGTATTCTCTGACAATGAAACCAAATGATTGCATTAAAATGCCCTTGTGTCATGAAAACCTGTAACATTACTGATTTGTGGTGCTTCTGCTCTAAATCCACAAAAACGAAATTGTAGGCTCACTCAAGAAGGAAGACATGAAATCAGAGGCCAACAATTAACAGAGAGCCCTTCTTGACCTTGATCCTCTTCAAAGCAGAGCCCAGAATCCGACAGGAGAACCATCTTTTTGCCTCATCAGGTTCATCCTCTGCATTTCCATCTGCAATGAGCTGTGGCCTGATATTCACTGAGTTTGACAACAGTAGAGGAAACTCAGCTCCTTCCAGGTTTCAGACGTCCATGTGAGAACAGCCTTATACTGCTGGACATTTTCTGAATGTAAAAACACAAAGGCAAAAACAAAGATAGAATAACCAGCTGTCTATTTAATCAAGCATGAGAAGCCCGGAATAGCTTACATGATATTTAGAGAGCATTAAATTCCGGAGGTACACTGTTCTCACCTTTGCCCTTGAAACTCAGGGAGGTGAGATATAGTTATTGTACCTCCCAAGTCTCTTTTTCTGTAATCAGCATTCACGAGAAGGCTTTGCTTCTTTGATGCAGGCTCGGTGTTGGAATGATGCAAAATACAGATACGCGCACTGATGTAGATTTTCAGTGTGCAGCCACAGGGTGTAATGACCCAGCCTGGTTCCAGCTCTACAGCGGAAAAGAGTATTTCTGTGCTGAAGCTCAGAATATATGATTGTGGATGGTCTCAGATACCCCTAGGTGTTTTGAATACATTTTGATTTCATAAATGTAACTATGGTACCCTTTCCACCACTGCTGAATTTTAAAAAGTCCCACCCCCTGTTGTCTCCTGGGTTAGTAACACAGGATTTCAATGCTGTGTTGCAATGCTAACTATGCATGATCTGTTTTTAGACCACACCCCTGAAAGAATGTTCATAATGAGCGAGCAAATGAGAGTGCTGACGTCTTCAAGAATGGGAGAGAAAACTTTCAATGTGAAAGAGAGGGGAAGGTGTGACTATCTAGCTAGTATGTAACATATCTCTAGTTGTGTCTGTTGAAACTGAAGGCTTGCACCTCTGATGCTGTTATCGTGTAGTTGTAGCTCAGCATGTAAATACAGCAATCGAGTGTTCATTTTCTGAGATTATACACAACACTCTCATTCAGCCCTCTTTGATCTCTGCATCGACAAATCCCTCACCTTCTTGCCGAGAACTGTTGCTGCATCATCTTGATTAATCAGCTCAGGCAGTGTTAGCAGACTAGCCATTTTTAGACTCTTGTGATATTCGTACATCGACAGGTTGATACTGTGATATATTGGGGATTGGCAAGGTCAGAGAGACCTTTTCAGTGTGCGCAGATGGGTATGTGGCTGTGCAGAGGATTTACCACCTGATCCGCTCCATTGCCACAGTGGAATGCAAACAGAACGTGTCTCCTTCTTTACATGGCCGGCCAGAATAAACTTCTATTCATTCAAGTTCATTACTAATGTTAGCTGTGATTTTTCACACTGGGTTTCAGCACCATAATCATGCAATAGACAAGTGAGCTGTGTCTGTACAAAAGAAGTAAAAAAATAGGGCATTGAATAGCAGGGAGAAAATCAGAGGCAGTGTGCAAAGCCATTTGCTGCCATAAAATTGAACATTCTCTTGTTTTTATTGTGATAACCCATAATCTGTATTTAGGGTGAAAATTCTGTTACGCTTCATTCCAATTATTCTGCTTTTGTCCAAGGTTGCAGCCTGTTTTTCCCTCATCATTATGTCATTAACAGTGCATTCGCAAACTGTGAAAACAGTTTGTCTTATGCCTAGTTCTTGAATGCTGTGGTCAAACATGACCCTGTTCTCAAACCTGGGACAAGTTTTCCGTTCTTTAAAAAAAGGTATTAACAACATTTCACAAGGTAGAGGAAGCTAGATTTAGACAACATATGGCCTGGGGTTGAGCATACGTTATTTTCATGGTCCAAAAGAAGAAAAATGTGTTGCCTCATAAATAATGAACATCAGTGTCTCAATTTAGATGTCTTGTCAAGTCTTAGATCTAACTGGGCATAAGAATATGGGAACATGCTCATGTCATCACATGAAAAGATGAACTCTGCTTCCAAAAATTGGATTAATCTCATGAATGAACAGAGTCAAGTTTAGTTTCCAACCCCTGTTTTCACTCAGAGGGAAAATACAGTCTCCGATGGCAGGGCCATGGCTCTGTAAATAAGTTAATATGTGATTTAATATTCATAGTATTTTTCCTTCAAATTTGTTGTCTATTGTGGGGCGGCACACCATGGGGAATAGGTGCACATCCTTCATGAGAATTAACAAAGTAGGAATGAGGATTCCCCTGTCTCTTGTAAAAACCACATTGGCATTAAAATGTCACTCCATTGGTACACACAAGCACTGTTCGACATCAGAGACTGTCCTACTTGATGATGTGATGGAATGTGTCGCCGGTCCATGCCAGGTCAACGGTGTTGCTCTCAGCAATGGCATATGTTCCAGACCTGCAATTTTTTTAAAGAAGACATACCCCACAGTGGCAGGAGCACTAGCCAACTAGAAACTCTGTAATCCTGTGCATAGTGAAAACCATATATTAATAACAATAATTGCCCTGTGCAATGAGAATTGATGTGCCTGTGAAAAAAATATTGGGAAGTTATTTTGGTACCTCTGGCATCTCTGCAGCCCCAGTCAGAGGTACAGTACTCACTGCACAGTTAATTAGTCACACTTCACTCTGCCTGTAGACTCAAGGTTATTTCACTAATTATGTTCAGGTATGGGTATTTATGCAGATACTGAATGGGGCTTTTTTTCAGTAATGAACAAAGGTCACTGTTCTTTTCTGCACACAAAAACCTGCCTCTAACAGTCAAGGTCAACGCTGCAAAATAAATAAATAAAATGATGAATGAATAAAAAATACAAAATGGAATTGAAAAAAAAAAAAAAAGTAAACAAGACACCAGAAACCCAATGTGAGGAGGCACTGTAAGAAGTCATTTGGGTCAGTGAGGTCTTAGAAGATGTAGCAAGAAGAGTAAATAATGAATGAATCTTGTAAGAAAATGAATTGTGTATGGATCAACATTAGCTAGTAAACTGTCTCCATGCACTTCACTGTCATATTTAAATAATGATCACCTATGATAAGATATGAAAATGATTACTTTTCTGCCTGAATGAGTGAAAAGTTGACTTGTGACAGTTCATATAAATGGACAATAATGGTGTGAATGAATGGACACGTATAAAAGCAACAAGCATGAAAGTTCTCTTTTTTTCCCATATAATGTGGATTTTTCCTTGGTCCCCCCTATTGGACAACAAGGGAAAATGAAACACGAATATTCATTTTATTGAAACTAATACCTTTTTAACATGGCCTGTCATTATCAATTAAGTATTTGTGGTACCTATGGCTTTTTCAGTGCTTAGCCCAAAATTAAGTGCACGGTGTGAGTGCAATTAATTACATATTAATGTAGGGATCAATACCAATAGGATAATTGTTAACAAACAAAAGTATGCTAGCAACAATGTATTTAAGGTAACAGAAATCATCACATTATGTGTCCATACCAGAATCACAGAATCTCGCTTCACAAGGCACTTCAATAGGTTACTGCATGTAGGTTGAATGGTTCTATGCATGGTGAAACACTATTTTACTCTATTTTATACTATTTTTTTATTCTATTTTATACTATTTTTTATTTTATGTTTTTGCTCTATTTCTGCTCAATGCAACTTTAATATGTTTTGCTATTGGGTACATCAAAGCTATCTGCAATTAGCACAGGCCCTCAGCTTCAATTCACTTTAATTCTATTTGTTGTGTTCCATAGCTCGTGTCCATACAGGATGGATGACCCAGATGTCAGTGGAATGAACTGGCATCTGTGTGACAATGTCACATGCTGTCCATGTATCACATAGCCACTGAAGCTGAAGGATCTGGTGTCATGTACAATGAAGGCCCAAAATGTCACTGCAATGCTCAACCCCTCCTCGCCCCCACCCTGCTCCTTCAATCAGCAAATTAATAATCCCGGACAGGACTCAACAACAGTCTTGATTGAAGCGTACTCCTTACAAAGTGCAGCCATGCACGCTCCATCTGAAAATCTGACAGATGCCACACCCTGGGTTGATGATAGCTGTCACCTATTGAGATAGGGGAAAAAAGACCTATCCCTGCTGCATCCAGCTTTTAACATTCTGCAAGAGAAACTGTGTACTATCTTGCTCCCATGTCTTCATGGTGACCCACCCCCCCATACTTTCTGATGTACCCTCCAAGGGGGAATCTTTTTGGGGTGACAAGCCTGAGTGGAGAGGAGGAACACGTGCTCTGGTGACAGCACTGCCTGATGTTCCCTTTACTCACCAAGAGATGACACAAACTCCTCCAGCAGTACAGACTGACAATGAGTGCAGCCCATTTTTATGTATGTATTTAATCATCTCTCATTGGGGTTAGAAGAATGGGGTAGAATCCCCCACTTCATATACTATAAAGAGTTTTCCATTAACAGCAGAAATGTGATCATCTACCACATGACCTACAACTGGGATTTTACCTATGAACTTTGAATTGTCTGATGCAGGCTGCTTGTGATGCCTTTGAGATCATTGTGTCTGTGTGTATGCATGCGAATAAATGTAAATGTAAATGTATGTGTGTGTGCGCATGCGTGTGTGTGTGTGTGTGTGTGTGTGTGTGCGTGTGTGTAATTCCACTGCTTTAATTACAGTGGTGTCAAGAGTCTTAATATGCTGTGTATAGAACTTGAATTAGTGTGGTTCAAAAATAAGCACAGAAATGACATTATTTTCTCATGCTGGAGTCGTGATGTTTTCATACCCCCAACCCCCCCCCGCCCCAACACATCCAACAAACCCTAACAAACCCTACCCCCACACCCCAAATCGACCTTTTATAGCCTATTGAAATAAAAGCACTTTGTATTACTTTTTGATGGTTTCATTTTCAGCCAGTGTTCAACTTCAGCCCACCACCTCAAAAGCACGGCCTCTTTGTGCCACTTTCCCTGTTTCTCCTGCCTCCTGTCTCCATGGTAACATGACAGGGATGAGGGATACGCTATAGGCTCTGAAGGCTGACACCGCACTGGTGAAATTCTCCAGGGAACAGACATGGGAAACAAAACTTTTTTTTTTTCCTTTCCACCAGGTACAAAGTGCACCTCCACCCAAATGAATCCCCTCACTTGGTACATGGTCCCAACTCAGGCTGTACAGGAATGTAGAGAAAAGGCAAGCCCCCCTCTCCTTCAGGCAGGGACATTCGCTTTGAGGAGCCATTTCTGACATCTTGTATTTAGTGCTATATATTTATTTCATTTTTTATTTTTCTTGAGGAGTTCAGCCTTCATTCAAGAGCACCCGTTGAATTCATCACACTGCTCTCACTGCAGCCAGGTCTTTTAAAATATTTCCTCATAAGTTGTGCTTTCTGTTTATTCTGTTATTAGACTAAGATGAAACAACTCTGATTCTGGCTTCCACAGCAGCCCAGAGTACATACGAGCCAAATCTGCAGTGAAGGATGAATGGGAATGCCCCAGGCTAGAGTTGAGTCATAGTTTTAAGATTTGGCCACACAAAGCAACACAGCTCCTTCAATGACTCTGCAGTGTTTACATTTCATTTTGGCATGCCTCGGCAGCCTTTTTTATTGCAAATCCTGTCTTTTTAAAATATTCTCAGTTCTCTCACAATGAATTGTTGAGATCTGTAAATGTGAGTTACAGTAAAGTTGTAGATTCTGTGTTAGTGGAATTTGGCCAAGAGGGAGTACTGAGCAAGCAGTGGTCATTTTTGTTGGAGTATCTATGTTCCATGTCGTGTTATTCATATTCATAGTTCCAAACATAAGGCCCCAGAATGGATGGTGAAACCAGAAGTATGTCCTTCTTTGCCATTCATTGGTCAGGTCAGTGCTTGTTTATTTCCTCATCACAGAACAACATGACAACAATTCATACATAATGCCATTCACACCTTGAATTGGAGTAGACACCTGTGCAGATACTAACCAAGGTGATAAGGTAACTGATGTGATTTTTATGCACCTGTGAGAGTGATGAAGGAGTTGTTTCCATCCCTTCTTTGCTTTGCTGGTGACCATTTGGCCAACTATTTCACCCAACCTTAGAACTTTTCAGAAGAATCCATTTTTTTAATACAGAAAACACACACACACAAAGATGTGAGACTGCAAGTTACAATCACTGGCAGAGGTTTTCTGTCCATACCTGATTTAGAATGCTAAGTTACTTGGATATGTGTTCTGTGCATTCTGACAGTGATCCAGCACGTTTTCATCATGGTAATTAATGGCCTGCAAGGAATGATAATAGACTAGTCTGGAACCCTGGGGACCATGTGCAGTTGCTGGTAAATGAAGGAATGGCGGAGCTTTGATGGTCATTTGAACACTCGTAACAGCATTCAGATGAATGAAGTAATATGCTGGTACCAAAGTGTTTAGGCTGAAATATCTCCCAGTTCACGCTGATGCCTTTTCCTTCCGACACATTTTGCACCCCCTCCCCATTCCCTAAATCTGGATCCCTGCCAATTAGTTTCAGCACTGAGGATTGCCAGTAATCAACCAATTTTCTACAGTGGAATTGGCTGTGTTGCATTATACTGTGAGTATACAGAGTGAATATGTGTTGATGAAGCACTTGTGGCTTCGAGATCCACCTAAAAATCAATAGCCAACAGTGTAATGAATCCGCTACAGTCCTATAAACAGATGTTCAGGTTGGCCCTATATAAGTGATTTCAAAATAAAAAATCAAAAAAAGACGCCATAAAACAACATAATCAATGATTACGGGCTGCATTTTACAAGAGTGCAGATATGATTTGTTTGGTTTGAAAGTGATAAAATGATATTGGCAGGGGTGAGTAGCCACATTGAGAAACTGATCCAATCCATTGATTGCAGACACTTGGGGTATGTGGGGGTGGGGGCTATGAGGAAAAACAGAGTCTATAACACATAAGTAGCCTTGCTGTAGGGCAAAGATCACATATGAATTTACCTATCTGGGTAGTAACAGACACCTTTGTGTCAATGAAGCTTTTTGTCATTGGAACTTCATTTTGGTGCTTACATCTTTTTGAAAGTCATTCTAGATTGTTGTGACACACTAGTGTAACCCAGGGAAGGATTAACATACAGTAATAGACAAATAACTCTTAAAGTGTCTGGTCAACAAACACCTTTCAACAAGAAGTTAGACATTTCTTTTGGTCAGTTTCTAATTACTTAGAAGCTAGAGCCAAGTAATGAGGCTCAATGCTAATACAACATGCATTATATTGGAATACTAGTGATATTGCTAGCATTACTAGTGATATTGATAGCATTGTTATTTAGCATGGTAATGTGGAACATGGTCGTAAATGAGCTGTATGTTGGAAGACATTTGAAGTTAATGCTGAAATGCATGTTACATTAAAATGTGTATCAATATACAATAGCTGTATTGCCTTTTCAAGGCAGGTAATGAGGAAAATAACTTGCACAACCCAAGAGAACTGTATTTAAGAGGACTTGTGCAGGCATTACTAGTTACACTGTGCACATATGAATGTATAAGAGGTAGTATACCAATGATATTGGCAACCAGGATACATGTATAAAAATTGAGGAAATGCCCTTTTTTAATTGCATGCAAAAGATTAGATCATCAGAACCTGGAGGACCTCTGAACATTCTGAACAATCTGTTTGAGAAATAAAGATGTGTAAACTAGCACGGCTCTGTTTGATAAATAAGGTCTTAGTAATGCTGCACCTAATACTAAAATCCATTACCCACTACCAAAGCTACCCACAAAATCAACCACCAGATGTTTACTGAATTGTACTACCTGAAATAGTGTCTTACGTAGGTTGATACAGTAAGTGTTACTTCCATATACAAATTTGTATCAGATGTTTTATTTTTATTGGTTATTATAAGTGGTTATGTCACATATTCATTTTCTGGTCTCTGTCTCCCATAGTAATTGCCCCTTCGCTGAATACAGAATACCAGTCATTCCAACAGAGTATACCACATTCTACATCTGTGGACATCTGAGTGATGAGGGCTAATTTTGAAAACACATATTAATGAAAGTTACCTGTATTACACAAAGAGTTCTATTGGGAGAACAAAGAATCATTGGTCCTCATTGGCGTGGGAGCCCAGTAGCTGTGTGTAGCAGAGACTGCAGGATTGTCCCTTGCTAGCTAGCTCTATAAATAGATGTGCTGATGATACTGCTCTCTCCTAAAACTAAATTATGACTCACACTGCTGAGAAACAAAAATTCAATGTTTGAAAGGCTTGATCAAAACTTTTTGAGAGGATTTGGACTCTTCTGCAGACGCAACACACATGCTGAGTCCATCCATGGTGCACCCATCACATCAGTCCCTGCAATCCATATGCCATATGATGGTCTTAGAACACACTAACTCAGAAGATACAGGCAAGCACAGTTAATTTGACCACGCTTTATCTTCAAAAACCAACTTGTTTCTGTTAAAATAAGGAGAAAAACATGTATTCCAGGTTTCTCTGGGGGGCTGGGGGGCATTTTTATTACCTTTGTTATATCATAGCGCTGCACCCAAGTGTTACTTGTCTTTTTTTGTAGGATGTAATACCCTTGGTGCAGTCAATATATGTCAATGTGCCTCTGGAAGAGGCATCCGAATTGAATCTGCGTCTTTTGAAGCAGTGCTGGGAAGATAACAATATCCAATTGGCGGCATTCCCGGGTGTCATTATATCTGTGGGGAACCCCATCATGTGCAGCAGCCTGAGCTACTTATAATGTAGAAAAGTCATGACAACCCCCTGTGTGAGGTATGAATTGTGATTATCTTTCTGAAAGAAGAGGTGGGCTTCAGCAAAGCGCATTGGTCATAAAGATAAGCTTACCATGCACCCACAGAGGAGATGCAGACAGCTTATACCTAACAGTGTAATTCAAATTTACAAGACATTTTACAATTACACCTTGTGCTGTGTTTATCAAAATACGCAAAATGTCAGTGAGCACTCCTGGATTGTTTAAAAGTCCCAGAGGAGTCACCTGCTATGAAGAGAGTGTAGGTTCACAAAAATAGTGATGAATTAATCAGTTTCATTTAAAAGAGTAATTTCTAGATTACACTGAATTCAGTTAGACATAGTAACTCAACAATGATTACACATTTGAACTTATATTCAAAATCAATAACGTAACTTAATTCACTGTAACAACACCTTGGAGTTCTTTTATAGTGAGTTGGCTCAAGACAAACACCGCCTTCAGCAAAAGGTTTGAGTGTGCCGAGAGAGGAAAGGAATGTCAGGAATGCACGCACATGGACCGCATGGCAAAGGGAATAAATAGAATAAAGGAGGAGTGGAGGAGCGTGCATATATGTGGGGACACATGGAGGAACCAGAACAGAGGGAAACTGAATTTGGAGGGAATATGGCTTAACTTCGGCCTAACTTCGGTGAAAAGTAGCTTGCATCACCGTTCAGCACATATATTAGAATTTAGCAGATCAATCCAATTCAAATCAATCCTATCGCAGCATGCAGGCTCCTAGGTAACCTAGTGTAACATAATTGTGATTGGCCCCGGTGCCCCACCCCCGAAAAAAAAAAACACGAGCGCACACACATGCAGTTTCTTTCCGTATTGTTTTTCCTTTAGTCATATCTGATGCAGGAGCACACCTCCAGTTTTCCAAGGCCATGTGAAATGCTTCCGGGGGAAAAAACACCACTTGTATCTATTTAATATTGATATCACAGCAACAACACTATGCTGCTTCCATGCGGTACATAGAAACACATGGTTACAAAGATAAAGAGTGAAAACATATGCTATGTGTTTTTCAAAGTTAATATGTAAGTTAATCAACATATAGATACAAGGATTTCACTGAACTTTGGAGGTGTGCTCCCACATCAGGTATGACTAAAGGGAAAAAGGGAAGAAACCTAACACTACATACCAGGAATAGCTGTTATTGCACTAAAAATGGCTATTCGATATATAATTTCTTCAACTATCAAACATCCGAAATAGCTTTAGATGTCGAATGTCGATAAGCATAGAACAAATAGCCATCAAGAAAAGAACAGCAACTCATTACAGGCTTACACAGTATGAATGAATGGATGACGGCACCTGATCACACAATCACTTGCATTTATAGAATTCATCGTTCATCATCAACGGCACAGCGGCCAAATATTATCACAGACACGGATTACATTAGATGCGCATTTTCCAACATATGAGAGGTAACAATTACATAACAATTACATATTGCTGTAGATTTAAATCCCTGATCTCACTCCATAACAAAGAGAAACCTGTACTCACCCATTAGAAGTTCCATCCGCTGCTTTTTTGTTTGGGCTTGCTAAACATTATTTATGCTTTTAACTTATCGCCCATTTACTGAAGAACACTGAATTGTACGAACACTTACTTCTTACTAAGTCTTTTTTTTTTTTTTTTGCTTCTTGCTAAAAGGTTGAACCGTTGAGAAAAAAATTGACATCACGCAAGTTATCACAAATGACAGGGAGCAAGGTCATCGGACAAACAAATTAGGATTTCCCAGCAAGCCTTCTTCCATCGTAACTTTTGAGAAGAAAGCAACCAAATTAAATAAGTGGTGGGTAGAAATAATTTTTATTTTTAATAAAACATGTAGCTTTGGAACATTTCAATAAGGACAACTAAAAATACATATAAAGAGTCTGTGACTTAAAACCGTAAGTGTGATACACAAGGTGGGAAGGTGGTGTGTATATATATATATATATATATATATATATATATGGTGGAAGGTGGTATATATATATATGCACCGGTTGCACCATCAATAGTTACACCAGTGCCTAGGTTTCGGGAAGCCTGTTCACATCCCTCTTAAGATTGACTAATTCAAAGAGAATTTCAGTTCTCCCGAATGGTGATGACCAGAATAGCCAGGAAACCAATAAAATGAGCATTCATTCACGTTCATTTCTCATGTGTTGTATGCCCTACAACTATCGCTAACAGCATTGCACAAACTAACAGAGCTGACATGATTTGTCATAGGTTACACAGGCTATTTCAGTTTAAAATAATGCACAAATGCTCCACCTTACTTGGTTTATTAATGGTGGGTTTGTGACCAGTGATGGTGTGTTGCCTGACCATTTTCAAGAGGCGAGTCTCCGGTACAGGAGCGTAGAACTCGGCTCCAAGGAATAACGTGTTGTCTAGGTTTCTTCGTCGTCCTGGGGTGCATCTTTGGCTTGACCAGGAGAAGATGCGTCGTCAACTAACACGGGGGTACAGAAGAGAACCGATCATCCTCTCGCCCTGAAGTTTAAAAGAGCCGCGCTTTGCATGCAGCCTCCATTACCGCATTATCAGGTCCTTGCAAGTACATTGAGTCTTAGTTTAGAGCTTGAGAGTTGATGATTAGAACCTTGATCAGGGGTTCCTCCACAAAGGGATTGCTATAAACTAAAATGCTACTGTAGCTACAGCCTCCCCTTACTGCTAACAGCATGGTGCCATCAGTGAGAGAGAGCTAGGTACAGTTCATGGTTTGTGGTTTTTCTATAGTGGCCAGATGTTGCGTGTTTCCGGTGCATATAGTATTCGTTGACTGTCCTTAAAATTTACAGTGAGGGGGGCGCTGCCTACATCATCAGTGATATCTGTGGTTCGTGATGTTGGTTCCAACAGGAGACTGAGGCCGATGTGGCACCCAAAATGGATGGAGCTACCAACGACTCATTGCTGATCCCAGCCTTTTCCTGTGGAGATCAATGTGTTTCAGTTGCTTCATATAAGTCAGTGACTGACAGCATGTGATGACTACACTGATTTTGGGGTTCTTGAAGCCTTTTTGTCCAGTTATTAGTTTCCTGGCTTGAGGTCACCACAGCAGAATCATGTCTATGCATTGGAGTAACTGCTGCCAGGTCACCTTCCTTACATGCGCTTGAGGACAGATACAATGAATGCAAAGTAGCAGGAGGTTATACTGTTGTGGTGAAGGATATGACAATGCTGTAGTCATTGTATGTTTGACTGGATGGATGAGTAGATCTTGAATGGTGAACATCTCAGGCCCTTGAGACATTGGAGCACTGTTGAGGTTAATCCTTCAAATAAGAAGGTATGGGTTCACACCAGAGGATGCACTTAACAGCTGAGGGGAAATGCAACATTGGCTTCACCACTGTCATTCTCAATCCCTAGTGGTAGTATTGTGTTACATTAAGGGACTGGGCTCAGAACCAAGGTTGCAGATTTGACTCCAACCACAGACTGGCTTTGGTGTGTAATTGCCTGGTTGATGTGTTATTGTGCTCCATAAAGATGTCTGCAAAGCAAATACATTTCATAATATTATCACCCAGTGTTAGATGGTAAACTGGGCATGACCAGTTATAACCTGTAGGGGGAGTGTCTGTGCTGTTAACATCAGTCTGGATGGGCACTTGAAAAGAAAAAAGAAAACTTTCTTTTTTTTTTAACAAGGGCCAAGTAAGGATTAGAAACTACAAATGGAGACTGACCTTGGTTATTAGTCTGATACGGTTTGGATCCTTGGATTACTCTATATTATGCCCATTTATGTTTTTCTCCCCCTCCCCCTTTTCAATTGAGTTGGAAAGAAAAGGATCCTCTGTGTGCATAGATGGGGGAAAAATGTTTGTGTAATTATCAGCTTAAGCTGGAGCCTAGCAGTGCATTTCAAGCAAAAGTGTATTAATTAGGTTTGAAAAGAGGCCCTGTTTGCAGAATTATTATCAGGCCATTGTTGTTACTGCAGCTGAGCAACAGTTCTATAAGGATGTATTACCAATCAACGGTGTCTCAGGCTTTTCACACAACAGCCATTTTTCACACAGCTACAAAGCAGGTATCTTAGGAGCAAGTTACATTACACCAGCCCCAGCATCCTCACATGGCAACTTGTATCAGTGTGCAATTCTGAGGGATGACGCCATGCTTTTCATCAGCGATTAAATTACGTAAGAAAAAATCTGTATCAGATATGAAGAAATGCTTTAGTTAACTCTTTGCTGTGTGTTAAAACTAGGGGACAATGGATGTGATGTGTATCCTGAATTAAACAGACCAGAGCAGAACTAACTTTTGACACTTGTCTGTTAAACTGGGGGACCTGATGGAGTCTATTTTCCGTACATAACAAATCTGTCAGTGTATCCTTCCAACAAGGTGATGGGGAATATAAATGTTTTTTTTTCCATTCACACTCACCCTAAGGTCCACAATTTGGCTCCCCAGTATTCAAATGAACACTGTGATGGTTTTTTCTCAGCAACATTTTCACTCTACCTCAGCCAAACACACACAGCTTCCTGCCCAGTGCCTCTCTGGTGCTTATGGCAATAGCAATGTCAAATGTCTGGGTGATGAAAATGTAGGCATTTACTGATTTAAAATAGGTAGCATAATATGCTTACAGATGTGATCTTTACCCCCAGTCTAAAACTTTGTTGCTGTGAGGTACTTTCAGAAAGTGCGGACAGACATGCATACATATGAAGCCAAATTCAAAACTCTCCAGAGGAGGGCAATTATGTAGTTATACAGTCCATCAGAGACACACAGATTGAACCTTCAGAATATCTATTCAGCAAATCTTTTCACCATTCCTTCTTGTTTGTTTCTCAGGGATCTAGAAGAAAGAGAAGGGAAAAAAAAAACCTTTGTGATGTTATAAGTCTCATTCTTCTGGTTTGAAGTCAGATAAGGAAATCATGTCTGGAAAAGGGAAAGGATGCCCAAGTGCTGAGCAAGCATTTTTCAAAGTAAGACATTCTGCCCTGCATCAAACTGTTGACCACATATGAATTATATTAGGGACTGCTATGTGTTGTTTTATAATTAGCTTGTAACTGCTAGTGAAAGTGCAGGACCCATCATCAGTTATTATAGTTTATTCACAGTCAGTACACATTCCCTTGGGTTCATCACTGGTAAATTACTGGCTACCAATGAAGAATGGACAACACTTCCACTCCAACCAATGTATTGTGAGTTTAACTTTGATTTTGGTTTTGTCCTTGTCAGGAAGCACTTTATAACAAAAAACCTCTGCAGAATCCATTAGCGCCTAGAAGTTTTTTAAACACACAACACAAGCAGCTGACATCTAAAGCAGAGTCGATGTCTCATGTTCAAAAGTGACACCAACGAGTTGCATGAACAGGTTAACAACCTCTGGCACAGTTAAGCGCCTGATGGATTCGATGCCTCTTTCTCGGTGAGTCGCCGCACTGTTGGTACAGTTCTGATTTCTCATGAGGATCACTATCGATGTTACTCACCGGCATTGCTCAGCACAGGCCGCTGGTTTTTATTGCATTTTAAAAATGACATTAAAGTCATTACAGTGGAGAAAGAGAACAAGAGCTGTGGGCACATTGTACACACTGCAATAAGCATTTTGCTCTCAGAACTGCCTACCGTTAAAAGCTCGAACATTTAACCGGTGGATGAACGATGCTGTAATAACCACCTTGCATCACTGTAAAGCTACAGGGTCTCCTGCAGTGCAGTTGTTACATTCCTACATTTTTATGCTGCATATTTAAATGGCTTTTGCAATGTGACCAGAGCTGGGAACAGACAGGCTTAAGACGCCTCCACAGAGGGCAACGATGACAGAGAGAGAGAGGGAGAGAGAGAGAGAGAGCGAGAGGGAGAGCAGAGGAACGTGAAAGACGGAAGAGTGCAAAAACCTCTTTTTTTCTCCCTTCGCCACCACCCCATCTCCCTGAAGCTGCCACCATTTGGTCCCCTGCTCTCACGTGGCACTGAAATGAAACGTTCCCTCACTGTCACATTTCTTCTCCAAAGAAGGCTTTCAAATGCGTTCTGCACTCAGATGGCAGTATTAATCAAGGAAAATGTGTCGCTGACGGAAGCGGTCCGCCTCCTCAACGCCTGGTCGCAATGTGCTAAAATGCTGTGACAGGCATAATACAAGTATGACTAAACAACACAGAGAGGAGAGAAAATGTGTGAGGTTGATGGGTCTTGTCACTAAAGGCTCGCTCATGGGTCGATAGCCGCTCTCAGAGGTAAAATTAAATATTGTTCTGGATAATGCGCAGCTGGTCCACCAAGCAGGAAGGATTCAACTAATCCACAGAGGCCCAATTTACCGGAGAAGTGAAATATATGTAAATGTGTTGTTTTTCATAGGATGCAAGTATATATACACACATATATACACATACATATGAGTAGCAACATCTACTGTTTCAGCCTTAAGCAGTAGAACTATGAAGAGCAGGAAACTATGGAAACTATGAGGAGTATTGTAAAAATCAAAGGTTCGTGGGAAATACTCACTAACTTAGTGTAGTACCCAAGTAATGTCTTGAGCCATTCTGGAGCATTTTCGTTCTTAAAGGTATTTTACTTTCCATCTGATCCCTTATTGTTCTCTCTGACATGGCTCTCAAATGAAATTACATTTATGTACATACACAGTGTATACTGTGGGGGAGTTTAAAAACATCAATCAGTGCAATGATTGAACCACTACAGCAATTTTCAGGCTCAGTTTAGATTTTTTCCCCTCAGGATTTATTATTTGTACCAAATAAACAATCAGTACACTTTATGGGGGATTATAACTTAACATCCAGCTGCTCATCCCTGACATTCACTTTGAAAGTTTTAAGTTATATCAAATTGGCTTATGCTTGCTAGCAGAGTATTAGTTAAAGCCTGTGTTATAGAAATACAGTCAAATTCTGGGTATTATCACAACACTTAAAATTAAGATCCCTAATGGCATGCCAGGAGTAGATTGTTTCAATATTAGAGTATTGTTCAGAGAGTTTTTATGTGCTGCATACTAAATCTAACCTGATGCCTACTGCTGTATCACCAATGTGTGAAAATAAGTGTGAGAAACCTGTCTGGTTTCAAGTCAGTTAATTGATTAGTGGTCAGGGCTATCCATTTGCTGTGTTCAAGTTGTGAAATGTAGCTTTAACTTGCAACTCCTGTTCTCAATGAGGGAATATGCTATTCAGAATTCCTGTGAGCTGTTGACTTGCTTCATGCTGCAAAGAAACACTGGTTTGAGAAGTGTGGGGGATTCGCGGCCATGTTGTGCATTCAGCATTTGGATTTTTATCTGCGGCCCCCCCGCAACCCCCATTCCCCAGAGGCAATCTGAATTTATTTGCAGGGTGAGAAAACGGCGTTGGAGCTCGGAGGTGGCACATAATGCCTGCTATTCTGCAGCCTGTAGGTGAAGCCACTTATCACATTGTTATTCTGCAGGTTTGTGGGAAAGCTGTTGTGACATCTTTTGTTTGTTGCTCAGTAAGATGTGCGTAGGTTCCATTGATTCTCGGACACAAGTAACTGCAGAGGGAACAGGATGTCAACAGGTGTTGCTGCAGCCCATTCTCAAGATCTACCAGAAAACATAAAGGGTTCTATTTTTTTTTCTCCATCTTACAATCACTTTAGTACTGTATTCAATTTACAAATTCACAAACTTTTTTCTGATACAGAGTAAAACTGATTTTGCTTACAATGGCTGCAAATGGCAATTTAACAACCCCCTAGTCAGGCACAATCACTGCCATACATTGCCTATAAAAGTATTTCAGAATTAGCCAGAAATGAATGGGGTGTTACTTAAATCTACCTGAGACAGCCTGAAGCCTTTTTAATGGTTAATGGAACAGAAGTTACACACTCTGTAAAATCAGACCGAAAACCTGATGGTCAGAGGTGGACACCCCGGCTTCAGAAAGTAAAAGTCGTGCCATGTATCGTTCCACCCATGCACTACACAAGCTGAATTTAATAAGCACAAATCTTCAGCCAGGTAGAGGAGCTAATTAGTGAAATCACCTTGTTTAGTGATACAGAACAAATACATGGTAGAACAAGCCAGGTGTCCACCTCTGCCCATGGTGATTCTGTCAGTAAATAAGATCCAGGGAACTTTTCTTTGGATGAACCGATCATTAAGCTGTGCCTGACATGTAACAACTAAACACCATTTCTAATGTTGATTATTATTATTATTATTATTATTATTATTATTATTGTTATTATCAACAACAACATCAATAATAATAATAATAATAATAATAATAATAATAATTTTTAACTTGAGTTTTTGTGGAAAGAGTTAGTAATTTCAAGCTTCCAGTGGATGAAAATGTTAAATGTACCCACAGGTTACATTTAAATGAATAGCCTTGGGTGCCATTTAAAGATAATGAATTATTTTGCACTAGGAAATATATTCCATCTCTTTACACCAATTGTATGTTAAAAGAAATATTTATATTCTTAAAAATTAAAAGTAGAAATACTACTGATGTTACTGATGTTTTCTTCCATTTCTGATTTATTCCAATAAGAATATCACCCCCACCAGCACTTTAAGAGTATATTTTGTTTCATTCTCAGTTCTGGTTTGGACATCTGTCATTTCTTTCCAAAGTGGGATTAAATGCAAGCAACTAATTGGAATGTAATGGAGAGAGGGCAAGTAATTATTGAAGTACTTTTTGTTTTTTTTTTTTTTTTTATCAGTGTCTGAATTCATTCCACCTGCATCTTGGACCTGTGTGTTGCCATTATCTGTGGTATTACCATGCAAGGTTTATCCTTAAATCCTGAGATGGCCTCTTTCAATTGATTTAAAGTTCCATATTAACCTGCAGCTTGTGTAGGTAAACTTCATCAAGACTGAAGAAATTTTGAATTATATGGATATTAAAATCTAAATCCCTGCTATTCTCGGGTTCTGTCTACTTTGAAACTTTTTACTTCCGCAAGGTTTCTGATATTATTTTTGTTTTTGTGTTGAATATGCTACTTTGAAGTATTTTCAATTAAACTTCAGTAAACTTGAATTCAAGATAAAAACGAAGTTCTATTAGACCAGGAAACCTTCCGGACAAAGCTCAATAAAATAATGCCATTTTGAAAATTAAACTAACATTTTCATCCATTAGTCTAATTATAATGGCTCTCGTTTTAATTTTGAAGAAAATGATATCATAACGAATTAGATGCTCTGTAATTGTTGAGTAGAGAGAGGGAGCAGTCTATAATTAAAACATCAATTAAGACATTGCGTTTGCAAATGCAGTGTGTCTAAATCAATTCTCCTACTTTGCGATTTATCTTTCACTTTGAATTTGCATATTGGAGCAGTCACTCTCTTGTTTCTTAGTCAACACAAGCCCGTTAATGCCAGTGATGGCTAAGCTCCTGATGAGCTGCAAGTGATGAAAGTAATGTTTGCTTACATCTGTTATTCAAAGATGAGAAGAACCTGCAAAGTGGAAGAATTGAATCAAGCTTTATGTATGTACAGTTTTACATTCATTCCATTTCATTCAACCGAAATCATTCATTTTAAAGGGGTTTTAAAGCAGGCAAAACATGGAGTGATTGCAACTGGTGGCACCAAAATATAGTAGTGCACAGCACAATATGCTGCTATTATTATTGTGTTGCATCCCAAAGTGTTTTACTGTGAGAGAGGGACTTGCCTCACCTTCCACAATACATGCGTTAAAGTATGCATGGTGACCATTTTGCACCAGCACATTCCGCACACATCAGCAGAGGTTGATGTGCTTAACATGGAAAACAGGCATCAGACACAGTGTCTACTTTGAGATAATGACCCCTGTAGGGTAGCCATCTAGGGTTTCCTCCATCACACTCAAACAGACAAAGAAACTTTACTACACAGGCAAAGATCAGCACAGAACACAACCCTAAGACTGAGCAGGAAACAATACAACAGGTGGGGTTTAAATACACCAAACACTCAGACTAATTGCAAACAGATGGGATCAATTAGACAATGATGCACACACACAAGAAAGTCCCTCTGGTGGGGGCTGAGGGAAGAGCAGGCAAACCGGACAGACTGGCTGTCACGAGGACACCTGCTGGTCATTTCGGGAAGCCGTCTCCGAAACCCTGACAGCTTTATCCATCATTTGGACGGGAAGCTTATTTTTATGTTTTATTTATTTCTTTTTTTGCAACACTTGATTTTGATACATTTGTGTTGGAATAGAGATTGTGTTGGAGAATGCACATCCAGGACCCTGCAACTAATTCCCATAGTTCTCCATGGCCATTCAGGTGATGAGCGTTAACATTTACAAGCCAGGGGTTGTCATCTCTCCCCCAGCCATCTCTGATTTGCCACTTTGTGAGCATCTCATCTGTCCTCCTCCGTTGGTTTTTACTGTAACCGCACCTGCTCTGTGCGACTGTGCTCCAGGCACGTGGCTTAACAGCTAAAAGCAAACGATCAATCCCCCTGAGTCTTACGGTTTCCTACAGCAGTAAACCAAAACCCGATGCTGTGATGCTCTTGACAACCCCCCCCCCACCCCCCACCAATTGGAAGGAGAGGTATACACCTGAAAATTTATTTGAGACTTAACAAAAAAAAACACTGAACTTTTTCCTGGCCTCAGCCTAATGGCAGAGACAAGAGCAGGCATTGGTGCGTGCATGTGCGTGAACTGCTGTGCATGTGAGGATTGCACAGGACTGCCTGGAGTGCTGGAGAGAAGATCTATCCTAATTGCATGTGGAGGAGGACAGCCCAGAGCAGGAGATGAGACCACTGTTATGGGTGACCTTGCCTCTGTGAGGAGAAGGCCAAAGCTGCTGTCTCTCAGCTGACTGATAAATGTCCCCGCTTGTTTTAATGATATACCCCTTGAGTGATGCATTCTACTTTAGTCCTGTAGATGTATGATTGCCTGTATAAAATGTGCATACTTTGTAATCCTATACCAGGGGCTGTTTGTGTGACTATGTGGGTGTGCCTGTGTATGCATCCATATTGCATGTACCTAGCTGTAATGGTGGACTCCCTAACTGTAATTCTACACCAATTGTATCTATTATTCAGCTCTTTTCAGTTGAATAATCACTGAAATATCTCCTTTTCATACAGCTTACAAATCAGTTTTTGAGCAATTCATCTCAGTTCCTCCATATTTGAGATGGTGAAATGTAAAAAAAAACAGTGATGACTAATGGAAGACTTGCAGTATTCCAGTCTCTATTTTTGTATCCAAAAATTTCAGTTAATGACTGGTTTACACAATGTGGAGTAATCCCTTTTGGTTTAAATTCTGAAATGATGCCCTTATATCTGGTGTTTTACTAATGTCTCCATATTATCTAGTTAAACAGCTGAATATACACTAGGCCTAGACAGCTCAGATTCATACTCAGCATTACAATTGCAGTGCTGGACTGCAATTGACTCAAACATGGACTCAAACATGAAACCTTCTGGTTAGAAGCCCAGCTACCCAATTCCATTGGCACCTCTGAAAACATTAGAAGTATTGTATGTTGTCTGCCAAGTTGGTTGCTAACAGAAAATGACATTTATCTGAGATATCAGATGATCAGTCAAATTCAAACAGACAAACTGTTAGAATAGACTTGGAAGGAGCACACAGGACTAATTGACTGTGGCAGGTTTCACCCTTACCCCCCATCCCCCAGTCAGCTCTCAGGCAGCGGTGTGGCATTCCACTCACAACCAGAGGGTCAGAGGATCAAAGCATCAGCTGCCTTTTTTAAACAGGCGATGAATGTGTTTGTCACTTTCATGTGATTAAAAGCACATCAGTGGTTGGGATTAATGCTATAGGGACTTTGCAACTATTATCAGGCAGTATTTACTGTATATGTGAGAAATGCTGTTTGCAGAAGAGAAGGCGGGTTGCACAGCAGATGGGGAAAAACAGATGGGTGTCAGAAATGTGCATGCGGAGATGGAAAATAAGAGAAATGTCATCTTTCGGTGCACAAGACAGAAAATCCTTGGACCTGAAGGTCAAGCAGTACGCAGGTGTAGGGTCTGATATGATAAAGGTATGTTAAATGTTTTCTTGCCAAGTGTCCTTCTTCACTCTCCAATTGCAATTCAAGGTTTCATTTCTCTCTCCCATTTTGACTGTTTTTTTTTTTTTTTACAGAAACTTGTAAATAGGGTCAACCTCAAATTGATTAAATACTGTATCCAGCTGTCTCACTGGATAGAATGTAAAAAGACAGCTATGTTGGTCACCCAGAAATGGGGTGTCAAATAAGTACATAAATAATGCACATGATTGCCCTAAGTCAGCCACAGAATAAATAGTTCAGGCTTCTGGAGACTCCACCACTGAAAAAGAAGAGGTTGCAATCTTTCACCCAAACAATTTTCTTACTTATTAATTTATTATAAGAAAATACCAACATTTTGCCTGGCCTTCATCCCTCTTTAAGGTCAGGGTTGCAGCAACGCCAAAACCTTGATATTTTTCCTGTAGTAAATTATTCAATAAGAAAATGTTTTGGACTAAAAGGGTGCACAACCTCTCTTTCACCTGTGATGCTCAAAGAAGAATCAAAAAACTAAACTGGTCATGGCCAAGGTGGAGAGGAACATGTCTGTCTTTTGAAATGCGATGGCTGTGGGAGTCTGAGTGGGCATGTGTTGCGTAAATTTGTTGTTGGAGGAAAGCCCCTCTATTTCCCTTTATATCTTCCAGGGCAACTGGGTCAGTCCAGCTCTCTTGCTACTTTCCTATAGCCTGAGTTACCTGAATGTTGTGTGTATAGTAAAATGTGTCCTTTTGTATGAATATTTTCAGTTTTTAAAGCAATATATATTTCTAGAGAAATTATTTAAATGGAGTCACGTACATATAAAAACCAGTCACTGTGTTGCGGGGATACAGTGTGACTTTTTTTTCTGATGTCTGACACAGTAAGGCCATCAGATTCAGAATGGCCATACTGAGATAGCTCAAAAATAGTCCCCTACACCAATCAGATAATTAGAATCTGTCCTCATCCGACCATCTCTGTCTTTGTTTGTGTGTTACACCATCAGTCGGCTGAGATTTCAAGCATTGGTGATGCCTCTCTTCAGGACAGAAAGGACAGTAAAATGCAAAATGGCTGCAGTACCAGCCTTTTTGGTTCTTTCTGGGGTGATTTTGTCTGTGCACTATCCTGAAATGGAGCAGATGATGGATTCAAATCTTATTGTTTGACAGTACTTTTGCATGTGCTGTATACCAGCATTAGGGTGTAATATAAGAAGAACAGGCTCCACAGAGGAGGAACAAGCCAAAACTCTTCTTTGCTATTTGCAAAGACAATACCAGCTAGATTATTTAGACCACATCTGTTTTTTCACATCTGAGCTTCACAAATTTCTGCTCATGTTGATTGACTAGATTTTTTTTTCTTTACAAGGAACCTAGATTTGCCTGTGCTTGGCTCAGACATTGGCAGAATTGGCAGGGATGGTATAACCATGCCTGTGTTGTTAATTCTGCTTCTTTAGATGGGTAAAATGGGCAAAATGTCTTGAACTTGAGTTTTAATCACTCTACACATAATTGAATGTAAGAATGGATAGAGTGATGTGTATTACGAATTCTAAGTATATGTTTTCTCAAAGTTACATGTAAAAAGCCACTGTCCCATGAGCAGATGAATCAAATGTGACTGGATTGATCCTACCTCCCACAACGTCCACACTGGCATCGACAATGGTGTCTTGTTGGATGCAAATGGATATGTGTGTGGACAGTATCACTGGTCTGATACCACAGGAAGGCCCGCATCTCTCTGAATGTGATGTAAATCTCTGACTTAAGCTCCTCTTTGAAGTGTGGCGCAGATGCAGTCAGCCAGTCATTTTTGGTGAGAAGCTCAGCAGCAAGGAGGGTAATTATTTACAGTAGGAATTGTGAAACCTGCTAAAAATAGCCCTCTTCCCTCCCTTCGAAGCCTCCCTGGAGACAAGATGCAGGGGAGAGGGAAGCAGCCCTAAGAGAAGGCGCTCCACATTGTTTTTTGTTGTTATTGTTGTTTCTGTTGTTGTGTTTTTCATTTCAATTCAATGGTTTGGCAGCTGCTGGTTTGAGCACAAAAATAAATACAACCTGCAATCCCTTCTGGAAAATGTTAAATTAAGAGCTGTAAAAAATAAATAAATAAAAAACACAGATGGGAATCATGGAAGGGGAGCTAGTTGTTTTCAGATGCTTCTCTAAGTGAGCATTGGAATTTCTGCATTTTTGATGGTAGACACCACTGTCTGTCAGGACACTGACAGATTTCCTTGATCAAGCTTTAAACTGGCATTTTTTCTGTTTTATTATTCTTCGCATCATTGTATGTGATTTTCAGTCATACACAATACAGTTTGTGGCAGGATTTCTATTTTTGTTGCATTTTTCTTTCCCTGTTAAAGCTGGAGGAAAAAAGAATAAAAAAGAATAAAGTATAAATGAGAAAAACTACAAAATGACAGAGGGATTTTTAATTTCCAAAAACTGGGTTATGCTGTAGTAATTTATTCATTTCCCTTTAGAAAGGGAAATGACACAATATATTGATGGATTTTTCTGTGGCCAGGTTGTTCTTTTTGGGGTATTTTTATTTATTTTTTTTTTTTGCTTGAGACTAACTGAACTACATGTACTTCATTTTCCATAATGCATGTGTCTGATTGCTTCCTGGTGGTGCGCAAAATGCCTTAAGGTACTGTTTTAAGATACACCTTCACTTTAAGAGCGGGCTGGGTGAACAATATTAGACGTATAACTGGTGCTGTCTTATTATGAGTGTCACTTTTTGCGGAACCGATTGCTTCTTATTTAAACTCTGGTGATGTCCTCGGTACTTCTTTCACCATTTACTTTGTCAATAGAACTGGTTACTGTTTGTGCTGTAGGGGTAAACCTCTGGCAGATAGTAATACAATGAGAACACGGCTGTGTGCATTTCAGAGCAATGTGGCTTTCACCTAGAATGTCTCTTCTTTTAAAAAATATATATATTTTTTTATAACTTTTGACTGGTAATGTACATGTTACTCTCCACTTTTCAATAGCAGAAAAGTATTAACTCCCATTAACAACCTGATTATACACTTGTTTAGTGCTTAAATCAGGAATCGACAGATAACCAATGCTAAATTGACTATACACAAATTCTTGATTTTGTTAGATATAGAGTACCAGTCAAATGTTTGGTCACGCCTTTATTTATTTATTTATTTATTTATTTATTTTTCACATTTTAGAATAATAGTAAAGACATCAAAACTATGAAATAACACCAGTGGCAGTGACCAAGTGTGAAACAAATGAAAACTATCTTATATTTTAGATTATTCAAAATAGCCAAAAATATGTATATATTTTTTTACATTATTTTTTTTTTTTTTTAAACAAATACATAGGCATCATTTCCATGATTTACATTTGTCTAAGAAACAAATTTCAAGCATTTAAGCACAAGTCTTTAGATTAAAATGTATTACCTTATTAAGGGGTGTCCAAACTTTTGACTGGTACTGCACATATAAGAGACAATGTGTTTTGACAGACAGTAGTGAGAAATGGGTCAATGTGATTCTTCATCGTAATCTTTCTGCATGTTTTTCCTGAACTATTGAAATGAATGTTTCTCCACAGCCTATGCCAGTGATATAAAGTGCCTTTGCAATTATTCATGTGTAACTTTAATACACTGAGCTTTTGATTAAAGTGCTTGCTGTAGCTGTTCAGTTGAGGTGTGCCATTAGCTGAGTTACTTTTGGATAAACAGTAAAACGGTACTTGATAAAAAAGTATCATGTCCCCCATCTCAAGCTTTAGACCTTTTGAAAGCATTGATGTTATAAACTGTCCATGTTTTTTAAATGTATGTCAAATATATATTATTATATATTCATTTGATTGCTTTGACTGGTAGGTAAACACACATAATGTTTAACAGATGCTACGCTAATAGAGGGGTGTAAATTATATACCGCTTTTGAAAACATGCATGCTGCATGTTAACTCCTGAATGGCACAGAGATGGATGGCTGCGGGTTCACTACACCTAGCTTTGCTTTATTCTCCAGTGCTGTCTCTCTAAATTAACAATTTGAAATATTCATCTTGGCTGTGAGTGACAGGTGAAAAGGGACTGTGAGCGCGATCCTGTGCTCCTCCTAATTAGCAGTATAGGTTGTCTCCCCTCTGACATGGTGCTGAACAAACAGAGATCATTCTGCTGGGAGATATTGCTCAAGTTACAAGTAAAGGCTGCTGTTTGTGTCATCTGTCCTCTGCTTTCAAAAAAGGTGACTGCATGGCTACCTTTAAATTAGTGCACCGTGCTCATTGATCGATTGATTTATTTCAATATAGAGGGCAGCCTAGTTTTTTCCCTGGGTTGCCAGATTTGCAGGGTAAGGTGGGTTTGGTCATTGGAAATCTTTTGCTTCGCTTTTTTACCTTTTGTATGCTTGCACTTACATGATAATGTATGTATCAAACCTTATCAGCAGGTATCACTTGGTTTAGCGATTTTCTGGATTGCATCTTTTTAACATTACAGTAGCAGAGCCAGAGAACACAAATGTGCTGAATACACTTAAAATTCCTGAACACCCCAAACCATTGTCTTGACGTCAGCACCTGGGTGATTCAATTTATGTCCATTGATATACAGCCTGGACAGCACAAAAAGTAGATTGACTGCCGTCTTTGAATACCAACCATATTTATAGTCACTTGCATGTGACAGAGACACTAGCACAGTTTTGGCTAGTGTATGTTCCTAAGTGCACTTTGTGCAGACTATCAATCCTATCAGCCCAGTAGCGATCCTGCGATACAGGACAGTTTGGGCTGACAACTCATGATCCATGATGAAAGGTAGGTTTGATCCTCTGTGGAATTTGCGGTTTGTTTTCCATGGCCGCTCCAATTTTAGTTCTGCAGTTGCCGGTGAAAGACATTCAGGTTACTGTAGTTCCATAGATTTTTTTCCTCTTCTCTTTCCTGGCCAAGCCACAAAGCTGACTTCATAAGAGTTTCACCAAGATAATTCCCTCTTGAAGATTTTGACTTGGCAGGAATCCATTCTTCACTGGCAACCCTGTACATCATTGTGTGTGTGTTTGTGTGTTTATATGTGCATGTTTTTGTACATATGTGCATGTTTTTGTACACTTGCCAATCAACAAAATGCAGCCAATATCAGACAGACTATTGCAGTGGAACTTCAAAAATGTTTCTCATTATTCTTTGCTGGTCTTGAGCAGATAATTGCAGTCTCTTCAAGCAGCCAAAAAAGAATGAGTCATGAGGCCATTTTGCCAATTAAAGAAAGGGAGTGGCCTGAGCCTAGCTCGCTATGTTACGCAATTCAATTTCCTAGTAATGTCCGTTTACCCACTGGCAACATACCCCCCACCCCCAATTATTTAGCGAGGTAACTCCTTTCCTCACTTGTTTTCCTTAGCCTGCTCATTTGCTTTCCTGTTGTTTTTGCCCTTTTCATCTGTGTGTCTTACATGCAGTGTGTGTTTGTGTGTGTGTGTGTGTGTGTGTGTGTGTGTGGGGGGGGGGGGGTTTGGGTTATGGTGTCAGTGGCACGATCAGCTTTGCTAACCTTGCCCCCCACAGGGCACTGTTTTGTCGAGTTGAAACAGGCCTCCCTTTTCAGCGCTCAACACTCTTCAGAAGAAATGCTGGGATTAGTCACTCTGTCAGCTCCACCCTCAGAGAGGCTATGATGAGAGACATCTCAGAAACCCAGTGTCAGATACGAAATACCATAATTTGTTCAGGGGGGAGCCACAGCATGGTGTTATTAAGTGCTGGCATTAGCTTCCTTGACATCCTCATAGATTAAGAACCACATGAAAATTCTGACAATACTCCAATTAAAGCCCAGGGCTCTTCTCATGAGCTAGTCTCTCATTAGACTAAATTCAGGTTAACCGTTTCCTTGTCTTCAAGGTCAGATTTGCTGTGGGGTCATGAGAAAGGGGGGAAGAATGTGATATACTCTTGTTCTCTGGCACCAATGAATGAGGCACTCTGGACAATGTGGACGACAACTGACATTCCAGTCACCAGTCAGGATAATGGACAGCCTTTATCGCCCACAGTGACAGCTGGACAAAGCTTTTTTTCTCCCAGCAAAGTTGATTCACCTCTGGAAAACACATAGTGCTTGTGTTAGTTATCCACCACAGATAGGGCTAGAAGGACTGATCGGCATGTGAGATGCCAAAGTGGCCATCATTTCACCGATTACCCCTTAAACCAGCTTCCATTCATTGGTAGTAACACACAAGTAGGAATTTGACATAAACACTAGAGTATTTTGATTGCCCATTGTTATATGGAGTTAAAACAATCATTCAGCCAACCAACCAATTGATCAAGCTAGCCGATAAATCACACAATACTAGATTTAGAGATGTAAAGTGTATTGTTAGTAATAAGATATGATCAAAACACTGGGACTGATTCATTCCTATTCTTACCATGTTTAAATACTCTGCTAGTAAAGATCAAACAATCATCTTATAAGAATCATTTTGGGCTCCCATACATGTAAAATGGTACTCAAAGGCACATCCATTAAAGAATTTGAAAGTTGTGATGATTATGCAAGACTGGAAGAATGTAATATGATCTTCATCTTTAGGATTCAGTCTAGGTTACGTTGCGCAAGTTCACATTTCCATTAAGATTAATCTCTTAGTTACCTCAGTAATCTCAGTTATCATTTCACTCCATACCCCATACACCCCTTTGACTGTGTCACCAAACCTCCTCGGCCAAGATGGAAAGAGGAACCTCATTTTCACAATAAAGTTATGTTTTTGGTGAGTTTAAGATACAGCAAGGCATAGTCTTTTATAACAAAAAAAAAAAAAAAAATATATATATATATATATATATATATATATATATATATATATATATATCTGATAAACTTTTACAGTTGAAAGCTTAAATCTTAAATTGCTTTTAAAAAACCAGTAAGGTAATTACAGGTGCTGATGATGAATGTTACACATTTCAACTGATTCTACAGATTCAACTGTTTTCTACAGCTCTAGAATAATAGACCAATCCATCTAACGCTGTGCTCCTGCGACAATGGGGGGCATTTATCCAACAGAGGATTTGCTTCCCAGAATTCTGTGTGACAATACAGACCACATTCTGTTCTGCCAGCAGTAAAAATAGTTTTTGTTTTCACACGGAACACTCTCCATATGTCTCATAATGTCTCTGCTGTGTAAATGGAATGACTTTTGTCCTATTTCAACTTTTCTTCATGGACCATGCACTATTATTCATACCGGAGCTTGCTTGCCTTCCTCATTAATCCCAAACCCTGAAAAGGGTAGTGCTTTGCACTTTCACTCCTTTAAGTTCATGAATTTAGCTGGACTCCCTTTTTTCCATCTATTTTTTCTTAGTAATGCAGTAAATCTCATTTCATTCCAGACCATCTGGTGTTTTGCAGCTATGAGTTTTTTTTTTCTTCTTGGACTGCAACCTGCTAGATTTGTGTATTAAAAATCCCCCGGTATGATTTTGAGTAACTGTTATGCCTCGGGTCCCTTATACAAAATATGGCCATTTACCAGGTTTTGCATCAATCATCCTGAACAGGGGAATAAGAAGGAAAATTAAAACAAAAAGCAATCTGGGCACTCACTGCACAATCGGTCTCAATAATTTTAGGTGTAGAAATTGCAGTTGCTGTTTTGTTATTTGTTTTCTTCCAGAAGGCTGTCTGGCAGAGTCTGTGGCAGTGTGTCAGCAAAGGAGCCTGGGCTCTTATGATTCGCAGCCTAAAACGCTGAAATGGTAAATGAGTGCCTCTGGTAACTCCACGTGCCCAGTGCCCCTCCCGCTCCTCACGGTCAGGTTTCAAGGTTAAGCCAGTGGGAGCCTTGTTCAGACCATGGTATGGGGAGGGGAAGGGGACTGCAAAGATGGATGCCCAAATTGTGCATGACCCCTGATGTATTGCTATATTATTTCTGCATTCAAAATGTGCAAAGCAAAAGAACAGATGGACAGATGCCTGCAATATGTATAAATAGCATACACCAAAGCATCAGACTAGGTATGTATGTGCAGTACAGTGAAAAAGAGAGAGAGAGTGAAAAAGGCAGACTATGAAAAATTACTTTCTCAGCTCCCACTTTCACTTTTGATATTTCAACATTTGCAATGCAACTAACTTCCCAGAAACAGCAGAGACTATTAAGTTTGTGGAGAAAAGATTGTGGACAGTCTAGAATCCTTTGAGGTTCTCTGTACCACCTGCATTCTAACTAACTGCATACAAAATCTAGCCACCAGAAATGGATAGCCTTGAGGAGCCCTGGACAAGATTTGTCCATCAGGTAGGTCAAGTTTGGCATAAAATAATGTTTAACACAGTTGCTGATGTAAAAGAAATTCTGCTAATCCTAATCATGATCTGAAGAACGGCCTCGCACATTTTGACAAGCAACCTCTCTCATTTGTTGACAAATGAAGAGGGTACAGTTGGTGGGTATGATCAGTACCAGAGAGGTTTAAGCTAGAGTGGGCCAGAGGGTTTAAAGCCCTTGATCACTAAATGAGATTCGCATCAGGTGACATGCAGATGGTCACATTGAGCCACATTACAGAGGTGCACCTACAGCTGAGGCAGGTCAGTTAAACGGGGCACTAGGCAGGTGGCATACATCCTCCCCATGTGGATCCTGTAATTTTAGGCCTCCTCCTCTGAGCAAAGAATCAAATAAAATATTGAGAGGGCTAACAATAATGTTTACGACATTGTACTACATCCTGTTATCCAGTAATGATTTGGATTTAAATAAGCCATTCCCCCATGAATAAAATAGCACAATTTTTAAACAATACATCAACAAAAAAAGAATAACATTTTAAAAACTTTTCTTACACTGGTTAATGAAAGGGAAGAAATAAACCAAGCAAACTGTATTTGAAATAAGTGAAGGTTTAGACTTTTGTTGACATCTTGTATTAAATAAGTGCATAATACAGCAACAACCTTCAAAAATTTGAACAATGAAATGTACAGTTTTAGCAGTCACATATTCCTTCACTATTACTGATGAGAGAAGTCGATAATAAGGCGTTATTGCAAACTGGGTATTTGTGAGGAAACTATAGCTATTTCATTGTGTGTAACTTAAAAAATAAATGGGCGGCAGTGTAGCATAGTGGTTAAGGAGCAAGACAAAAACAAAAAGTTGATTCCCCGCTATGGCACTGCCGCTATACCCTTGGGCAAGGTACTTAACCCACAGTTGCCTCAGGAAATTTCCAGATGTATAAATGGATAACATTGTTAAAAAAAAGAAAAACTGTAACTGATGTAAGTTGCTCTGGATGACAGCATCTGCTGTTATTTTAACATGTTCTCATCTTCTCACAGAAAAACATTACTGCTTTCTTATAACTCGAATAAAACATTGTGGTGCTCAGTCATGCTGAACACAAATTAAATTTGTTGGTAATACTCAGGACTGAAGTTCAGGAATATTCTGTGTAATGATTAAGATGAATGTATTTTGCAAAGAAGCATCTTTGGAAAATCTAAGGCTTCTTTTCGCTAATGGAATGTAGACATCTTTTGTCTGTAACCCTGATTGACGGAATTGTTTCCATCGGTACACACTTACTGCTCAAAATATTGCATGATTGATAATTACCATTATATTATGTGAGTAATAGAAACTGCAGATAGCTGAGACAGGCTGTGTGATATTCCAGTGACAACAGAGTGAAATACATATGTTTTACTTATAATGCATTCACACCTGTACAAGACATTCCTTTCTGGAACCATAGTTTGTTGATGTGATTCCTCCATAGAACTATTTGTGATTAGACTTAATCCAGAGTGAATCATTTGTGCGGAATACAGTTGTCTCCATGTTTGGAGACTTTCTGCTGCTTTATTGCAAAACTGTCATCTCTTACATCCTCTGGACAGTAGCATGACCAGAACACCTTCAGTCAGGGCACAGGCCCAAGTTGGGGTGGGGGGGGGGGGGGGGGGGGGCATAACATTTGGAACCTTAATCAATACAAGGCAGACATTTTTTCAATATAATTATTATGGTTCAACACATTGAGTTCATCAGCTTGACAAACAACCCATCAGATCTCAGAATGTTGGGAACGAAGGTCCACTGGGGTGGCCCCTCAGATTTGAAGGTGGTCCGTGGCAACCCACCCCTGGACACGACCCTGCTTCTAGTACCTGTAAATAATTCAGTACATTAGCCCTATGCTGTATAAATATGGCTTGCTGTGATGCTGTATTGCACTGCTGATAGAATAGACTGAAACATTTACAACTGGCCACTTACAGCAATTGCAATGAAATTACAATGAAAAAACAAACAGAAATATAAGTAATTCAGCCCCTTTTTTTTCCTTATGAGAAATTTTGTGCATTTGTATATATACTTTCAGAAGTTTATCCCAATGTCGTACAAGTAAGAGCAATTGATAATACGTTACTTTTGTGAGCATAAGTACAAAAGTACTGATTTTGATGACTATTTATGAAACATTCTTCTCTCACTGTATTCTGTAGCCAGTACTGTGTGTGTGTGTGTGTGCGTGTGTGTGTTTGTGCAGTGAGTAAATAAACATGAAGCTGATGAGGCTTGCCAATGGATAAGGGACATAACGCTGCACATTTTAAAACTGAACTGATCAAGATTAAATTCCACAAATTCTGATTAATTACCCTAGCAGCTACAAATGAGTAATTGATTAATTGTCGTTCCTTTAATTAAAGTGGATCTGCATGGTCTCCAGCTGCAGTAGCCGGGGCCCATGATTAGAGATGTAACTAATTTAGCATAGGGGCTTTGAGCTGTGTACTAAACCGAGGCTTTAGGTCTGTCAGTCTCTTTGGGTTGATGAGGCATCCTTAATTAAGGTGCCATTTTTTATCCACTCAAATAAAGTAATTATAAAGAATTCTAGGTCAGCTCTCTCTCACATTCTGAAAATAATGGCTTTGTGGACTTAATTGCATTGTGCACAGAGTAGGGAAGGATGGAATTAAAGTCTGCCCTGGGAAATGAGCAAGGCCAGGTCACCAGATCCTCAGGGCTCCACACATGCTCATCGGCACCCATTTCTACATTCAAATGATCCAAAACGGGGAATATCCATGAGGAATAAAAGCACAAGGCTTGGATTCTTTCTCAAGGTTACTATGTCATCCTGGGGGCATGGAACATATAGCATATGCCTGTATGTACACAACTTTCTGTGAAGATTGGCAATTGTGCATGGTGTTCTGGTTTGAATAAATGACTGAGTCTGTATTCTGACTGAATGAAATAATCCAATGACACTTTTAACAAAGCCTCAGCCTTACAAAGCCTCTTGCTTCATGAGTTAAACCCTCTCAAAAAATGGAACTCATGGCTCAGCAACTGAAGTGCCAGTTTTCAAAATAAATGTAACAGAAGAACCTTTTGACTACCATATAAGGGTTCTGTTTTGTCCTAAAAAGTCATTCTCATGACATGACTCGCTTTCTTTCTTAAAAATAAGAAAAAGCATTACTACCTACTCTCAGGCTTTAAGTGATTTGTGAGCCCTCTGTGAGCCAGTACAGTGCAAAACAAGATGGATTTTTTCCTTGATCTCATTCAGGTCAGGTTTATGAACAGGCGAGTGTCACTTTCCTGTTAATCATGGCAGAGAAAAAGACAGGGTTTACTCCATGAGGTGAAGGCAAGGTTACGTAATAATGAAAATTCACATGGTCCAGCATTTTCATTAGAATTCACAATTCATTGACTAATCAGATTTTTCAACAGCTTTGGACTTGCCCCGTGTGGGGATCATATGCAGGTACTGATGGTGCAGAGCAATCTTTATAAACCTGTCAGCACTTGTAGCTTTTTGGAGTGCATGTCTCACTATTTCATCTGAATTCAGCATCAAAATTCTGTAAAACTTAAAAATATTGTCAAATATTAATATAAAACATCTTCTTCACTTGTAAAATATATCTATTTTTTTTCCAAATCCATGACTTGAGAATTTGAGGAAAACTACAGGAAGAAATATTGTTGTATGTTTTATGGAATTATGGAAGGCAAGACACTCATTCCAAGAAATGGGTCAGAATAAAAAGCAAAAATTTTGTTTCTCTGTTTTCTGAGGTAGGAACTCATAAGTACCTCAGAAATGGAGTGTGGTTTCATGACTTAAAACTTGGGCCAGGAATTGACCAAGTTTCAGTCAAGTGAAAGCAATTCAATTAGGTAAAAGCAAATCATACCTGACTTAATCCAACACCATATTTATAAAAGAAATGACTCTCTTGAGTTGTCGAGAACTTAAACCTTCAGCAGCAATGGCAGCGATCTGATGGGGTCAACAACATAGATTCACAACAGCCTAGACAAATCTGGAGCATTTACCTGTCGTTGGTGTATTGTTCCAGCAGTGTGAAGCTAATGATAAGAGGGGATCGGAGATGCTGGGATCAGCTAATCTGTGATAATTTGGTCAGTTGCAATTTTCTAAATACTGTAGCTGGCAATACTTGCTTGTTTGTTTTTTGTTGTATGTTTTTAAAATAAATCTATTTTAACACTGCCATGTTTAACACATTTTACATGAATGCTGTTCATGTCAGACCAAATAAAATGATGTGCAATGTAACCAGCTTCATACTGCAAGGTTTCATTGTTGACGTCTCATTGTTGTAGAATTATTACAAAATTAACTCTAAATGGCATGACCATTTTAACCCATACACCATCACTTAATCTAAGGAAAATGTGCGGTTACAGCTAGGAGGGAGGCATTAAAGGTATCAGAATATAGCAATGCTAGCATATCGTTACAATATGACTAAAAATGCACCTGTTTCCTCACTTGCATTTACAAGAAATTTCTACGGTTAACATAAGAAATGATACAGTTTTTCATTGGCACTCACTTTGCTGAGGGTTTGTGTGGAGGTTTCGAAGAGCAATCCCCTGCACTAGTCTTCGAAGGAGTGTCGTGCTTCTCCAGAGAGGCCCGGGGATGCATGCATTGGGGAAAATTTGTTCAGCAGGCAGGTAGCTGGCGGAGGAGCTAATCCTGGGGAAAATAGCAATGTTTCACTGAGAGAGTGAGAGAGAGAGAGGGGGCAGAAGCTATGGCACCGGCCTCCAGGATCCAGTTATCCATGTGCAGGAGAAGATAGCCTAATCTTGTCACAGGCGCTGCAGAAACGCTAAGGCTCTGCCCACCGGTCGGAAGAGCTGATGCTCTGGAACAGAGGAAAAAAACAATTCTACACAGTTTCTATTTGTCTCTGTTTCCGCATTAATTAATTCATGCATTTTATTTATTTATTTTTCTTGTTTTTCGCTCTTATCTGTGCTTAACCTTGAAGCGGGTGTTCAGACAAGATGCATTTGTGGGTGGAAGACTGCCTTGGCTCTCCACACCGTGTGCCCATCATCTATCTTCTGAAAAGGGTCCTGGCATCCTTTCATTTGTGTTTCACGCTTGAAGATGGATCCCCCCCCCCCCTTCATGAGGCCTGTATTTATCACCCCACTCCCCCAGCAGACGCACCATTGTCAGTCCTCAGAGGTGCCTCTCAGGGAATCTGGCTGGGCGCCCGGGTGTGGCCCACATCGTTTTTGCTCCGTCTTTTAATGCCGTTGTCAGAATAATCATCCCACCCAGCTGTGCCTTCAGAAGGTGGTATGGATTTGTTACCTTTTTATTCCAGCTGTCAGATGGGGAGCGATTGTGGTGGGCCCCGTAGATGCAGTGGGATGGCCTTAGGAGTAACAGCAGTTGCTCCAATGCTGATAGATGGCCACTGTGGAATAAGAAAGGAGCGCTTCCCATGCCCACATCTGTTTACAGTGGCAGCTGGGGTGAGTGGAAGGGACCATTTATGGTACTGTTTTAATGTGTTTTCCAATAATGTCTTTTCAGTAGTGAGTGTAAGATAAAGCCTTAATTTTATTTAGGTTTGAAATTCCAGGGTCCCTAGTTGTCATAAATAAGGTACAGGTGTCATTAATTGGGTTTCATGGCTTCTTTGATTTGTTGGTTGATTTGATTGTATTTTTCAGGCTGGACATTCTTAGTCACCATAACTCCATGAAAGTCTGTAAGGGTTTACAGTCTGTAGTTTGTAACCCAGTGTAGGTATGGCCAAGATCAGAGATGAAGATCAAAGGTCAAATGGATAACAACTTCATCTGAAGCAGCCACAGGGTGATGGCCAGAGTGTTTACGTTACTCGTATTTCCTATTTCCATTTCCATTTACATTTATTTCCATTTAGCATTATTTATATTCATCTGTCAGTGAATTTCTCATTTTAAGGCACTAGAGGCAGGGTTCAATTCAAAGAAGGTCATTTAATAACCCTGAAGTTCCAGAGAAAATGAGATGGAACACGATGAATACTCTTCACTGAGTCAAGGATTTGCTATCGACCACAATTAGGAATCCTGTTTAAAAAAAAAAAAACACCTGCTTCTTCACTTCGTATATTTATGTTGAAAAAGCAAGAAGGAATTGTCAGTCAATTTTGAAATGATCACTTTTAGCTTTGACTATCTGATCAATATCTGCAAGCCAAGGACTGAAGATCGAGGTGTGCTTGTGTGTTTGTGTGTTGGACAGCTACTGTGTGATCAAACTGCTCACAGTGGGTAGTTGGGATGACTTTCAATGAATGGGCAAGAGGAACTTTCTAACATGAAGGTCTAAGTTTAAAGGGCCCCCAGATCTGATCAATATTAAATTTTACATCTCTTCATCCAGAGCTCTAGGATAAGAAGTACGCCCTCAGTAAGGTTGCTATGAGCAATTCACTTTTATTGGACACAGTGGAGTTGGACAAGTGATGACCGCAGCAAAATGTGCCCCTGTAAAGCTCAGTTCTTATTTTTACATCTTGATTAAAAAAGGTTAGAAAAAAAATTGTAGCTGTCTATGAAAATAATTTTGAAAGACATTCCAATAGGATTTAAAAACCGAAAAGTTTGAAACTTGATAATATGGTATCAAGTAACATCTCTCTCACATAACTATTTGGCCATCTTAATGTAGCAAGCTTGGTGAGACAGGATTTGTTTTTTTAATGATGTAGCATTTGCATTGTTTATAAAAAGAATAAACAGCCCTAGACACATCTAGATGCAATACAGCTATCTCAGATAAGTCACTCCCCAAGGACTCAGAGAGTTAGAAATTTGACTGCAATGTTTTTAAATAAAATACTGAAAAATACAACACAGGATTGAGCCTAAAGGTGTGATGTGGAGACTCACGTATCTGGCACGTTTTCCTTTTGATTTCAATTCATCCATGTGTTTTGAGGCTACAAAAGTCTTGGCTGGGGAATACAGGCCGCACTTGCCCTTGACAGTGCTTCAGAGAGCAAATAAAAAAAGATAACAGCAGTGCTGTAGAGGCTGTAGCCCAGAGAAAGAGCCCACTCCTCAAAGCATATATAATCATTTTGATGATTATATCTATTTTTTGCAAAGAGTTTTCTATAAATCAAAGAAAATTAGTTGTTTCAGAGGAGTGAGAATGAATTTTTGTACTGTACTGTGGCTGTCTTCCAAAACGTACAGGGCCCTATGGGCACAAGGCAACCTCAAAGTCAAAAGGGGGAAATTCTGGATTCATGGCATTGTTGAATTGTCCTTGAAATTTGGTATTTAAGATGTAAAGATTTCCTGTTTCTTCTCTTTCTGGGTGCATCTTTATTTTGTGATCATATTACAGATGGAAACAGTCTGACATTTACATTGTTGTTATTTCTGTCTTTACATCTCAAAAACCTGCAATTTCATAAGGGTGTGTAGACTTTTGTATATATATATATATATATATATATATATATATATATATATATATATATATATATATGTTTTTGTGACCAAGTGATCATAGTTTAAACAAACAGCCATAATCAATAAGGTATGAATACTAAATTGCTACATAATGCAAGGTTGCGAAAGGGAAGGAATTAAGATATCAAAGATCATCCACAGGATTTGCAAGTGGTTCCATACAGCTTTAATAGCATTCACAGCGCATAAGTGTATATAAAAAATGTATGCATCAAAGGCAATGCAAAAACAATTAGGCACAATGTCTGTGTGGAACATGCTTCCCCACTCTTTCTGTTTCTCTCCCTCTCTGTAGAGTATGCTAAAGTAATTCCCCTCTGAAATGATCTAGTTTTATGGATGATGTGTAAATTATATGGGGCATAAATTGTTTGACTCATATGCATTCGATAGCAAAATATATATGTATATGTTACTGTGGGGCCCTCTGCAACTCTACATGTTAAAAAAATAAAAGATCTCAAAAATGCATCAATTATTCGTACCAATCTGAAAAACTGTTATTCCGACAAAGCTTATTCTTGGCAAATGTGTGGGTGGATTTTGTCAAGGAGCATTGTAAATTTTCATTTACAGTATGGAGTTGCTCTTTAGATTTACCCCCCCTGGATGGCTGCTCGTTGTTTGCAACAGAACAAGACGGGGGCATGTTTGAGCAGATGCCAAGCTCTCTGAACCTGTCCTCTGTGCAGTGGAACACTATTTAAAACCACTTAAGGGTTACTTGTGCAGACTGGGAAAATGGAAGTTGATGAGCTTTGAATGAGGAACTGTGTATCCCGCCACTGCAGTGGTTTGCTGTTAACCAAAGAGTAAGGGGAAGGCATGAGGTCAAGGTGGACTAAGATAAGCATTGTTAGAGTGAACTCAAAAGTAGTTGTTTTTGGTCATTTAGCTGGGGAGTCCCTTTAACTGAAATCAATCATAATGGCAGGATTACCATGGCCACAGGAGCATTTCATCCCCAATCATCTAACACTACATTTTAATGGCATCTATAGGACGTACATGTACATATAGGAGAAAGTGCTGTATTGTTAAGTACTCCCCATTCCATCTGGTGTCAGGTTTGGTGTCAGATCACATTCATACTCTTCTCCAAATGGTCTGGGAGTGATCAGTTGGAGAACAGTTTTAGAATTGGAGTTTCTCTGTTTTGTCAGATGTTTCAGTAAAATAGACAGGATCTGTAATCCCAGAGTGGAAGTTCCAGCATTATTGTTTTTCTTTCAATGTAGCACAGCATAAGAAATGCTTCTGGCTGACCAGGCTCACAGTAGCCAGGAAAATGTTTGTGCTGTCCTGGAAACCACCTCATTACATGGCCTATGCCCACTGGCTTGGTACCTTGTTAGATATTTGGGTATTCAGCTAGTTCGCTAATTTCTCTGTCAACCCTGTGGCCAAACATGGGGCAGCATAGACTGCACCTCTCATCACTTCTCTGTCATAATCACATGAACATTATGTATTTCATGTATAACCTGGGGGGGGGGGGGTGGATGTAACTGTGTTAACTGTGTCTGATTAACAAGAATGTAATATTGTAGCACACTGTTGTAACAGACATTTTTAATAACAACAAAGGATTGAGGTTGCCTCACAGTTAAGCTTTTGCTAAGCCTTGATTTGTGGAACCCCTGTCACCTTGTGCCTCCCTTGCACTCAATTGACACTTTTAGGGCTCAAAGCTCTCACAGTGGTATGGGGTTTAGCTGGTCTTGTAATTTGTTTATTTTTTATTTTTTTCTAAATCCCAGCTCTCCATCATTTGTATTCTCTTTGGTATTAAGCATTCCCTTTCTTCATTGGATAAATGGTGCTGGTGTTATATGCTGCCACTCTGCCACTCTAGTCTTCCTAGTTGGAGCAGCTCTCTCTGTATATGTCTCCTGTAATAAGGTTGTTGCTTTTTCTTTTCATCATGGCTTTAGTCTTGTGCTTCTGTAATCTATCCTCCCAGTGGATGACAATGTACAATGTAGAAGTTACACCACTTGAAGATGTTATATAGAAACTGAAGGTTTAAAAACGCTCTTGAAGCATGAATGTAGTGTACTGTATGTTATAGTTAATTATGGCATCAATAAAACAACAGTGGGTACACCAGAAGCTGTGTGTTGATTATGGTTGCGTATTATTTATATATAAATTTGTGTTTACAGTTGTCCATATAATTTTATTTCAACAATCACCTTTAGTTCTCAAGGTCGCACATTGCTTTTTATTGATACTATATTAAGAAGGTCATCCCAAAAGTGGTAACCCAGTCTCTGCTTATTGTGTTTAGTGTTTTCCTATGAATACCATGCTGCTACACAATTTCCACGTTAATTACATACACTCACAAACTTTCAAGGGAAAGCTGACAAACAAGGGCAGCAGCCATACACTGCATTTTTTGCTTGATTTAATGATGTATTGTAATGGAAAACTACAGTTCAGAAGTGTGCATGTGTGTGTGAGTGTCCAGTGTCATTGGTTACTTTCATCAAATGTGGCAGTGTGTTGGAGCTTGATGTTGCCTGTCATTAAGGTGCCATTCCCACCTGTTCTGCCAGTCTTTATTGGGACGAGTGAACCAGGAAGCACCAGGGCAATCTGAATGTTTCTTGAATGGATTGTCTTGCAGATAGACGGCACTCGGAGCTGGCTGGGAAAGGGAGGAATGTGGACGAAAGAGAAAAGGAGCTTGCCTAACGCTGACCTTCTGCCCCACTTGCAGTAAAGAGGCCACTCAGATCTGACCAGGTGTGCTTCTGTTGTCTGTAAGTAAAGCCTATACTGGCCTACAATAAGAATACAGACAAAAATCATTTTACAGTTGTTGATGAATATGTATACCTCATTAGAGCTCGTCCTTAGTGTTAACTGTTACAAGATCGATTCTATGAATGTGTAGCATATCTCCCAAGCGAATACTGCATTTCACTTTCCCTTTGACAAGGCCAAGTGGGATTTGCCAGACTCTGCAAGGTGCACTGACACATGTAGAGAGTGTCACTCTGTGATGATCTGGCTAACAAAGCTGAGAATGAAGCGTTACAGGCTGTCCAGTTGACCCCACCCGCAAGAGCAGTATGTTCACTTTCTGAATTCAAAAGTGCTCTTGTGGCACGCGCACAGCCGATTCACCCTCTTTTCCCATAATGTAATGAAAATGACCGCTACAGTACAAGCAAAGTGATGTGTGGCAGTACATCAGCATATGGAGAGAGGCGTGGATCAAGGGTTTTATTTTTTCTCCATTCAAAATCAGATTATCGGGGGTTAAAAGTCCAATGCAGAGCACGGCTACTGTGACCTTGAAAAACAGGGAATTAAAAAAAATGCATCTGCATTAATGAGCTGCAGAGGGTGAATAAAGCAAAATGGTGAATTCCAAATTTCACACAGTAATTCACACTGGATAATGACATCTGCCTATTAAATAGATTATATAGATAGGGTATATGATGTCATAGAATGATGTACATGCATGGTTCTATGCACAGGAGCAAGTGATGCAATAAAAATGCACTGAAAGCTAAAGTAATGCAGCACATAAAAACATAGGTCTTTACACTTAAATATAATGGATCTAACAACGAATACATTATACTCATGAGGCATTATGTCTCTGTTCATCATTAGACCCTTCAAAGGCAGATACAGTCAGGAAGTTCACTAGGTTGTAATCCAGATTGTCCGTGTGATTGGCCACTGAGGAAAATATTTCAAGGAGAGGAAATTTCTTTGTTTTAAACATGATAAAAGACAGGGTGGAGGCAGGAGTGGTGCATTAAACTGTAAGATAAATAAAATATGAGTTCAGCTTTAGAGACTGTGGCAAGACATGATATTGGATAACTTGAGTCCTCTTACATGCAGGGTGCCAATCAATGAGTACATTAGAATGTGTGCCCTTTGTCAACAAATGGAATACACTTTTTAAAGGATGTTGAAGAAGTAAGCTAGTGATGACAGTGAAGTGAGGTGGGGGAGGTTGGCTATTTATCTGGCTGTTTTTGGCTAAACAGATTAATTGCCTTGAACAAATATGTGACACATCCACCCACACACAGACACGCGCACATTCACACCCTCAGTCATGACACACATAGGCAAAAGTTTTTGTTATCTTGGATGGGGTGTAATACTGTTGTGTTGTGTTGTCTTGGGGCAGTTATTTTTTGTGGAAAAGGGATAAAGACTGTGGTGACAATGGAGAAGTAATTGTCAATGAACTTGAACAGGTAACAGTCGAATGCTGGTGCTTTGGATTCTGGTATGAAGTTGGGTTGGCTTGGGAAAAGATACAAGGTTGAATTACAGTCAAAATGCTTTTCTGTATTTCATCACTGGTGGAGGGAGTTTGTTAGGCTTTCCCACAACTGACTTTGGGTAAGGAGATGGGGGCTGGATGGTACTGATGTGTGTGTGTGTGTGTGCGTGTGTGTGTGTGTGTGTGTGTGCATGTGTATGTGTGATTCCATAACATTATGTAGGTTCTAGCAGCTGTTCAGTTGTGGTCAGAGGTGACCCTTGAAACACACTTATTTGATGTAATATGTTTTAGAAGTATAGCAATTAAAGAAATTGTTTTGTATTGTATTCCTTCATTCCTATGTATGAAATAATGATAGCCTTACCATTTTAAGATTTATTATATCAAAATGGTACCCAGGCGTTGTTCAGCACATGAGACATACTACACTTTCTTACAAAAAAGCCAACCACTAAAGTAATTTCATGCATGAACACCATGTGTGAAAAAAAGAAAACAGGATGCTGAAGGCATAAGACTATGGTGGGGTAATAAAAGTGGCAGTGTTTGAATCAGGTGAAGCTGGCTGATGCTCAAATGCAATGGGAACATGAGAGTGTCTGAGAAAATTTGATTTAAGGAAAGAAAGCTTGCTTTTTATCTTGGTTTTATTTTTTCAATTGGAACCACAGGTTGACCAGAGCGGGAGTAATTGCTTCTTACATGACTTTAAGTGTAGCTGTCAGACTGTTCTATTACTTGATAGATTATTTCATGGCCACTGTTCATAATTTTCACCCTCGTCTCTTGATAGCTGCATCAATGCAACTCCAATTCTAAGCTTAAAAAATTGCTCCAGGGTGGTTGGATGATAAAAGAAACCTCAAGGAAACCATCTGGTTTGATGAGCCAAGCATGTGGAATATTATATTTTATAAAAAAATAACATTCTAAATATTCTAAAAATAAAATTTCAAGATAATAAAAACACTAATTTGCTTAACAGTAATTTTATTAATTTGCAGAGATGATTGTCAAAAAGATAAAACATCCATATGCTTCTTTTTGGGAGCATAAACATATTTAAACGGAAAGACAACTTTCTGACAGAAAGTGCATGCAACTCAAGGTGTTTCAGAAAATTAAGTTGAAAATAGTAATATTGTCCACCTTTGTAATGAAGAGTGGAAATTTGACTTCAGCTTGAAAAATTGACAAAAATATAAAGTTAAACATCATAGAGACAACACTGAATAACAAATCAATATTGGATATTAAGTTTACATTGAGCAACATTTAAGTTACACATCATCACAAAATGCCCCCATATGGTAGCTAATGAGCCACAATATCAAAACGTATTAACAAAAATTTGCTCCTCATTCACAGGGTCACTCGGAACAATTTGGTAATTTCATTTTATAGTAACATTGGCTAGCTAATAACACCAACAATGGCAAGAGTTTGGTTTCCTTACTGAGATTGCGTCAACTTAACAAAATAAAACATGCATTTTAGCCATCAATTTCAACCCTCATTCCTGCGCAGAAATAGCCATGGTTTGTTTCCACAGTTAGCAGTTTATGTAAGTAAACACTTGGCAGAGTGGTGTTTTAGTGCTTTTTCCAAACTGAACCTTCGGCTTTGATAGTGTGTAACGCGATTTCAGCTTTTTATGTGACGTCACATGAAATCAGACTGGCAACCCTGTCGAAAAGGCTGACTGTAGTTTATCACAGACACGCTTCTTTAGCGCATTTTATTTCCTATTCAATCAGCACTTGCTACGCCCCTGCCCTTTTCCGCTCATTGGTGGAACATAAGTTTTAAGTGGTGCGGCAACATCCCCAGAAGAACGTGGCAGCGGGAGTGCATAGCTCATGGCGGGCCAAAACAAAGGGAGCCACGTTTGGCCCGCGGGCCCCAAATTGGGCAGCCCTGAACTAGATATTATAGGACAAGTTAAATGTCTGAAACTTTTTCCCCAATCAGCTTCTATAGCATGATGGCTTTTTTTTATATCTGAGATTATAATACATGCCTTTATGTATTATATTACATTGTACATACTATGAAAGTTACTCTATATTGCCAAGATTGGGGCTGAGCAATTATGCCAGGTCATATAGTGCTAATTATCAAGAAGGGGAATGATTTTGGCGGTGATTTTGGACAGTGGTGGAACTTCTGCTACGCCAAAAATACATGAAAACTGATTTAATACAAAGAGGTTTTAGAACCCCCAATGTCAGATGTAATGTCTTCATCCTTTACATTTTGAATGGAACAACTTGTGAAGCTTATCCAACAGGCAGTAATTGGTTGCTGAGCAGAAACTGAATTACAAAAAGAAAAATCAGGAAAGAAAGAGAAAAAAATCAGTCAATTAAATTCATGTTGCTCTAAAGTTGGAGGCACAGAGGCCACTTTATTAAACGAGAAAATTACATCAATATGAAATGAATCTGTGGCTGTGTAATGTAAGCGGTGGCACTCAGGGCCTGGTTTTATTGGACATTTAGGCTTTTTTTAATTTTGTCTGTGACTGGATGGTGGTGGGTCCCCGTGTCAATACCGTTGTGATGGCAGCAATGCATTCCTTCTGTAAGGCCACCGTGTCTCACTCACTCTCACCTACATATAGAAATGCATACATACTGTGACGATCTGCAGAAGGGGGTTAGCCTAACCTTTTAGACAGGGAGAGCTTACTCCTATTCTGATCAGCTCAGGAGGATCAGAGACATGCATGAGTCTTGGGGTGGTTGAACCAATGGCAACAATTTATTGGGATCTTGCTAGAAATACACCGCCCAATGCAAACTGTCCACTATTTTCCCTCTCTCACACAGACACAAAAACCTGCTCAATCCAGCATATGTACAACATTGCATTCGTGCGAGCAACATCATTGTAATAACTGCTTTTTTTTTTTTTTACCTGACCGGCGCAGCTGATTTGGGGATCTGTGTGGGCATAGCATTTTGAGGTTAAAGGAGAGTGGGACAAGGCCACTTGTCACAGTGCCCAATGACAGTGTATAGGTGTGATCTGAGGATGAGGGGACAGAGTTCACACTTTGTCTGTCATAGTCACCTGACTGAAATCCCATCAGGAACCCTTGGGATCAGATTTCCTTCCCAAGGTGCCTGGGCAGAACTCAGGGAACATGCCAGGAGTCTTGGACCTGAACACTCTATGGGATGAGCTACCATGATAACACCTCCAGATTACAAGGAAGGTGTGAAGCCATCATTGAAACTAAAGGGGGATATATATATTTTGACTATTTAGACTGATTTGACTATTTAGATATCTTTATTTGTGAATCACTCAATTCTTTAACAGTACAGCCCAAAAATAAATAAATTATAAACTAATAAAGAACAAAAAACAAGAACTGAAATATCAACAATTAATAATTATTCATCCCCCTTCTTTAGTACCTGGTTGAACCACCTTCCCAGCTATTACAGCCACCAGTCTTTTTGGATAAGTCTCTATTAATGCAATGTGATGGAGCAATATTTGCCTATTCTCCTTGAAAAATTGCCCAAGCTGTATCTGGGGAGTGGCAGCGGACAGAAATTTTGAGGTCTATCCACAGATGTCCGATGGTTTTAAGGTCAGGACTCTGGCTAGGCCACTCAAGGTTGTCAATTTTCTTCATTTTAAGCCAACCCAGTGTTGCTCTGGCAATGTGCTTTGGGTCATTGTCCTGCTGAACCACAAATTTCCTCCCACTTTCTGGCAGAGGGGAGTAGGTTCTTACCCAGAATTTCCATGTATTATGCAGCATTCATTTTCCCATCAATCTTGACCAGACTGCCAGTCCCTGCTGCTGAAAAGCACCCTATAACATGATGCTACCACCAGCGTATTTCACTGTGGGAATGGTGTTTCCTGGCTGATATGCAGTGTTAGCATTACGCCACACATTCTGCTTAGTGTTTGAGCCAAAAAGTTCCACTTTACTCTGTCAGACCACAAGACCTTCTGCCATATCTTTGTAATAACTTCCAGTGTTTTGCAAAGTCTTTATGGGCAAGCATGTGTTTTTTTTCAGCAAGGGCTTCTTCCATTATTCTTCCACTAAGGCCCTTTTTGTGCAATAGCTTGGAGATTGGAGACCCATGGACATCATTTTCAGTTTCAGCCACTGACGTCTGTAGCTGGGTTAGAGTGACAGTTGGTATCACAGTAGCTTCTCTGACAAGTGCCATTCTTGTTCAGTGACTAAGTTTAAGGGGGGTGCCTGCCCTAGGTAGTGTGGCTGTAGTTCCATATTTCTTCCACTTCTGTATGATGGATTGCACTAAGCTGTGAGGTATATTCAGTGCCTTTGAAATGTTCTTGTATCCTTCCCCAGATTTGTGCTTCTATTTCCGTCACTTGTTTTGAATGCTCTTTTCTCTTCATTTTGGTTTGTTCAATGGAAAATCCAATCATACTGTTCAACCATATAGAGAGGGAAGGTATTTATCCTCATGAAGTAATTCAAAACAGGTGATCCACTGATTTCCTACACAGGTGGAATCCATCAACAAAGGTTAGCCTTATAATCACAAAGGGTATGAATATGACACTTTAAATGTCAAAGTTTTAGTTTTTTGTTGTTTTTTTTTTTCAAAAATTTTTGAAAGGTTTTGGACCTTTATTTTGATTTGTCAAGATGTACAATATTGCATAGACCAGCAGGAAAAAATCTTACTCTAATATATTTTAAATTTTGAATCTGAGACAATAAATTGTGAAAACAGTGGGGGGGGGGGTAAATACTTTTTGAAGGCACTGTATGTAACCAATGGTCACTTACATGTAATGTTGTCAGTCAAGGAATCACATTTCCTGTTATCAGGTAAGTAAACTTTTTTGATTGCTGACATTGCTCATCTTGATGCCAGGGATGAGATTCAGATAAGGATAGCTAATTAGCAATCAAGCATTGCTTTTTACCTTTGGCCATGATAACCTGGATCTTTAACATGCATTAAAAAATGGAAAAGCATTAGTCAAAGCATGAGACTGGGGCGACTTGGATCTGGCTGCTGGTAGTGACTAGATCACACATGGGCAGCATACGGCCTGCCGGCCGGAACCAGCCTACATTTTAATCCGGCCCGCAACACCTTCGAGGGAAAAACTATGGAAAAAAATATTGCCCACCCCTGGACTAGATGATTGCATGAGTAATTATCTACATCTGCAAGAGTGCACATTTGCCTTTACAGTAAACATACCCCTGAAATTGTCCTTTCCCAAAGTGGTGGCAGAGTGGGGCCTGGCTGGTCCAGCTAAGACAAGCAAAACTACCAAGTGAAAAGCATAAAGAGTTGAACTCAAGCTACATTACACCATCACAAATCCAGCAGTACTCCTAAAAATGCTTCTCTCCATTGGTCCTTCCTTATATTCAGTCAGTAGTCTCATCTGTTCATTGTAGCCAATCACAGGAGCCAATCACTGTGGGCTTATTGTAACTTCTTTTGAAAAGCTTGTATTAAATATGTTTATTTTTTTCCCCAGTAGGTTGCAGATGACTCACTGGACCATACACAGAGTTAGATTTTATTTTATTTATTTTTCTAGATATTACAGCCTTCAGATAAAAGCCTTGGTGGCCAGCTTTCAGAGTTCCCCATGGCAGTGCTTTCAACGGATTAAATATGAAAAAAACATCCTTGTGTTTATTACCATGGAGACTCATAGTGAGACACATGGAAGGCTTTGTCTACCAGTCAGGGTGGTGTCCATTCATAGCTTGTCACCATTTTTGGAATCAATTCAAATGACATCACTGACCACCAATAGTGTTTACTACAGAGTAATAATTCACATTGGATCACATTCCTTATTTCCTTCCTTCCTTCTCTTTTTTTCAAGGAATTTGGGCAATGAATTACATGCATTACTTTTGCAATTAGTTTGGTGAAATATAGATGTCTTTGTGGAAATGACTGTTTTTTTCAGTCAGACAACTCATTAAATCCTTCCACTGCCTTGTCATGTTTGATTTTTAGTGTAAGAGATGAGTCTTGCTCAACAGTTTTTGTTCCTCTTCACCTGATGAACGGTACTCTGTGTTTGTCATAATCCCACTTATTTATTTGTGTAAACTGCCCATGTTCCTACCATCACAGGTATCAAAATGACTTGTGATCAGGAAGTCTGTGGTATTTAATCAGTTAAGCTAAATTCTGTGGATGCAGTGTTTCTTTAACACTTTCCTGTTCTACAACACTCTGGTGTTTAGTTCTTTAGGTCCTTTTTGTGAGCTTCAAAATCTGTTGCAGAAAGGGTTCCGTGCAGTCCTACATTAAGATAGTTTGTCTGTTTTCCCTAAAGCAAATTATGTAATTTCTCTGTCCTGAAACAAAAAGGAGCTTTGATCCAATCATGAGCATTGTCTCCAGAAAGATCAAAAGAGGTCAGCGTGGAAACAAAAATGCAATCTGTGGTGACATGAAGGCCTTTTGAACATTAAACCCATTCTATGCTTCAGATGTCTGTGGGTCAATCCATTCAGGTACTTTTCCTCTGAGTGCTTCTGAGAGTGGTTTGTCTTGCAATGGGTTGATGACCCCTGTCTGACAATGCAATTTCTCCACGATTATTTTTAGATTTTTTAGTTGTTGTTATACTATGGTGGATGAAGGGATAATATTGGTATTTAATCATTGAAGGATTAAATGGGATTTATCTTGGGATTAATGGTTTATCAGCCATCCACTTTACTTAATTGCATTGCCTTTAGGTTTTGCCACAGATGAAGGTATGCCTAAATCCACCTACCATGCATAAATGCACTGCACTTCATGAAGGTTTATACTACTGATTTGACAGAACAATGCCAACAAATTTGGTATTTTTATGGTGTATATATACCAAATGCAAGCACCATGAAATGGCTTTGCTAAGTGAAATTGTCATGCTTCCTTCTTGTAATGTATTTTAATGTTTTAATTGTTTCAATGTGCTTCCTGACCAGGAACTGCAGATGTAAATTAGCTATGTGGCTAAATCTAGTGCAACTAATGTGTTGTGCATGGTCCCTGCCAAAACAAACTAATAAACTAAAATAAAATAAACTGCCATGAAACAATCAGATAACAACGTCTGAAGCCTCCTGTAATGTTTTAAATTAAACTAAACCCATTTATTGGGAAGATATTTTAATTTTTTCAGCATTATAAAACCTTTTCTGATGCTCCTAATTACTGTAATGAGCAAGCATGTGGAAAATTATGCATTTGATGTGTTTGTAATGCCCACCCCCAATAACTTTAATATTATAGTCTGTTACATTACATTGCAAATATAGGATATATATGTGTGAGGTGTCACTATTAGCTGCAAATATAGTAAAGACGGCCCCATTTTTCTGATTCACACACAAAATTCTTAAGACTCCTTTAGATTTATTTTAACTAAAAGGGATAATTTGAACAAAACAGGACATGTGTTTGTCTGTATTTATCAACATTACCTCAAGTAAAAAAATAAAATAATTAACTAAATAAAATTCATTAAAAATTAATTCAAAATATTTTATAAACTCATTTTGGATCATTAAACATGTACTCCATCATTTTCACCCAGAACAATATTGTTTTCCCTGACAATTGAACATAACAGGAGGGTTAAAGAAAAAAACTACTTGTTTAGAGATTACAGTTGAAAATCATTCCCCCTGCAGAGTGTCTGTGGGGAGAGAGCAGTACTAATGGTTTTGACTGTGGAAAGGAGAGAAAAAGCAGAAAACATCTGATGAAGGCCAATGCTGATGTTTTGCAGTGCCTTCTGGCCTGTGTTTGTAAAAGCAGTAATGTTATTGCAAAATGTACGGTCTCCATGCCACGCCCATGCTGTGGGGCAGGGATCAGACAGCACCACCATGTGGGCCTGTTCTTCCTGCTTAGCAGCTCCTGACAGGCAAGGTCGAGAGAGAGCTGGCTGACAGGCAGGAGGCCAAGGGAGCCACAAGACACAGTGTGCTGTGATTTTATCCCAAGGTCATCTGTCGGGGAGAGAGAGAGAGGAAGGGAGGGAGGGAGAAAAAGAGAGGGACAGAGGGCGAGCGAGGGAAGGAAGGAGAGAGGGAGAAAGATGGAGGGACTGATAGAGGGAGAGATGGTGGGAGGCCAAGGTAGATGGGGGGGCTATACAGAGAGAGTGAGAGGAAGAAATGGGGTGAGAGGGAGGGAAATAAGGACATAGAAAAAGAAAGGGAGGAAGGGAAAGAGGACTGGGAGGAGGGAAAGAGATAGAGAAAGAGAGAGAGACAGTACAAAAAGAGGGAGTGAAGGAAAGAGTGAATGGATGAGAAAGAGGAAATTGAGAGAGATTCAAATTAATGCTGTTTTTGCAACAGAAAGGAGAGAAAGAGAGGGAAACCCTATCTGGGGCTGTTACAGAGGCAGGAAGACAACTGGAGCTATCATAAAAATCAACCTGAGCAGCCCTCAGTAATCATTTTAGTGCATTCTAATGTATTCAAATTGGCACACCTGCCAAATTCAGATCCAGAATTACTGTAGTTTACTTTTTTCCCTGAGCACATTTTGAAATTGAGAATGCTACAAAAGATTTCCCTAATTTACTCTTTGAACCTGTCATCTTTTTCTGCCTTAATGACTCTCACAATTTACATCCAGACTGATTTCATCTTGTCATACTTTTTCTAATAATTTACATCTTTCCTGCAAATGTCTCATTGTTGGCCCATTCTTCTCTCTTTGGCATTCACCATGTCAAAATGACACCTGGATGTCTGTCTTACGTGCTTTCAGTCCCTTTCAATCCATCTGCAAATCTTGGAGCCATATGCCTGTGACCAGATGTACTTTGCCAGCAGGGCTTTCCTAACCAAGCAATCTCCACAAATCCTTTCCTGGCATAAGGTCACCACACCTGTATGCATATATATCAAGTACACCTCAATGCTCATAATGGGAATCACCATGGTGATAACTCTGTTTCCAATCTGAATAGCCTTCCTGGCCCTGTCTGAATAGGTTCAGGCTGAATCACTACATGACCTTGAAAGACACAGCCATACATCAGCTGCAATTACACATTCAGGATTTCCTGTATGTAACACTGTAGTGAATAAGTAGCTGTCAAAGCTGCCAGCTGAGTGTTATTTAGTACAGTTTTCATTGGTAGTAATTTGCCTGACATGTATTTTGTTCACAGCATTTGTTTCCTCAATCCACGTTCATATCAGTTTTTGTAACTTAAATGATCCTTTTAATCAATTCCTATCAGTGGATCTAACAACTATCGTTAATGATGTCCAAATGCAATTACATTATGCATTTGGACTTAGGTGTCAAACTCCATGTATTAATTTATTTAGTCTGTGAAATCATTCTTGATATATTTTAGGTCATAATATTCATTTCTGTGAATTTCATCCTCAGTCTAAAGCGATGAATGGAGTGATATCCCTACCAAAAGAGTTTGCACATGTAAAATAAAAAAGTAATTCAATTAACTGAAATACCAGTTGAGTAAACACTCATCTGCATGCCAACTGTTTTGTTTTATTTTCCTTTCTAAAAAGCTTAAAGTTCAGACTCCTGTACACCTGCAATCAATCAGCATGTTTCATTTCCTGTTATTTTACAAGCACCACATAACTGACTCACCCCTTCCCATGTTTTTTTTTTTTTTTGTCATAACATGATTTTATTTTCTTGGAGTGCATCAAACATTGTACAGTTGAATATTGCTACTGGTCCATTAAGGGATAATGAAGGTGTGCTAGTTTGGTGAAAACATTGTCCATATAAAACAGGCAGCATTTGTTCAAAGGCACATGCAGATGTTGTGTGTGTCTATGTGTGTGTGCATTCGTGATTGCCACCTCATCCCAGTTGAGTTATAGTTAATGTGTTCCATAAGCAATGAATTGTAGTTAGACAATAGCATCAACCCTCGTTATCAGCTTCGTTTGACTGACAGAATAGCATTTGTCAATCTTAATCCCTTTAGCAATATGAACATCAGTGTTGGTGGGATCATGTTTTTTTTTTTTTTAATGAATACCTCTATATTAAGGGCAGCTGCGTGTTATCTGTTATTGGTGACAGGCTTATGCGATTTCCCTTATGCGTGTGTGGCCTTCCATCATCCCCATGACCATGCTCTGACATGGCAGAGTGAGCAATGGAGCAGCAACTGTGACTGTAAGCAGAGCAGTAATGAATGGTACATGGACCGTGTCCCAATACACGGATCCATAAGGGATGCCGCCAATCAGGGCAGTCCTGTATCTGAACTAGCCTTCACGGGTTACAGAGAGCTGAGCTGGGCTGATGTGATTGGGGGGGGTTCAGGAGTAGTCACATTTTCAGGGGGGAGAAACTCCGACAGTTTCCACACCTCAGTGGGCGGCCCATCCAGCACAAAGAAGAAAGCGCCTCTCATGATTCAGGGCTGAAGACTCATGGGTAATTTATCAGAAGAACTGAAGTATGGGATAGAGGTGATGTGCCAGGAAGGCATAGCACAGAGAACACCTCACTTCAGTTTTTTATAATATCTACATATTCACTGCTATTAGAGAACCAGCTGTAGGGTTGATTTTTTTCTTCTTTTTCTTTTTTTTTTAAATCCTCGAGAAATTGTAGTCGCTCTCAATCTTGTGTTGGCAGCACACACCATTCAGCTGGTGACTCGCATTCAATTTTCAGAGGGGAAGAAAAATCATAATGCCAGCTACCCTGAAGCATGCAGAAACATGTCATTTAATAAATAACCAGCCACAGAAACTAATGTATGGTGTCTAAAAAAGGAGCATTGATTGCAGATTAATCATTTAAAATGCTGGGAACGGATTTGTCTCATAGACTTTTTTTGAAGGATAGCACATCATTGACCAGTGCAGTGGGGAAAAGCCCGTATTTGATGGGAACCAGACAGACACAGAGTAAAGGGGCTTTAATTGTCTCTGAAGAGAATTGCTGACATGGAGCCTGTTTCTTTAAATAGATGCAGTATGTGGAGTTTTTTAAAAGTTGTGGTCACCTGGCTGGTTTACACTTCCATCACTTCTTCACCTCTAGACTCCCCCCCCTCAAAAAATGAATGGCTGTAATAATGGAAGCAATAAGGGACCATGGCCATTATATCCTATACTTGTTAATGCAGATTACCTAATGACCACAGTTTGATATTGATTTTATTGGAATAATGTAATTTACATTTCTCAGCATTCAGTGTTATTTATTTATTTATTTATTTCAAAGGAAAATAAATAGTTCCTCACCATATGGTTGAGAGTAAAATTAAATATTATTTTTTATTTGGGGTGTGTGTTTAAATTGGCTCATTTTGGTCTTTTGTACTGCATTCTGCACTTATATTCACTACTACGCTGTTAGACAACCTAGATAAGGGCTTCTGACAAATATGTATATTACAAAATTACAAAAATGATGCCTATAGCCAGGAACCAATTCTATATAATTGTGTTCCATTTGTGACATTTGTCAGTTCCATGTTTGAGAACATTGTAAACCGCACACAATCCTCAGAAAGGTAGAAATTGTGAAGTGAATTTATGGGATATGGTCTGAGCGGTTATTCAAATTTATTAATACTAAGTTAACAGCACCACACACTCCTGCCCCTGTGCCCAACCTCTACTCTAAAGGCAGGCATGCAAGTGATGAAGGGGGGGAAGGCAAGGTGACAACCAAAAAGAAAATTTTACAAAGAACAAGTAAAATAAACAAGGGAAAAATAAACAATTTCCCAAAGATGTAAATATCTGTGCAGTGCAGTGGAGAGTGAGTGGAACCAAGCTCAGGAGACCTCTCCTCCTTGGAAACAGCTGCGATGCAGGAGGGAGGGAGAGAGAGAGAGACACAACATATAAATTATACATCGAAAACCCATCTACCAAGAGCCAGGCTCCAGAACACAAATATTACTGAGCCACAAAACCAGGCACTGTTTATTTCCATTTTCCACCTTTTATTTATTTATTTTTATTTGATTTATATGTATTTTTTTTTTTTTGGTTATGCGTATCAAAACTGCCTGCCCACCACTAGCCAATATTGTGTCAAAAATGAATCGCAATTAGGGAAGGTGGTCTGATGTTGGTAGAAATCACTGTGACTCCCAAATGCAGAGAGCCACACACACACACACAGACACACACACTCAAAAAGCCCCTTCTCTTCCACCATCACAGTATGAGGGGAGATGATATGTGTGGTATGTTGTTTATTCGAAGCTCTATCCTTTGGCATTTGCTATTTTTCCTCATCTCAGATCACCTCAGGGGCTTGCACAGAGAAACATATTGAGCGGTACACAAGTTTGCTGTAAAGATGTTTGTGTTTGATTTGAAGAATCTTATTATTCAATAATGAAAAAAGTGTCCATGTGTGTATACTACCTTTCTGTCCCTCTGCATATGTGTGAGACACATTACTGAAATTATGCTTGTTTATGTTTAAAGATGCTATGTATTTAGGTGTATAAAATAACAGAAGATTGTTCACCTCTCAGGTGTTTTGTGATGTGAATCCCAGTGTGCAGCATGAGGAGAATCACGTCTGACCTGGTATTGATTTGTATTTTGACGGCTGACCTCTGGGACCCATCAATCCTACCTGAGAGGAATCTGAGGGCGAGGCGCTTGTTTATGCAGTGGGAGGCTCACAAGAGCTGACTTTCTGTCCTGTTCGAAATATGTTCCCTCACCAGGACAAAGCACGGCAAAACATGGTGAGAAAAAAAAGGTACCAAAGGCTCTTATTGAAAGTACCCTCTGCTACTGATTATTTTTCATGTTTCATGTTATGTGAATATTAGCATTGTGTTTTGCTGGGGGGGCCATCTGTCATTTGGCATGGCACAGTGGTCAGGGTGCTTGACTTGTGCCTGAGAGTCACAAGTTCAAGTCCCCTGTGGGGTGTCACTGTGGGTGCAGTTTCTGCATGAATCACAGGCTGTGTACTGTAAATGAATCATTTGTGAAAGTATGCACTAATGTTATGTAAATGCTCCTCACAGCCTGGCAAGTGTAAGTGGGTGTGTGTGCATTGAGAAGGATTACAAACCCAAAGCTCCCATCTGAAAAAAGAGTAATTCAATTATCAAAGGCAGCTTCTGTACAATAGACAAATCATTTTGTGGCAAAGTAAACCTTTTAGAATTCAATGATGCCATTTGCAACAAACTCAAAGACATCTAAATTTGATGTAAATATTCAGGAGCGTTAATAGCCATTGTGTAACCATCCCTTGTATCTATGTCATGTTTATGCAAAGCTATTACATTTGCCATATGGGATATGGTAGTATTATTTTTCTCTCTCATCACTGTGGTAAGAACAACCACAAAACACACTGCATACTGTGTTTGCTACACACTAACTACGCAGTGCAGAGTTATGGTGTTATGGGACCCTGTCATCAAGGTACAGTGTTGGTACCAGTGCTTATACAATGACAATGACAAGCAAACATTGAAATTGTCCAATGGCCAAAGAACACAGGCATTGTTTTTAAACATGATGCAGAAAGTCAGCCTGACTTGGACTTGGGAATCCTTTCTTGGTTCTCTATGTAGATCTCTAAAGGGATCATTCAGGGGCCGATCTGCACTGCAATTAAATGACCAATCTGGAGGTTTAGTTCCCTTGTAAGATGGAAAGTAAAAAGAACAGTTTTGCATGGGAAGACAGCAAGCAAAAATTCCATCATTGCTGTCAAATTACATGGAAATAAATTTACAGTGGTGTCCAAGAGCAGAGAGGGACATAGTGACAAAGTCCATAAAGATACATGCGCTCTTAGAATTGTGATTAAAATAAAATCAATGGAAGCACTAAGATAAAGTGAGTTACATATATAACATGCTCTCACACAAGTGATGCATTGACATGTACACAGAAAATGCAGAGCTTGCTTTAAATGGCTGGCATATTAACCACATATGCTGCATCTGTGCACTACTGGTTTAGGTATTTTACTGCATCCAGTAGTTTTATTGAATGTTCAATGCTTTTCATTACAGACAGACAGAAGGTTACACAGTCAAGAGAGATGCTAAGTATTTTGCAGTGTCTGATTCTGAAATGAGAAGTTCAACTGATGTACATCTAAGCAAAATGAAGTGAGTGTGACTATATGGAAGAGCAAAAAAGCATATCCAAGCAATGATGGCAATGCCTAGCCACCTACCCTGGAAACCTCAGCATGACTGGTTGCTGCCTGCTCTGCTCCACACCTGTGGGAGCCAATCAATTGTGTGGGTGGGCTGTGAGATTTAACAGCAAAAATTTGCAAGCCACATCGGCAACATTTTCAGATACAACATTGCTTCCTTGTTATAAAATGTCTTTCACAGAGTTAGGGGAAAAAGCTAAGATATTAAAAATCTTTAACAATTACAAAAATAAATCAAAAAATACATTTGAATATGACAAGTTAATGAATTAGGATCATTTATCAATTGTCAACAGTGTTTATCAGAAAGTGTTTACCCTCTTCAGCTAAAGTATTAAATCAAGGATAACTGAATTCCCAAACAAAGATTTGGAAGAAGAATTTTTCAGGCAATTCTTACAGAATTAACCAATCCTAGAAAAACTGGTGCCATCCACCACTACAAAACATTTATTACCACTTTGTTTCTGCATCAGCTGTTCATGGTATCCCTTGTCCACCCCATCTCCCCCTTTTCTTTTCCCTGTATATGATATCTACATGGTCACCACCTCAGCCAAGTCAAGTTTTAATATATGTGTCACTATACCCACATCAGTCATAGAAATTTATTTCTACTGAAAAGATTTGGCTCCTTTACATTGCACCTGAGTTGTGGTATTTCAGTGTAGATAATGTGTGGTGCCATTGACACACTACTAGGTTTATGTGCATTTTGTACTTGAACTGAATCGCAGGCTTTATTAAATGTTCCCATAATTCATATTCCACTCATGTGTTGCCCTCATTCCAGCTAGAATAGGTAAATGTCAGCCTTTGCCTGCCATCAGATGGTTAATTGATTTTCCTAGAACTGGTGATTGACGGGTCTGAATTTGACAAATGACTGTGACTTAAATGGCGCACGACTTATGAGGATTAATGAAGTAATCTGGACATGACGTTTCCTTTTTAGTTTGAGGAGAAAACAATGGAAAGAACTGCATTCTGAGTGGGCAAGGGGCTGTGCGCCACCTCCAGATGATGGAAGTGTTTTGGAACTGTATCCCATTCAAACTGTTGGGGAAACCCTATCCAAGACACATGATTATGTATGCAATATGCGTGATTGTTGTAATGTTTCTCCTCTGTACACTCACTCAGGGTATGTGTATTAGGAGGTGTATCACTTGTAGAAACACTAAATATTCAATTAAAAAAAAACTGTGGGGGAAAAGTGTTGTTGATGTTGATAAAGCAGTCTTCATGTGCTATTAGTTTTTTGCTTATACTGTTCTTAAATCCTTTCTTAACATTGCATTTGTTTAGCAGCAGCCAGTCTTGGCCAGAGTAACTTACATAGCTTACTTTGTTTTGTATATTATGTATTTATACAGCTGGCAATGTGGGTTAAGTACCTCACCCACATTGTGGGTGTACATTAACAGTGGCCTACTAGGGGGATTGAACCAGCAATGGGGTATGAGCCTTGCTCCTTACCATGCTGCTACCCTGCACTATATTCCATACAGGGATTCTGAATGAGTAATATTAATAACAAAAAAATCAACTTCATCCTGTTTCCATCAACAAGACTGATGGAGTCATAGAAGAAAGACCTCTCTATGAAGCATTGTGAAATATGAAGGCCTCTACACAGCAAGTGAAAGTGTTGTGCCTCTACTAGTCCAGTGGAGCAGTCATACCTGGGAAAGCAATCAATTGGTTCATGTGGAGCCATGAAATTCCAAAACAGCTCAAACTATCAAAAGTGTTTCCCAGAGGAGTTATTACTCTCACAGCCTGGAAAGAATTGCATATTCAGAATGAGTTTATCCAAACAAAAGTTTGGATAACAGCGCAGGTTGGTCATAACACACATTTGTGTACGCGCATGGAAGTGGGAAAATGATGACACACACATGTGCTCATGTGACCTTGAATACCCTGAAAAAAAGCACAGATAATCCTCCATAGACTGCTGCTTGTTTTGGGCACGTGAATGACAACATTCCTGGAACAGTGAAAAAAATCTGTTTATTTAGCAGATTCACATGTACACTGTTGTTGTCCTTCTTTCTCACCAATGCAATATGGCAACTCTAGGGGACTCCATTGTTGGTTCTCAGATTTTCTTTAGTGTGGCAGAGCATTTTATTTTATTAAAATTAGCTGATGCAAGCTGTCTTGTACTTTCTCAATCTAAACCTGTCTTCTTGGAAGAGAGGGTTGTTTTCTATCTTTTGATCTGTGGGAATCCATCCTAAGACACATTACTTTCACTGGTGGAGTTTTTGTGAAAATGTCTTTATTTCCTGTTAAACTGCTGTGTTGTGTACTCTCATTTTATGCATTTTTTATATTTTATCACTCTTACCCTCACCCTGCACTTAATCACTTAATACTACTACTCCTTCTACTTCTAATAATATTAATATTTTGTTGTTTACAGTATATATACAGTACTTTGTTCTCGAAGCCAAACTTTACATGGAGGTATCTTAACCAGGTAATGATTTATTGAACCCCCGCATTTGATTTAGAGACTCTCAGAACAAAATTCTACATTTCTAAGAACTCACCTTGTATTTGCATTCCTGTTCCATTACAAAGGCCTATGAAAACAGAACGAAATATCACACTGTGCATATATGCGGATGTGAACTGACATACTAGACTCTTAATTAGTGTGATGTTGTATTAAATAAATGTTTTGTGTGAAGGTTTGCAAGGCCTTCATACGTCCACTAATTTGGAGTGAGCCTGCAGAATCCAAATACTTCATCAATATTGCCTAAAGCTTGGCCATTAATTTGGAAACCAGCAGGCTTTCATGACATTCATAATTTACATATTCTCGCCTTGAGAAAAATGAAATATTACATATTTTGACGGAGAGGAAGTTCTCTGTATAATTCTATAATAAAGAATCAGCAAAGGTGTTGAAAAGGCTGAAACTGTATTTCTAAGATAAGCCAAGGCAGTGGTGTCAAATATCTCGCACCTTGCTTATCCATTCGTAAATTCACCATGAAAGGCCATTATTTCTCAATAAAGTTTTTAAACAGCAAATGAAAAAATCCATTTACCTATGCTCTTTCGACTATGTAAATGAATGGTGAATTTCCAGGCCTTGGAATGTCCAAATATGGTGGCTCTGTCCCAGATTACACACTTGAATACAGGATACTAAAAGGCTGTGTAGTACGTACTCCATGCTAAATCTTTTAGTATGCTTCAAGAAGTATTCAAATACACAATATACAACAATTGTGAACATACCTCTCTGTCAGAATTCTAAATTAAGAAGCTGTGACATTAGCTACAGTAAAGGCTACTTAGGTATGGTATTTTGCTCTCGTAATAAATACTACAAGCACCATGTTAAGTTATGTGACAGTACATTAATCGATGTTAGTGAAATACCGATAACACATGGTAGTTGTCAGATAAAAACCATTGCTTTGTGACTATGCACAACTGTTCAAATTGTCTGCCATTTTTTCCATTTTTTAACTATGCCATAAGCTCAGTCCTTCTTATGTTGCAATGTATTCTGGGATAGGAAATATGAAACACTTCCTGGATATTGTGTTTATTATTGTGCATATGGAAAAACAATCAAACACACACCACAACGTTCCACGGTCCCCTGCGCTTTGACTCATAGTGTTTTTATCGTGCTCTGCTCAGATCAGGAGAGGTTCACACCAATGCCTTGCCACACCTGCTGAGGGATTACGGGCTCCGCTGTTTGACAGCAGCCGGCAGGTGCAGCACTTCCCTGGCCCTGCCCACCTCCAGCCATGGCGGAGGTTGGGAGGTGGAGAGAGAGTGTGCTGGTGTCCTCTTAAATGGGAACAGAGCAATGCCTTGACTTCTATGAAACAATTACGCTCTGCAGAAAAAACACTAGGATTGGTTCAGATCAGTCAGACACTGGTGACACATTAAGGTTCCACCCATTTAACATACAGCATCTAAGCAATGTGGCTGTCTTAAAAAGTCCCTACTCTGTGACTACAGAGTACACACACAAAGTCCCTCGCAATGTGTTTTTCTTTTTTCTGCCAACTTCTCTTGTATCTCATTCATTAATAGTGAAAGGCCACAGAAATAGAGAGGCACACTATTGACACTGGAGTGTGATGCAGAGCTGGCAGGAGGATCAGGTGTTGTTATACACATATCACTTGCAGAAAGGTCACTCTTGAAACTGGACATATCAGTCTATAACTCAAGACGTGTTGAATTGAGAAAACCTCTGTTCAAAGAGTGGAGAGAAACAGAAAGTCTAAAATGAAATAAGCACAATGTTTTATCTTCATTATGTGTCAGAATATAAACTGCAAAAAGCCTAAGATTTTTGTACAACAGTACTAAGAAATCATCTTGCTTGTTACAAGATGGAACAACATACAAAACTATCATACAAAATAATTATCTAAAATCCATTAGCGGCAGGTAGAATACAACTAATAGTTTCATGTCAAATTTTTAAACATGGGTTCTCTTTCTGTAACATGCTTTGTAATATGGAGTTTGTGAAGTAGTTTGGAGGTTTTCCAAGTTAATACCAGTATGATTGAACATTTTGACTTGCACACTTTAGACCTCGGCTTGCATTTAATCATAAGCTCTCCTCACTTAAAGATACTCCCTGATCAATAAACTCCTTTCACCCTATCCTATTTTAACTCCTATCCATTCACTGTCTAATCCCAGTCCTTCTCTTACAGCACATGCTGAACTGCCACTCTTGGACAGTTAAGAGTTGTTCATGTTCAGGGGCATAAATATTTAATCACCTATAACATTTTATATATTTTAATAGAATGTAGCATATTGTTTCCCTACCTGTTCCCTATAACATCTGATCACACTGTTAGCATGCTAGCACAATACCATATATGTTCAGGGCTTGGGCTACAATTTCACCATACGGCACAAGCAATATCAGCTTGTGTGGGAAAGGCGTTTCTTGTTACGGTTCAATATGTTACCACCTCAAAGGCCTGATTCAATCCTGTTTGTACTGCGGCTTTTCAAATCCTTTATAACGAATGTCTTTTCTGCCTTCACATGAAGACAAGAACATGCATGAACACTGAGAGCTCCTCAGACCAGGACACTTATGGGAGTGGCTTATTGCAGTCTGCCAAATACTGACAGGGGAATGGCATATTGCTAAAGAGCAGAGCTCATACCTTAAAAGGTTGCTGCTTCAAGTCCAGAGTGGGCTACAGCTTCTGTACCCTTGGGCCAGGTACTTATGCAAAACTATCAAGTATCAAGCTATATCAAATTTCAAGCTATATTTGCAGATAACAGATAAAGTTTGGGGTTCTTTATAAAATATCTCATCCATGTTCAGAACTTGGAAATATGGTTTTTAACTGTAACTCATCTTGGACATGAAATATGTTGCAAAAACCAGTTAAAAATGGATAACCTCGTTATCTTTACTGAATTCAAAATTTTTATCCGCAATACCTCAGCTGTGGGATGTTCCTGTATTGAACACTTCCATCCTGATATTCAAGGTCTCCACATATGTAGCATACACATTTATATTGTATTTTAATGTGTGTATTTTTCTGAAACATACATTTTGTAACTGTTTGATATTACTTCTTAGCTAAAACTCCCTCGTAAAGAAGTCAATATATAATTGGGAGACTATTCCTGGTAAAATAAAGTACATATATAAGATGTTAAAATTATGAGCCATGTAAGTCACTCTGGGTGAGAGCATCTGCTGAGAAAATGTAATATAATTAACTGAGTTTGTTTTGTACTGTGACAGACCAGCAGTCACCTGCTGGTGCTTGGATATGAATCAAGTGATGGTACTGCTGATAGAAACTCACTAACTTCAGAGAGACGGTTGAAAGCTCTCACATTATATTTTGCCTGTACAGGAAGAACCTACAAAGATAATAGTTCCTGTAACTGTAGGTAACTGTATGTAGATAAAGTACACAGATTATATAGGCAGTCCAGGAAAAATTTTTGATTATCCTGCTCCCTTTGGTATAGAAAGGTTGTTTACTGTGTATTATTTTAAAGGATGCCATAATACTATAAGATCACCCCGTTGCCCATTTCCACACTTTAACAAATTTGGGCTTATCCTTCAACAACCTCATCTCGCTCTCTCCAGTAAACTCATTCATCCCCTGGTCAATGTCTTGCTAAGCGCCTGTTCTGAATCCCATTCATCTCTGTCTTTGACGTTCCCCGGGGAAAGATACATTATTGCACTTGTGGTCCATCACTTATTTCAGGCTGGCACTGGTTTTGTCCAATTTGAAGTGGCTGAGATAATACATATGGCTGCATCCAATAGTAATACATAATTTATGCACATTCTGGCACATCACTCAAGTCACTCAAACTTGGAAGGAAAGGAGCCTCCATTCCTCATGAATTATATGAAAGACCTTTTGAAAGGCGAAATTTTCGACAAAAAAGTTATAGTTACGTTACATTTGTTAAGGACTGGGAATATGACGAGAAGCTTGTGGAATTGATTTCTACACATAATACTTTTGGGCAGGAAACAACCCAAATTGCTTCATAAATACATCCAGTTGTAGTAGCCTGATGCTAATTGTAATGTGGATATGAGTAACATTGTATTTAGGATCAGGAATGGTCACCGTTCTCTACTATTTTGAATAAATCCAAAAGTGGGGAAAGTTAACAGAGCATAGAACGTATTTGCAGTTATGCTAATGCTATGGAACAACTGGATTTAAAACCTTGTTCCCCCAGATGCTGAACCCAGAAGAAGTTACTGTAGGGATTGTGTTCTTGTAGACGTACTTTCAAAATAGCTCTCCTGATTTCATATAGGATTGATTTTTTTTCTGAGCAGACAGAATATTAGCGTTAAGTGTTGGGCATCGCATATACTCAAAAACATCAGTTAATTTGCAGGATCACCTGAGGCAAGAGGCTAGCTGCAGGGTTCAGAAAATCATTCCATGGTCCTGCAATCAATAGGCCAGAGCCCAGACAATTAGTCTACAGTGAATAGCAGCAGTGCCAAAATATTTTGTCTATACAACTGAGTCTTTGGCTTGGGAAAATGTAATGATTATCACTCTCCTTAAGGGCCCCTAGTTTACATAGAACCACCAACGTAAAAATGGCCAATGAGACTTTGCCAGTGAACTGCAACAACCAGCAAATCTTCAGATAATCTTTATGCAATTTCAACAGAAATAGATTACAGCCATAGAGTGGCATGGCCAGGCAGATTGTTAATTACACAAAACAGGATCGTTTTTATAGCTGATCCTTGAAATCCCCAGTTGAATCATCTGCTTTGTAATAATACTGCATTTGTTAAAATATTCACACTAACAAGGATGAGCCTGAATATTAAAACGGTTCAGTGCAGTTCCCTCAGTCCTTTGTCATTTATGCTAACAAGGGCAATACAATGCAAGTTTTGAAAGGTCAGGCTTGTCTAGAAAACATGTTGAACAAGTTGGTCTTTTATGTACATTGTCACTTAAATTTTTCATCTTTACACACCTCTGTTTTTAATCTATTGTCTGTTTTATACAAAAAACAAATACATTAATTTAAGTCTGTTAAATTAAGTCAACAGTCTCACATAGTCTGAAAGTTTGTTGAAACTGTAATGAATTGTCCTTTATTTTTGAACTTTTGTGAACTAGCACATCAGTAGCCCTTACCCCCTTTTCTCTCAATTTGCTTTACATTATTGATTGTTGTGGGGTTTTTTTAGCTGACAGCTATATCTGAAATGTTTCCTTAATGGTCTGTGAAATGGGTTTTTGTTTCCATTGGTTTTGGGGGTGGGGACAGGCTGTAGTGAGATGTGTGGCTAACTTTTAATGCAATTAAGCGTGCAATGGGTCTCAGATTATGGGAAGGTGGCAGACAGTGAAGCGTCGCCATTGCTGACTATTCTGGGATGTTCCCAGGCACCATTAAGCAGCCCACAGCTGTTGTCTTTAAATGAAAACAGATGACCACACTCAATCGCAAAGTTCATGCAAGTATTTTTTTTTTTCTCAAGAGGGATTTACTGGAAAATATATATATGTATATATACACATATATAATAGGATATAAGTAAGTGATTACAAGGCTTTAAATAGACTGAGATTGTAATGGAAGAACAAAACAAGGTGGTTTTACATTCTACCACCCTTTAGAATTAACTTTTATTTAATGTTTACCATGATAATGATAATAATAATAATGATAGTCATCATCATCGTCATAACCTTTATGTGCAGAGCACTTTTCATGCAAATAAACAAGCAACCCAAAGTGCTTTATGTTTGCTTTATGCCAGCGCTGATTAAGTGGGTTGACACGTTGAAAAGGAATGCAAATCAGGAAAAATCATTTCCTCACAACAAATGTGCCTATGTTGTCAGGTGCTTGGACAGGATGTCCCACACCTTTGCAATGTGGCAATGACCTCATTTGGTGGCCTAGCCCTGCTCCTTTTGAGCTGCTGAACTGCACCCACATGAAGAAAGTGTGGCACGACAGTGAGTGACAGAACATGTGCTTGTTTTCTGTTCAACAAACGGATACTTTGTGTGCATTTGGCCCTCTGAAACCAGGACCATTTATGAGAGCGCGATGGAGAATTTGCAGTGGTGGTGCAGCACCTGAGTCAGACCTGTGAGTTCAGTGGAATCTGCCAAGTCATCCAAAGAGAACTTGCTATTTGATGAAACCCCTCCCAGATTAATCTTCTACCATATTTAGAACTGAGCAACTGTTTTTCGCTTGACAGAGCTTGGTTGTTTTCATTTATTGTATTGTTTTCTATGAGTGGTACGATGTTGCTAGAATAATGAAATTTTTCTCCATCTTGCTTGAGTTTAGCATTCCACTGAAAGGTCTCTCTCTGCATATCAAACATATATGTATGTCATATATAAAACATATATAGTTATTTCCCCCTTTTGCTTTAATGACAGCATACACTCGAGCCTGCATGGACTCCACAAGTTTGTGCAAAACCTGATGACCCATGTTATTCCAGCATGATTTGTCAATGTTCCAAAGACCTTCTGGTGATGTCACAGAATGTTTGGCTTTCTCAGTCTTCAAGTGCCCCCGTAAATGTTCAGTGGGGTTGAGGTCAGGTGACTGTGGAGGAAAGTCCATGACAGTCAGGACTCCTTTGGTCTACAAGTAGTTCTTACAAAGCTTTGAGGTGTGTTTTGGGTCATTATCCTGCTGCAGTATGAATCCTTCTCCACAAAGATGCAAACCAGAGGGTATAGCATGTCTCTGAAGAATGGAGTGGTACTTCTCCTTGATCAGGGTGCAGTGAATTCGGTGCAGGTGTCCAACTCCAGAGTAGGCAAAACACCCCCAGACTAGAATATTTGCACATGCCATAAATCTCAAATTTGGATTCATCAGTAAATCGGACTTTTCCCAGTCATCCACTGTGAAATGCTGGTATTTCTTAGCCCACCCCAAGCGTTTGGCCTTGTTTCCCCTCCTGAGACGTGGTTTAGAAACGACTACTCGTCCTCTGAGATAGAGGTGGAGCCAAATCCGAATACGGTATTCGGCAAAGCACAAATAGTGGGTTTTTACGAATATTTATTTCATTCAAATATTTTAAAAATTATTTGTTTACGGAAAGAAAAAAAAAGTCAAATAGATCGTGTTCCTCATAACCTCCTCATTGTTTTTCAGTTGAATTATATTTAAATTTCAAGAAAATCCACTGTTAAAAAGACAAGTTTTTTAACCCTTTCACGCATACGGTCACACCGGTGTGATTTACCATTTAGCGCGTATGCTAGAACCGGTGCAATTAGAACACTAGATTAGGAAAATTCTAGCTAATTTTAGCTTTGAGGAAATAGCGATTTAATGTTAAAAATATATAAATGCTAACTGAAAACTATGAGAAGCTTAATAACGCTAATGAAAACATAAATCAGCAAGAGTTTCCTCTAGTCATTATAATACTAATAATTCATTGATTATATTTATATAATATAACATGAAATATAGTTAAATGTTCAGGGCGAGACATGGTGAAAAAGGGTTAATGACAATATAATGATTAGTAATTATTTGTTTAAGACAGGTATAGCAGAGAACGGGAGAGTTCACTCTGTTGGTAAGTTTTAATCCTCAGTTTTGCGATACAAATAAAGACTTGCCCCCTGATTTACTGAGGTAGGTGCAAACCAGGTAGATTTTTAAATAATTTTCATATTTGTGCCTAAATTAAAACGTGCTTTCACTGGGTGGTATAGTGTGATTAAATAAGATGTTTTTCCTTTAAATCAGGCGCAAGGAGTTAATATAATGATTAGAATAAACCCATCTTTCATTTTTGCGCTCTCTGGCTGACACTCCTTGAAATACATAGCCTATTCTTCACTTCTATGGCTTAAGTTGATCCCCGGGAAATCCCCACAAATAAGTAATAAATATATTTTTCTACATTATTGCAGAGACACTGGAATTATAGTGTGTGTGTGGCAGGGTGCGCCCCGCTGTCTTTGTGGGTGGGGGGTGGGGGGGTTAAATCACGATGCCGGCTCAACATCGTGATGTCTGTCAGCCATCGGCGACGGACGATGGCATCGTCCATCGGCCCAGCCCTACTTGACATGGATTGAGATATTTGCATAGCCTGTTAGGCTAGTTTCCTTTTTTCAGACAGCAAGATCTATAGTTTGACAGGCTCAAGAACACATATTAACACTTTAATATCCTAAAATTGGAAGTGTAATAAAAAAACTAAGATTGATGTATTGATCTTCTGATTTTGTGGTCACTTTTGGCCTGCCTGATCTTGCTTTGGATACAACTGATCCAGTTTCTGCAAAGCCTTTCAGAGTTCCATGCACTGCCCCCTTAGAAACCTTTAGTCTAGCCACGATTTGACGCTGAGAAAGCCCCTCTTTGCATAGAATAACAACTTCTGACACTTTCACTTAGTTCTGATGCCATTTTTCCCACTATCACAATGATACTTAGTAAGCAATGATCTGCTGGAAACTTGAGATACAGCCATATTTATAACAGGTGAACACTGGCTGCAAGTTGAGTTACTTGAACATGCCTCTGAAGAGTAGATCAAATCCACCTGAGTGTCACCTGAACGCATGCTTCAATGGAAAGGATACAGATCAAGGAAATCTGACCTTTTGTACAAAGGAGTTAAGTTGGTCAATGCCCCAAATTTCCTTAAATTTGATTGCTGACCTAGAAATAGTGCAGAATGTTAAATATTTCTTCTTCATTTTACATGACATAACTTGGTGTTTTTAAATGTTTCTGAATCCTCAAACTTTTTGATTATTTCCAGGTTTACAGGTATATATAGGGACAACATTGCAGTGTGCCACTAGTTTGTAGCCTGATTTATTTACTCAACTGAGAGATTAAGCCCCGCACTACACTTATTTTTTATTGCCTGCACAACATCTCTCTTATTCCTGACCTCAACACTGCACTGTTACAGACACAAAGGGCATCCTGTTTCTCTCTGACAGCCCTGGAAGGGAGAGCAGCCAGAGGACTGGGGGAGGGGTTTTTAATGCACAGTCATATGCCACGTGGCTTTTTAAGTGCAAACTATACCCTGCCTCAGCGGTAAGGCTAGGCACCGCAAAGACGCTCATCCACTCCTGCACGCCCGCCACTGACATCGTGGCAGCGTGTCAAATCGCCCACTGATGCACACAACTGGGTTTGCTCTGGGTTTGCCAGCATCTCCCTAACTTTGTTTTCTGTGTTTTGTTCTTTTCTTTGTCCAGTTTCTTGTTCCAGTTTCCTTTTGTCAAGAAATTCTGATAGGAACATGTAGGTTTCAGACATGGCATAAAGGATTGGAAGCATTTATTATTTTCTATTTCTTACAATCATCATATATACTGGCTCAGACCTGGTTTCACTCAGCATTCATCCATTCATCAAAAAACAAGTGTTAGTGTACTTCTTCACTAGCATTGTTTGCACAAGTCATCAATAACCAAGGTAAATTAAATAAAAATGTAACACTAGTTTTTATTTGGCAGTCAAAGTTAAGCCCAAAGAAATGAATCCAGGCCTTAGGTACCACAAATGCAAACAATATTGACTGAACTTATGGACTAATAGCAGACTGCAATGCAAATCAATGGTAAGATTAGATGTCACCATGTTATGTATGAAATTAATTGAGGCTGCAGTGAAACAGCATGCAAAGTGTAAAGCTGGAACAGACATAAGGTTAACTCTCCTGTGCCCCCCGATCTGTGGAAGCAGTCAAAAGTGTCACAAAGCAAGCAGCCACAAAGTTTAGTATCCTAGGGATTTTCTGCAAAGCTCATGAATAATGTAACATGATGAGTGGGAGTGACATTCAACAGTGAGCCTTTAATGCCTTTAAAGTACATTACCATGGGTATGCGTAGAGGTGGACCACCACACCAGATCTGGCTACCCCAAGCAGACCTAGAATCATAAAATATGCTTTTCAATGAACGTAGGTGATGCAATCGTTGCTTCCCCCACCACACCGCTCCATTTCCCCTTTCCTCTGGTACCGCGTGACCATCTGCTTCTGTGATTCATTTCTGCTCTCTTAAAGGCAAGTTTAAGTAGCATAATGTGATTATTTTTCTTTTTTTTCCTATCACAACATTTAATGACGAAGAGGAACACTTCCTCTCTTCACTCCAGAAAGATATTGCCTTGCTGTAGGGAGTGGAAGTGGCTGGAGGAGGCTTTGTTAGGGTTTATGATTCACACATTTTTTATGTACTTTTTGCATGTTCTCTGACATCTGGGAATGTGAATGACCACATGTGATTTATATCCACAATATTCCATAGAAAGATAGCCACACATTGTGGCAAGGCTCATAGCAGGTTTTGCTCTATTTATATGTATGTTGGTTTTTAGCAATACAGAGTCTGGGAGAAATGCAATTTCAGGCAAACACTCTGGGCACATCAGCATATGTGGACACAGATTTTACATCAGGCCATTCAACAGCATAGCAGGATTTACTGAGGAAGTAAACCTCTCAGAGTTCACTACTGCACTACTGTTCAGCTGCCACCTATCACAAAACATCACAGCTTCTTATTCAGAAGTACAGGAGATTAGCACCGCCGTAGAGAGTGGGCATATGATGCTGTTGGTTTGGCATCCGTTTTGCAGTTTTTTATTTTCATGGAGACAGCAATAAAGCCACACTCTTCTCTACATCATCACTCAAAAGGTGGGCTTGGTTTCCATTATCAAGGGACTGTAGTGATGAGTGCAACAGACTACATTTGTGACCTCTGTTCTTCTTCACTTGTGATGGCTGGAGGAATCCTCCCAAAAATCATTGGGATGGTCACTGTTCACTTGTCATTTTCGTGTATGTTCACACATGGCCTGGGTGCCTGCTGCATGAAAAACACATTGAATTTCAGTTCCATCTCTGATCATACATTACTTTTGCATTGTATTCGCTTAGCAGACACTCTTACCCAGAGTGACTTACATCACCTACAGGTTTTACATTTCCACTACTTATCTGACTAGATATTTACTGAGGCAATTCTGGTAAACTACCTTGCTGAAGGGTACCATAACAGTGGCGTACCTGGACATTAAACTGGCATCCTTTAGGTAACAAGACCTACTCCTTACCACTGCACCACAGTGCTGCCCCATGGCATACATGACTGACCTGATTCAGGTCAAATAGGAGGCATACCACAGCAAGCTTGAGCCAACATCATATTTGCAATCTCCTTTTGCCATGAAGGCCACTATACTACCTTGCAAGCGACAGTGCAGCAATCTCGGGGAGTACATTTTTCACCCTGGAGATGGAACAGCTTGAAAATTAGAGGGCAGTGGCAGCCAGTCAAAAAAAAATTAAATGCATGTAAGAAAAAAAACAATGCAACCAAGGGCTAGAGAAGGGGAAGAAAGAAAGAAAGACAGAAATAAAGAAAAGGATCAAAAAACACAATGCTAGTGAACAGTAGTTTCTGAAATACTTCACCCTTCTGTTTGCACGAACAAATATAATGTCAGGTTGCTTTTTTCCCCCTCAACTATCGCAGTCTCTCTCTTCTAAATTTGGCGGGTGGTTGACCTTCATTTCAGAGCCACATCCAGGTATTTGAAGTTGAACTACAGGAAGAGGGGAGTTGGGGGCAGGGTAGGGGGGTGGGGGATCAGACACCTGATTGAGCTATCAATGACATTAAAGGTTGTCAGCTTTGAAATGTCACCCCCGATGTGAAGCAGTTTGGATGCTGTCAGAAATAACAGGAGGTCGATGTTATTGTTGCGGGTACACAGGCGGAACCCAACCGTGCGCTTTACTCTGCAGAAACACCCATTGAAAAGAGAGGCTAAAAAGGTCAAATTAATAAACCCTGCCAATTTCTAAGGTCAGTGGGATATTTTGTGTTATTTCTCTTTTTTAATGTGAGGATGCAGTCAATGCATCTCTATCTTTCAGCAGGATTGCAGGTTCAGATCCAAAGATTTTACGTTATTATCCTGCTCTTCAGTAAGATTCTTTGCTCGCTGTAAAATATGCTGGAAAATGTGTCATATACCTGTAAGTAACACATAAATTGTAAAATTAACACAGTCTTTTCCCACCACCATGAGGATATGGGGACTCCAAAAATCATGGCTTTAGTGCAGTTGAAATTGACATTCAATCTGTGGAACCCTCTTAAAACTGGACAACTACACAGAGATAGCTGTGGTGGACCACAGAGGACTATGTGAATCTGCTACAGAAGGTGACATCACCATCAAATGTGAGAGGACAATAGAACAATTGGTTCTCTTAGCTGGTGACCTAGGTCTTTAGCTCAGTGAGCTAATTGTGTTTCTAAGGTTTGGTCCCTCACCTGGACCACAGCAGTGCTGTGGTGAGTGATTAGGATGATGCTGTCTGGTGCCTTCTGGTCAGCTAAGTCTCCTTTGGGAATTGAAGGATGTACAGTGGTATGGTCCAGGAGAATACACAGTGTCCCTTACACAAGGTGAAATTTCCCCACAATGGCAAGGAAAAACATACAACTGGTTCTCTCAGCAAGCCAATGAGGTCTCACATCAGGAGTTGTGAGTGTATGGTTGCCAGGGCAAGGACCACAGTGGACAGATGAGCAGACCAATGGTAAGTGGTGTGCCTGGCCCTCAACAAAGTGGATGAAACAAGGGCCCTGGATTTGGTGCCATCAAACAGAGATAGGCCTGTGATTGTATTGATTTTGCTGTTGCTGTTATTGTTGTTGTGTTTGCTCTAGCTCTATTCCCCTTGCCCAGCCACCACCAACCCCATTCATTCCAATTACTGATGCTGCAGAACAGCTGGCTTGAGAAAGCAGACTGGATATAAGGTGAAGCCTGCTGGAATGTAAGTCCCTGTGTCATCCCATAGGCTTTCACTGCATGAAGCAGTCTCTTTCTCTATCTCTCTTTTTGTGCCTCTCTCACATTCATTGTAGCTGTGGGAGCAGTTGGCTTAACCATACAATTAAGTTCTGTCGATATATTGCTTGAGATGGTGAGACCTGTCTCGGGGGAGTCATTTATCGCAGACGCTACAACTTTTGGCTCACAAGTAAATGGCTTTAAAAATGATTCTTCCTTTAAGCTAAAGCATCCTGTTTTCCCACAAACTGATACCAATGATACTCACACACCAAGAAATGATTCCATTGTCAAGGGCCTAAAAGGCTGGGTGCATGTGGATGTCAGGTACATGTTTATGAATTAGAGGTGTTTCTGCTTCACAAGCGGAAAAACACATTTGACTGATCAAAGTCATTTCCATGTTTTCAGACAAGGAAGCAGATATCCACCTCAAAACGTAAAGACGTGTCATAGCATCTTAAAATGCCTTCTGACAGCCATAATCCATCATGTTCACATATGAGTTAGTGCTGATGATGTGTGCATTGCTGTGCCAGGGTGAGAATGCAATTTAGCCTCTACCATCTGTGGCCATGCAGATCTGCGAGTCTTGACTAAGAGTGGCTTTGAGAACCTATTATCTTGATTTGGTGCGGAGGAAAAAATAATAATCTAGAAGTGGTGGGAAAAAATAGAGTTCCAATTACCTTTGTTTGTATGGAAAGTGCTGTTGTGTGGCCCATACTGGCACCAGGTCTTCCGATTAGGGTATTGCTTCCCTCATCAAGGAACCTCTTCAGGTAACAGTTTCTTTGAAACTGAAGGCACAGTAGGCTCAGAGGCCATTGGACATCAGTAGCTCCTGGTAAATAACTGAATCTTAACCAGGGGTCTTTTGAATAAACACATGAAATTCTCATAATTTCCTGGGAATAAAGTTTCATAAATTATTCATTGCAAAATGACCACTTATGCCCATAAAATACCTGATATTATTTTCAAAACATATTCATACCATTATACAATGATACATGAGTAACTCCCATAACAAGGAAAAAAAAATCTGAAATGATTTAGCAAACTCACTTTTTCTTTGATGCGAGATACAGCAAGATGACATAGGCTATAAAGCTGTACGTAGTTGGGTATATAGTACTTACACATCATGGTTTTCATTACAACTTTCATGGCTTTTGTAATTCCAAAAATGCAGTCTTTGCTATGTACATATTATCAGGAGAGGCGCTGTGAGGTTCGTCCTTTTTTACATCTCCTCCGCTACATCCCTCCCTCCTCTCCTCGCCCTGGCTAGATACTGAAAACAGCGGTCACACAATAACCTTGCGAGTGGTGTCTCAGAGCTTCGACTGCGCATATCTGAGCGAACGCTGTGCGGGGCAGGGGTGTGAATGTGTGGGAGTGTGCCTCATATTACTGCTCCCTGAACAGCCGATTGCAGGCAGGTACCGGCGAAGGGAAGATCCGCCTGAACTGGGTAGGATATCACTGGGCAAGAATCGCTTCGTTGTCTGAATGCAACGACGGGACAGACCAGCTGGAGTATCGGTTCCCGTCGAGACATCGAGGGTGTCGGAATTTGAAGGGGAAAATAACCTATTTCAGAGATCGGTCAATTGAAACGATGGACTTGAGATAGTGGGTATCTGTTTTGTCTCTTCGCTTTGGGAGCTGCCGATGGGAGATTTACGTGAGGATGCTCACTAGTAGCTGTAGGTGAGTAGCAATGCTGAAGGCTTGCTTGCGGCTGACACCGAAACCGTAGAAGTAACGCAGGCTATTTCAAAAGCGCGGCGAGGATAACGAGATGTTTTTGGAATTGACTGGTTACGGTGGAATGAACATAAACAATAGTCTGGTTTTTTGCTGCACGCATAATATAAAATAGGTTGACAGAGAATTTTGAGACGTGTTTTTTGTTGAATTAAAAAAATCCGTAACGTTAATTTTAGACGCATATGATTCGCTTTCCGTTGAAACACCTTCATTTGAATCGTATTGACGTTTTAGTTTCTGTTGAGGTTACTACTGAAATGCTGTTCGAGAGGCCATGTTTGGTGTTGTCGGCATTTTGATTACGGTAGAAAGGGATATTTAAATGATACTGCAATGGATAAGGAATCCTTGTGCAGTAAATTATATGCTGCAAGCACCATCGGCAGCACGCGCAAAAAGGGATTTTTGTGCATTTTGCGTGGGTCCGCACGTCCTCTTCAGATATAGGCCCTAATACCGAAACGGTAACATCTCTTTGAGCTGAATTATCAATTTATTTGAAAATAAGAATATTTTTGGATATTCTTGGTGACACTGCTACTGGTAACATTATTGTAATTATAGTAATCAATGGCATTTGAGTGTATTAAAATATTACTGTTTGTTCATAAATGTATATGAATAAATGTAAGTGTAAGTGTTCAATGTTTTGTAAACATTGAACGAAAATCTTAGGCAATCTTGGTAGTATCTTTTTCGCATTGGTATAATTTTATTTGTGTGTATGATGGTTGGGATGTATGTTGAGCATCGAGAAGTGTTATTAACTATTGTCGACAGACTTCTAACGATTCATGTTAAAATGTTTCAATTCATGAAAAATGTCTGAGACAACCGTTTACGCTAAGTGCAAACGGTAAAAGTCCAAGTGAACGTTCTCACATAAATCTGTTGTTGAAAGGCATTTTTGTTTGTTTTATTTTCTTTTTAGTTTTGGATACACAAACCTGCAGCGGAAATTAGTTGCCAGACTCTGCACACGGAATAGCAATAGCAAACAGTATGTGCTAGGTTCCGGACTTTGATCTGCGTCTGTGTATAAACGTTGCGAGTTGTACAAACAAATGTTTTCTAATTTGAGTAAAATGGTATAGAAAGAGTCCGATTTTGGCCACCCTTAACAAGAAATTAAACAATATTATGTGCGTCTTTCTTTGTCTTTTCACGCGTAACCCGTCCCCACCCCGTTCTGGTTGTGGCATTAATATGTAGGCTCTGTCAGGTTTTTGCGTGTTTTAGTTTGTCTACCTGCTTTCATCCAATGCCAGTTTCTGTTGCCTGTATGCCCCGCGACTGCACTTCTTCCCTTTACCTGTCTCTCTGTACATACTTTCCCTGCAGACATGTTCATCATAATTGCATCTCAAAAGCAAAATCATGAAATTTGCTTTTATCAGGTACGTCGGTATGTAGCATTTTAAACGTAATTAATTTTGTTTTGTCTGAAAGTTTTTTCTGATAACACAGACCGGTAGACCGGTACATTGGACAAAGTTCATGGTGATTTTTTCCTTTGGATTCAGTTCAAAACCCTGCTGGCTGGAAAACTTATTTGAGGCTAGAATTATTTGATGTGGAAAATGAGACCTGCAAGGGTGTGACATGTTTGTTTTCAGTACTCTGAGTATTTTTTTTCCAAAAGAAAAGTCTGGATGGTGATAATTGTACTGTGAGTCTCTGAAACTAGAGCCATTTTACTATCCACAGTACTTCAAAGCAGGCAGCCCTCTTTAAATTAAGACTATACTTCAGCTGGGACACTATTTACTAATCTTCTCTGGCTAATGCTTTGGCAGAGTCTGTCACTGACACAATAAAATGGCTTGAGTTTTTTTTTCACCCACTGCTAAGATGCTAACATTGGCCTTGTTTTAGAGCTATTAGCATTATATGGACTCCCATGTTTCCAATTTGATTGTGATAGCTTCTGAAGCCTGGAATTGTACCATATCTTCGTGTAGGCTGGTGAGGGTATTGGTACAATATTTTTTTTGTTTGGAGTAGAGCACATTCTACAGATATGTAGATCTGCCTGCTGTGGTTTGGCAAACACAGTGTTAAAATACACATACATCCAGCAAGCTGTCTTAGCTACCATTCAAATTTTGGCTCAGGTCTCATTTTGATTAAACCACACCACTGTGCAGAAAGTAAATTCTACTCTCCAGTAGCGTAGAAATCCAGAACGTGGGAGTCATTTGCCACATTGCCGGCTGTCTTCTCTCACCAGTCAATTTCTAGGCATAACAAGAATGTTATGAGCACCGAATCTGTATGCCACGCTGCACAATCAGTGGTTGTTTGAGAAGAAGGCCACGTAGTGCGTGAAGTCTGTGTGGCTCATGGTCACTGTAAGCTCATTGAACTCAGAGTCGTGCAGAGCTCCCATGAGCCCCTGTCTCTTAGAGACACACATCCTTGGTGTAACTCTAACACCTTCCAAAGTGTTTATAAGGCAATTAAGAAGTCACACCATTGATGCTTTTGGCTGAAACTCTGTGGTGTTGTATGTCCATTTGTCATGGTGCTTAACAGCTTCAGCTGCTAACAACACATTCTGCCTTCTTCCAGTAATTCTTTGTGATTTGATTATTTTGGTGTTTTGGCGGGGCACTGCATTTGAACCCATGAGCAAGGGAGTTCAACTGAACAGAGTCAATAAACAGCCAGGTGCACAACTGTATCTTATGTAAAAATGAAACTCCAGCAATGCAGGTTGCTCTTAGATAACAGGTGCTAGCTAGGCAAACACTGTGCCACAACACTGTGCAGTGGCATCTAAGAGCATATACATTCTCTGTAGCAGTGCTTTATTAAAGGAGTAGTTTTAATGTTGCATTATGAACATTAATTATTATTATTTAGCAGATGCTCTCATCCAGAGTGGCTTACATAGGTGAAAATTTTTTCTTATACAGTTGGATATTTGGATATTTACTGAAACAATTTTGGGTTATGTACCTTGCCCAAGGGTACAACGGGAGTGCCACAGCAGGAATTGAACTGCCAAGCTTTTGATTCCAAGCTCAGCTCATTACCACTACACCACACTACCAACCCATCAAGAATGTTCATAGTGTGCTACTAAAGCTACACTTGTAGCTTCAACAGTGGCAAGGAGAGAGGTTTCATGAACTCAGTGCACATATAGTTTCAGATTTCAGGTGGTCTTTGTATCACAGAAATCTTGTGATGTATTTCACTTCTTCAGCAAGTGACATCCTTGTACAGGAATGTTTAGTTTAATTTCATTTCATTTAAGAAAATATGTTTTCCTACATTCTTAAACAACCTTCTTTGTTTTGTTTCAGCAAACACTGGGCTTGTGGGAATGTGTAAAACATTGGAATATTATAGATAAACATATTATATATGTACAATTTGGTACTTGGAGTTAAGGACAAAGTAGTACAGTGGTTAGATTGGTCTTTGTAAAAATATGGCTTTGCCTTACAACAAAGTTTAGTTAAATGTAAAATGGACATGAGGATTCATAAGGAAAATGTATATTGGTTGTTAAAGTAGCAAAGCAGTTTAAATTGCATGCCATTTTAACTTTTGGCCATGAAGGTTTTGCCATACATGTGTCATGTACTTCAAAAGGCGCTAGAGGTGAAAGTCTCTGCATGACAGTTTTTCCACAGGTTAAAGTATTATGATTCATCCCACTCTAAATCCATCTCGGTTATATGCTGGTGCACGGACCGACAGAAAATAGAACTGTTTACCTGCTAATCTTTAAATGAAATACATTGCCCTGCTCCAGAGGTAAGAGTTTTGTTGAATAACTATTATTTTCCCTATTAGTTTGCTTAGGTGCTTTGAATTTGATGGCAGTCAATCAAAAGACAGAAAATTCTGAAGTTAAAATACAAAGAACTTGACCACTAGCTCATTTAAGTGTGTGTGTGTTTTTTTTTTGTGCCTGGGTTTTGATTTGAGGTTTTAGGGGGAGGGGGCATACAAGAGGTTGTGGGGATGAGGGGTCTGGGGGGAGGTGCACTTCAATATTGGAAGCAGCAAGCATCTGCCTGAAATATCCAGGGATTTCTCTTTGGATCTATGCTCTTCCCACGCTCTGTCACAGCGTCTCTCCGCCAATCAGTTCAATTATCCTGAGTTATCCTGATGCACATGAGACTTTTGGTGGAAAAATAGATGAAGGTATTCATCATGGGGGTGGTTTATTTGCTTATACCACACAGCATTAACTTGCAGAGTGGAATGATCGAGCACTGTAATGAAAAATGTCCATGCAATGTCCAGTCACACTGCAGTTCATGCATAACTTTGAATAACAGATTTAGAGTGAATGGGGGGTATCTAAGTGTTTCTAATTTCAGTTGTTGTTTTCTTACTACTTTGGTACGACAAGCTACCAGTAGACAATAGATTGTAAAAAATACATTGGTAATGGATATTAGATAAAACAGCTATTGCCCAGCTTTTTCTAAATCAAAAGATTTGAAGACATCTCTCAGTGTGCTGTGATCTGTAGGGAATATTCCAAGAAAAACTTCTTCTATCTCCAGACAGGACATGTCTGTCAGATCACTTATTCAGAAACCAATAATTGATATTCGTCAGCTGGTTACATGGTATAAAATGTTTGCCAATTATGTTAGCAAAACGGTAAGTAAATTGAGTTAATTAAGTGAATTTAATTAAATCAACCCACCCCCCAATTATATTATGTATGTCATTTATTATTGAGAGCAGGAAGTAAAATTTATCTCAGACCACTTATTTCATGTGCTCCCATAGGACGTTCCTCGCACTAAAAGAACCAGCTGTGTCCGTGGTGGTACCGATTACCATAACACAGCCTGACCATAAGCAACTGCTGAAGCTCTCTTAGTCTGTTGAGGGCATGCTAGTGATCCTGGGCATGGTACGCGAGTGAAAAGCTTGGCTCGCAGCAGTCAGCATGACATTCTGTACTGTTACAGTCTGCAGTCATTCAGTTTTTAAAAATGTGTTAACATCTGTTATGACATCAGTTTGCTTGCACTTTGTGAATTGTTTTTGAAGGTGTTTTTTTCTTTCAGTTCCCACATTTTGAGAACCGGCTCCTCTTGTCCATGATTCTCAATATCACAACAATGTTTCTTTATAGAGTTCTTGGAACTGTTTTAATGCACAGTTTAATTGGAAAATGTTAACTCCACCATATTTTTCTCAATATCTTTTCTGTAGAATTATTAAACTAATTAAGTTACTTGGGTTGCAGGTGGAGGAAATATTGAATCAACCTCAGAAATGTCAAAAGACAGAAATAATCTGTTATACGCCAGTTTGCCAGATATATTCCCAACAGAGGGACTAACCCAGAGGAGTGTGCCTGATGAAGAAAGCTCATTTTGAATAATAATGGCATGAGTGAAAAAACTAATAAGTAATTGGCACATGCCACATAGTGTGTCAAGACCGTTGGAACAGTCCCTGAAGTAACTGGCTGCCCTTTAAAGAATGCCACCAATTTGCAAGTGTGCATTCTTGAAAGCTGGTGGCACAGGAAGAATTTAACAATAGCTATGCTCTTATAAATGCCAATAGCCAGAAGCTGTTTGTGTCCCGCAGTTTATTTCATCTGAGTGGTATTTCTACATGCTCTCAATTCTTGCTGCTTTTTGGGTGCATGAGTGTTCTGTGCCTGTTCCCTCCTCACTGTCATTACTGTGATAAAGTCAGTTGTATATATTTTTTATATTTCTATAACTGTGATTAACAAAGGAGTGTCATGTTTATCACAAACCTGCACAGCTTCAAGTTGGGCAGACACAGCCGATTAAATCTATGAGTAGAAATTAGGGGTGGCATGAGGACTGAGCAGCCCATGGCAGTCAGGTCCTCTTGGCAAAGGGATAGTAATCTGTACAGCTCGCTCAGATTATTGTGGCAGCAGCCCTCCTTGATATTACAGTGTTATTAACAACAAAAACAACAAAACTGGCAGTAGTTGGTCTTCGTGCATACACACAGGCCTGTCATGCATCGGCAAACCACATCTTCTGTTGCCAGGCAGAATGAGATTGACATGTGCTATTTGGAGGGTAAGAATGATTGACAGGTGCATCACAATGCATTGGAAAGGATGTATCTTATACTAGGGGAAGTGGTGAATGCATAGGGTACTCTGTAGGCATTCCCGCCTAAGCCCTCATGGTGCATGAATTGGACGCTGCCGTAAAACAGCTTAGCTAAGCAGACTCCTGTAAACATGGCTGTTAATGGGATTCATCTATTTATGTTTTACAACGCATCAGTATATGATTTACAGCAAAGACATCAAAAGCCAAAATGGGCATTGTCTTTTGAACTGAAAACAAGGAAAGCCTCCAGAGCATAACCTGTCATAGTTTGATTCGGTATGATCCGTTTTATCACTTTTCATTCTTTCATTCTTTGTACCGTCATGTGTGCATTCATGTTTCACTGGCACTACCTGGCATCCATCCTTATTGGGGTTAAGAGGGCTATTTTGTACTGATCACTATGTGTGTTTCCCATAGAAGACTATGTTGTGTTGAACTGTCATGTGGAAATAAACAGAGAACAGCAGGTACAGCTTTTTAAATTGGTTTTGATGACCTCATTGACTGTTATCTATTTAAGATTGCCCAGTCAAGAGGTGCATAAAATGGCTGTGTCCAATGCCCTTCACAGTTCCAGTTCCACCAGTGGACAAAACATTCTCTGTGGTGAGCCACCACAAGATCTTGAAGTGTTGTGTCAATGGGGCTCTCTGTCCTGGCAGGTTCTCATTCCCAGTGCATTCCTCTTCCACACTGACACAGCTTGAACGCCAGGCTATGCTTCCAAGGTAGCGGCGGTGATGGCAGCTCTTCCCGGGGGTGATTTCAATTTAAACAACAAACAGGCAATGAGAAAAAAATCCACCCATTTCAAATAAAATGTCTCGTTTGGAGTTCAGGGACACTGTTTTTCTGCCCAGTGAAAAAATGCCAGTATTAATGTCTGTTAATCATATTACAATACACTAAGGCCATGTGGACCCTCGTTCAGCTGTTGCCACAACATTATAATGGATCTCTTCATGATTGAATTACAGCTTCCTTGATTATTTGAATGCATTTTAACTCTGTTTTTTTTTTTCAATAGGTCATTTTTGTTGTTCAAGTTTTTTTCCCCTCAATTTGGTAACAAAGCTCAGACATTCAAGGCATGCAATACTGTGTCATTTTATACAGAACAATGGAATATTGAGCTTTTAAGTCTGCCTTAAAGCTCTATTTAAATACCCCATAGAGACCAATTTGGTCATGGTCTGCTCTCATAAATTATTCTGTGTAAATCACATTTACTCATAATCATTTTGTGGATGTTTTTTTTTTTGTTTGTTTGTTTTGTCCAAAACATCTCATGCTGTGGGTGAATGAAGTTGTCTTTTTTTTTTTTTTTTTGGTCGACTAACTGACTTTGATGAAAAGACCTAGGTTGTCATTGTTATTCTATAACCGTAAAAAAGACCACAGCAGGACCAAACTGAAGAGCACCAATCAGGAGCTGAGTAAAAGGATTTAAAACATCATGACCCCTTTGGTCCTGCCATGGTCCTCCTTAATTTATTGTAGTTTAATTGGTGAACCGACAGCAGCTTTGTCACTAGGCTCTAGGAAAGGAGTGAGGAAAAATGTATTCCAAAAGTATTACAAAAAGGTTTTTTTTCTTTTTTGCATGCACATGCCTCCGTGCCACAAAACACACCTATGATCCTGCTTCATTTCCAACTGAGCACCAGACATTGCTGTGGGGCTCCAAAAGGAAGTGGTCTCCTGCCAATTGTCTTTTCCAGAGCCAATCATGCGTGAGGAGCTCTGAATGAGCAGGACCACAGTGACCGGGGAAACAGCTTGTTTTTGAATAGAGTGCTCTAGCTACCTAACACATTTCAAAAGCCATTCCTGTGGCTACAGTGAGATAAACGCAGTGAGTGCGTTTATCATTTGTGGAGAATATCCCAGCCATGTGAGCCAGTTAAAGGTTGATACATTTACTGAAGAAAAATGTACCTAGACCATGACAAGTTTAGAGACAGCTAAACAAAAATTTGGAGGAAATATGTATGGGATTTACATATGTATATAAATATATTTCTCATATACATATACATATGTTTATATGTATGTACATTTAGTGTCTCAGTAACAGTAATTTGTTTAAAAGCACCCAGAAAACAAAACAAAAAACCCTGTAGTATTGAAAGGCTAATGGTGCCAAAGAGCAGTTTAATCATGGAAGATGTAAGGACCAACAACTCATATGACTATGGGACATACCTCTGCTGTCTTTTTCTCCCTAGAACATAAGTTCTTTCCTTGTAAGGGCTATATTCATATAAGGGATGGCTCACAGAGGAAAGAACAAGCTCCTCCTCTTATGTTACCTCGCTTCATAAACCCCAGAATGAGAAAAGCTACTGTGCAATCTTGATCAGTGACTCATATTAAATATCCAAAAGACCAAATATCATTGTAGCAGAATGCAACTGGTGTAAAACAGTGAGTCACAAAAAACACACAGTGGCTATGCCCATTTTGGGGTTCATGAAGTCTCAGTCTCTTGTCGTGGTCACAGTGAACCTGTGTGACCAGTGTTGAAGTTGAGGGAGCAGAAAAACTTAAGGAGGAAAACTAAAAAGTCCACCTCAGGTGAAGAAATAGGTTCCTCCCTCCCTCCTACTTTTCGCAAGGAACTCTAATATGTCTTCCTTAATGCATTATATTTTTACCTAAGTTGACAAGTAATGGGTTCTGTAAATTGGTGAAGCCCATGTTATGCATAAAAGAAGCCTCAGAGTTAATCTTCCCTAATACAATTTCCCTCAGCTTGAGCCTTTGGCAGATATGCAAATGTCTCATAAATAATTCCACTTTTTCTCGAAGCCATCTCCCAATACACCGTTAATAAGGGCTGAGAGGCAGCAGGGAGAGGGTGAAGCCCTCAGTTGCTCAGTGCAAAGGGCCTCTGGCAGGCTTGCAAGCTCAGGACACAGGCAGATCTCGATCTCTCCCTCAGAGGATAGCCGGTGCTGCCCAGCACAGTAGGCACCGCACAGCAGCTCAACCCTCCTCTGTCTTTCGCAATGACCGTTTCTACGGTCCACAGAAGCACTGGTTCAGGCCACCAGCATCAGTCCGGGTAATGAGTTTAAACAGAGGTGATAACAAAGGAGGCACAGTCTCTGCTCCAGATGAAGCAAAAGCTATAGGGCAAGCTGCTCTCCCAAATTTAAGCACATGATGGGCACATCTGTTTCGGCTGAATCTTGACCGACACCCGTTGCATCAAAACATGGCCCATAATTTTTGTGCCACCTTGACTCTTGGGTGAGGCGGCGCACAATGGTATGCATATGAGCCAGCGTAAATGATTTTTCATCAGTATCATCACCAACATTGCATTATTGCTGGCATACTTTCTGCACTAATGTCTCTCGTTTCCCTAGCTACTGTGGTGTATGCATTTTCAACAGTTCGCCACCACCAGAGTCGGTCCTGGTGAGGGTCACCTTATCAGAAGGGCCACATCAGACACATGGAATGGATTTCCTTTGTCAGCACAGGAGCTCTATCCCCCCCGCCCCTTCCCCTCCAACCCAAGCACAGCAAAGATTATGATGAGAGACAATGAGAGCACAGCATATGAGAGTTACTGGCTATCTCTGCAACCTGGGCCAGAAAGATAACCCTCCACAAAGCAAGAGCAGGCAGAGAAGTGAGAACAAGTTTGGGGCCCTCACTGTTCAATAAAACAGCCTTTTACTTTCCCCTTGACCTTTAGTAACAAATTCAAGCAGGCGTTAGGTTTAGCACATTTGTCACGTGACTTTTTTTCCATTCATTTCAAATACTGCTGGACTCACACTGCCCGTCAAAAAATGGACAAAAAAGAAGCCCTTGCTTAAATGCGTTGTCTAGAGTTAAGACAAAGTGCATTGCCACCAGACAGAATAGTGGCCATTGTGTCCATAATTACCCATAATTGTCATCAGAGCTTTGTATTATGGTTTGAAATTGTATATGTTCTCTTAATCTTTCCTTTTCACAAAGGTAAGCAAGTTTGTGCTTAACGCTGAATGTGCTGTGCCCTAAGCCTCTTAATTTAGGAGCAGGTGGGCAGCAATGGGATTTAGACGGATAAGAGAAGGCAAAGTGAGAAATGACCTGCTCCTTAGACCATCAGTGTTGCTTCTCCATACTTTTCTCCTCAATGTTTTGTATTCATTTTGCTCAGCCTTGGGTTTATAGTCAGTATCAATAACCTCCTCGATTGGGCTTATCGGACTAATTAAGGCCTCTTTTTTCCCAGGATTCCCTCCGAGGCCAAGGATTAAACCTGCTATCTCTGGCCTGTGCATGGTATTATTAGCAAAGAGTGGTGAGAAGTCTCGGCTCCCAAAAAATAAAGGCCTTCATATTAAAAAAAAAAAATGAAGCAGAAGCGATTAAACGGGACTGATGATCCGCTGCTCCTTGTCATTTATTCAAGTGGTCTAAAGGCAGGATTTTAATGAAATTCCCCACAATACCATGGTTTTATGGTCCCATCTTTCAAGGGGTTGGCAAAATCAATCCCTGTGTAGCCATTTAAACTTGCACCAAACACTCATTTAAATAGTTCCTCCATTCCTTTTCATTGGTATTTTGTGCAGAGAGAGGACGCATATAGGACAATATATATACACATATAGAGCATGGTGTGGGTGACACATCACAAGTTGACGCAAATATTAGGCATTTCTCTGTGCAAACAGAAAAGATAGGAGCACTCTGTAGACTTTTTTGTTCTCCTGAATGTTCCAGTTTTGATTTTTATGCCACCAGGTACATGAATGGAGCAATTGGTGTCACTGGTGAACCAGCACACTGAGTGAAGTAGAGTCATTATGACCCCTCTCACTCAGTGGGTGGGGATTAGGATATGAAGAGGCTTAAGTGTACAGCCGTCTGGACCCCGCAGTCTTTATCCTATTGGTTAATAGCCAGTACCGTGGGCTTGCACAAGCACGTTGCTTGGCAGTTCCTCACACCTTGAGTAAAGTCAATTTACAGAACAAACTCTGGTACCTGAGCCAAGAGGGGTATTTATCGAATTTTAAATAGCCTGTTTTCCTCAATTGATTAATGGTGATGTTGACCGGGATAGCAGTTAAAAAGCCGGGTTGACTTCGATTTTAAGGGCTATCACAGCATTCAGAAGATAGGTAGATGGAGTTGCCTTATCTTTGAGCAGCTCTGGAATTAGACAAAGCAGGTGGGGTATTCAGGTGTCTTCGGCTGGGCCTCTCACTCCAGACACCATGCAGGGAACTGAGGTGACTTTAATTACAATTCAAAAGTGCTTTCCGAACACCATGTGTTGTTTTATAGGCTTTTATTATAATATACCTTTTTTTCTCCCTCAGCTAGCTCTTATGAGAAATTGCTTCGTAAGGCATGGTATTGGAGAAAATAAATTTTAAATGAGTAAACAGAAGTGACTTTGCCTGCGTGGTTTTATATATCATTCAACAGCTGTTGAATTTGGGGGCCATAAATCAGTGACTGTTTTGGAAATTCAGCAGCTTTTTTTCTCTTTGCTATTACTTGCCTCAAACTGAGATGAAGTTGCATACCAACTCCCTAGCTGTTTGTCAGTTTTGAGACAGGCGGGGTCAAAGTCCAGACCAAATTGTGATGTGATGGTTTTCCCGCTCGCAACTGCCTTCAATGGCGTGAATGGATCACCTTCACAGAATTCCACTTGCCACAACATGAAAAAGAACAAATATTGGGGAGCAAACAGCTGTTAATGGAATCCCAAATAGCTGTTAATCGAATTCTAAATTTGACAGCATGGGGGTGTTGCCTTGGATTGGTAGAAGCAAGTGGTGCAGCAGAACCGTTATAATCAGGACATCATTCAGTTTGGAATGGTCTTCAATGAAACTGGGGTGTGTCTGAGGTGGCAGTTGGAGCCATGTAATCAACGAGGCTATAACCAAAGGGCTTAGCATCCAGAACTACACTCCTAAGTGGTGTAGGAATGGAAGCCGGGCCTGGAGCAGGCCTGATTTTAAAATGCTGCAACAGGCTCTCGGTCTCTGGGGCTGCTCCATGGCGTGTGAGACCTGCCTCTTCAAGGCCACTGATCTGACAGTCCTGAAAGTGCCCTGTTGAAGGAGCAGGCCAGGCCTGTTCCTTACAGTGGGTTGCTTCTCCTCCAATGGGCACTAATTACACTTCTCTCTCTCTAAATGCCTCCTTGGGCTGCAAACCAGGGGATGCTTTCTGCAGCAGGCAGGAGAATGGAAATGCCAGCCATGGTGAAATCAGTACCACATAGCCATGTCTTGCCTGGCAATGCAGGCAAACACACCTCACACACACATATACACACAACCACATGCAAATGCATCTCTCTCACAAACAGACACAAACTCACACACAAACATACACACACCACATGCACACACACCTCAAGCATTCAAACACAACACAACCACACACACACATAAACCTCACACACACACACACACATACATATCTGTGCTGATGAGCTGCCTGAAGTTAGTTACTGGAGAGACATCTGGAAGGGCCACATTCGCATGATATCCATCAAAGGGCCACTCTGAAGGATGGCATCCTGGAGACCAGGGGTAGGGAATGTGTGGCCATGGGACAGTCACAGCCCAGCTCCACATTCATCAGGGCCCCTCCAAGTTTGTTTATTTAGGTTACTGTAATATGAATGCGAAAGGAGCAGCTCCAAACCCGATAAAGGCACTTGTGTCAGTCTCACAGATTTGTACCAGCACTCCTCATTATTTGTTTGTTTTGATTCCAGGAACAGAATGGTTTGTCCTTGTCAGGAGATATGAAGTGCTGTGCAATTTATTAAAAAATGTGTGCAGGGATAAAGGGAAACATAAATAAAGGGAGGAAGGGAACATGGCTCCAGTCGGTTTGATGGCTGTTGGTGGTGGGATTAAATAGGAATGTTTGAACTCAAGCAGAGAATACAACCAACCCATATCACTAGGTCTGTGTCACCAGCCAGTTGTGCTATTGTCTAACAACATTCTATTGAGGATCCAGTGAATTTAAATTATTTATGTTCACGTGCAGCACCATTGGCATAATCCTTAGTTTTGTACTGCATCTTATTGTAATTGAGTAATCAACTCTGTCAATCTTGAATTGCACTTTTTGTACATATAATATGCATATTCCATACTGCTGCTGTTGTAAATCAATATATGCTTGCTCGCATATAGTGTCATATCCCTATTCTATGTGTGCATATATGCATTAATGTATACTTAACTAATTAATTTAAATTAAATCATCCAGGAATTCATTAATGATAGTCAGGTCCCAATGCTATCATCAGCTCAAACCTGATTACATTTAGATTCAGACTCCAAATTGTGTGCTTATATTTGTGTAAAGAATGTTGTGAGGAGAGCAGTCAGGTCGGCAAGCCAGTGGCATCGTCTTATCCCAGCAGAGACGGGGGCATGAACACAGAATTAGTTGGATGTTACTGACCCCGTCTTCGAAGTCAAAACAGAAACACATCAGTCCATATGGATTTCATTAGAATGTTACCACATGGAGCCTCTGGAAAGAAGCATAGCTCTCAGACATTGCTTACAAAATTATTTCACCAGCTCGGCTGGTTGTTTTGGCAAGGAACTGCACATCGATTAAAAAAAAGAGAATTCTGCATAGCAGAAAGAAAAGATGAGGGCCTCATGGAATACTAAGTAGTTTCATTGAGCGAGAAGCCAAAGTAACAATGCCAAAGTCAAGAGAAGGCTGCAACCTATTGCATTTTCTCAATAATGCAGCAGACAGAGAAAGAATCGCATTGTGTGAGTAATGGCAGCCATAACCCCAAACACCTGTTTTTTCTTTTTTTTTTTTTTTCCATTCATAAATTTGTATGCAACAATGGAATAGAGCCTGAGCACAATATTCCTGCGTGTCTTGAGTTCGTAAACAGACGAAGCCCCATTGAGGGCATTACAAAATGGTTGCACCGTGAGCTGCTCAAACTGAATAATAGCTTTTGTGTATTACTGAAGAAATGGCATCACTACCTCTGCTGTACTGTACATAGATTTTTGATACAGTGTTGACAGTGTTGAGCATCTTACAGCTCCATCAATTCCACAATGCCTACACAAAGTGCCAAGATGGTAATCCAAACAAATGGGCTCCAGTCTTATCAAAGTTCATTCTGATGTCTCATCTCACAGCAGCGGATGTGTGACGTACATTGCATGTGCCTTGCAGCAGTGCATTTAGCCGGCTCAGGGCATGAGTCTCATTTCTTTCTGTCTTTAATTTATTGTATTAACAGTTAATACATAAGCAGTCAGCATGAGTCTCATTTCCGCCACTATGTCACAGATAAGTAAGCTGTGCTCCATGCACACTTGATGGATCAAACCAACAGACAAGATCACAGCCCACATGAAATATGAGGCGCAGTGACCTTAAATCAATTATTGCACTTTTTTTCCCACATTGGTTTACAGTTTTCATTTCTGCCAGTTTAGCAACATGTAGCACTACGGAACTACCAAGGTTGCAAGACCCTGGGGGCAGAAGTAAACTTGCCTGTTGAGGGAGGTTTATACTGCAAAGATTGTTCTTTCCTATGGGATATGGTGTGGCATTCATTACAGAGCCTGTTGTTCCTGTAAAAGCACAATTTTTGTGTGTGTGAGTGAGTGGGGGAGAGGGTGGTGAGGTGGGCGTTCCTAGTTTTTGGAACTTGCTCTGTAAAAATGAACTTGGCCCACTTTGTGTTCCATCTTCTCCACTGAGAATCCGAGGTTGTCTCTTTTAATGAAAAGGCTTCACGACCAGTGGCGAACGAACCGGTCGATATGGCGTTGGTTTGGTGTCTGTAGAGCAAATGGTTTAGGCACAGTTAGAACTAGAAGAAGAGTTAAGTTAAGTTTACGCTAAGTTTTACGTAATTTAATTTTTATCTTATATGCTAGTACAACCAAGGGCTAAAAACTACACGTCCCATAAAACCACGGGGTTTTCTTATTCCCGCTCTCCGGCCTTGCTAGCTAGCCATTGCTATCAACTATCGCTATAGCAGCTAACTTGCAGTTCGTCTTTAGCAGTCATCGCTATCAGCAATAGCAAGCTCATCGTTAGCAGCAATGGTGTCGCTAAGCCATATTCTCCATATTTGGTGAGACCCAAAGTTTTCAGTGGGGCGAAAACCATTATAAATCAGGTAATGTGGAGGAATTCAGTTGTTTCGAGGGCCATATCACTGGTTTGGTCAGGGCGAGCATAAGGGATAAGACCAGGGTGTCAGTGAGTGTAGGCCAGTATAACGTTAGGTACCATAGCTAGCCAGCTAGCTAGCTAGCAAAGTCAGGTTACCACATCATCACCTATTGAGCTTGCTGAGTGGGAGTTGTTAGCCCACGATTTTGAATGATGAAAAATGCCAGAAGCCTTTTTATAAGGATTGCGGTTATTTGTTAGCTAGCTAACTGCCAATCGTTGTCGTCTTCACTACTGTCTCTTCCATTAGCAACCCTAGTTGGGTTCAGAGCCCAGAATGCCCGGATGAGATGATGGTATCTGATTTGTCAGGACGTTCCCCAGCATTGTTCTATTGGATATGTCGTTCGAAAAGTGGACTACAAAACGAACTACAAGTCCTAAATCTTAACATTTTCGGAAAATATCGAAACATTTGATGACTCCAAATATATCCTCACACCGAACAGGTTAATTCAGGAAATTCCCAGCTCCTGAAATGAATCCGAACTTGAGTATAGATGGATAGTGTCCGAATCCCATTGTAATTTTCCATAGGGAATTTACTTCCGACATCAGCGAAGAACCAGTGATGACATACCCACCTCGGTACTCTGTTGGGTTTGCCATGTCCCTCTCCCCCTGCCTCTCAGAGCACTGACTTCACGTGAACTGTCTCTGATTGGCTCCGTTGACAATATGTAAATACCTGAACGTGAGCAGGAATGTCAACATTTAACTAAGAGCGGAGAGTGTACTTGGTGGCTATTTCGCCTCATAATTCACAAACCGTTCATCACAGCACTGAACCGAAGAATCTGAGTTGAGGCACAGTTAGAGCTATAATAACAACAGTAATAATAATAATAAAAAAATACTAAAGGACACAAGGGATACAACAGAGTCAGGCAACCACACTAATAAACAGATTAAAACTGGTACAGACAATTGTAAAAAGGATAAAACTGTTAATTAGGGGTGCAACGGATCACACAACTCACGGTTCGGATCGTTCGGCGTTTGAGTCACGGAACGGATAATTTTTCGGATCAGCAAAAAAAAAAAAAAAAAAAGGGGGGGGGGGAATATCAGTTTGCTGTCCGTTTATTACTTAAAGAACACTTAAAGCAAGAAACTTTTGCTTTTGCGGTAGCCATGATTTCCGTTGCGGTATAGGAATCACCGGGCTCACGAGTCTGCAATATTGCGACAGCTTCGACCGCGACGTAAACTCCGAGCGCTTGTTCTACTGTTCTTCAACTGTATCCGAAATCGCTCCCTATTCACCATGTAATGCGTATATATACATTTTACACTTGATCGTTGGATTTAACTGCCAGCTAGCTAGCTAACGTTAATTTCAACTAATTTGAACAGATGAAGCTGGGTGCTAGTTCTTTCATTAAGTTAGCTAGCGATAGCTAGATAGGTAGTGGTATTTTCTAGCAGGTTAATGTCAGTTACAACTAGCTAGTCACGTAGCTAGCTAGCTGGCACAGTTAGACGCAAAGATGTTAATACAAATGTTTGAATAAACTTGCAAACATAAAACTATATCCAGAAAATTGTTTATTGTTCATTTATTGTATGACTGAATAGTGAGTGAGTGAATGAGTGACCGATTTCGGACGCAACCTTCGTCTTCGCAAGGCTTCTGCTAAGTAAGGTTGCTGGTTTTTAAAATGGCTCTTGTATGTTATCACTGCAACTCTGCATCGAGATTTAGGTAATTATTACTTAAAAGTAACAGCGGCAGTAAAACTGTATTTCACACTATTATGGTTCAACTTTGCAATTAATCCGCGGTTCACATGCGTGGCGAACCGTACGGATCACGGATCAACTGCGGTCCATTACACCACTACTGTTAATACAATGACTAATGTGTACAAAACCAAGGAGTAAAAACAACCATCCCCAGTTCTATCCATGTTTGCTCCTTCACTCTTTACAACCCACGTCTTATTAGCTGTTGAGTGTACCTAACCAACTGAACAATTATCCAATTACCAAAAACCACACCCGGTTTTCCACAGACACACACACACATTCATACATGCTTGCTAACATGCTTTCTAAGATTTTGTAAATGAAAACACAGATCTACATGGGGATCTACAATGCACAATGCACAATTTTTTTTTACATTGCTCTAAAGCAGTAGTTCCCAGCTAAAAGAACAGCCTAACATCATAGATTTCATGTTTGTCAGCATTACCTACTTTTTGGCATGTCTTTTTCTGCTCTCTTTGAATTACCAGACAAACCATGAATAAGCACACTGCTTCCTCAGTAAAAAAAACCTTTTTTTAATATTCTGTTGTAACATTATATTAACTAAAATTTTATGTGTATATTAGATAATATTGATAATATGTTATGTTATGTTATGTTACATCACTCCACTGAAATTTCAGTGAGGGCCACAAAAGCTAGATGGACCCTTTTCACTGAAGCAAAGCTGCCAGAGTTAGACTGTCATGTGCCAATTCACAGGGCTGCAAAGTGGCATTCCTCTCACCCAGGTGAAGGTGAGGTGCAGGTCCCTATAGGTATGTACTGCTGGGCCACATGTTTGTGTGCGCGTGCATGTGTGTGTGTCGGGTGGGGCTGCTGACTGGAACAGCTGCTCACCGGTGCAGCCTCGCACCAGACAGCTCCTTCTCCAGGATTAGAGTTTTGCGGCCCATCTGTCCGACGTCAGCTTAGATTTGAACCTCACCACATCATGTGACGTCTAAGCCAGCCCGCCTGTGCCGATCCAGATTTCACTCACAATGATGTGAGGGTCACCTTTCTGCCACAGTCTGGCGGGCAAACAAAACATCCAGTCACCGGCTCACTGGCAGTGGGCTGACAGCGGGCTGGTTAAACAGTACATGGGATGGCAGTGGTGTTGGAAGGCAAGGCCACGGGCCCTGGCAGTTTATCGCGCATCTGGTGTAATTACTCAGTGCTACTCTGTGTCTCATTGTTTGAGCTGAGACACACAGGAGATGAATCAATGTTTTTTTTTTTTGGCCCAGGGTTCCCATGGCTTCAGCAGAATCATACTGAGCTGAGGGCCATCTTTGCCAGTGAAACATGAGCAGGCAGTACTCAGCAGGAATGCAGAGTAACATCTCAAGTGTTTCATCTTACTGTAGTTGTTTCATCCAGAACACTTTTCTGACTAACGGAACTTCTAACCTGATTTTTACTACTATTGCTGATACTCATTACTACGACACCTATTGCTGTTGATAACAGCCACCTTCGTGATCATGCACTCATGTAATCATATACAGATGCCCTAAAGAGGAAAAAAGGATGAAAAAATTGAAAAGGAATTTCTGAAACATGCTGAATTCTTACTATTTTAACCCTTTTGACTACTACTGCTGCCGAAAGGAAAGGGTAATCATCACCGTTATTATGATCATTTACAGGTTCCTAAAAGATAAAAAATATAAGCAAATTTAGAAGGGAGAAGTTTGAGCAGGAGATTGTAAAAATCCATTCACCCTGTCCCAGGCAGTGTGCGCGTAGTGCCAGGCCATGCGGTGGACGTCCATGCTCATGCAAATGGGGCAGCAGCAAGGCAGAGTTCCCTCCTTCCCCCAGGGATTAGACACAATGCTGACTAATCGCTCTTAACCCCGGTGTTGGCTAAGGCCCTTAACGCTTTGTATTAACACAGCTGTCAGCAGCTTAGGGGGGCTCTGCTCTAAGATCGCAGGTGTTTAACCATCTAAGATGGGATTGGTATTGACACGTGAAGACACAAGAAGAAATACCTACGATAAACCATCAAATGGCCCTCTCCACCTTCCTCCTATCCTTTGGGCTCTATTTAAAACACAGTGCTAGTAAACACAGGCTGAATGGTACATTCATCAGATTGGATTAATGACATGCTTAATTTAAGACTAAAGGTCATTGTCAAGGTATGCCTATGAATGAAAAATAATTACTATTTTTAAAACAGTGGAAAAAGTGGAAAAAATGATTTTTAAAAACCAGCCCTGATCAAACCTGTCATAAATAGAGACTGCAGGAATGCCCATCTTCCTAATGTCACTGCTATATTGTTCTTGAAATGAAACAAGCTTACAAAAACAGCACTGTGCAAAGTATTCTGGTATGTTTGTGCATCCAGTGCTTTTGGATAACTTATTATTGTGTATGTTAATCATTAATTATCATGGCAACCAAAACAACTGATTTCTGTTCACATGTCTTTGAGGTCATACATTCTTGGGCCACGTGTTCCGCTTATCAGTGTTGTTAGTCAGGCCTCATTCTGATAACCTGTGTGCCTGTAACACATTTGCATAAAGAAATCTGGGTCATTTTTTTCTTGTTTTATTCCTCTATTTTTTTTTTTCCTTTTGGTACCTCACTGCAATTAATGTATTTCTCCAAGAGCGCGCAGGCATACTGATTGCAAAGAAGAATCGCATTAAGACCACATCCCTGCAAGGCGATGATAAGGTGTATTTGAGAATCTGACCTTTAAATTATGTTAATCATGATTTGTGGAAGAAAGCCGATGTTTTCAATCCAAAAAATTAAAACCAAGGTTTCTTCATAAAATACTGCTTGCATATTACAAGGCCACACATGGAACCCCCCTGCCAAATATATTCCTTTTTTAATATGTGGGCAGTTTTGAAATGGTCATATTCATCCACATATATTTTTTTTTAACTGGACTCATCTTTATACCACGGCTTGGTTAAATACTTGTTGCTGATTGGCTGGAGGGGTGTGCATTATTCCCTTCCCCATTATTTCACTTCAGGGTGGTTAACAGCCCCTTGGCCCTGTGGGGCCGCATCACACCACCCTGTCGTGGTTTATTTCCATAGAACTGCACCGCCAGTCATGCTTTATTCCTTACTTAGAAAATGTCTGGTTATAATTCCAAGGTGTGAATAGTGTCAAAGAACATTAGCTGATGTAGTTCGCTAGAGATTATTGCCTAATGTTAGCTTTCTGAGCTAGACTGCTTTCAATTTAAATACTTTCTTACCTGGCTAAATTACGTGGAGGACTTCTGATATCCTGCATAGTTACAGTCGAACAGCCAAACAGCGATTTCTGGTTCCTATTAAACAACTTTCTGCTAATGCACTGGCGGCTGCTCCACAATCAAAGGCACTGGGTCTGGCGCCTTCGCATGAAGTGCCAAGTTCAAGTAGTGCATTTTCCGTGCCCACTCTGCATTGACATATGATGTTCATAGCCTGGTATTTACAGTTTTTCTCAATTTCTCTGGCTAATGATATTTAATATTTTCAAAACAACAAGTGCAAAACTCACTTTTTGAAGGTTAAGCCAAAGTAATTGAGAAAAACTGTAATAACACATCAACATTTTGAACATTTCAACATCTAAATGATTGGCTGTAGCAGATGACCTATCATCAACAAATATTGGGAGACAAGCCATGTTCAAACACCCTCAGTAGGATGCAACATGAAGCGGGATTTGAACCAGAAACCATTCAATTCCCTATCTGAGATACTGCCACCCCTTATATGTTACATTTCTGTCAAGTTATAGGCTGTTGTTTGCCTATAGGCTGTACTATGCATTTTTTGATATGCTGTAAAAAGAAAATTATGCATTGGTGAATAAAAATTGCCCACCCCAAAACTATGATTGCCCCCCCAATTAGGGAAATCTAGAACCGGGCCTGGGTGACTGGGAGGCATAGGAAAATATTTCACCCAGACCTTGTTAGAACGTGATCATTTGTAGGTGATAATGTACACACATTCCTCATTATACATGCAGAGCTATTCCCAAATGCAGAATATGAAAACTGGCAAACCATTCAGTGTGAATATTCACCACTGGTCACATACCTTTGGTCATTTTGGCTGGCATTGAGCTAGCTTTTCACCACAGCTAAGGGCGTGATTGGATTAGTATGATTTCCACCAGATTTGAGGCATACATTTCTGAACATTTCATTGTTCAGACATGCACCCACATAGAGGCTGAGACATCATTACAATTCTGTTCATACACCATGGGTTTTAAGTGAGTGGTTGGGGCCTTGTTTTCTTGGAAATCAGAAACTGATTGTAATTACTGAAGAATTCTAACACCCACTCTGCATTCAAATGAACAATGTACACACCAAAAGAGGCACGTCTCTTTTTCCCAGTATACACTGGGGTCCAAAATTATTGGGACACTCACTTTTTTTCTGAAAATGCACAATATTTTTGCTGCATATTCCATCAGACATTGGGAAAGTCATATTTATGTCAATGTCAATTTCAGCTTCATCTTCTGTGACCATGTTCCAACCTTGTTAGGTTTATATAGGCTTCAGTATGAGTGTTCAATTAGGGGGCAGGGCAACATTCAGTCAGGCCTAATTGAAGTGATGGTCATTTTTGTTCACTTCTCTGCACTCAATAAGTATGTAGGTACCTTTTAAAATTAAGTTAATGTCATGGAATTGTCAGTTTGTTTGGCAGAATTAATGTCATACATATTATAAACATGTTGGAAATAAGGGTAGTCATCAGGCAATCATGTGCCAACCACATAAAGAGATGTTTTGAAAATGTTAATAGTCGCCAAAACATGTAACTGTTTTCGCCACACCATAAATCAAACATCAACCAAACATCCACACTTAACCACAAAATGCCCAGGTGTCCCAATAATTTTGGACATATATATACACACACACTAGGGTACATATATATTTGGGACAATATACATACATATATAGTAACCTTTGTGATAAAGAATGTTCAGATCTGTCAAAGTAAATTTTTTGGTAAATCAAAAATGTATTCAGGAGAAAGTATCTTCTGTGCTCTCATACATTTTAAATATTCAAGAGGTACTCAATAAAGATTGAAACCTAACTTAAACATACAAGTGTTGGTTTTATGTACTGCAGTTGCCAAGTGACACAACTATTTCAGAAAAAAGGAATATTAAAACTGAGGGTGTTTTTATGCTAGCAAAATTTATCAAGCTCTCCTTATATATGCAAGTAGTATCTCATCACATTGGTGGGCTCCTGAATTGCAAACTGATGAGTGGTAGCAATCATAACCATGTGAATCTTCTATTCACCCACTCTTCGATGAGTCCCAGGAGACTATCTGTGCCAGGGTTTACGTGGTAGTCATGAATTTAGCTTAATTATTTGCTAGTTGTGGCTATGTTCCAGTTACGTTTAGATATGCCCATTATTTCATGTTGCAGCTTGATATGTTCGGAATTGAAGATAAAATCATTTTAAAATCTCACTGTATATCATATCCAACTGTTGATTTAGAGTTCCTTTTTGCTTGGCAAACGTCTTGTACCTCTCCTTTCAACTGAAGCAGTGATTTCATTTGTTTTTAATTGAAACTTCAGTATTATAAAACACTGTTGAGTAGGTTTTTGAAATTGCCACCTTTTATTTCTCGCATCAATCGTACCTTAACAGACCTGTTTACAAGCAGAACTGCTACACAACCAACCCCCTCCCCCATCCTCCCTTCGGAGTCAGCAAGAGAGAACATTTTCCGAGAAAGTTGTAGCTACCTATAGCTGGCTAACTTACAGAGCATATTTATGATTGCATACATTTACTTTTCAACATGACAACTGATGCGGTCTACACTTGTCTGCTGCTAATACAATTTAATCACAGCAGAAAGTTGCATCCAACTGGCCAGCCAGTTCCTTATTGGGCGCCAAATGTAACAGACCTTTTTTCGTGGACAGAATGCCTTCTGTGCTGCGAAACGCATAAATTCATTACGAAACCATATAACAGAGTAACGCCTTTTGTCCACGAAAAACACAAACGCGTTAGCATTGTGTCCACGCAATATTGAAGAGAGCACATACTTTCGTGCACAGAAAACAAAACGGATAATTCCTTTCGTGCACTGAATTGACCGTTGTGCTTTTCATTTTGTGGACTAAAGGCGGAATGCACTTCGCACTATGTGGACAAAAGAAACTCATTTCGTAGACAAAAAACAATGCTTTGTGTGCTACAAAACGCATAAATTCATGTAACACTGTAACGCGTGAAACCTCGAAAAACACAAACGCGTTAGCATTGTATCCACGAAATACTGATGTATACGAAAGTTCAAGCAGCCTTTGCTTTCGTGTAAGGAATGTCTTCTGTAACTGACGGAAGGCATTCTGTCCACGAAAGCAAAACACTGATGTCTATGAAAGTTCCATCAGCCTTTGCTTTCGTGGACGGAATGCCTTCTGTAACTGTCACGGAATATATTGTACTAAATCCATTTCGTGCACATCATACTTTCAGTAATATAGCAAAACCGTTAAGTGAATAAAATGAACACTGGATGGCACGGAATGATGATGGTACAGCGCATTCTGCATTTCGTGCCACAAAAGCATAAATGCTGGCCTAGGACATCTGTTACGTGGACAGAATTACTTTTGTCTACAAAATGAGTTTCTTTTGTCCACATAGTGCGAAGTGCATTCCGCCTTTTGTCCACAAATTGAAAAGCACAACGGTCAATTCAGTGCACGAAAGGAATTATCCGTTTTGTTTTCTGTGCACGAAAGTATGTGCTCTCTTCAATATTTCGTGGACACAATGCTAACGCGTTTGTGTTTTTCGTGGACAAAAGGCGTTACGGTGTTATATGCTTTCGTAATGAATTTATGCGTTTCGTAGCACAGAAGGAATTCTGTCCACGAAAAAAGGTCTGTTACATTTGGCGCCCCATAGTTCCCAACAGTTACAACTGTCACTATAATGTGCTGATTGTGTCACGGGGAACAGTTGTGACAAAAATCAGGAGTACTAAAGACTGTAGTCTCTACCTGTCATTCAAATATCTTGAACCGATTAGCGAAAAAAATACAGTCAAATACTTTTTGAGACCTAGAAATATTTTCCAGTGACTTTGTCATTGTATATTGGTGTCATCTCATATAAAAAGTACGGTAATCGTGTTTATCATTTTAGGAAGGCACAATGCTAATACACGTATGTAATCAATTTTTCCCCATACTAATCAGCTCCGATTAATATATGACTCCAAATTGCTGTCTGGTCAGAATACTAAATTTACTATTGCTGTATTTTGCCTCTGTCATTTTAAATTAAATGTTGTCTTAATTATGAGTACAGAACCAGTACACATACTCTACAACTACACAACAGAGTAGCAGTGCCTCTGCTTACCCCAGATGTAATATTTTGCTTTGTTGCAAATCCAGACCTGGTCTTGGATTCCAGCTGATTTGAAAAAGAAAAGGTTTGTTTAATCTCAGGGAGTGGGCTTTGAGCTATGTATATTACATTACTTCCTTACTGAAGTAACTATTAACATAAGGATTTTGCATAAAACTGGGATTTGAATTGAAATTGAGGTTGAAAATATTTTGTTTGTAGTCTGTCTTATTTTTATTAACACCTTGTGTGAATACTGGATCCATCTCTCTTTCCTAATCAAGCCAGTATTCTCTAGCCACAGAGTGTGAGTTTTGTCATTACAGGTGATGGGTGGTGAGTGCTAACATTGGCAGAGCTCTTTCACAGGATTAACATGACCATTTATCTTAGATTGCCCCCTGCTGTTGCTTCACACCCAACCTCACAGTTAAGTGCAAAGGGTGGTGGGTAAGAAGGAAAAAAAATATTGTCTGCGCAGCATACATGCTGCAGCTGTTCACAGTGTATATGTCCCTGACACAGCAGGAATTTGATTACTTTTTGAAAAATGCAGCTCATTCTGGTAGCACCTGGCCCCTTTTGAAACACCATCATTTAATATTAAGAAACCAGCGTCAGCTGATTGATCTCAAGTTACATAAAGTGCAGCCCTGCATGATAATGTCAGATGTGTGTGTGTGTGTGTGTGTGTGAACATGGGAAGCCCTAAGTCTCATGCAAATCTCAGGAAAGACTGTCGTGTCGAGGGCAAAGGCACGTGTTGGCTTTTTCTGTTATCTCCAGGTCCAACGCATTCTGGAACATCCCAATTTTTATCTCCGGGATAAGATGCAATCTTACCACCTGCACAACAGTTCTGTGTGAGATAAACTCTTAGGGGCTGCTCTAGGATCATCTTGGATCCTGCTGGATGCCTCATTTGTGATGTTGTTGTGTCCCATTGTGCAGCATATCCTGTGGATTGGAGAAATAGTGTTTTATCAAAAAAATAGGAGGGCTGTTCACTTTCACCATTTTCCCATTAGTGCATTACAAAGACATAATAAGTAGGCCCTTTTAAATGCCTTTCCAGCTCTGGCACTGGAAAGTGTCTTGGTTGATTTGCAAGAGGCATTGCTTTCAGCTCATTGCGTTTCTCACCCTAGCCATGCATTTTTTACTTTTTTTTATGGTTGGTAGGGTTTGGCTTTTCCTTTAATGGCACGTGGGATGTCCACTCTTGCATGCACCATCAGGGTCTTTACCTTCAACCATTTAGCCAAGGGCCAGGTTTAAAAACATTGAAGATTGCAGAATGCCCTAATTCATCAGTAGTTAGGATCAGCTGTGCAGCTATTTACTCAGAAAGAGAGAAAAAACTCATAAATAAAAAGAAACGTAGTGTAGAGAATACTCCGCCTTTCTGTAGTTATCGCCTTTCCATCAGAGCACAACCACCACCCTCCACCCCCCATGCATATCAAATGCCTTTGAAGTACTGCATCAAGAAATGATTTGCAGAATTCAGACATGTCAGTCCTTCCATTATACATGTATACACCTCATGCCCAGTGCCTGTGACTCCTTCCTCTTTTGTGTCATTAATATTGCAGCACAGTGAGTGCATCCAGAAGAGCTTAGTATAAAGTCATATAAAAATGCTCTACATTACATCCATTTTAATTGTGACAACAGATTCTAAATGTCATGAAGACTATCACCCTCTATTGTCACAGAAAATAATATGATCCCTTATCAATGCACTTGTATTCAGCTGTTTAATTTGTATTACCCATTTTATACGCCTGTGACTGCCCTGATATGTCAGTCATCCAAATAGGGGGACTTAATTGCATGCAGTGGGAAACGAAAGCAGATGGCAGCTCGTTATTTCTCCTTCTCAATTCTGTAGTTGGAGACACAAGATATTCTCAATTACAAAGAGTCCCCTGTGCAGCACCAGGCGTACTATATAAACCCACAGACTGAAGAGGACAGCATTGGTGGAGATGCTCAAAATCGGTTCAGTGATGACGGTCATTTCAATTATGAGAGAAAAGAACAGGGGAACAAAGTACTCAAGAACATACAAAAAGGGTCATGCAAACTGGTGATGGGAAACTGGGGTTTCTTGAACCCCTTAGGGGTTCAACTACCATGTTCTGTCAATCATGTAACAAGTCACAAATTGACTAATTGCAGTTCTTTGCTATAGACAGCCAATCCATGAGTCACTGATAGCAAGTAATAGCACTTTTAGGGTTCATAGATTTCTCCCATCACTGCAGCAAAGGGTTACTTTTATTATTTATTCAAGAGTAACCAGAACTCTTGTGTCTGTGTCTCTGCAGGTAACAGGTAGGATGGTGGCCGGGGAGGCAAGCGGGCATAGCTACCTGGTGGCTTGCTGGCAGCCCATCCTGATCTTGATGCTGGGTACCGTGCTGTCGGGCTCTGCCACAGGCTGCCCATCCCGTTGTGAGTGCAATGCCCAGGAGCGCTCGGTTGTGTGTCACCGCAAGAAGCTGATGGCCGTCCCAGAGGGCATACCCAGTGAGACTCGCCTCCTGGACCTCAGCAAGAACCGCATCAAAACCATCAACCCAGATGAGTTTGCTGGTTTCCCACATCTGGAGGAGCTGGAACTAAATGAGAACACCATCTCAGCCATCGAACCAGGGGCCTTCAACAACCTCTATGGCTTGCGGACGTTGGGGCTACGCAGCAACAAACTGAAGCTCATTCAGTTGGGTGTGTTCACGGGCCTCAGTAACCTCACCCAGCTCGACATCAGTGAGAACAAGATTGTCATCCTATTGGACTACATGTTCCAGGACCTTTACAACCTAAGGTCTCTGGAGGTGGGCGACAACGACCTTGTCTTCATCTCGCACCGGGCATTCCACGGCCTCAGCAGCCTGGAGCATCTCACGCTGGAGAAGTGTAACCTGACTTTTGTGCCCACGGAAGCCTTCACCCACCTCCACAGCCTGATCTCACTCAGGCTGCGCCACCTCAACATCAACATCATCAGGGATTACTCCTTCAAGAGGCTGTACCGACTCAAAGTGTTGGAGATCTCCAACTGGCCATACCTAGACACAATGACCTCCAACTGTCTCTATGGGCTCAACCTCACTTCCCTGACCATCACAAATGGCAACCTGACCAGCATCCCTTACATAGCCCTCCGGCACCTTGTGTACCTCCGCTTCCTGAACCTGTCCTACAACCCCATCCACACCATAGAAGGAAATAAGTTGCATGATCTGATGAGGCTGCAGGAGTTCCACCTAGTGGGAGGCAGGCTGGCCACAATTGAGCCTTACGCTTTCCGTGGCATCAACTACCTTAAAATCCTGAACGTGTCTGGCAACTCCCTGAGCACCCTGGAGGAGTCGGCTTTCCACTCCGTGGGCAACCTAGAGACCCTGGCCCTGTACGACAACCCCCTAGCCTGTGACTGCCGCCTGCTGTGGGTGTTCCGCCGACGCTGGAGGCTCAACTTCAACCGGCAGCAGCCGACCTGCACCTCGCCAGAGTATGTTCAAGGCAAGGAGTTCAAGGATTTCCCAGATGTCCTCCAGCCCAACTACTTCACCTGCCGCAAGTCTAGGATCCGGGACCGCAAGGCCCAGCAGAAGTTTGTTGACGAGGGGACCACCGTCCACTTCACATGCCAGGCAGATGGTGATCCCGCACCCGTGATCATGTGGCTGTCACCCCGGAAACAGTTCATCACCACTAAAACCATTGGCCGGCTTACAGTGTTCCCTGATGGTACCCTGGAGGTGCGGTATGCCCAGATCCAGGACAATGGCACATATGCATGCATCGCCAGCAATGCAGGGGGCAATGACACAGCACTGGCCCATCTGCATGTGCACAGCTACTCACCTGACTGGCCCCACCAGCCCAACAAAACCTTTGCTTTCATCTCCAACCAACCCAACGACAACGGCGCTAATGGGACCCGTGCCACAGTCCCCTTCCCCTTCGATATAAAGACATTGATCATTGCCACCACCATGGGATTCATTTCCTTCCTCGGCGTCGTCCTGTTCTGCCTGGTGCTTCTCTTTCTCTGGAGCAGAGGCAAGGGCAACACCAAGCACAACATCGAGATTGAGTATGTGCCCCGCAAGTCAGATGCTGGCATGAGCAGCAGTGCAGCAGATGCTCCCCGCAAGTTCAACATGAAAATGATCTGAAAGATGTACTAGGAAAAAGAGGACCTACAAAAATGGAAACAGTAAAAAAAAAAAAAAAGAATAATACATGAATAAGTGAATCCTCCTTACAAAAAAATAAATTAATTAAAAAGCCCTGGATCCTGAGACATTATCCATAGAGTAACCGATTGTTTTTTCCCCCAACTTGGAAGATGGGAAGGAGATGCTCTTTTCTTTTATTATATATTGAATTTAAGGGAAGGAGTGAAATATAGCACAGCAGAGATCCCTCCTCTATGTTCATTCCTACAAGGCCTTCAGGGACTGTTCCTTTGAAAGCAAGCTTTGTTGCAAGGGATTCAGATTCCAATGGATTTTTAAGGGGAAAACAATTTTAAAAAAGGAGCGAACCCTTCAAAATGTCCTTTTCATCAGCTGAAATACAAAAGACAAATCATCCTTCTCCTTTGCTGTCCTTTCGCTTGTTGTTATTTTTTACAGTTTTTTTTCACCCATGTTATTTTTATAAAAGTGGGAGCATACTTTATGTTTTACAGAAAAGGTGCATAGTCAATCTTTCTTGATGGGTTCTTGGTTTTGGGTTGGTGAGCACATTACGCCATTTTGCTATGTTAGGTGCAGAACATCAGAAATGTGTTCATGTTACACCAAACAATAAAATCCGTTTTCTAGAATTTAAGTCACAGGCAGAAGTTGTTAGAAAATGAGGTTGTATAAAAGTGCAATGTTGTAAACCAGGGCTTTGTAATCAAGACTCCCACCAAGGTCATTTCTCTATTATGAATCATATAAAATAAAATAAAATAATTTCAGCTTTAAAGTCTGCACTTTACTTTTCTGCCAAAGTGAATAATCAGATCATGTCAGAAACTGATTCTGCTCTTTTGAGCTTGGTGAAATTGTTATAAAAATAGGTCACGTGTTGGTATCCCAAAAGCTCCAAATATTTGATGTCTCGCTTTTGTGTGTCAGATTCCCATACAGGAAATTGAGGTCTCTGTGTGGGGATGTTCTCCCTTGCGCAATAAGGTACTGGCAAAGTGCCACACAGGAATGACCTCTTCAGACTAGAGTTCACAAGGCAATAATGCCACCTGTGGTAGAGGAGCTGATGTTGACATTCATTATGTTAGATGTAGGCCAACCAGCATTATTTGTGGTACACTGAAGAGCTTTGCGCAAAACCTTTGACCTCTGCTCATAAATATTTGTTTTTGTAAATGTCTGTGATTTTTTCAAGAATATTTTAGAGGGAAATTTGTTAATGAAAAATGCAACAGATTCTGTATTTAACTTCAGTAATTATAAAACTTCAGGGAGAGGCGAGACAAGTCAAGACAAAATCAAATGTGCGATCAACATATGAGTTTTCATGTCTATTTGAAAAGGAATATGACATTAATGATATTCCAATGCCATTGAAAAATTGAGGAAATTTGCTGCAAGCATGAAGAGATTCCTTATATTTCTTTAAAAAAAATAACATTAGCTGGGCAACCTCAAAACGGCTTTCTTTCAAATCATCCACAGTTGTCATCTAACATAAGCCTCCTTTGTTTGACATGAGCAGGATCCAGCAGCCATGACTCCATCATCATTTCTGCATTATGACCTAATCTTTGGAAGATACTTCAAAGCAAATTGGCTGGTTGCCTTCACAGCTCTGGTTTTGTGTGAGTTCATTTCAGAGTTACAAATGGCCATTTGATCCTTTCAATTGCAGTGTGTGGATTTTTTTCTCCTTTTCTTATCTTATATTTGTTCAACCAAAACCACATTTCAACATAGTGATGGCTCTTTTTATTAGGTTAAATGTACAGTCTACCTATTTTTCTTTTACTCCACAAGACCCATGTCATACTTTCATACGCCCAGCTTTTCACTGATGGTAATGTGTTCACCAATCCTTCAAAGGGTCCCAGTGCTGAATCTCAAATCACAGAATTTGAGAAAGCAGATGTGAACAAGAGGAGTTGCCTCCTTAAGAACTGATCTTTTTTCAGGCTCTTCTTTAAGTCCAAACATACCAAGGAACTGCAGCTCTATGTTTCTTTACCATTTGTGATTCTCTAAACATGAAGGATGTGAACCATGGTTTAAAAAAAAAAACAAACAAAATATTTCAACTGATGATGACTGTAGTTGTATATAAAAATCTTTACGTTTTCCAGCACACACCGTGGACAGCTGGATGGCGTGGATGTTGGCAAAGGGCAGAGTTATTTACTATGAGTGACAATAAAAAATCAAGCCAAGCTAATGGGTTGGAAGTATGGATTGAATTTGCAGATAGAGAGCAACATAGATGGTTTGACCAGTAGTGGGTTGACCAATAGAGGATTGAGAGTAATCTTTTTTCCACAGAACCACCGGACATACCGGTCTGCATACTGCTCTAATGTGCTGATATAAATGATATAATGTTCTTTTTGTCTAAAGTGTGGCTACTGTATTGAGCCCTCCTGCCCCATTTTGATTCAGAAATTGATTAGATTTGATTTTTTTTTTCTTTTTTAATGCTAACCCAGGACTATGTTGTATATGTAGTCCAAACCAAGTTTTTATTAAAATACATTGAAAAAATCAATGACAAAATACATTCAATTTGTTCTGTGCAATAAAGGTAATATGCAGATTTTTTTTTTATTCAACACAATTTTATTGATGTTAAATTGTTGAAAAATATGGTATGTTGTATTAAACAATCTATGGATTTTTTAATGGTCATAGTCAGTTTTTGAATCATCTTTGGCAATTGTGGAAAGTAGTCCAATCCATCTTTTGACTGATGCTACGAGAAGTGTTACAGTGTTGTCCTCTCTTGTGAATGGGAGTCGTTGAGCATTAGCAGTATTTAAGTGATTGATTAATTCCCCGAATTTTGCTGGTATTGTTGGTGTGGGAAGAGTGGATTTGTTTTTCAATGTTATTAATCTCCCCTGGAATGACTGAGACCGGTAAGACTGCCAGGATCAGCATGAGAATTTGGCCGACTGTGCTAATAGACATTTAAATTTCCAGCTTTTTAGAGAGGGTTGGGTGTATTAGAATAACCTAAATTGTAGAGAATTAGGGGAGTCAAATGTGCACTTTTTAACAATGGTGTGGATGAATAGGGTGTTTGTCAGTGTTGGGATAAAGGAAATGCTTGGCATTTGCACTTGAGTAAAGAGTTGCAGTTATATTTATTCTGATAAGGAATGATCAAGCTGCCTTTCTTCCTGAAACAGATGTAAACATGGGTTATCAGTCACTTTAAGGTAACCTGTAAATGACTAGGGAGAAGGAAACAGGCAAGTACCGGTGATGTAAGCCAACTGAATACTATACTGTTTCTTTATACTGTTGTCTTTATGCTGATGTCTGCCACATTTGCATTAAGCACACTGGGACAGTGAAGTTTCCCCACCGTGGTGCAGAAAGCTTGCTAATTTATCTTACGACTCAAAACTGCACTTGACAGGAAAGAATGTGAACAAAGCTGCTCAAAAATGAGTAAATAAAAATAAATCCCATTCTGCAGTCATGTAATGGCAGAATATATTGTTTTACTTTCACCCTGCACACAAATTCTGCCTAAATATCTAGGTCAGGACAATCCAGCCAGAATCTGGTGTCTCACTTCCTCATGGACCCCGGCTCTGTGAGCAACATTAGCCAGGTGCACCTAGCTTCAGTACTGCCTTACAGTTACAGTGGCTTAACATGTGTAGCCAGTCAGCTCTCAGTTGACACACATGCTGTAGGGCTCTGTGCACAAAATGGAACATTATTACTTATTTACTCTTTATTACTTTTAATTAAAGCCTTATCAGTTTAAAAATGGTAGTTTGGAAGCTGGGCTTGTAGCTAGAAGGTTGGCTAGTTTGGAAGCTGGGCTTGTAGCTAGAAGGTTGGCAACCCTCAGATGAGCTGCTGTGTCAAGGTATAAGCCCTGAACTGTGTCTGTAAATATCCAGCTGCATAAATGGAGAGAACCGGGAAGAGTAAGCACTGTAATTCCCCCTGCTGCAGGCATTTTCCAGGCAAATAATTATCACATGTTGTAGTAATAGTAGTTAACGTCACAATCATTTGAAAGTGTAAGGTACTAGACCGTAGGTAACTGCAGTGCATTGTATAGTGTCTGTGCTAGAGGGTCATCTAACTCAATGTCTCTTGATTCCTCTGGGAGGGCATCTCCCTGGTTCACCCTGTAGTTGCTCTGTAATCCTTGAAGTTCACAGTAGACCAAGAGCTCCCACCCCGTCTGGTGTTTGGCATTATCCCTCAGGCTCTAAAATACTCTTTGCAGAGTCTAAGTACAACCCTGTGCCTGCAAAAATGCCACAGCTCCATTTGCCTCAGTAAGACACTTAAAAGCATTTTGGCATGTGCACGCACGAATATGCCCCCACCACTCCAGTCTTTGGATCTGTGTTTTTTTTTTCTTTATCTCTCTCTTGCATTTTCTCAAGAGTCCTCCAAGAACTTGTTCTTTTCTTCAGCTCCTAAATGCTTTGCAAGCTCTCCAACCCAATTTCTCTGAGCTGTGGTAATAGTTTCCGGTTTTGTGTCCCTGTTTTTCAGATATAGACTATGGACTCCTCTTTTTTGTGTGCCTGTGTGTGTGTGTGTGTGGATTGGATTTATTCATCCAGTATTGCTTTGTTATTAATTCTTTTCTCCCTTCTTTGATGTCAGAAATGGCCCTTCAAAGACAGATAAGCGTTAAACTTCATATTTGCAGGGTAACATTTTTCCCCATTTTAAGTTACATCTGAAGGAGAGGCAGCTGCTTAGAAACCCACCATTCCTCCGCCCTGGGTCTGTGAGCCAAAAATCCACAGAAACCTGCAGAAGCTGGTTTCTACCAACCACTCCCGTTGTTTGCGTACCAAGCAGGTGTGACTGGTGGGTTAACAAACGTGCATTGCAAGGCATGGGCTCAGGCTAACAAACACATGGCCTCAGAGAGCAAACAGCGCGCAACTTCAGATGGGTCTGAAATGATTCTTAGTTAGCATACAGTCAACCTCAATAGACAACAGTAGCACAGAAAATGTGTCTAAGGTTGGAAGTCGATCAATGTTTGTCCGTAACTTTGGACATAACTTTCACTATTAAGGTGTTACATTTTTCAATATAAATCTTTTTTATTTCTTTTCTGAGATTTTTCATTTTGCCAGACTCACTGAACCACATGAAGAAAAAAGCAGTAGATGATTGATGATGGCCTCAATGGTCCATTCAATCAAAAATAATGAGCGTAAAATGCATTGTGTTATGTTTCTGTATGTAGATTTAGATTTTCAGTGTGATGTAAGGGACAGGTAGGTAAAGTAAAGTACACACACTGCAAAATTCTTGCTCTGGAAGCAACCCAGTACATATTCTACTGTACCCATATTTATGGATCATGCTGTCAAAGATAGCTTTATTAATAGGCATATTTCCCATTGAGCAGCCTTTTCAGTCACTTCAGCTGTCAATGCACAGGGTATTGAGATCAGAGCTCTTACACACAAACCCTTCTTCATCTGTCAGTGTAAAGGGGAACATCTCTGATGGCAAGACACCCTGACCTCTGCCTACACGCCAGACCCATCTTCTTCAATGTTTTGTCTCAAAGCACTGCCGTATGAAACTAAGGTTCAGATTCAGCACTTTAATCTCAATGGGCAATAAAGAGGGAATTTCAGTTACTTTTTCCAATGCTTCCTTTAAATGATCTTTCAAAAATAACAGATGGGGAGGGTTAAGAATTAAGAATGTTCAAGTATAAAGGGTACTGTCCAGTAGAAGTCTTATAATATTTTATTATTATTATTTTTTTTTTGTATGTCACATAGTCAAGCTGCTGTTAAAACCTGAATATAAATGAAAACATATCAAAGTTTTTGTAAACATATAAGGCCCCAGCCTTGTTCAAGTGAGAAATTTAAAGTAATGCATGCTTTATTGAAAACAAAAATAGTTTAAGACCCCCCCCCCCCCCCCAAAAAAAAAAAAAAATGCATTATGCAATGTGGGAGCAAATCAACAATCATCACGTTTTACCTTGCTACTCTTGAGCAATGCAGACCCTGAAGCCACTCTGCATTTATGCAATTAAAACAAAACAAAGCATTTCTGTGCATGGCTTGATCAATTCCACCATTCACTGACTATTTGGTTAATTTTGAAGAACATACATAAACAGTACACAAAATTTTAATAAACCAATTCGTTCTCACCCATGGAAGTAATCAGTGACCAATGTAGCATTTGACATCCAGTGTATTGAATCCATTCATTTTATTAATTCTTAAAAGTCTGTCATAGCTAATATTGTAGTCGAAGTCTTTGCTCAAGCAATGCTCCACACAACCTACAACACCATTGTAGTTCAATAGCTGGAGCCAAACCCTTTTTGTAAAAGTCATTATATCCTCAACAGGCTTTGCAAAACAATGGTACCTGTCTTTTGTTCAACAAAGTATCAGGGAATTTCTTTTTTCTCTCTCATTTCTCACACACTGTAGGTCAGCCTGAGCCTTCAATGACAGTATCTTCATTCCAACAGGTGAACACAAGGCTTGTTCTTTTTTGTTGTACTCTAGATAGGAGTCAAAAAGAAAAAAAAAAACTGGTCACATTGGTAAAGTCAGCTTATCAAACTGAAAATTGTTTCTGCCATTCAAGAGTCTCTAGGATTCAGACATAGTCTGATTGCATATAGGCCTGACAGATCCCCTTCCTTTCACCAAAAAGCCAAGGCTTTCTTGAATGAAGGTCAACTGGTGATGTAATTTCCCCTTTTCAACTCCCAGAAGAGGAAAATTCATATATTTTTTTTTTCTTTTTACATTAAAGGGCACAAAGGTTGACAAACAAGTAGATTTTAAACCAGCAGATGTGGTGAAAATGCATATTAACTGGTAAAATAGGGCTGCAGTGGAGATACAGATAGAGCCACATTCCTATTTCATTCTTCAAAAGCCACTTAATCCTCCAGTCTCAACCTGAAAGTAACTAAGATGCATACAAACCCCATATATTCTATTGACTCTATGTCAGCTGGTTTTTACATTTGTTTTCTCTGCTGATATTAAAGATGGCGGACTAGTTGCAAAGCATTGCCTACAAACTGTTATGCATGTCAGTTTCACATCACTTCCTGATAGTATTTTGGAATCTGTAGAGAATCTGTAGAAAGTAGAGCAGTGGGTGTTCACAGCAGCCTTTTATCTTTTTGGGTGTAGGGTTGTATGTCTGGTTCATTTCACAGGGGATAGTCAGCCGGGAGCTTTGAAATCATCTCCCGCATTTTAAAAATGCACACCATGGAGCAAACAAGGCCACACACTGCCTTTTTGCTTTTGGCCGACTGCTTTGGAGGTTACCTTGCAAGCAGTAGATAAGGACCCAGACAGACAGATCTCAAACAACTGGAGACCTGTCCCAATGTGCCTCTATTGAGGCTAATTTGCTGGGACATGTGCCATGTGCTCGCTCTAGCTAAAGCAGCACACCTTGTTTATTTATTTAATACTCAGATGAAAGAAGCATGTAATCAAGAAAGAATCAGGTGTCAGAGTCTGGGCAAAAACCACCCCAAAAGCAAGTTTTCACCTATCATTAAGGCAAAAAACCCTACAACTGTTTGTTGAAAAAATAATTATAGCATTTAAAATGACAATGTTGAGTTAAGTATGTTAGTATGTTAGGTTTTCCTGGAGAAAAATATAGGTACAGTATATTGAAAGTGAAATGCAGAGAAAGCTTTCAGTATCATGTAGGAACATGAATGAATGGCCCTTAAACTGCTTATTTTACAGTGTTCTACATGTCCAAGTGAACGATTTCCCTGAATTTTATGTTCTTAGACAACAGTAACAATTTGGTGCCTTTATAAGGAGAAAGCTCACTTTTTTTTCTTCTATGCCCTTTCTTCTCAGTCTATGATCCCTAAGCCCCCCACAGAGCTATTTCAGCTCTTCAGTGGACCTAGTGCCACAGTTATTTTTGTCTGTTAATATCAAAGTAAATAGATGGCTACAGCCCCTCCCAATTATACTGTGCCATTTCCTGTTGCTTTTCTTCCGTGAGACCTCAATATGCCACGCTGAAATAATTTAGTGCTCACTTGTTTCACCTTGAAGCAGATTACTGCTCTCAAAATTATATGGCTTGGGCCCACTTTCTGGAAGACAACATGCTGATGATGTGGCTGAATTAGACCAGGCAGCTGGAGCAGGGCAGGTACTATGAATATGGGCTGATCCAGTGAAAACAGAAAAGCAATGCCATACCATTTTTCACCATTGTTCTTACTTGCGCATTTATGCAGGTGTTAGTCTCTCTATGTCTAGATTCAAATTCACATCTTCTCGTACTCTGTCTCTCTATTTCACTTTTAAAAACCATTCATTTCAACTATTTTGCTTGTGTTGTACTCTGCGCAACTTGTAAGTCACTTTAGATAAAAGCATCTACCAAATGAATACATTTTAAGCAGCTAAATGAACAAAATGCTTTGAAACAGACACTGTTTGCATATTTACAAATCAATAATCAGAAAGGGCAAAAAACAAAGAAACAATCATTACCTAATGAAATCCCTGCAAAAAAAACAAACCTCCATTAAACCATCCCAAAAAATGGAACAATGGAATCAAAGACAAAGGTTTAGAATGTCAACATTTGCCTGTCAGTTCCATTCCATCCATTTCATTTACCTTACAAGGTTCATTATTTAGTGCCCACTTGATGGAGAACTCAGAAAGATTGTTTTGTAAAATACATACTCCAGTTTTACCCAAGCAGTAGTACTACAAGACAAATATACCTCAGTTAACAAAGCCTTTTTTCCATATGGGATAAGGGAATGCTTTCTGAAATCTCAGCTGCATTATAAAACAGAACAAATGCCATAGACACTGGAAACCACATTGTGACATGTCAAGCCATAGTCTTCTCGATGGAATAGTACAGAAATCACAGGGGCATTATGGGGAAAATAACACTTAATCAAATAGCTGTACTACGTACCTTACTACCACACCCTGTACAAGTGACCTCAGCCTTGTATAAAGTACTTTGTGTGTTACACTTGACATAAAATGTGGCCAAATGTTTGTGTACAACTGTATGTATATTTATTCAAAAATCTTACAAGTAAATGTAGTTCTATACAAGACAGGTCAGCCAATGAGAAGAGCCTCACATCTTGAAGGTCACTGGAGTTCCATTTTTTTGGTTGTCTTACCAAAAACTGCAGGGTGAAATGGTTGTTCCTGAATTTTGGGGCATGTACAGTACATGTGCATAGGGATAATGGAAGATAATGGAAGAATTTTAGAAAAAGGAAAATCAATGTACAATGCCCCTTTTCCTTTTTTGGAATCATAATTTACCCTAACTTTGATTCAATGGGTTTATCATTCCAGCATTTCCTCATTATTTGTATAATGGATTGGAACTAATACATGCTGAATAAGACAGAAGGGAATAATGCAGAGAGACAAGCCTCAGTGAACTTTAATCTGTTCTTTCAGATGCTTCCAAACAGTATATTTCAAATTACATGATTTCAAGAAAAAAGGTTCCTCTGTTTAAACTCTTTGGAAGAGTTTTACAATAGCAAGATACAGTATATATAACAAATCTGATCTGTTCGGGTGTTCAACAGTTAAGATGTATGAATTCAGAGGAATTCTCTGCAGTTCATGTGAGTCGCTCTTCTTGAATAGTGCAGCTTTCATTTTGCTTTCAATTATTGAGAAAGGAGTACCAGACAAAGATCAGAACAAGACAGACTAATCCTTCTTGTCTTCAAATTATTCTTTGTCAAACAGGGGTTCCAGAATCCACAAGCATCTTGCTACTGTCATAAAAAGGTGCAAATACATGGCAATTAAAAAAAGAGATATGAATGAGTTATTCTCATTTTCAGTGCACCTGTAATTGGCAGTTTGGGATTCCAGTATTTGTAAGTGCAGCCTCTTCATTCCAAGTGTAACTTTACCAGAATTGGCAGCTAGGGCTCAATTCAAATGGATTGAAATTCTTTTTTTTTTTTTTTTTTTTTTTTTTTGGGGGGGGTGCACCATTCATTCACCTTGTACTGAGAGGGAATGATAAAATGTTTTCATCCAATTGTAAATCACTGTTGTGATCTGTTACAAATAGAGAGCTTTTTTTTCTTTTATCTGACACAAACCAACATAGCAATCAATACTTTTTCTTGGCCTGTTAGTCATTTCACCATATGGCAAAATAAAATGGAGTGTAAAAGAGATAGCAAAATAGAAAAAGCAGGTATCAAACATTTAATTAAAAGTTTCAGTCTGCCCCTGGAGTTCTCACTTCTCTGGGCCAGCTCCTGTGCTTAAGAATGATAAATTGTGGTTGATTATAGCTGACCATTTAAAATGTTTTCTCAAATTCTATCATTAGAATCATAATTGGATGCAGTTTAATGCCCCACCAAGTGAGTTTACCTTCACAAAAATTTCACTCTGCCCTTATTTACTTAGTTATAAGTTGCCCTTATCTATTTAGTGTTTTTTTGTCTTTTTTATTTTATTTTATTTTCCAGCAGCATTAGTCTAAAATGAAAAGAAAAACATAAATACTGTACACCAAACAACTAAAGGACCAAAGTCACATTGTACTTCAAAACACATGGCCCAGATGTAATCTGACTGAATAGGGCTTTGTCATGCATTCTGAATAATAAAGTCTATAATGTGTGACATTTACATGGTACATTTTTCTCCTTACTTACAAGACAGTTTTAAACATTTTCTTAACTTCCTGACTAATCATGTTGTATAAATGATTACATACATTTACTACTTGAAATCACCACTCAAAGTTAAAGGCAATTCTCATTACCAATGGACTGAATCCAGCCCAATGTGTTAATTGGTCCCTTGTCAGAGCTGTCACTTATTTGTGCTTATTTTAACTTCAATCTGGCTGACTTCAATTGACAAAATAATTATAAAAAAAACAAAAAGTTGGGCCAGCTTGATCAATGAAAACCAAACCGCAAAAAGGATATGCACTTATTGAATAGCTTATTGAATATTCAATTTTGTAGCCACTTAAAAGCCCACATTCAATCTAACTACAGTGCTTGCTGTTCTTACCACCAAGTATTGTAATAATGCAAACAATCTTAAGATTATTCAACATTTTCAAGAAATTTCAGCAGCCAGAAGTTCTTTGTCCATTGTAAGCATAAAGCAGATAGATTGATTAGGTGTTTGCTGTAAGACCTGATACCGAACCTTTTGTGTCACAAGATAACACTGGCCATTCAGGAAAATGTGGTAGGGCTTTGTGGTCCCAGTCCATGTTGCAGTGAATGGTAATGATTCATCTGCATGAGGTCCATGCCTGAACGCATTGTTCTTGGTGGGACATATAGACCTGTTTTTTTTACAGGAAGTTATTATCTGTCACTTTGACAATCAGCGACACATAAAAATAAGTCTTCATAGAATGGTAGGTGGAACATCATTGCTGGAACCAATAAGACCTCAGTTTTTATCTACTCCCACCTAGCTGCAAATTACAAAATTGAGCATAAATGATGTCATCAATAACAATGCAACTCACAACATCAGAGTCACCACCAGGAATGTGTGTTTTAAGGGCTGCATTAGATATGACTAAAACCATGAGTGACTTATTTCCATAGGTTAATTAGGAAGAAGATCCTACTTTAGGACATAGCAACAACTGTCAAGATCAAATGCCATTTATAAGACAGTAAACCAAATGGAAACTTTTAAAAGGATGTGTCAAATCTTACAAGGACTATTGACTTATATTTATGTAAAACTTGAAACCAGCTTCAATGTCCAACTGGATGCTCATGTTAAGTAGAAATTTAAGGTTTAAGGTTTAAGGTACCTCTCAGATCCACAAACAAATATCTTAATCATTGCTGCGCATGTAAATAAGAGACATTCTGTGGGCAACAGTTAAGATAATCTGAGGACAGCTGGATTTCTCTTGTTTTCTTTTTTTCATAACTTTTTTGTCATCTGATTTTTTTTTTTTTTTTTGCTCAGCATTCATGTCAGTGTTGTTTTCTATTAAACTTTGAATGGAAGTAACCACATCAAATAGAAATGAATGTAACATTTTTTGAGGTTAATAGTGTTTTTTTGTGCTGTCTGCTTCTTGCTGGAGAGGGAACAAGATTGAGTGCACAGCACAGCTACACTTTGTCTTTCAGTTGATACAATGAAGCCCTTTATGATTTTTGTGAATATTTCACAAGCCAGTGTTGGGTTATAACCATGCCTTGATTTAAAGACCTATGTGAAGGGCCATATTACAGGACCACCCCAAAATATCTGAACATCCATGGGAAAGGTATACAGGGTTGTTGTAAAGTCCCAATCTATTTGGTGAGAAAACTTAGATTTTTTTTTTTTTCCAAACTGAATGGACGAGTGCTAACACTCTAGTTTGTGTGTTGTATTTTATGTTGAAATAAAGTTGAAGAAATAAATAAATAGACCAGAATAGACCTTATCTTTATACATATACCCCATCAGAGGGAAATCTGGGTTCTAGCATGCTAGGTACAGATTCAATCTAAAGTACAGTTAGTCCTTAAGCTTAACTAATGTATTATATGAGGCATACAGACAAGCAAAGACCAAACAAATGAAGTCTGATTTAATGACTGCTTTAGAATGTTTTTTTTTTCAACATCACAAAAGCAGCTCATAATCCATTGATGCTACCATGAGCATTTTTTTCCTGATGATAGAGCTCCAGATTCATTCAAAATGTATTTCACTTAACACTAGGTGCACAAGCCCAATCTCTCTGAATGAGAATAATTACACTACCCTTTACACTATCATTTGCACAGCACCACAGTATAAGCGGTATTTGTGCAGGTTTCTACACATCTAATATAAAACTGTGCAAAGTGAATGTATTTGCCCTGAGCTCTTAGTAAAATGCTACCTTTACTGATCCTAATGCCTTGGTTAAAACAAACAGCTCTTCTATATGTAAATTCAAGTATATGCAAACATGGATCTATGAGTATAGTCTATAGATCTTTTTTGGAAGATGACAAACCAACCACTATTAGGTCTTATATATATATAAAAAATATACACACACACACTTTATGGACAAAAGTATTTGGACGCCTGACCATTATACATATACTTTAATATGGAGTTGGTCCCCCTTTTGCAGATATAACAGCTTACACTCTTCTTGGAAGGCTTTCCACAAGACTTTGGAGTGTTTCTGTGGGAATTTGTGCCCATTCATTCTGTAGAGCATTTATGAGGTCAGGCACTGATGTTGGACGAGAAGGCCTGGCTCGCAATCTCTGTTCCAGTTCGTCCCAAAGGTGCTCGATGGGGTTGAAGTCAGGGCTCTGTGCGGGCCAGTCAAGTTCTTCCACACAGAACTCATCAAACCATGTCTGTATAGTCTTTGCTTTGTGCACTGGGGCACAGTCATGTTGGAATAGAAAAGAGCCTTCCCCAAACTGTTGCCACAAAGTTGGAAGCATAGTATTGTCCAAAATGTCTTGGTATGCTGAAGCATTAAGTTTGCCCTTCACTGGAGATAAGGGGCCTAGCCCAAACCCTGAAAAACAGGTGTGGCCAAATACTTGTGTCCATATAGTGTGTGTGTGTATATATATATATATATATATATATATATATATATATATATATATATATGTATATATGTATATATAATAAAGGAATGTGATTTTTTGCTAATTCTCATAAATAGCTTGCAGTACTTGACTAGTGTCTAGACCAGCTTTTTTGGCTACATTGGTTCAGCGAGATGATTATGATTAGTTGAATCAGCTAATCGAATAGTGATATTCTGGGCTATTTCTATGCTGCTTGACAGCAATGGCAGAGAAAAACTGAAGTCTGCATTTTTATCTCTAGAAATATATGTAAGGGAGAGATTGATTTATAGTAATACTGTGCCCTGTAACCAAATTCAGCAGACAGATAGTTGTCACCTGGGTAATAAAAGTATTTTTATCTGCTTTGGGCTTGGTGCACTTCCACTCAGGAAGAAAGCAGGCACAGCGAAGGACCACTATGCATGAATTCTACTGCTGTTTTCATTAGAGCATTGGGGGTGTCTCTCCATATGAACCGATCAGCTGGCAATGTGTTTGGGGGTGTAATAGTGGTAATCTGGGCTACTGAGTGGTTCCAGTACCAATGGCAGATCAATGCCCATATTTTTTTGTCTTCTCTCTTTCGCAAGTCAGCCACTGATATATCACAGGCATGCAAAGCCCTAGCTTAAAGTAAGTGATCTGTAGGCTAAATGGGATGACAATATTTTAAATATTCAGCAAAACATTATTTTTAACCTCATTTTTAATTATGTATTTCATTGCACTGAATGCAACAATCTTTTAGAGTTGTGTCTTTCATGATCCATCTGTGCTCCTGCTTCTTAAGAGGTCAGAGGCGCGTGGTTGCTTTATAGCCTTGGCAGCAGTATCATCATTTATGAACAGTAAATAAGCGTGCTCTCCCGTGCATCAATGTAGCATCGTGCACCTTGCCCAATCTGTCTTGTGGCTTCCAAATGAGTTGAATGTTCAGAAACTGAATTACTGCATATCTTTCCTGTATCTTGTGCAAAGCATGTATACCATGTTTAATGCAAAAGTAGCAGTAACCTTCCTTATTGTACCTAGACAAGGATACGATGGAACTAATGACCTACTGTTGTACTTAACTGTTGCATATATCTCAGTCTAAAATGGAAAACTTTCATTGGCTGGAAAGCCTTCAGGTCAGTTGGTTTCTTTCCTCTACAGACCTCTAAACAAACTATTAATGAGACCCCCAAGATTAAACCACAAAACTGAATATGTTCATCTCAACTGGAATGTCTTAAGAAATTCACTTATCCAATATAACCTCACAAACACAAGAACCAACAATGGTTGAAAACAAGTGAAAATAACTACCCATCAATGCAAATACTAGCTTTCTAAAAACTGATTTAGAAGCATGAAGCGGTCCATTTCTACTTTGTCTTGTGTATCCTTGCACTCACATTTTGCCATGATCAAGACTAGTGACAGGTGATCTGTACACAGCATTTTATACTCAATACAACAAACTGACTGGCTATAAAGTCACAAAATTTGATAGATTTGATAGAGTTTGATAGAGTCCAACATTTGCCATTAGCTTTGATTAAATTCAAATGTAACTTTTCTCTTCTCAAGTGGTTTTATTATCACTACAAAAAATACAAAAGATACTTGCATTTATTTATCATTCAGTAACTTTTCTCGGGTATCAAAACGACTCTAAAAGAATTATCCCCCTGCTGGCCATAACTGTAACTTTGAGTTAACTGTATGTACGTAATTATTGCATTGCATACCATACCAGTGACTTTTACCTTGTCTCATCATTAAGGAGCTATGTACTGAACCTAGCTCCATTAGTATGGGCTTTACTTGTCCCATGACTTTACTTTTTCCATTTTTCCCAGAAACCAGGAATAAAAGAAATGAAAATAAAAGCTCTCTTTCTGTGGATTACCATTTTATGGAATTTGTTTCAGTACTTATCTTACTTACTTATTTTTTTTTAATTGCCATCATGGGAATGCATGCAACATTCTTTGTACTTCTGTGAGTTCTGCCAGCGGTTCAAAAAGGGGTCATAAATATAAGATGAGGTTAATGGTCTATTAATTAACTCCATTCTTTTTTGACCTGTTAAACAAAGAGAATTGTTAGATTTACCATACAGCAGTAATAAGCAACAGTATCACTGTATTCAAAAATGTCAATCATGTAGAGGCAGCAACAGATGAGCATATATTGGAATCTTTAATCTGAGCTGTGAAAACAGGAGATTAACCTTGACATGTCCCTGTCCGATTCATCATTAAGTTCACACAAAATCCATCTAATGCAGAAACTTGATTTAGAAAGGCTTGATGCCTTTCACTAAGGTCACGTATTAATGCTTGCATTAGATGCATATTTAAACACGGATGTTGAAGTGGGTTAAGACTTTTCAGGAAAGGACACACTGTAGGAGGTTGTAGGATAGGTTAGTGTGGGACATGCCTTGTCTGCATGTGGATGTATACGAGCAAGACACTGGAATTTCCTGTCTATAAACTTGAGATTTCATGTTGACTAAAAATGAAAATGATTACAATTCAAGATTAGGATTGTGTATTCAAGGATTATGGGATACGCAAACAAGTCACTAAAGGACAAGGAAATGAAGGCTGGGTTGAGCAGCTCATTATTGATTTTCTTTTTTATATATATCCAGCATACATACATTATGCAGAGCATTCAATTAAAAAAGCAGAACCTTCAAACCCAACCAAAGAATCTTCTATTGTTCACCAATGGATATATACCACACATTCTGATTTTCTATTTTTTTCTAAAACTAACAAATCAATTTTGTTAATCACGGCTGAACTCATTGCCTATAATTTTGAAGGAAAACTTGCATTCAATCTTGAGTCAAAATGAATGAATATTGACTTGAATCTGTATCTCATATCACTTTGATTCAGTTAATATATTATAGGCAGATAATAGAAATCACAAAAATGTTGCAAAAAACATTGGTCTCTCCAGACGCCTTTTGATGTTTACTGATATCTGTTTGGCATGTTTATTTCCAAAGGCTGTGGGTGATTTTGATTAGTTTATGTTTTATAACTAATCCTTGAGGTACAGTACATCTTTAAACTCATTGGAACATCCATAAAATGAGACATTGCAATAACAGAGATATATTTAGAAGTATTTATAATTGATGAATAATCCTGACAGCAATTTACTCCAAAGATTTCCAAAGTCTTTTCTACCAACTTTATTTGTTGCTGTGTGAATTTAAACAGTTCTTTATTTTACTTTGCTCAAATATGATGAAAAAGCCTTAAATGCCTCCCTTGGCAATGCAATATAAGGACAGCTGCTTTCATATAATAATATTCTCAGCACTGAGAGCACTATAGATGACAATTATGGCACTTATGGCAGATTACCATTGCTGTGAAGGCAGGGTCTGTGAACAGTAATGATACTAAGACCAGGATTTGATCAAAACTGACAAGCCATCTTCAGGGAAAAAGCAATTCAATCCTAAAAATAAGATTAGCCCTGTGCAATCAAATCAGCCTTAAACCTCATATGAATCTATCTTATGTTAATAAGTCACCAAAATCAAGGAAAGAGGAAGGGGTGTGGCCTGGCAGTAAGTGGTTTCAGACTGGAGGGCACTTTTGAGTGAAAAAAGCTGAATAAGAAATTAATGTCATGTTATACGTGGTTTATTAGATTCATTATAGGAAATATAGGAACAGCATTTATCTATTAGCATTGATTCTCTCTTTTTTGAGTGATAACTGAATATAAATGACTATGTTTTTGCTGTACTGATGAATACACGGCTCACAGCTACTGATGAGTCAACAGTAGTTGCTAACTAAGTAAAACTGTCAATGACACAATTTAACATAAAAATATGTAGGAGTCTTACAGCCATTTCACCATACTTTATTCATACTTTATTTCATTTTAGTTTCCAATTTAGTCATGTCTAATGAAAGCAGCTTATACAGTTTATAGCAGATTCCACACACCATTACAGCTCCTTGCCTGGGCAAAATGGTCAGCTGTAAAGCAAAGGAATCTGAATGACCATATAGACCACCAGCCAGGTGAAGGCCGTTTAGTCATGTCATGTAAAGTTACTTTCAAAATAGTACTACAACAATGGGAAAAAATATCCTCTGTGAAAGCAACTTCAAGTTCAATGTAACAACATAATAATAGCAGGTTGTCAGTTCAAAATAAGTTACTTAAAAACCATGCAATGCATTATGATAGCTCCATTTCAATAAATTATCAGTTTTTTGCTATCACCTCACTAATTCTACTCTATGCAGAGGTGTACAGCATGCTCATTCTAACAAACCAGTGGCATGATTTGTCATTGTCTTTGCACCGTGATCATGTTATGAAACATAAATTGGCTAGCTAGCTACTAACCTAGTCTCTTAATACAGCAGTTTTCTATTGTTTTCTATAATTTTCCTGATAGTGGTAATAGCATGCTTAACCTTCATATTCATGTTTTTGTACATGGTACTTTCTATCACGTGCTGATCATCATGGTGCTAAACAACAGAGTAATATATAGAGCAAATGCCCTCTCTTTTCATTGTGTGTCATAATTTTACACAGCTTGACCAAGCATCCAACCTAGACAACTCTCTTCAGTACAACAGGGCAGGATTGTTACTGCACACTATGCAATGGGGCAAAGTCTGTTGAGTCACTAAGAGAACCATGCCAGGGACAGTAATCAGCTGAGAGTGCTGAAACTATGATTTACAAAAATGTCTTCTTTTTTCACTGATAATCTATATGTACCAGTGATGCCTTTAAATATAATATGAGTCCGGTTTTTCCTAGGAAATGATAGGAGAATTATTTCTTAAAAATGCAGTTATTTAATATTTGTGCTGTTTTGATTCTCTCTGAGTGTCTGAAAGATCTCTGAGTGAAATCAGATGTGAACAGACAAACATAAACACTGGGTGTTATAAATTCTTATTTCAAAGATGTGCTTTCATAATTATCTTCTGTTGATCAGGGCTACAGCCTGAACAGCCGGTGAACCTCAGCAATTGACTTGCCCTTTGAAAGTCTATTCAGATGGATGAACACAACTGAGGTTTTCCATAGCTCAGAACTGGGTAGTCAGCACAATGATGGGATTCAATTCAATCAATTCAGCACTTTGCATTAAACAAAAGTTGAATTTAACCAAGTATTGCAGCGGGTGTTTTTGGTGTGAATTTGGTTGATTTTAGTGACCACTCACTGGTGGTTTTCTGGTGTTTTGTTGCTTTGTTCTAGTGAAAAAAGCACTTTACTTAAATGTAGCTTACAGGGAAGACAGGTCAGTTTAACCTGAGCTCTGGTCTAGTCTTATTTAAAATTTTTTTTGTTTGTTTGTTTTTGTTTTTTACCCTCCTAATTTGCCTCTTGCCAAGCATTGCTATTGTCAATGTATGCCACCATTTTATTTCAAAAAATGTATTCTGGACAGACTAACACTTCTCCCTCAAACTTGTATATGTCTTTATTGGATGACTCATAAAATTAGATGCCTTTCTGGTGCTGTCACAGAAATATTTTCAGCTCACTGAGGGAGCGAAAGTACTTAAAACCTCCAGAAGCTATGCTCTGGCAAGGTGTCAGAACACTTTAATGTATTGGATTTGGCTGTTTTGACACTCTAACGGAAGAGTTTTATTTACATCTATTTCATCTTCATCTAAAGGGAGTTATTTTTCAAAGGGATTGTAGGACTGGTTAACATTGTACAAAAGCCATATGGTAAAAGTAAAATAAAATAAACAAATCGTATCCATATTTAAAAGAAAAAGGTTTTAAACAGTCATTGTCACAAAACAATGAATATCCATTAACCTTTTAATCTGAACAATTTCAGTTTGAAAGAAATGTAGTCAGAGTACTTATTTTATTTAGTATGTAGCTGAAACCAATGTTTTTCTTTGTTTTTCTGTCTTTGGTGATATTGACTTTGGCTAATTTGGTTTTGTGACTTAAATGTTGAAAAGGTCAGGTCGGAAATGTTATGAAACTGCTTGGGCCCAGGTGACCAAAGCTTTGGAAACTACGTTTACTCTAGCCTTCGAAGTAGCTTCTATGTTTGGGACACTACAGCCACTGCCTGTTCAGCACCTTAAGTGCCTTAGTGGGTGCTGCAGGACCATGGACAGCACCAGCTCCAATGACAGAAATACGTCAGGACCATGGATAGCTTCAGCCCCACACACAGGAATACTACAGCACCATGGACAGCTTCAGCCCCACATACAGAAGTACTGCAGCACCATGGACAGCTTCAGCCCCACACACAGGAATACTAAAGGAGCATGGACAGTTTCAGCCCCACACACAAGAATACTGTGGGAACATGGACAGCTCCAGTTCTAACAGCAGGGTTGCTGCAGCACCATGGACAATGTCAGTATTAATAACAGGGTTGTTTCAGAACCACGGACAGCTCTGAGCTCACTGAAAGGAATGCACATCTGATTTGTTGCCTGCATAAAGGCCCTGTTCATGTGCCTTTCAAAACTCAGCCTCAGGCACAGAGGCATGACATGTCACAGTTCTACTCTCAGTTTTGTGCAAACATTTTTGTTAGAGTACTACATATTGTTTTGTGAATTAGCATGATGTAAAAGTAGTACCAATGATGGTTGGTAGAAGCCTCATTTTCCAATTTTCCTGTTTTTGTCTAATGACTATACAAGACCATAAACATATTCATATATTCAAAAGGAACACAATGACCTCCGCTGTTGTAGCTTATGTATTGATTTCGAATAACAGGTTACCTGTCCATTTACATGTTTTAGTCATTCAGCAAACATACTAGACAAATAGTCCTCTCAGGAAAGTTAAAAATAATTATTTTTATGACAAGCTATACAGAAATTATAATCACAACCACTGTAACCCTTGTACAAATAATATAAACATCTGAAGAATGAGGTGTATTGTTATACAATTTTATTCAAGCAAAAGAGGAAAAACAGTAAACATTGTCTAAGGTAGTACAATTTTTCCACCCATGCCCAACCTCCACAAAAAGTGAAAACATAATAAATCACCCTTTTTCATTGCGACTAAATACAAAACTGTGTGATGTTGTCTGAGTTATAGAAAGAGCTATTTACCACATCAGTTATGTGATTGGGTGGAAAACAAGGAGCAATGGAAAATGAACAAGTAGCAAAATGAAATTATGAGTTTGTGGCTTCATTATTCTTGCACCTGATGGAGAGACTAGAGATGTGATCATGTATTACAAGTGGTTGCCTATGTTATGTACACCATGAGACCATGGGTAGATCATTGTCGTAGGTCTATGTCACCATGTACAATAGTTTTCCTTAAATGAGTATTGAGATAAAATATGCCACTGGCCTTGGGTTTAGTTAAACCCTTTGTGGCATAATTCAATCCAGATTGGCACATTGTAATTGCATTGGCTGAAACATTCCCAGCTGATATTAAGAAATGCTCCTATTAAGCTTTTAAAATGGTTCAAGTTGTAAGTGAACCACACTGTTTTTTTTTCTGTTTTGACACTTCTGAAATGTGTGAAAAGGAAAAGCAAATTATACTGTGATAAAAATATAAAGATGTGGGGGTGAGTTTTATTTGGTTCAGTGCTTTTCAGATTTTTCTAAAAAAAAATATATATATCTTTCAATAAGTAGGACTTGTTAAATGTTAAAATAAACATCAGTTACTTGGAAAAATTATATTATATTGTTGTTGTTATTACAGAAGCGTGGGAAGAGAAAATTATCCCAAATGGCTCAATTCACCCCTTTTTAAACTTTCTATACAAAGAGGTAAACTGAGCCAAAAGGCATCTATTTGTTGATCAATAATTGATCAACTGTATTGATCACATTAAGTAAAATGTTTTTTTTTTTTTTCAGAGATGAACCTAAAGTCAACATTTGTGCTGTTATCAGAAATAATTATACATTTCCCTCACTGTAGCCATACAACATGTCAGAAGTGGCTCAATTCCCTCTTTTCTATATTCAGAGATATTTTGCTCACCTACTCCTGTCTTAAAAATAGCTTCCGCTTTAACATCATGATTATTAGATGATGACAGTTTAGAAGAAGACATGAGGGAAAGTTCCTCTCATTCGGGGGGGAAGAACTGAGGGAGTGAGTGAGGCGCCCCCTGGAATCTGCTTACAGAAGTGTCAGAAGATCCCACCAGCTCCATGCTGTGGTCTGAGAGCAGAATGCCACACCCCATTTGTTTTTCATGACTGTGTCAGGGATTCTGCTGTCTCCTACTCTTTGTTAGAGGTAGTGAGAAAAATGTAGAGGCAATCCCCAGAGGAAATCACTCTATGCTTGTTCATTGCACAGGTGTTCAATATTTAGGGTTGTGGCAACCCCCAAAATTTGGTGGTGATGTCAGTTTTGGAGTTGATGGAGTTTTGCACAGCAGTTTGAACCAATCACAGTAATTTGCCAAGGAGAACAAAGCAATTCTGGGATAAGAAAGATCAGTGAAGGACAGCACAGTGCACCTCCACCCATTATGGACTTAATGGAGCCTCACTTTCCCAGCATAACCATCATATTCTGTGCATGAGTCACATACTTTTTACTGACTGGTTCGGTACACTTTTTTGTACTGAACTAATCTTTCATTTCATGCAGATTCAACAAATCGTTCATGTATTAAAAAAAGTACAAAAATGTGTAGTGTGTTGTGACAGGACGGTGAGCAGCAAACAGGTGACAACAACAGAGATGATGAAGACAAGACGTCTAATTGTGCTATACAACAAACAAAATATATAACTATTTACAATAATAAACAAATAACACCGGGCAATTACTCGCAGGTACCTCCTTCTTCCACTGGCTAACAGAGTTTATACTCTCCTACAGCCTTCTCCCCCAAATGACAGAACTTGGGTGCTTAAATAGCCTGAGCCCTGCCCTGGACTAACCCATTACCTGGGTCAAAATATTAAAATCAATTTACAGGAATAAGTGACAAAGTGAAAAAGTGACAAAGTTATAACAACAATTCATCCCACAATGAAATACACACGTTCCGTTGACAAACCCACATGTTTTGTTCCAAATAAACAGATTGCTGCATAAAGTTTACATCGGGAGCACAATCTCCCCCTTCCACGTTTCAACACATGGGAACTACGCTACCCATAATAGTACATAATTTCCATGATCCGTGTACGCACTCCTTTTGCCTGTTCCCGGCAGCAGCTCTAATCCACAGGTGAGTCATTTCAAACTTAATGGCAATTATCACACTTGTTTTAAAGTAACAATCATAATTGCTGTCTGTTAAGTTAGCAAACCTGATCGCTTGGTTTCGTGTGCACCCGAACCAAACGCTTGTGTTCGCTACCTTAAAGTTTTAGCAAATCCAAACAACAAACAAACAATCCACATATATATGGCTGTAGCAATCCTATACATAGTTGTAACAGTCTTCTTTCCTCTTGCAGGACTGAACACATCTCGCTAGCTGAAGAAATAAACCGATGCTATTTAAAGCGAGTCCGTGTATTATTTAAACATTGCGCAAAACATGTATTGTCGCACTCCCCCGCTTCCTCATTAGCGAGGCGGATGCGCCCGTTTGTGCGGAGAATTCTTTCTCTGTCACGTGTATTGTACAGTGCAAAATCATATCCATTTGTTTTTTGTAGATGTCAATTGAGTCAAGTTAACATCTCTGCTGAAAAACACAGCTCTGCTCAGAAGCTAGGTGATCTTTTCATTGTTAAATCAAGGTTAACTCTGAACTGATGCAGTACAGTGCATGACCTGTAACTTTTTGCCAGTTGGTATCAGACAGCTATACTCTCATATGGGTGCAGCAGTTCAAATAGTGATCTCAAGCAGGCATTAAAGGAGCTGAATTAAAAAGGACAGATTTGCTGTTACAGACATCTCCCCTGACCCCACTAAAATGTACTCTACCATGGATAAATGATTATTCTACAACTGGGGTAGCAGAGCTAGATTGAGCCAAACTGGTTATAAGAGACAGTGCACTGGCTAATCGTGGTGTTTTTTCTCTTTGCTTCTTTTTGATTGTTCACACTGTTATATTCTTTCTCTTGGCCATCTTTTGAATTTGAAGTTGGCAGCAAATGGCTTGGAAAATATCACTGATGCCTTTTAGTGAAGCCAAAGAAATCAATAGGTTCTATTTTGAGAGGTTGTATTGTTCATTTTGTGCCATACACAGAAGCTGCAATTATGATTTGCCACTTCCTGATTATGACAACTGTTCTTCTGCCATGGATTTCCAACTGATGTCCTGAGTTGCATGATTGATTCAAACAGACACTCTTTTAGTAGCTATAATCATGGCCTACCTCTGTCCTGTCATAGCCTTAGTCATGATGAGACAATATCCAAAGGTGACTGTCCTTTCAAAGACAAGTTTCCACTTCTGAGCAGCATGATTGGGGGTGCGGTTTTAGTAGGAAAAAACTGTCAACAGCAGATATGGTTGGAGGCAGCACAGGACAGCTTTGACTCTAATGGTTCATATATAATTGCATAGTACACACCCATACTTTATATATAAGTTAAACAGAGAAAATCTGAGGAAATATAAGCTTTTATTTTGAATAAGAATGCATACTAGAGTTTTAAAACTTTTGACAGTTTCACAGTTCACACTTACCCTGAACCTGAAAGGAACATCCAAGTGCCTTCACCATCTCGTTTTTGTCATCCCTTCCCAACTTTTTTTCCCAATATTTTCTGTCTCTGTTGTCACCAATATCTTCAGGAAGAGGTTGAGAACCTCATCCTCATAGCTAGGCACAACCCCCTTAAATGTTGCCCTGAAGACACCACTTCTGGTTCCGTCATCATGTTTATTTCATTATATGACTCTGAAGAACCAAATAACCAAGTGGGAATTCTGTGTTCAAGGTCCCAGAAATGAAGCTATGTCCCATTTATGTTTATGCTTATATGAAACAAAAACAATGTTATATCTAGAAATTGACTGTTATGTCTCTTTTTCGTGTATTTGATTTCAGCAGCTGTGGTGTAAAAAATATCTGCTTAAATTTCATGACTCATTTTAGGAAGAACACCACAGCATTTGATCTGAGTGGCCCCCAGGGTATAAGTGGTACATTTGCCTGTTTTATAAAAAAGACTAAGGGCTCAGAGATGTGTTTTTGTTTTGGCTTCATTGGATATTTACCCACATTGAATTTTTACCTGTTGTGTTTGCTTATGGTGATTGATTGCAAAAGGCCACCAAAATTGCACACCTCTTTGGAAGAAATTGTGGCTGTGGTTCCATTGGTGAAATCGGTTCCGGTGGCTGATTGACTCAATGTGGACAGAAAGGACAACTACTAGGAACACACATTTTTAACAATTAATAGGTATGAAAGTCAAAACCACATTGGCAACATTTGGCAATATTGAAACTAAGGACTAAAGACATTTTCCAAGGAACATTGTCACCATATATTAATTTAGAAAAAAAAAATCATTATTAGACTTATTATTAGAGAATAATTCAGTTTTATATTAGTTGTACAGGCTACAGAGTAAAGTGGTTCTCATTCAAACAGAAGGTAATTATCTATCCAATTGCCTACTCCACACTAAAAAGCAAAAAAAAAAAAAAAAAAACTTGGATCATGCATTCAAATGTGATGTCATAAAGACAAATTCACCATGTCTTTATCAGGCAGTGCAACCACCGCATTAAACTGTATGCAGTTAAAATAAGTAAAACATGCATGCTTTTTAGATGCAGAAAAAGCATTTGACCGTGTTAACTGGACATTCTTATTCTCCACATTAGAAAGATTTGGTTTTGGGGATTCATTTATCCAATGGATTAAAATTTTGTACAACTCACCCACAGCATCAGTAATCACAAATGGCATAATTTCACAACGTTTCACACTTCACAGAGGTACAAGACAAGGATGCCCACTCTCACCCCTACTATTTGCCCTGTTTATTGAACCCCTAGCAGCTGCCATCCGCCAAAACACCCAAATCACTGGTATCACCACTCTGAACACAACCCACAAAGTCAGTCTATATGCAGATGACCTATTACTATATGCACAAAACCCTCTTACATCACTCCCAGCCATTTTCAATCTGATTGGGACATTTTCTGCCATCTCAGAATATTCAATCAACTGGTCAAAATCCATTATTCTCCCAGTTAACCAGGACCAGTGGAATGCTGTGACACCCAGGCTCTCACTAAACATCCCTACAGGTAACATTCGATATCTTGGCATTGATATTTCCTCCAACCTTTCAGATTTGTTTGAATTGAACTTCACACCAATTCTTAAAACCACTGAAAAGTGTTTAAGTTGTTGGAATAACTTACCACTCTCACTTGCTGGCCGCATAGCTGCAGTGAAAATGTCAATCCTACCAAGAATCAACTATCTCTTTTCAATGACTCCCGTCTTCCCAACACCCAACTGGTTTTCTACTCTAAACTCAATAATCACAAAATTTTACTGGAAAAATAAACAACCAAGAATTAAACTCTCAACACTCCAGGAAAGCAAACAGCTTGGTGGCTTAAATGCCCCAAACTTTCTCCATTACTTCTTAGCTCATCAGTTACAGTACATAATGAAATGGACATATTCAGACATGCAACAAGATCCTTGGCTTGAAACTGAACAGTCAGCTTGTGAAGAATTCTCTATTAAAGACTTGCCATTCTTACCCCAATCAATCAAAAAACATAACTGCTATAAGGTCATCACCATTTCAACAACCCTGGAAGCTTGGTGGAAAACCAATAAGATCACAAATCACCCACTTAAACCATGTAAACTCACACCAATTTGGAACAACCCCGATTTCTTAATCAATAAGACCGCCTTCACATTTAATACCTGGAAAAGTAAGGGAATCACCCACTTACAACACCTGTTTGCAAATGATAAATTCTTAACCATCCATGAACTAACACAGAAATATAACATGACCCAACCAAACTTTTTACAGTACCTCCAGCTTAAAAAATGCACTAAAAAATAAAATACAACTTTCCAACATTGATTTACAACCACCACCATTAATAGAAAAGATAGCATCCATTTCAACATCTGAGAAACCTTTATCTAAAATATACAAACACATATCATCACCAAAAGAAGAAGCACTACCTATACCAATAACAAACTGGGAAAAAGATTTAAAAATTAAGACTGATCTCAGTTTCTGGAAACAAATATGTAGCAACATCTTCTCCATGACAAACAACTCCCAACTACAGCTAATCCAGTATAAGGTCATGCACAGAACACACATCACCACCCGTAGAATGCGCCTCATGGGCTTCACCAATACAGATATCTGTCCACAATGCACCCTCAACACAATAGATTGTTATTATCACTCTTTCTGGCAATGCACACCAACCAAAAATTTCTGGCAAGCCATAATATTTGAACTCTCCAAATTTCTGGGTCACAGCATTCCACTGTCCCCGTCCCTTTGCCTTCTAGGAGATCTCACACCCATCAGTCATATTCACAAATACCACAAGATCATACTTGTCACCTTAACAATAGCCAAAAAAACAATACTCCTAAACTGGAAATACAGGCACAAACTTTCAATATCACAATGGCTTAATCTGTTAACAGACTACCTCTCAATGGAACGAATCACAGCTAAAAACAATAAACAGACCAAATTATTCAGTAACACCTGGGAACCCATCCTTGTAGCTCTGAACTTTCCAACAAATTGACCCCCCCCCCCCCCTTTTTTTTTTCTTTTTCTTTTTTTCTTCCTCTCTCTCCCCCTTCTTCCTTCTTCTCCCCTTTTCCTTTAATGGTATCTAAATGTTATCTTCCTGCTTCATTACTATCACTACAAAAAAAAAAAAAAAAAAAAAATGGATCAAGTGCAAGGCAAAAAAAAAAAAAAAATCATACTAAAAAAAAAAAAAAATAAATAAAAAAAATAAGTAAAACATTGCTATCTCTGCAGGTCAGTCATCAAAGAATCCTGACAGCTATCAAGAAAAAGGTCCTCACAGCTTTAACTGAATGCATTGCACAGCCCAATCCATTAAACAGTCTGACACAGCCCTTAAACATTTGGTAATATTGGTAAGAACAATTAATCATGTCAAGGAAAAACAAATTAAGCTAAGGAATGCGTAATAGATAAGGACATTGTGAGACTAGCCAATTGAAACTCAAATGTAAAGTGCAGTTTTCAGTTCCAAATGAATTTTAGCACAATCCCTATACATTGAACCGAACCAAAACGAACCAGTCCCATTCACTTACCCATTTCACTCACCATTTCCTTTCCATTGGATATATATCCCACTTCATTCTTTTTTGTTGTTATTGTTTCTTACCCTTGTACTTTGGGAAGATCAGGGCCATACTCAAATCAGCAGCTCACTGAATATTGCTAAAATCGTTTCTCAGAGCGAATTTCTCAGCTAATTTCAAATAATGTTCTCATTGTATGCAATTAAACTGTGAAAATGCACACATGGATTTGACTCATCTTTATGCATTATGTTCAGTATTGGTATGTTCTCCGCATGTTAATTTGTGTCTTCACAAGATCATTCTGGGAACATTTGAAATGTTATCCTTTTCCTTTTTTACCAGAGTAGGGAGAGGCAAAAACCTATAGTTTATGTAGCCACAGGCATCATTACATCCATTTATAGATTAAGAAATGTTTTTTCTTAATTTTAGAAATGTGTTTCTTTCAAGATCAAATGTGTTATTTCAAGTAATAACACCCTCTGGTAAAATGCATTTAAAAGGAAATAATATGAAATAACTTTGGTCATGTGTACTGATATGAGAAGGATAATATTGACACTTAAAGTTTTCAATTCTAGCTTCACATTGTGTTTAATGGAGCTCTAAAATATTGGAAAACATATAATCAAGGTAAATAAGCACAGGTAAAAAACAACCGGAACAGCTGTTGAGATAAGGAGGGCTGTAATAACCACCTCTCGCCTGACACACCCACTTCCAAGAAATTACCTTGCAGATTACAGGACAAATCAAATATCACCACAATGTTTCTAATTGTGCTCTGATGATGCAGCAAGATTACATTTTAAACAGATGTCCAAGCTGCTTAACTTGATATTTAGTCATAACCTAATGACAACAGTTCTATTTTCATTTTACATTGCTGGGAAACTTTGCCAAGACAGAGAGATTCAAAACTCAAGAGATTCAAGCCGTACATTGCAGCCTACGCAACTGAATATTTTTTAGGACGGGAGGGGGGGGGGGGGGGGGTTGGGTCATTCAGTCATTCCAGAGTAGATTACTATGATGCTACATCCCAAACCACACACTCCATCACCCCACCACTTTTCCCTGATCTGAGAGCAGTACTCAGCATGTTGTGCAATGAGTTCACTTGCGGCCCATATGCCCATGGCTGATCTCAGATGACAGAGGCCCAGTGCTGGCCCATCAATGCCAAATGTGTGCAAGCTCCTATGACTTTGCTCATCTGTTCAAATCAAATTGCACCTGACAAAAAAGAATTTCTAAAGACAAACTGCTGAAGATGCTGTAACACTGTGTCATCATACTGTTAGTAATAGCACTATAATACAATAATAGATAACTAACGCTGTTAACCATTATACAGAGAACAAACTCTGTGAACCAGCTGGTTTTCCAAGATGGTGGGCTGCCCAGTACTAAGGATGCTGATGTCACATTGAGTGCTAACATCACATGGCGAGATGTGCACTGGTCCCCAGTGTACAGTTTGGTAAGCCAGCAGTTTGGTGAGATGAATGTGTTACAAAGCAATTCCTGCCCCATAGGCACTGCCTGTGAATCTCAACAACATTGTTTCTTTCTGACACTGTGTGAGGCTCTGGGTCCCTTCTCTCTTTATCAGAGTGTGTGGTAGGCAGCACCATGTGAATAAATACCAAATATAACAATAAAAGCATTGATATTGAGTGCAAAGTGATAGAGCAAAAAGCACTGACAAAGAGACTGTCAAGTTCACGTCTCCTTATCTATATTTTCCTATTGAAACAAAGTTTCTTTAAGAAATTTCATTTTGTCTGTGTGGTGTATTGCCATGTACACTGGATATAACATGCAGATGTCACTCCTTTACAGAGGGACAGTAGCTCTGATTGCTGGCCTGTTTTTGGAATTTACTGTATGGTAAAGCAGTAGCCTTGACTTGACTTATGTATATAATTCATATGATCTTTTGAAAAAGAAAGAAAAAGTTTAATGCTTTTATATTAGGTATTTTGCGCAAAATATGTTTTTTGCTTTTACATTCAACCCATTCAGTGTTTTGATGAATGTACCAAGTGCACACCAAGCACATGATCCTCTCAAGATGTGTTACGTCAAACACTGTCCCCTGCACCCTTTCAATCAAGTGTGACCAGTTCTTAGTCAGACACTGAGCAGTGATATGCTTCAGAATTCAGAAATAGGTACTCCTTTCACGTAATTACATCAAGCAGAGATGATCTTGTTTTTGGCTAATTTTTTCTCTTGCAGCAATGTACACCTGCTGGTACTTCTGTAGCGCAAAGATGCGGCCCCTTAAAAGGGTCGCAGCTGTTTTGATCTTCACCAAACGATCAGAGTGTTTTCTGACAGCAGAGGGGAGCTACACAGATACCAGGCTGTGATAAAGCCTGAAGTGCCGTGTTCAAAATGTGAGGACTGCGGTGTGTTATTCCAGCACCCATGCACTATGATCTCGCTCACTACAATGCCCAACACCCATGTTGTCACCGATCCTCAGCAAGGCACAGCAAAGTAAAGCTGTGAGCTGTGAGACTTGATGGTGATGATGTGCCACTAGCTGGGAAGGATGAAATTGACACTTAATAATATTGTCAACAAATTTCAAAGTCTGTCATCAAGAGCACTTTATGTTTGAAGGAAATGCTGCAATTATAGTGAGCAATGTTATTTTTGCAAGTTTTGTGAGTGAGAAGCATTAACAGAATGTAAATTCTGCAAAATGTACATCTACCAGATGTACCAGGTAGCCTGCTAGCATTATGTGAGCTTAATTCTCTCTCATTCCTTGTTTAACATTCTAACCATTACACAATACATATGCAATACTTATCTTTCTAATCTTTCGTTAACTAGCATTGTAAGCTTATTTGCTTTTTGTTGTTGTTGTTTTTTTAATAATCACTGGCTGTACATTATGTAATCACTCATGATTTCCTATGCTATGGTCATGGCACTTTCCCTCATATTGGGGTAGTGGTTTGTGTAATTCTAAATTGCCTGTTTAAATGTATAATTAATGTATCCATGCATGGAATATCACCAGCCATGTAACAACTAACAAATGTTACTCTCTGGTTTTATTATCATGGTTTTGCACCATGTCTGGGTGAATCCCCCTACAATGTCAGGTGGGCAGCTCAATCTCCTGGTTTTGTCATATTCTATGCAGTTGCCAGGTCAATAGAATGTTCTTTGTCACTTCTAATTCAGCATTATCTTTCTGCTTTGTAACAAATCATTTTGCTCTCTTTCAAAACTTAAGTCATCTGACAATATGTGGTGTGTAATTTGATTGTTTGCCCAAGATAGTAGGAATTGAAAGATTAACCTGCATGTCTGATTTTAGTCATTAAATTCTGTGGAGATGTCCAGTTTTTTGGGTGCAATTTCAGATGAGGCACAACAAGTTTTTTTGAATATTTTACGACTGTGTTTGCAGTGGCCATGTTAGCATCACAGCCTTTTCTCCTGTGGGTCACTGAAACAGACAGGCCTTGTAGAATGGCATACCTGGGCCATCGCTGAAATAAAAGCAGGCCTCACTGTGGCTGAGAAGGATGTTGAAAAGCCTCTGCCTGAGTCTGCTGAGTACACAGTGATGAAAGCTGAAAAAAGAAAGGAAAGCTACCACATCTCTAATATAATCATCCCCACCTCTCCCTGCAAAACATGGCGGACTCACTGGTGTCATCTCATCCAATACATGACAGGAATTACAGGTCCATCACATCTCCGCTCACCACAGGTTTTTCTGTATCCTCAGAATTGACCCCGTCCCACCTCCCCAACCCAGTCCCTAAAGACTCTCCAAGCTTTGCAGGAAGACTCACTGGTGGACAGACAGCTATTGCATCCTACATGCTTAACACAGGGCTAAAGAACAGGCTGCAGCAGAAGAGGCTGGCCTCCAAAGACCATCTAAGAGTGCTGTCATGGAAGGGAAGAAGAAGAAAGAAGAAACACAAGAGTCATTGATGGAAGCATCATCATTCATACGCTCACAAGCTCACAAACAGGTTTTCCATTGCTTGAACCATTTCTTTCATTACAAACCATTGCAAGTGGCTGTTTTGACATTTTCCTTTCATTTATGAGTTGTCAGGATGTGTTTATTACATTAATGCATTGACATATTTTGTTTTTATGATAGACAAAATTTAATTCACATTGCTCAGTGGCTAGATTTTTTATATCAGATCTTCACTCCTTTTAGTGCTTTAAGTCATATATATATACATATAACTACAAAAAAGTGGTCGCTGAAAAATGCTATTTCTGCTGCTTCATGTGCTGCGTTGTTCATGCAAAAACATAAGGTCAGAGTAGAGTGTGATCATATTATAGCAAAGGAAAAACCACAGGAACTGGCAAACATGCAGCTATTTATCTTGCTAGATGTTGATGTCTGTTATCTGGCTGCCTGGGCTAGCTGTTATATTAGCAACATGGGTTATCATATCTGTTATGATGGATTTCACTTCATACCCTGGATACAATAGTCTTGATTTTTATGTAGACATTAAATGACGGAGTCGTCTTCACAGAGTACAAATGGCTTGAGTGATCACATGTCTACATCAGACATGCCTAATTGCCAGAACATCTGAATCTAATTGAAGCTTTTAATCTTGTCTGGATTTCAGTGGAGGTCGAAGGATGTCAGAATATGACATCTTGCCACCTGAGCATCTGCCCTCTGTTTAAGTGGCAAATAGAGCAAACAAGTAAAACATGCTTACATTTCTCTTTTCAGAAATGAGTTTAATACCATTTAATAATTTAATAATTAACTTTATTACTAGTTTTGTGAGCATATATTTATAGTTGATTTGACAGAGAATATGGCATTCCCTGATTTTAACCCTTCCACACGTAAGTTCTAAAATATTTCCAACTGCCCACCAGTGTGACTTATTTCAGCTTGTGTGCACCCGCTCTTTTACTGTTTGGTTAAGACATCAGTATTAATTCACAGGTTATTAAGCTTCTCATAGTTTTCACCACCATATTTGCTATGCTTTCTAAGGTGAAATCACCGTTTCCTCAACGCTAATGTTAGCCAGACTTCTTTCTGATTTGGGAATCAGAACTGTGTTATGCTGCTTATGTTGCAATTATTAATCATATTGCGTTTGTGGAACATTTTTATGTAAAACAAATGTTGCTTTGTTGCATCACTTGTAAATAGCCGTTCTAATCTAGTGTTCTAATCACACCGGTTTGACCGTGCGCTGTAGGGACCACTGTAGAATGATCACACCCATTTGACTATATCCGTGAAAGGGTTAAAAGTATGTGTCAAGTGCTATTTTAGTTTGGACACATTAATTATTACCAGAGCAAATAATGGCATTTAGCCATTCATTCTGTTCTTATGTATTTGCGATTGCCAGCTTACCCTGAAGGCAAAGTCGTTTTTAGGGAAGACAATACATTACAAAACTGTGACACATCCTTTGTTATTGCTTCCATCCTTCATGTCTTTCTTGACAAGTGGTAAATGGGAGGACCTACAGAGTATGATCTGTCTTATCTTTTGTAGATTTCAAGTTTGATGTTCATTCGTATTTGGGCAGAATATAGGTGCGACTTTGTTTGTGCCGAATTTATTGCTTTGATAAGATATGAAAAGCCTCAGGCAACATGGGCTTTGTGGTGAGGTTTTCTGTACCATTCCCTACTGATCTTCACATCTTCACCATATGACACAACACCAGTCAATCTGAGGTATCAGCAGCCATACAGGAAGTCCCAAAGTCATGTATCACTCAACACAGTCATCTTGAGCTCCCTTAAAACATAAAAATAAATAAAGTCTGAGATTAACATAGAGTATATGGAAGCACTGTTTATTTATGAGGTGGTACGCATCAAAAACCATGTAGCAGTACCACACCATGCACCAACGTAAGGCTGATGCATATAAAAAGATGGCTCAAGCATAAAATACAGAATACATGAAATCCAAGTCATGTAGCAACCTCCAGAGTGCAACACTGACACAACCTAAAGGCCATTTTCATTTAGAAAACCTCATTGAATGACAGTTGTATATGTTTCCTATTAAGCCAATAAGCTTGGTGGAAAATAAGCAATTAGGAAAAATCATTTCAATATCAGTGAGCTCATTTCTAAACTGAATAAACATTTTTAAAATGCAGTGTTTAAAATATTTTCTCTCCTCATGGAGAATGTCACTTGTTATTGTCTTCAGCCAGCATGTCAAGATGGTATGAGGTGGTAAGGTGACACCGACTGCCTTAAACAAATAATAAACAATCCAATTAATACTCTGCTCCTCAAAGAAGGCATTTTCCAGTGAAAAGACAGTGTTTAACTCTAAACTTGTATAGAAAGGCTAAGTGATAGTCATAAGCTAATTTTTTTTTACTTTCAAGTCCTTTTCACTGCTGACATAACTGGAGTTGGATTTGGATGAAGGTGAGATTGAACAGCAAATATGTCAAACATGGGTTTGGAACAGCATGATCATTTCATCTCCAATTGATGATGCACAGACTGCCATCTGTGATGAATAATAATCACACTGAACCTAAGATTGTTGGGTTTTTCCTTTCATACAGATTAAAAACCTTTATCTCAGAGTTGATTTTATTCAACACACCCCCCAGAAACCCACCCCCCACAATCCCTTTCCCTCCTATTCCTGCAGTTAATAAGGTGGTGCATTATTTTGCATACAAATAGCTGTGAAGCGTGAAATCAATTTAAGAGTGGAATACCGGAGTGCAAACAGACATTTGAGTATTTCAATATTTTATATTTAATAAAGCATTTATGTATTCCCTCATTTAATAAACAGGGGAGGCAGGGGGCTCAATGGCTCAAGCAATGAGCTTACAAAATGACTAACCCCTCCAACATCACCACTGTCGTCATCATGGAAATGGCCTCTCCTCCCCAAAGGAAGAGATATGTGGATGTGTTTTCCATTTCATTCTACTCCCCCGTGACCCATACACAAGGTCTTACAGACCTGAATTAAAGCCTTTCCCTACATTATTGATGTGTTTTATTTATGTATAATATTCTGATATGACATTTCATTTATTTTATAGGAACAGTGAGCAACACCATCAACGCCAAAAAACAAAGCAAAAAAATTGTTGAGGGTAGTCTCTGAAGCATATTAGAACCTTTATAAACATTGAATGGGGTGAAGCAGGCCCTTGGATCAATTCAAATATATATGCCAGTCATTGTGAGAAAGGATGGATATCTTTTATCTATGAATAATTATACAGTGCATACACAAGAACTTTATGTCATTCAGACAGTTATGTGAGATATATGCACTACTTCTCACAATCCAACCAGACCATAATGCAGTCTGTGCTTCACTTAAAAAAAACAGATAAGAAATCAGATGGCCCACCCTAAGAAAAGTCATTGCTTCGTAGTTCATATGTGGCCACCCTAAAACTTCAGTGGTTCAGAAAACTCAAGACCAAATCATTGCAACTGTTTTACAGTTCACATCCCCCCTGCAGCCTCCCTGAGGTGTAGTAGATGTGTTTCCTCATTGTCCATAAATTCCCTTCTCAGATGTTTCACCTTTCTCAGTACAAAAAATAATACTGTCTGCTGTCTTGCATCTTCAACAGTTGCCATGGAAACAGACAAGACTGAGCCCTCACTGTCTCTCTCTTTCTGTCCCTCTCACAAACACAGGCGCACACACACACACACACACACACCTGAAATATCATTTAAAATTTTGGAAAATACTGAGTCAGCGTCCAAGTAAAATTTATTCTTCAAATCAGTATTAGCTCTTTTTTGCTGGTGCATTAGGATAGCTAGCTTAGACTGCACTGATTGCATATTGGCCTGCCACACTGTAGCACACACAGGCATACACTGCAACATAATGCTAGACAACAGAGTGGTCTGATGTATAATGAAGTGTCTTGTATGCAACTGGAAAAACCCTCCAAACGCATAAATCTACACTGTGTATTATGATGAGCATAATTTTGCACTTTGGAAATTATTGCACAGAATTGTTCAAATATGTCATTTAATTCATTACACATTTAGTGTTACCGTGCTGCCTGTTTCTTCATAATGAATAGGTGGTGTTTTCACAAGCAGGCAAATGTTTGTTTGAATACAAGCATTACCAGTGTAGCTCTGGCTATGTTATATTTATATTGATAAAGTAATTAAACATTTTCATTGCAAAGGCAGGCGGTGGCATTGGAGTTGGGATGTAGTGTAATGCTTTTTAATTTATTATTTAAATTAATGCTTAGTTTAATTTTCTAATGAATGATTATTCCGTGTTGTTTGCATTATGTATTAAATGACACAATGTCCTTTATCCAGGAGCAAGAATGAGCACTAAACTTGCAATGCATATCCATAAAAGGGGGGAAAAAGAGGCAACACTTGGTTTAATTCCATACTTTTGTTCATTTTTTCTTGAATGGTGCCTATTCAAACCAAAATGAAAGGGTGGCCATCAAATACTGGAAGTGTAATGTTACATTCCCAACAATCATTTCCTCTGCTTGTTCCTGAAATCACATTCTAGACATGTCATTTCATTCATTAGGGAAGAGGAAATCTAAGGCTTTGGGGCCACTCGACAGAATGGGTAAAATCATTGGGCCTCATTTTTTTCAAATCATCCTTATCAGGAATGATTGCTCAAGAAGAATGTGGGAATGTATTTAACCACACATTTTAGAGGCAATTATTGAGATTATTTCTAAAGGCTATCTTTCACAGTACGCTGGTTGTATTGGTCTGTTATGCCTGAGGTGAGACAGAAATGTTCCCACAGCAAACTAATCCATGCTGATAAAATGTTAACCCCTGATACAGGAGTGGCTTAGCTAGGAGCACAAGAGTGATAAATGGACATGCAGGTGTTTCTTTCAAATATCCTGCAAAACTGTCTGACAACACTCACTACTACTATATACAATATATACTGTATACATATGTCATCATATATGTTAGAAAGTAAACATTGACCTCCTGTTCTGTATATCAAGTACACATGTAATCTGTATTATTCATCAATCTTTTTTTGGTTTCCCAAACAGGAATAAAACATTACTATAAGTACCTCCATCTTACCATGGTCAGCAAATGTGCACATTTGTTGGATGGCGAAGATTATAAGTTGTAGGTGCTACCAGGGCTGTAGGCAGTACCAAGGCAAATCGGTTCAAATGGAAGTTGTCGTATTAGGGCACATTTGAACAACACAGACACACGGTGTATCAAAGTGGGCAGTGAATATACACCTATGGTCTTATATACAGCTTGCAGGCAATCAAGGATTGTGTTGGAAAAGTCACACCAATAAAAAATAAACTCACCACTTCCGTTCTGTGTCAGCTGTTCACAGTATCCCTCCTCCACCCCATCACCTCATTTATTTTATCTGTTTATGATGTCCAAAAACTTTATCCCATTGCCAGGTACAAACATTTCATCAGACTCTGAGCTTGATATAGGTACTGCTATACCCACATCAATAGCAATCTTTACAATCTGATTGCATGGAAATTCATGTCTACTGAATTTAAAGTTACTGAGAGGGCACATCACACATTAGAGCAATTATGGGTCGAGTAACTGCCCCTGTGTTCAGACCCAAGAGGCTAGCCTCAATGGTGAAAATGAGGTGATGTCTTTATGGACAGCATTGCAAAAGCACACTATCAGGTTGGAAATGATCTCAATAACCAGACCCTCAAAGCAATTAAGACATCTAACAGTACATTACAATTACTGGCATTAGAGATGCTTGGATTTAATGAGGATCTTAATCTATGCCATTCGATATGAATTTAACTATACTTTTAATTAGACAGAAGTGCTTCTTTGATGAAAATGTAAAATTATTAGCCAGTCAAGGGGGGACCATTTTCTTATAAACTAATGTTAGTTTTAACTTGGAGATTTGTGTTGACAGTGTGAGCCAGTGCTTGAGGAGGTTTATAGAGCTGTGCAGTATATCAATATATCAATATATATTAAATTTAAGTTCCAAATGAAGCTTCAGAAAGAGAATTTTCAGACAATCCTATGCAATAAACCAAACCTGGACAAACCAGTCCCATCCATGGCTATCTGTGGCTATAAAAAGCCCTCTCACCACTTTCCACATCAGGTGTTCATGGCATTCCTCCACCACCCACCCCTTCTTTTTCTTGTTTATAAGGTCCAATTCGGAAAGCTTGTAGCTAGGTGCAACCCTCCATCGGAGTCCAAGCCAAATACAAATACCACTATACCCACATCAAGCGCAACCATTAGCCTTTGATTGTATGGAAATTCATGTCTACTGAATTGTGATAATTCAGTGATGATGAGGAGATCACTTCAAAAGGAAATGGCTTTTCACTTTGTTTCTGAATCTACATCCTTTAATGTCTTGAAAACCTCACACACCAAGTTAGATTTTTACAGACATAATTACCACACAACAAACCTAAAAAATTGCATTGTTCTTTTTTTTCCTCTTGCACATGGAATTGTGAAAACCTTAATGTATCAGTGTTGGAATTCAAATGATCTTGTTTATAATCTGTGGGATGAAAATCCATTTACCAATAAGCATTTGTGTAGTACACACGTGTCACCACTGCTGCATGAGGCACACCTTGGCAAATATCCATGTGGCCTCATTCTTATTTTTGGATGCTATTCACAAGACTAAATTTTCAGATGACGGACAATCAAAACATGACGCACTGAACAGAGTGCCCTAGTCACATTGTATTCATCAATCGAACATTGACACATTCAAGGCATCTGTGCTACACAGTTACAGGATCATGGTACAGCTAAGCACAAGCTTGCCAAGACAGACAAAGGTTCAGGGAGAAACAGGTTTCTTTGTTTGTTCTGGAAAAAAAAAATAAAAAAAAAAACTCTGAAATAGTGCTGTTGGCCTCACAGACCTGTAGATATGTAGGTTTGGAAAAGACAGGTCTGCAGAGCTATGCAAGCCTTTTGGGGACAAAACCTCCCCTCAAGACAGACTTCATGCTCATCCAAATTTGAGAAACAAATTTAAGAAAACCATACTTTTTATTCTTTTTGGCCGTTGCAGTTATGTGCCAGACTGTAATGAGTAATAATGTAGACAAATGTACACTAAATAATAAAGTGGTCAGACTGAATTTATCCTTTATTCTTGTAATGTCTGATGATGTCTAGTGCTCTAATTCTGTTATCATGCAGTATTTATCCCCATGTTTCTGCTGGTCATTTATTTCATGTTCCTCATGTTTAACATGGCAATGCTGCTTTGAACAATGCAACAACCCATGGTAAAACTGTAATTGTTTTATCAAAAGGAGTGTTAACACTGAGTCAGTCAGTGGCAAATCTCCATTCTTTATGAAAATATGTATTTTGGCTGTGCTGGGAAGAATGCGACATGGCAGAGATTATGTGTTGTTACAGTTATACAGTCTTGAGATCTAGAACCTGTGCCATGTAATATACTACAACTGTCAGTGCTCCGCCTCCTTAGCTGTTGTGTTTTTGTTTTTCCTTGCCCATGTGCTTTTGTTTTCCTTGTGTTTTAGTCCTGCCCCGCTCCCCGCCCGGTCTCCGCCCGCCTGATTGCCTGCACACCTGCTTCCCATTCCCTCGTCAGCCCTGCCCTATATCTTCCCTGCTTTTCCCTGTCCTGTTGCTAGTTCGTCACAGTGTTTTTCGCCTGTTTCGTCCCCGCCGTTTGCGTTTTGCTTCTGTCTGCCTGTTTCTCGTTTTTTGACCCTGCTCGTACCCAGACCTCTTTTTTGCCTGCCTCCTTGCCTCGTTCGCCTGATTGCCTGCCTGTCCGGTTCCCGACCTTGCCTGCTCCAGTTTCCCGATCCTCGTTCTGTCCACGGACTGCCTTCCGGTTTTCGACCCTGCCCGTTTTCTGATTAGCGATTCTGCCTGACGATTCCATTAAAGACGCTTGGAACCCGAAGCTCCCGTGGTCCGCGCCTGAGTCCCTGCCTGAGCCTTGACAACAACACTGTTTTATAAGTGCAATTAACTGTGTTTCTAACATGATACAGTGTGCTGGTCCCTACAAGTGTAACATTTCTGTAGAGAACAGGAGTCAACATTCACAGGGGGCAGATTGCTACACATTAACAGGGAATAACAATCATACACAACATTAATGCAGCTGGTAATGTCAACCTTTGTCTGTTACATTAGTCCACTTCTACTGAATTGATTTAAGGCATGAACTGAATAATAGTAATGATATAGACACTTCACTTCTGAAATGACCAGGTAATGAATTTTGGTCGCTGCTCTTTTAATATTCTGTAACAGCTGAGGGAGTCAATATTCATTTTCAATCAATTAATCAATCAACTTCTATTTAGTAAAGAGCCATTTACAATATCATATTGTCAACAGATTGCTACAGTGTGGCACTGTCTCTGTGTTCAAAAAAAGTGAGACTAATTGAGAAAACTGGAAAATTATTCCCTGACCCTTTCCAAAAGACAATTGAGATAAAACTTTGCAAATATGTGAAAAAATATGGTCCAGGAGTCACTAAGGGGCTGTCATTAAGGTGACAGTCAGAGTGGGTTGCAGACAGATGACAGAGCTTAAACATTTAAACACTTAATTTTTAGCTGTATGCCAATGACTAAGCACCAGCATCTTTGGTGAGGTCCAGTGCATTGTAGCATCTACAATTTGTCCATATAAGTATGTACCACATTTTTAAGCCATTTGTTGATAATTAACTGTGCTATGTACTATACAGCCATAGCATGGGGTGTAACCATTTTGACTGTTAACCATCATGGGGAAAAGTTTGGCTCGTGTTTGTGCTGGGGCTGGTTTGGGGTTCAACCAGTTTGGCTAGCCAATTACTTACTAGCTAGTTGTTTACCACCCATTGCCAGGGAAGGCATCTTGTTCTGTGCTGTTGGCTGCAGTGGGAAAAGCAAATTGGAAAGTCTCTGAGGGACAGTTAATGCAATGACTGTAGCCTTAGGACAAAGTATTGGAGTTGTTGGAGTTGCGAGGGAATCCTTATGCTTAGAAGATGTTGCGTACCTGGAGGGAGTGAAGGTTACCTCTCAAAAGCATAAGCTGATTTTTTTTTTCCTGTGTTGAAAGAAAGGTACAGAGTCTATTTTGTACCCTTCTACCATGCTCCAAATCCTTTCAACTTTAGACCTCTTTAGTGGGTGGGGAATCACCATAATGTAAAGACCATTCTCTGAGCTTCACCAGTGAATATGCTATGTATTCCTAAACCAAAGGGAACAGAGGTATGTAGGGCTGGGGGGGTGGGTCTATCAGCATTGCTCTCCTCTGTTTTCCATCTGCATTAGGTTGACTGTTTAGAAATTGCCTATGAAATCCCAGGAGGTTGATTAGCTTGTCGGTGTTGGCAAAGAGGGCCATAAAACTTGTCTATCAGGATTGAACTGTAGCCGCCATTACTTACTCTGTTCCATTATTTAAGATGCACAATGTAGTGTTCCTGTGAATACTGTAAGAGTGTTGAGTGTTTCTTATTTCAGGGGCAAATGGTAGTGATATCATTTGATTACATGTAGTTTTATTTGGTAATTGCACTTGTACTCCCTTTGTTTTAATTTGTCACTGGTAATCCTTTTCTCCTATCCACACCAGGTCAATTATAGACAGTGTGTAATCCAGCTGGCAAGGCTACCTCTGCCTGCCTACCTCTGAGCCACGACAGTAACACAGGAGTATGATCGCACCCATTTAAAATGCTTGTGTCAGCTGTCTGGGTTTACAGGCCAGTTGAAATCTGTCATATCACTGCCATGCAGGGAATTGCACTGTGATGTCCCATCACTGTGGACTGCAACTAGGCAAAAAACAGAAATCATTAACCTCCACACCCCAAAACTAGGTGGCTTCATTCACTCCATCACCGTGTCTGGCATGAAGACCCCACCCCAGAACTAACACTCATTTGATTCTGGCTAAAATAAATAAATAAATAATCAATATTTAAAATAGTCATGCATTCTTGTGAGCAGTTTGTGTGTTATTTCCCAGATGGCCAACCACACTGGGTCAAATGATCCCTTATACAGTCACTGCACAGCAGGGGCAAAAACCCATCCATGTAACATGTTGATTTGCCTAAATTACATCAACGAAGAAATTATCCTGTCATAAAGTCCTATTCCTCAGGCAGATAATGCAATATGAGAAGGTAAATCTAGCCCTGCACATGCACATAATGCAGTACATGAAATGATTTGCGTGTCAAGCGAGCTGGAGGCGCTGAACTGAGACATCTGGATAAACCCATTGGGGCGGTTTGAAAAACAGTCACTCCTGGTGTTGTGTTCCCAAGATTCCACTTTGGTTTTGTGTCCATTGCCCCCTTTGTAATGGACATCCTTCTTTTAATATACACTATACATAACCTAACATTCAGTTTTATATGATACACAAATGAATAAAATAAATTATATTGGGCAGCTCTTAACATTTTAACTGCTTTATCTATAAATCTATGTAATAATGTAAGAGAGCAGTAGTCTGCCATTGAGAAGGAGCACAGCTTTTAAACAAAAGTTTACTGGTTCAATTCCCAGGTGGGCCACTGCTGTTGTACACTTGCTCAATTTGAATTTATTGCTTTTATTGTATAATTTGTATTTATTGTAATGTGCGGCTGTATAAATGTATGCAATGATACAAAGTAATGATAATAAAATCAAATCTGGTATCATACAGGACAGCTCAAGATTGGTTCAGACTGAAATGATCAGAATGGGCACCCCGCAACAGCTTCACTGTTAGACAGGGGGCTCCCTTGTGGTCATTCCTAGAAATAGGGGTGGGGTGGAGTTAGGAAGGTTTCGAACTGTGGTCTCTTTAGCCTTTCCCACAGCCCAGCCCCTGACGGCATCCTTTCACTGCACACTTCTTCTTAGGGGCGCCCTGTCAGCTCAGTCAACACAAAAGTGACAAAACAATCAAGCCACTTGCTGTCAAGGGCACTGTAATGGAAAGAAAGGAGGAAGCAATTACCACTCAGTGGAAAGAGGTTTGAGGCAAGTTGGGCTCATTTCCTGTCAAAAGCTCTGCAGATCAGACGCTCAGAAAGTGGCCACACTTTACCTCCCGTGTGCACACTGGCAGCCGTCAGGATATGACATCCACGTTTCTGCCAGGCTGCTAAAAATAAGTCAGCTGAATGCATTTTTACATGTCCAGTATGTATTTCCATTGCTTTTCCCTTGTCCAAACTGCATTGCAACTCAGTGTGTCCCAGCTGTGCCCACAGAGAGCGTGTTAGTGCGGTTGAATGTTGAAGCCACACATTCATGCAGGTTTTGACATAGCATCAATGCACTGACGTCTGCAACAGTCAGTGAAACAGTATATTGATGTTCTTAAATTAAAGTGGTGCTGTTACCTCAGACTGTGCTCAGATGTTGTTTTTTTAAGAATGTCACTATATTGATGCACAAAATCATAGAGAATGTCATGGTTGTGACATTTAAAAACATCCTGGAAAATCCTGGACAGTGATATTAAGAAAATTCATTTCATGCCACATGTTTCATGCTTTTTCCTATGAAAGAAACCATCACGGCATACAAATCTGGAATTATTTTTATTTTAGTTAAATCATAAACTGGGCTTGGGGGGAATTTCATTCAACCATTTTTAAAAGCCTTTTGCTAAAAAGCATTTTGCTCTATCAAAAAGCCTTTTTGTTACTTATATAATTTTCAAACCTTTGTATTATAATCAATCTTGTTCAACTATTCTGAAGGGCCCTGAATGCATCCCTTTCCCTACAGTGAAACCTTACAAATGCAGCACATGCGTTTTTTCAATGGGTGGCTAACTTACTGCACAGGACAAAAGGATGAATAGATCATCAGATGCTGAACAGCCAACAAGGACTCAGGTAAACCAGTGCTCTGGTCTGCTGCTTCCATATTGATTGATTCCAACAGTGCCCTTTCCCACATGAACACCCTTGAGTTGCCTTGGCTCCCCAGGCCACCAACAGAGAATGTCCCTAATTCTACACCCTGACTTTCAGCTGAAGTGGTCACGGGCATGGAGCATGTCTTTGAGATGACAAGACTGGAACAAGTCTTGTTCAGTTTCCAAGAGCAATGCCCCATTAGCTCCCCACAGTGCACCGGATTGTGCAGGTCTTCCCAAAACTGCCAGGGGAACATTGATCTGCCGGTGCATCCCCACAGAGCCACGGAAAAGCCACCCTCTCCAGAATGCAGAAACAACCACCTGCATTAATGCAGAAGGGGGAAAGAGAAAAACAAAGGAGGGAATGGGTAGGTGGGGAGCTGGCAAGGATAAATAAATAAAACCGTTATTGTTGTCTGTCTTTGAGTAGCCCTGGGTAAGCAAGCCTTCCTACCATTCGCAAGATGGAGCAGGTTAAAAAATGCATATGGATTGGAATTGCACAGATAGCACAATGTTAATCTGCCACATTCCATTTCATCATCTGCATATATCCTGCCATCCATGTTTAGTCAACCCTCTGATGTTTTGTCTTTCCTTTTCTTTTTTTAAGAAAGAGAAGGAGATTCATAGAGGCAATGGGAATGCGTGCTGCCATATGCATCTATCTCAAAGGAGTCAAAGGAGCAAGTAAGGTGACCAAGCGTTCCAATGAAACCTTTTTTTCCCAAGCATTTACTTTAAAAGCTCAAAACCTGAGGGATTCATGCATTAGACCCACTTGTCAGTGGTAATTCATTCCGTAAACATGCATGTACTGGGCTACTGGTAACTGCACTTAACGACCACTTACTGCCTTGTCAAGACGGGTGTAGGATCTGAGCATTGCAGGAAGACAAAGATGAAAAAATATTGCATGATGCATTTTCAAGGCAACTTAGTGTCTTTTCAAAATTTGTCAGATTCACATTTTATGAAAATGTTTTTGGTGCGGTCATTTTCCAGTCATCTAACACACTGTTAAAGTTTGCGTGGCATTTCTCACAGGTACTACATCAGCGATCCTTTCAAATATCAGTGCATGGGAAAATGAATCATAATCTGACAGCGCCACCAATCCATTTAGTTCATCCTCTCTATTCTCTGTATGGCACAAATTTAAAAAAAATACAACGTAGTATTGGGGAAGGAAACATGTTTCAGGTAATCAATTCTTTGTGCCTCACATTTAAAGGTCTGTCTTTGCCATTGCTGAAGCTACAACTGTTCTGATTTTATGATTTTTTGGACATTAACAAAGGGGTGTGAGCCATAGCAGAACATCCACAGCGATCATGTAATTGAAGACAGTGTCAGATCAGAACACCACAGACAAGAAACTACAGAGAATGGAAGGAGTGTAGGAGCTGAATGTCAAAATATAGAATTTCTAGGGCACAAGAACAATGCCCCACCTGGGATCTGAACTGACAGCCTCCTGGTTAGAAATCCACTTCACCGACCACTGTGCCAGAATGTTTTTTACATTCTGCTTGGGTATTAGAGAGTTGGCGAGACGGATCTTGCAAGGTGACAGGTTCTGCAGCTCAAATTAACAAGGGTGTGCTGCCTCGCTTTTCTCAACAGAGGGAATGGAGGTGGTGTTTCTATGTTTTTTGTCTCTTTTTTGACAGTTACTCTTTAACATGATGTCACATTGAGAAATAAGCAGTAGACCTCTTCACCCCATCTCATAATTTAAGACATAAATTGCATCTAAGTCTTTAAAGTAGAATGTGTTGAATTGGGTGAAAAGGTTATTAAAATACAATTCTTTTAAAAGTGCCACTAGTCCTCACCCAAACACAGACACACACATATATCATATGCAGTGTGTGTGTGTGTGTGTGTGTGTGTGTGTGTGTGTGTGTGTGTGTGTGTGTGTACCAGCCCAAGTGAACACATCTGATTAAGACAATGGGAAACATGCATTCAAAGACATAAGCTTAAATGCTTGATATATATATATATATATATGGAAATGTGGCTTTCCTGATAAGCAGTATTGTGTGAAACAATTAGAAGACAATCTGTTTGCACACTGTTAGCAAACTGCAATGTACATCACATGGGTTGGTCGCAACTGTCTAGTCAAAATAATAGTTTGTTTTAAGAACTGTAGTGTGCATATCCAGTGAGCTGATGATCTATGTCCCTTTCTAGGCCAACAAAGGGCTGCGAGATTTTGAAAGGCATCTTGTGTGGCAACATAAGAAAATAAAAGATCTCCATCGGTCATCCTAATCGTTCATAAATCAGGCATTTGCAACAACACAGAGAACATTCACACAGGGTACTATGTGGGTTACTAGGGGTACTATAGCAATGTGGGTTGAATGTACAAATATCTTTCAGAGTATGTTTTTCAACCAAAATATTTAACATTTATTTCAAGTTGGACACTCATGTTCAATGATAATTGTAAAGAACACCAATCAAAGCATAGGTTTAAGTGCCCTTTAAATGATGTAGATTAAATTTTGTCAAATTTGTCACTTTGAAAGTATACACCTGCTTCCATGAGTGCAGGTTTACTCAAAAAAGGAAATCCATCTTTTGCTTTTCAATACTAATTGATTTTTCAGGTGGTGGGTTGGGAGGGTGTTTTGATCTGTGCTTATTCTTCAATTTTGTTTTTCAAATAAAGCACAATAAGCCCAAAAACCATATGTTGTGTCTGTTACATTGTGGGAGAATCAGTAGACAGCATGATTACATCATTCTGAGAAGGATCTTTTTCATGATATCTTTAAACAGATCTTTGGGCTTGAAATTAAGTTGAAGTTAAATTTTGGGGAAGACGGAGGGAGGAAACTGATGGAACACTCATAGAATACCTTTAGAAAGACAAAAACAACACTAAAACTAACACAAAACTAAGGACTGACAGCACAATATAACCCCACTTAAATTCACAAAATAGGGTGTTAATGTCAGGGCTCCCACCTCCTAGCTGTTGTGTTTTTGTTTTTCCCTGTCCATGTGCTTTTGTTTTCCTTGTGTTCTAGCCCTGCCCCGCTCTCCGCCCTGTCTCCGCCCACCTGATCATCTCCACCTGCCTGCCTGCTCACCTGCTTCCCATCACCTCATCAGCCTAGCCCTATATCAACCCTGCTTGTCTCTGTGTTGTTTGCCAGATCGTTTCAGTGTTTCTGCCTGTCTCGTTTCCCGCCTGTTTACCCTGTTTGGATTTTGCTGGTTTTTGCCTCGCCTGTTCCTCGACTTCGTTTTTGCCTGCCCTTCTGTCCTGATTGCCTGATCTGCCTGCCTTCACAGTTTGACCCTGCCTGTTGCTGTTTTGATCCTTGATTTGCCCTTGGACTGCTTACCTGGTATTTTGACCCTGCCTGTTTTTGGACTGCCTGCTTGTTTGACGATTCTGTTAATAAACGCCTGGAATTGGAGCACTCGTGGTCCGCGTCTGAGTCTGTGCCTGAGTCCTGACAGTTAAACCATGGCGACTGAAAAGTGGTCATGGGTGAAGATAAGGAGAACAGGGACATAGCCTCTATTCATCAGAAGATCAGAAGTGATCCAGGGCTGCAAGATTACCAGAAAACCTAACACTAAAACCAGGGAATAAAACTCTCATCTACAATTAGCTGGTTCATTGATCAGCTGTGAAAGAAAAGGCAAGGTAAAAAGTCCCTTTTAAATCTTCAGCTGAGAAGGTCAAAGGTGGAAGACCCACATAAAATGTGCCCATAGGCCTGCATCTGTTGCGTCTTCACTGTCCTGCAGGCACCTACAGGAAGCATGTATCTTTTTTGCCAGAACATCAATAAGACATTATCACTCCAAATAAACCAATCAACCTGCAATCTCCTGAACAGGCTCTTGGCAGCGACTTGTGTAGAGTAGATTGTGTCTTGAGCACCACGGCCTGGGTCATCCTGCAAATATTTTTTGAGGATTACATATTCAGCAATGAGTGTCAGGTTTTCTGTCCCATGTGACAGCACAAGACACAGCAGGAGAGGCCTCCCTGGTATGTGCGTGTCCCCACCAATCCAAGTTGCTCCCCATGCAAGCAGGTCATGGTGACGTCACATGGAGTTTTGCTGAGGTGTCACAAAAACTATTTTTCAAAAATAGAGAGGAATGAGTCCTGATGAAGGTGGAATATTATTGGCTGAGATGAAGAGGATCTAGGAACCTTAACCCCCCTCACTTATTCACCACTTTGGCTCCCACAGGGTAACAACAGTACCATTGTTTCACCACTAGATGGCAAAAAAAGATACAAAGGGATCCACCAACGTATCTGCAGTCTCTGAAACCTGCCTGTTCTTGTCCGCCTGTTTTAAAAAGGAAATGCACTGAACACGCTAACAGCTAGTAACAGACATGGGGCACAAGGAATCAACTCATCCAGCTGGCACTGGGACCAGAGGAGATGCATGGGAAAAAAGCTCTTTTCAAAGAAATCTGCTTTTTGTCCTCACCAGTGTAGCTCCAGATGATGTAAGAGAACAGAGGAGGCATCTTCTCCAGCCTCCAGGCTTATTCAAGGTGCACATTTCAATGTAGAGTGAATGACATACTGCAATTGCAGCCCCACAACCTTGTTCATTTTACTTATGAAAACATCCAAAATGCTGGTCTACTTTAGTGTTCTCAATGGCACTACAATTTGTAAAAGATCATCCTGGCTGGTTGGATTACATTTGATAAACCATCTGTTCACACGACTGTATATGAATATCATGGTAGTAAAGCATGCAGTAGCAGTGACCAGGCCAGGACTTGAACCTGCATCCGGCTGGAGATGAAATCCCTTAAACACAATGGCACTCTGTATGTACAAATATATGCATCATCATTTATTGTCATGCTGTTCTCCCAATGTGCTGTTAAATGGTTAGATATATGAACCATAACAAACATACGATTTATGAAGAAAAGGAGTGTCTCACTTGAGCCCCAGTGTCTATTTTGAATACCTGAGATGTGAAATCAGGACAGTACCTTTGGGGTTGCACTTGTTGGTGTTTCAAAAGCTTTTTTTCCTTTGTTCACTTCCGGCATACATCAAACTGCATGCATTTGTTAGGAGCATATATAGTTCCAAACATGGTTTTGCTGTATTTTCTTTTATTTTCAACTGAAAATAAACTGCTGTCACATTTGTTATGTTTTTTAACTTTATTTTAACAGGTAGGGTCAATTGAGAACCAATTCTCTTTTACACTGTTGACCTGTGGGAGGGAAATCAATTCACCTGGGGGATTGTTTGATGACCAGATTGAAAGAGCCTGATTAGGAATTTAGTCAGGACACCAGGGAGAGTCCTGCTGTTTATGATAAATGTTTATGGATCTTTAATGACTACTGACTGAAGGTCAGGTCAGTTTAACATACCGTCCAGCACAGCATACCATCCAGCACAGCATACTGCATTGTGGCATTGGTTTCCTATTATGCCCAAAGGGAATAGCGCCTCTTCAGGCCCACCACTACCAATTCTACCAGCAAACCAGTTTTCCTGTCCACTTACTAAATAAGCCCAAACCTCTTAACTTCATCCATCAGCTGGAAGATAGTTTCAGGATGGTATGGCTGCTGACTGTGTGAAGCTCAGGCAGGAGATATGATTGATGAGACTGTGTCTGGCACTCAGGGTGGGAATGGTTCCTTCCTCTCGTTTCATTAAAGCAGGTGAGCATCCTCTCAGACAACCTTGATGAATCAGCTCCATGTTATTCACAAAGAAAACGCAATCAGTACACGCTACCAGAGGCCTGGGGGGTGGGGGGCCCCTTGCAATAGGGTGGAGACGGGCTTAGACCCAAATAACAGGATGACGACTGAGGGTGCATTAGCATGGGCTCAAGGGACGCTCTGAGCTCCACCGTGCAAGGAGGAAAAGGTATTTTCATCTGCAGCTAGTGATGGATCAACTTACACTCAAGTGTAGAATGCTGTAAGATGTGAAATTCAGCCTGTTGCATTAGCCTTGGAGGCATGAGATTCCAAAAAGAAACGATCACATGCAGACACCTTATGCAGAGTCGACCCACCACTCACTGTCACCAAGAAGTCTGTACACCTAGCAGTGTGCCAATTTACATGGTCAACTCTTGGCAGAAATGTGTCACTCCCTTCTAAACTCATGGCAAACGAGTCCATATTACAAATTTGTCATATTTATTGTCATAATTTTATTTTATTGTCTTTATTTTCCCTGGTATGAAATATTTTTGTAAAAACAGGATTGAACAAAATTACAACAACTGGCACTCAAAGTATTGTGGTATATCAAGCACAAATGGTTAAAAGGCCTTTTTAAAGCTCTGAAACCATTTCCTCCAGCTCCTTGCATGGCTGGCTGATGGCTGTGTCTGATGTACTGAACAGCTTTAAGTCTGATAACAGGCAATGATGCAGTGCAGTAGAGTACTGCCCAGTGTTTGATTCTACAACTGCCTTTTTAAGCATGTGGGTCAACAATTCGCAGTTTTGACCCCTGCCAATTACACTTGCAGAGATGAATCTTTGCCTCTCCCACCTCCAATAATGTGCGGTGCACTTTCTGGCATGTTATGGCCGCCGTTCATCCCCCAGTCAGGTGCTGTGTGTCAGAGTGGATGACATACACTGTAGGATGTAGAGCTGAGGGGCTTTTTTACAGGAGCAATTCATTACTATTATGATCATTTAATTACTGTTAACTCATCACCAACAAGACCTTCTCATTCTGCTTTTTCCTTCACAGTTTAATCTTAACTGTTACTGGGTGAGTGATTCAGCTGTTGGTTTTCTAATTAAATTCTCCCCTTGCTGGACAAGTGTGCACGGGCTGTCACAGAAAATGGCAACACAATGCCAAGACAGTTACCTTTTCCACTCAATTCCAATTGCGAGTGAAATGCCTCTACCCCTGTTTGTGGCGGAATTGTAAGTGGTTGCTTTTTCTTTTGGTATATTCCAACAGATGATCCATCTGTAAATAACAGGCAGTGATATTTTGAGAGGCCTGTTTGATTTGTTTCATGAATGACGATCATGGAGAAGGTGGATGGAGTCAGCTTGACCATGAGAGTAACAGAAAGGTAAGGTCGGACAGGGCCACTGGCACTGGCACAGATGCATGGTGATGAGGAACTACTAAAGAAATGGGGGGCACCGGAGAGATAAAAGCTGGTACATTCAGATATTGATTTGATTTTGGGGGCTTTAAGTAATTTCAGATTCTTCCTTTGTCCCAAACCTTTATATCAAATGCCCAAAACCTTCATTTACATAATGGTTTCCAAATAGACATGTAGGGGATATGGACACATATCTGCAACCAAAACCAAGTTATTTACAATGTTTACTCCTGGCATCTTCTTAAAGTATATGGCCTGGCATTCTGGTGCGGAGAGGATTGTGCTCTGCATAACCCCTCACCCTTATCAGGCCATAAAAGAACCCCAAGCCATCTGTAAATTGACTTTGTGACACTGCTCTTGATTTAGGACAAACATCCTGGCACAGCCATGGATGTAATGCATCTGAGACACTTGGTATCTGAAACGTGAGCTCCAATGGGGTCATACACAGTTTACAGGAGATTCTCAGGTCTTTGTCACATAGCATCTACATGGGCTTCTCTGGTCCAATCAGATCGCGCGGCAATTAGAGGCGTGAGTTTTCTACCAGTGACTGAACTGTGTGCCCATGTAGACTATAGCATTTGAAGTGACTCTATATAAGTGTGGCAAAGGCAATGTCTGAGGTCCTCCATCTCGGCTCTTACGTTCTCTGATGATATCACACCTCATCTAGCACTACTAGGGGACCCCTCCTTGCCCTGGGGGGGTTTGGGGGACAGAAGTCCTTTCTCCCTGAAACAGATGCGCCTAATTCACTCAGCAAGCTCTGGAACAGGAAGACTCCTCGACCATCAATACCTCCTGACATCAAACCGATGCATCCTGAATTCACCACCGATGCATTGTGAATTCATCTTCACCTCTGGACAGCCAAGCTCTTTCCAACAAATTCCATAATGAATCCAGAACCGACTCTGGAAACAAGTCCCTTGACAATGAATGATGCAACCTTAGAGACCGATGCCCCAGCACGAAGTTTAAAAGACCTCATTTTATTAATAATTATGTTCATTAAGGAATGTTAACTATCCTTGCCAAATGGCCAGCGCCTCTGTGGGGATAGGCATGTCCCCTACATAATTGGTGGTCTGTGTGAGGAAGTATTACATCCCCTGCAGTCATTTATTTGAAATTGTATGCAATTACCAGTAAGAAGAGGGAGTGTGCATTATTTTAAAGACATATACACTACAGTGGCAGCCTCACAGATGGGAATGCACACCTGTCATGCGTAATTGATGCTGAGGTGTGACCTGTTGGAGTCACTCTTGCAGGAAGGCCATCTCCATGGGCCTTTGAAAAAGAAGCCACAGACACGCATGCCGCCCAACTCAAACAATATGCATCACCTTTAGGTGATGCACAGCAGACATTTTGCATTTCCCGCGCTCACGCCACATAAGCTGAGGTAGAAGGATTCTTTAATTTTATACTGCCATTATTATAAATAGCCAGATTATGATTTTGGCCCAGACACCAGGGGAACACCTCATCCCCCCTGCAGTAAGTGCCACATAATGTAGAGGTTATTGTGGATTTTGCAGCAATGCCTCTGATCTTTGTTTCTGTTCCTCTCCTTTCCTCTGTTCCTCCAGACAGGGTCACAAACATCTCATGTGGGGTTTCCTGAATCGATCCCTCTGATTTTGTTTCATATTGTTTCACACCTTCATGCGAGAAACAAATAAAATGACACATCACCAATACATTCAGCAACAGTCACTCTCTCACCCATCTCCCACTCTCATCTTACGGATTGGTGAGTAATGTGGCTTTCAGCATCAGCATTAAAAGAGGCAAGTCAGTTTGAAATAAGTCTGCAAACATGTAATTGCTTTGAAAAGTACTTTCACATACTTTCAAAAGTACTTTTGCTATTTTCTACATTTAACAAAAAAAAACCACCATAAGATAATCAAATAATACTGGACATGAAAATCTGCTTGCTGTAATGTGACCTGTATTCAGAGTGGATTTGTGACCTTTTCTAGAAAAAAAATAGTAAAAACATTAGTACTGACATGTCGTAATGTACCATTAAAACCTTATTGGGAAGAAATGCTTCCCAAAGCAGTTTTATCACTTGTTCTTCTGAAATGACTCTTCCCTGTGACTGTAAAAAACGAAGCTGAGCTCAGCCAATCCATTATAAGAGACAAGAGACATGATGATTTAAGTGAATGTGTCTGTGTCAGGGGGGGTCGAGAGCCACAACTGCCAACGTTGGCCCCCGGCACCCAACTCAGGTTTCCCAAATAGATCTGCCCGCCACAGACGACCAGGACACAGGAGTACGGGTACAAAAGCTTTATTATAATTTTTTTAAAAAAAGACGGAGTGATGCTAATGCCCTTGATCCAGACCGCTCCCTCTCGACGCTGTTTGCCACTCGTCCTTCTCGCGCAGCTCCGGAGCAGGCTCTGCTAGAACCTGCTCTGCTAGGCTGGGCAGACTGCAATCAGGATCGCGCACACACACAAGTGGCAACACCGCCAGTCACGTTCCTTACTGCACAGGGGCACCGCCCCGATTCACCTCCTGCCCAGCCTGGGGTGCCGCCGCTCCAGCCTCGCTTCTCTTCTCCCGCCGGCTTCCGCTGCTTTGCCTGCCCCGGGCGTCACTCCTGGAAGCGGTCCAGATCTGCAGCTATCCGCCGTCACTCACTCCTCACTCCCGCACCTATTAAAAGAGATCCCCTCCCGGGATCTCTCCCCAAAACACAAAAGAAACAAAACCAAACTTAACCAAAATATTCCCAACCGAAAAGAAAACCCGGCCGAAAACAGTAACCAAAATCCAAACCGAAAAAAAACAAACACAAAAGAAAACTAAACCAAACCAAAAAAATAATATCCCCTGTAAAACCTGCAGCGCAAAGCGTTTCTTTCCCGAGCCGTCCGTCCCCCCGACTGCCTGAATTGTCGTGCTTTTGCTCCTGCTAATCAAGACAATCCAGAACAGCCACGGACCCCGCGAGCTCGGCAGCAGCAGCCATTCAGCAGCCCCAGCCCAAGCACGCACCCGCGGCTCACAATTAATACTCAAACGCGGTGGCAACTGTCGGTTTACCTCCCGACATCTAATTAGACACAGATTTCTCTCAGAGCTGGTGTTTAACATGGCTAAGCTGTAACGTGGAATATTTCATTTTTGACAGTTTTAAACTTAATAAACCTAGGAACCAACAGTAGGTATAAAAACAACCTTTGACCATATGAACAGTGCATGTCTATTTACTACATGTGTAAATAAACAAATTATTACACAAACAAGTGATGTAGACATATGAGAAATTAATTCAAACACTGAATGCATCACAATTTGAGCACCTGCCTTTGGGAAAAGCAAATCACAATATATAAATCAAATATGTCAAATTATACAGTGTAATTTAGGCTTGATATTGAAATGGTTTATGCAAACTGATGAGGTGCAAAAAGGTAAACAAATCATTCATGCCAACTCGCTGTGATGTAACCAACTAGCAAATCAGTGCACTCTGAAAAACTGTTGCAGGTAAAGAGGAACAGTGGGCATCTTGCCTTAGAATTAACTTCTTGGCAAGGTTTTTCAATAACACACTGAATATCAGTGATTATTACCAAGAACAAAAAAAAAAAAACAACTAGTGGGGGACCGACTAGTGCTAAATGCTCAGCCCTTCCTTGTAGCATCAACTTTTGGCAGAAAGTATAGAGATTTAAACTCCTTGGCCTGACAAACAACCGGGGCCCATAATGAGGAATGCTTTTTTTGCAACATGGTTTGAAGGGTGATGATCAATAGGAGCTTGTGTTTTTTTGATGACACGTGGTACCCATACTGCCTAGCGGTGTGTGTTTGGAAACACCTTGTCAGCATGTTGTGAGCAGTAATGAGAGACGATGACAAAGGAGATGACAACAAGGTGGGAGAAGGAATGTGGCACCAACCTCAGAACAGCTCTATCTGCGGGACATATCCATGCAGTTGAACTGTGGGTTGCTATTGCTATTCAAAAGCCACTCCTCTTTTACGCTCAGTTGAATACCTGCTACTTCAACAATTTTTTGTTAGGCTAAATGAGGACTATAAGTCCTCAATGAGACTTACTGTGAGGATGTTCCAGTACAGTAAATTACACAAGGGAATGTGGGCTGCTGGAACTGTTAAAATGTTTTTACTAAATGGTTATTCAGTTTTAAGCATCGTACTCCAAATAATGTCACCATTAAACTGAGGAAGAGGGGCTACATGGATTTGATTTTGTGTGAGTCTATAAAATCAGTTAAACATACAAATTATAGGCCTGGAATCATTTGTGGGAGATTGCCGTTTGTCCTTAGCGCTGAATAACAAATTTAAGAGGGTGTGAGTTTTTCTGCTAACATAGTAGAAGTGCTCAATAGCTCTGAATGTCCCTATATCACATCACATTCAGCATTATAAAAAGGGTCCATGACAATTTATATCAATTGAGTTTTTCCTTATTTTTCATGATTTGGAGGTTTGCTTTGGAGTCTCATGCAGTAGACTCCAGTAATTCCCAGAGGGGTAGTGGGCTGGGTGTGAAGAAGGCTCCCTCCACATTTTTGACTTCTGGGAGGCTTTAGGACATGGTGCAGTGGCAGGCTGCCCAGCTGAGTCTGGTCAATTATTGTTGCCTTCTCCAGGTATGATATGAAGACACTGTCTAATGTGCCAATAGGAGGCTTGTATGGATGTGGTCTCTACGTGCTGTGGTGTACCAACTGCTGAACTGTTGAGCAATTCAATAAAATGGCCAGTGGACCAATTTGTTGCTCTCACTCATCTGTGCATCCTGTCCAATAGCCACACAAAACAATGGTCATGCCTCCATAACTCATTTAAGGTGCAATTCCTTCTTTAATGGCCAAATTTGGAATGGTAGATCAACATATACAAAATGCAGCTGAAAAGCGGTCTGGCAAATGGCAACATTACCCTGGGGTCAGTTAGCCATTCGCATGTGGTGTACTACATAAGCGGCCAGCCGGAACCATATTGGCAGCAGTCAGAAAGGCCCTGGGATTTGCGGGCCCTTCCTCAGCAGAAAGTAGGCCAGCTGAAATGAGGCTAACACCTGACCAGACCCCCATGGCTCTTTGTTAGGCTGACAGAGGCAATGCGGAACGCAAGGTCAGGGTTGGGGAGGCTGCCTACTTTTTGTTTTACTCAGGGGCTGATTCAATCTTTAAAGAAAGAGCAATGTAATCTTGCCTTAATGTTATACATATATATATATATATATATATATATATATATATACACACACACACACACACATACACACACACACACACACACACACACACACACACACAGTAGCGAAGGGCGAGAGCAGTCACCCCACCCAGCCTCAAACCCAGATCTACGGGGTACAAACCATGCGACTTTGACGCCAAAGAGCCAGGCTCATTGGTATGGTAGTCAGAGCGCATACTCAACTGTAGTGACAGCACTCCGTCACACACACACATACACTTATATATGCATACTCACATTGCATACTCACATATCTGTCATTGAGGCTGAAACAGACTGGATCACTGCCTTGCATCAAGAAAGCATCTTTGAAGTCGTTTTAACGGAGAGAGAGAAAAAAAGATCTGGAATTTTTCTTTTCTTATTTTACAGCCATTACTGTTATACTGAGACCAGGTTTGATTTAATGACTCTGAGCAAAGGAAACCAAGTTAGAGTGATATGTTGCAGCAGGGTTACATGTTCTCATGCTAAACGCGGTGCACCGTTGCAGGTCTTGTTGAGATGAGTGTAATTGTTGTATTGATAAAGGCATAATACAAGTAATTCTTCAGGGCTAGGCCAGATAAGGAGAGGCACAGCCATGTTTTGGTGGGCTTGCATCACCGTCTCAGTAAGCGGACCAATTTCATTCAGCTGGCATGTTATTATATGGTGTGGATGGGGGGACATGTTGAGTGCTATGATGTAAACATGAATGGATGGCCACCACACATAGCAGGAGAAACATTCTGTAGAATGGCTGATCCCCCTTGGTGTGAACATATGGTGTCACAGCTCAAACAAAACCTCAGTCATGATACCCACACCCCTGCAGCGACAGCAAGGAGTATGGTAGAGCTGGAAAAGACAGCAGGTTCGATCTCACCCCCTCACTCCCCACAAAGGTACAGTCCACATATGTTACGCATTAGCTTCTAAACAATCCACATGTGAAATCTGTCACCATCTCCCGCCTTTTGGCAAGTTGATGTTTTATCAGGCTCTTCTCAGAACAACAAAGCCCTTTTGGAAACAATTGGCAGTTAGATCAGCTTTGTGGTTGGGGGGGTTTCTCCTTGTTCAGTTGATGACAGTGTGCCTTTGTCCTCTAGAAGTCACTGGTCTTCCTCAGCTCCCTCTAAATCTTTTTTGCGCTGGTTTGATGTTGAAATTACAACGTTTATCTTTCCATAGCAGAGAGATTCCCTCTGGGGATCAAGATGGGAGACTGCCAGAAAAGGACTTATCTCCTGAAAATGTGGCCTGGGTTTTCAGGGTAAAACACCATGGTGGGAAATTTGTCTGCTTTTGCGGCCACACATTTTGAGCTCATTGGCTCCTGAACTATTAACTGAGAGTTATTGAGAAAGGACAGGTGAGGCAGAGGTTTAGGGGGTGAGGGTTTTCAGTGGTGAGACGTGGGGTTTTCGGGGGGTGGAGAGTTGTCACATGGTTTGAAGGAGGCATGATGGAATGAGCAGAACCACTTTGTAAAGGGCTTTCACAGAAAGTGCAAGTGCAATTTCCTTCTTTTCTGAGGCCGTAGCTTCGTGTTTGTTGGGTGTGGTAGAAATCTACCTCAGTGCATGGTTTGAAGTCTCACCCAAATCCCTGTCCACTCATTTGTGTTTGCGTACATAGTTCCACTGGGCTTGGCACTTTTCCTGCATTATGGCAGCGGGTGAGCATCCCCGGAAAACAGACAGGGAGAGGAGTGCGCCCCAACCTGTTTTTTTACTCCTCCAACCTCCACCCTTCCAGTCCAGCAAGCAATGAAGGGATAATACCTGAGGACATTTTTCCCCTTGTAGCGAAGGGCGAGAGCAGTCACCCCACCCGGCCTCAAACCCGAGTCTACGGGGTACCAACCATGCCACTTTGACCGCGACACCAAAGAGCCAGGCTCTCGCCCTTCGCTACACCCCTCAAAAATGTGCTGCTTGCCCTCCCAAAACAGCATCATTGTGTATGAACAAATGAGATGAATGTCAGTTCTTAATGAATAAGTGATGTCTGGTGCTTACACTTTCTGCCACAACAATATGATGGCATAGGGATGGGGGAGGGGGACAGGCATGATTAGATAAAATAGATGCGGCACAGCCATACAAACTCATTTACAGCCTTTAAGGAGAAGCATTTTAAGAGGCTTTCCTGTTGCACTAAAAGCTCCATTTTGTAATCATAGGTCTGTCATTTTGATGGATATGACGCATGGTTTGTTTGGTCCTCTTTTGGAATTTTTTTTAATTGAAGAACAGAAAATTGCATCTGCTTGTATATTTAATAATGAAGTCAAATACACTGAACATAATTTAAATAAAAAGGATGCATTGCTTGCGTAGTGGCATTGTCATGTCGATTTTCAATAACATGACCACGCAGCTCATGTTTCCATCTGGGGACGGCACTTAAGCACTGCTTGACCTCTCCGCAGTCAAACGACACCAGCGCCTCATAAATAAATCAGCATTTGAACATTTAGTGTTACAGCATGTCGGTGTTAAATTAACACAAGGGAATGAAGGGTTAACGGAGTTTAACAAAAAAGAAAGGAAAAAATATCATAACAGATGTGAGATGCTCATCTGTGGGCCAGTTAATAACTTACTGTTACCTAGGTAACGGCACCTGACGACAAACCGGTAGAGCTAGAATACTGGGCCGAGGCCTGCTTTGGGGAAAGGGCATAATGGAAAACGTGACCCTAAATTAGAGTAGCAGACCACAGAAACAGGGTGGGGTTGCATCAGAACATTCAGGAGGAGACTCATTCTGCACTATCCAGTGATGGGAAAAACACAGCAGCGGAGGTGGCTTGTGTAATGTTGCTTGGAGCCAGCAAAACCCCCACGGTCATATCGATTGAGTGACCAATCCTGTCGGGCTGAGTCAGCATGCTTTATTAGTCTGACACATCACTTCCAGTGAGTCTGAAGAGGCAGGAAGTAAAGGAAGTACCATTCTAATCTGTCTGCGCTCTATCCTTTTTCCGTCCTTTGCATTAACGTCCTGTTTCATCCGTATTCCACTACCCTCCAAGGACGAGGGTCAAACCCCTCTGATATTATTAGGGCTGAGTGATGCATCAGTAACTGGGATGAGAGAGAGAGAAAAAAGATTTGGAATTTTTTGGAAAATTTCTTTTGTTCCAGCAGTTACAGTTAAACCGAGACAAGGTTTGATTTCATGACTCTGAGAAAAGGAGAGCAAGCCTATAGTCAGAGTGATATGTTGCAGCAGGGTTTCATATTCTCATGTGAAACGGAGCACACTGTTGCAGGTCTTGTTGAGAAGAGTGCCATATCAGTAACTTGTCATTAAGGATGTGCTGGCATGTGCATTTTATGAAAGTGTATACTTATCCCAAGTTCCCAAGTTCACTCTTTTATAATTAAATCACTGATTTTGGGAACTGTACATCAGTTTGAGAGTATCTTTTCCTTGCTATCTTTTTCTTATTCAGTTCACATGGGTTTGAGTCAAAAAAGCGGATTGTTTCACAAATTCTGTAGCACATGTGAACATCCAGCCCTCCATTCAATGTGGATGAAAGCTGAGAAGGGCCACTTCGATCAAAAAGGGGGTTTTCCATTTAAACTCAGAACTTCAGAGTTCACAGTCAAAGAAGTGACACCCCCTCGCCATATGGTGCCTGCATCCAGTCCTTTCATTCCTTGACTGACAGTCTACTGTGCCTCCTCTCTTGCAGAGCAATTGCTGTGCAGATCCAGTCTACTTTACACAGATTCCTTAATCTAATAATCTGTGTCTGAAAATAAGAAAGGTTTTTACATCACAACACAAAGATAAAGAGATTTTTATAGGCTTAAAAAGTCTGCCTACATGTTGCTTCTTTGCCTTTACTTCCATGTGAAGGTTTAATTCAAATGACAGTCCAGTGAAACAAGGTCTCAGATGGAAACAGGCAAGAGTGGACAACACAGCATGAACCTCCAGAATCTAAGGGTGAACTCAATATTAGTATTTTTGTTAAAGTGTGAACGTGAGTCTCTTTAGCTTGGCAGCCACAAACTGAGTGCTGTGGTCAGATGTTCTTAACGGTGCCTTCTCTCAGTGCCAAACTGCTCCATAAATAAATGATTGAGTGTAAATACTGCCCCTGCCCTTATGCGTACCCACTGACCATCCTCCATGCTTCCTGCTATGGCCTGTCTGTACTGCTGTCTGCACTCACCATGCTATAGTGTATGCTTTCTGACAAGGCCCTGACATCCACCATCTAATTAAGCATTCCGATAGGGGATATCAGACCTCTTGTTGTGGTACAACCCCCCTACAAAGGTCATGTTAGAGTGTCATTTCCTAACAGTCTGTTGTCACAGAAAAACCTGCCAAGGAATTTGTCATCACCTTACAGGTTACCTGAACAACACATCACAAATACACATTGTATATTTATCATCAGCAGGCTGTGCATGTGGTTTACACATCTACCCCACCCTCAACCCCCCCCCCCCCCCCCCCCCCCAAAAAAAAAAAAAACTACCTGATTACATAATAGTAAAGTGCACTTTTCTTGTCACTGTACGTAAGAGTAACCAGTTTTGTAATGTGATTGGCAAACAAATTGATTTTAAGTGAAGCACACACATCTTGTGCAAGCAGTTATGGGATGTGTTTGAGGGGTACTCTGGAGCAATGATAAAACTGTCAGATGTTTTTCAGTGGGCCCATTTTTACCAACAACCTGGAACAACTTCAATAAAAATGTATCCAAACATATACTTTTGGAGAATAAATATTGACAGTCACTATCGTGTTAATTTCACACGCCGCTGGTTTCCCGACAGGGTGGGCCAGCCCTGTTTTAGTGCCCTGTCAGTTAATCCGGCCCAGGGCCATTTCGTGTGGCCCAGCTCTGTAAATCAGTTGCTTAATAACTTTCAAACAGCACTGGAGAAAAGCAAGGGGATGGACAACCAACAAGCTGGGTTTTTTCCCCAAAAGGGACACTATAACATACAGGCCTGCCATTTTCTGCCAACTAGCAGTAGTGTCACAGTTTAGCGGATGCATTTTTCATTTCCCTACTGTATGTGTTCAAGAAAACAAAAACAATAAAACAAGAAGCAACTTCTGGGTTAGCCATCTAAGAATAGGTAGGGCCATAATTATGCTTCTTATATGATGCCTGTTGAAGCGTGTGCAGCCCTGATGCATTGACAAGTGCTGTAAGGTGCAACTGCATTAGCGCATTTCTGTGATAAACTGCATAGGGAATGCAAGTGGCTCCCAGAATCTTTAATCACTACCCCAGCACTTTTTTCACCTGTGGGTGTCTCTTATTGTGGCTCCATAGCTGTGATTCATCTCATAATGGTTCCAAGCCAGCTTGTAACAGATGTGAACTGCCATTGAAACAGGTGTAAAAACACCCGGAAACAAACGTGGCAGTTACAGGCAAGGGAAAGTATGGCATTGTGATTAAGTGTGCAGAAATCAATGGCTTTTTTTTGTTCAAGGCCGCCTTGATGGTGAGCTAGACTAACTGCAGCCCTGTGCTGCATAACATTTTGACCTCTCTACTCTACTAGTCCTCGAGGACAGTGTTGTGTATAGAGCTTTTGTTCTACCACAGTTTTGAATTATTTAACTGATGCCATTGCTAGAATAGGAAGCCATTTCCCTTTATGAACATGGTATAAATAAGTTCCTTGCTGAATGATGACTGAAACGTCAAGAGCTCTGGCTGCCCATGACTGCGATCACCAGCCTCTGAAAAACACTTCAGAAGGTTATGGTTTTTGCAAACGTGTTGTGGGCCAAAGCAGTTTTGCACCTCAGTGTAGGCTATTGAAATGATCTTCAATATCTGTGTTATGGCATTTTATGCTCCAACTCCAGTGAAGTGACCTGGGAATGTTCACATTATGGTTGCTGGATTGTTTTATTTGGATGTGTTTGTGGCTTCTTTGGAGTGCTCCTTTGCAGCTATAACAGCCTCCACTCTTCTGGGAAGGCTTTCCACAAGATTTTGAGTTTGTCTGTGGGAATTTGTGCCCATTCAGCCAAAAGAACATTTGTGAGGTCAGGCGCTCATGCTGGACGAGAAGGCCTTGCTCACAATGGGCGTTCTAATTAATCGCAAAGGTGTTCAATGGGGTTGAAGTCGGGGCTCTGTGCAGGCCACTGGAGTTCCTCCACACCAAACTCGTCAAGCCATGTCTTATATGGACGTTGCTTTGTGCACAGGGGCACAGTCATGCTGGAACAGGAAAGGGCCTTCCCCGCAAAGTGGAAAGCATACAATTGTCTAAAATGTCTTTGTATGCTGTAGCATTAATGTTACCCCTCACTGGAACTAAGAGGCCTAGCCCAAACCCTGAAAAACAGCCCCAGACCATTATCCGTTCTCCACCAAACTTTACAGTAGGCAATGTGCATCCCGGTAGGTAGCGCTCTCCTGGCGTCCGCTAAACCCAAATTCGTCCATGAGACTGCCAGATAGTGATGCCTGATTCGTCACTCCAGAGAACATGATTCCACTGCTCTGGAGTCCAGTGGCAGCGTGCTTTGCACCACTCCAGCCGTCGCTTGGCATTGTGTATAGTGACGTTGGGCTTGTGTGCAGCTGCTCGGCTATGGAAACCCATTTCATGAAGCTCCCAACTCACAGTTCCTGTACTGATGTTGCAGCCAGAGACAGTGTGGAACTCAACAGTGTGATTCAACAGAGGATAGGAGGTTTATACGTGCTACATGCTTCAGCACACGGCGGCCCCGCTCTGTAAGTTGCTTTGTGGCTCAGCTGTTGTTGCTCCTAGACGCTTCCACTTGACAATAATAGCACTTACAGTTGACCAGGGCAGATCTAGCAGGGCAGAAATTTCGCGAACCGACTTGTGGCAAAGATAGTATCCTATGACAGTGCCACGTTTAATGTCACTGAGCTCTCCAGTACAGCCCATTCTACTTCCAAGGTTTGTCTATGGAGATTGCATGGCTATGTGCTTGATTTTATGCACCTGTTAACAATCGGTGTGGCTGAAACACCTAAACTCAATAATTAGGACGGGCGTCCACATACTTTTGGCCATATAGTGTATATTGTGTACTTTTTTCAGATTTCATGATGCACATCTCTACTGTAAAGATAACATTTTTCCTACTGGCAGCCTGACTATGCTGATGTGACACCTACTTTAATGAATGATGAGGAATCCTTGTACCATGTTGATGTGTCCCTGCATCAGCCCATAAACCTGATGGGAAATCATCGCTGGAATACTGTCATTGTGTGCATTTTGAGATTGAGCATCTCTTATTTTCAAGTGAGAGACAGGGGTATGGTGGATGCCCAGCTCAACAAGGTGCAACACATGAAGTATTCACCAAAACATAGAGCAGTTGTAGCTAAGCAGCTATCAGACTCAGGGCCTGCCATTTTCCCCATCTGAAACACTGCAACTTTCGCATTTAGCAAGGCAACAGTATTTTATCTCACTTTTTTGTATGGGGCATTCCCCACTTTTTCTTTAATTAAAGAAACATAAACCCACACACAAGTAAAAGGAGCTGGCATAAATGTAGGATAGTTATCTTTAGGACATTAGAGACTGCTACCCCCGTTCACCGGGAAGTGGGTCATCTGACTTTCCATATGGTGCAAGGAGTCTCAGAGCAGAAATAAGCGCAGGCTTCAATTGATCTTTTTCTAAAGGACCCTGCACACCCTGCTCATGAGAACTCCATGCACTCATTTGATAAATGAAGGTCATTTTGAAATGTTTGCCTTTTCTTTTTTTCTTATATCATTTGTCATCAGTTTCACCATTGGCAAAAACGATCTCAGGATGTCCCCCAAACAGCTGCATGCAGAAGCTAACACGTTCATACATTCCATGCAATTCCTCATCTGGATCCCACTCAATGTTTTTTGGCCCTTCTCTTTCTATATTTAAAATGTGTAAGGAAATTATGCAGAGGGCGAAATGTATGCAAAAACATGATTGACAGCACAGTATTTATCTTCTGTCTGCATATGCACTTTTCTATAGTACAAAACCAGTGCTCCAGCATACATCTGGCTACATGAAGCACTGTTGTTATATTTATTGTGCTAAATTAGCCTTATGTATATAGCATAGCCTGATGATGTGTATGGTAACGCATTAGGATAGCAAATATATGATGGGAATGGGACATTTTATAAAACTAGTTCTGATGGCAATCATCTCCACACATACCTTGGTTTTAAAGCCATCAGTCGTATGAATGAAATAACATGTCCTGATGTGGTGTTTACTATGGTTTTAACCTTTTCTCTTTTTCTTTTTTGTTCAAATTAAGGAGCAAACATTCCAATGTGTGTTTCTTAGGGCAGAAGTGAGATTGAATATATTTCAGTCTGTTAGCTAGAGGGTACTCTTTCAGAGCCTACCCCACTTTAATGGCAGTGCAGCATCTGCAGAAAGGCCCACTATCACTGGCACACAGACCCCTCTCCTTGGTCCTGAGTACCATCAAACAAATTATTCAAATAAGCGTAAAATCACCTTGGCTATTGTCATTCACTCATACCATAAGATACCAGGGGCCTAGGGCCAAGGCTAGAGGGAGCCGTGCAGAAAATGATGAACCAGAAAGGATTTGCATATTGAGAAAAAAAGCACCAAGCGTTCGATGAATCCCACTGCGACAACTTTGCCAAGTGTTTAAACCGGTTCTCTCCCATTTGAACATTGCCTGCCCACCCCCTGTAAATGCCCCCTGTCTTCCCCAGACCCCTTCCTACTGCTAATCATTCAGCTGAATTTGGAAATATTGCAGGTTGAAGGGATGGCTCAATGAGTTTTGTCATTTTCAGAGATATAATTGATAGAGCTCATTTCATGTGCTCAACTGCTCCCCCCAAACACACACAAACATTGAACTTGCGAACACACACACCACAAGCAAAGCTGCAGTCCCAATGTATCAGAGCCTGTGCATTTTTTGAATTCACAGAGTAACATTATGGGTATTTATTTCTGTTGGCATAGTCTGATCAATGGGAGCTATTGACTACCAACCATGGCCCCTGTAACATATTCATGAACTGCTAATTAAGAAATGTTCTCTCCTCAAAAACAAGTGGCTCATTTATACCCATCTGAAATGGCCCTTTTTGCTTGTTTCTCCATCTCAGAGACCCTGCTAGGTTTCACAGTTTTTGTTGAATTGATGTTATCTTCAGTTCCTGTATCCTGTAGTTTTTTAATTAAAATTAATAAATTGAAGGATATATATGTTGTAAAATATTAATTTTCAACATAAAAGAAGAGAAGAGAAACAATAAAAGAAGGGAGAAATACCATGTGTTGAGTTTACCATTTTACCCTCCAACTCCAAAGTGCCAAACAGTATTGATTTCACTGTCAAGAAGTACACCATAAAAAGCAGATTTGACAAAAAAGATGTGTTTTTACAAATTATATTTTAAGTAAATGAAGTAAAACTCAGTTTGTCAGTAGGAATGTCAGGAGCAGTTCTTGCAGCATATATACATTATTACATTGACATTATGCAGTGACCAAAAAGTGTTATAAACAAATCAAAAATATCTTATATTTTAGATTCATCACAATAGCCAAAAATATTTTTTTTTTATTAAAAATGTTTGGAAAGAAATTCATACATGGATATCAACTTCAAAATTTATATTTGTCTAAGAAAACAAATCAAGCATTTAAGCATGTCTTCAGATCAAAATGTCTGTGAATGTATGCTTCCCATTAGCTTAATCAGGTGTGTCCAGTTTACTGGTAATGGATATCTGTATATGTTTTTTCCTTGTTTATTACATGTTGGTTGTGATTGCGTAGGTCGGTCATACAAAAGTTATATAAGAAAAAAGCACAATGACTTCAGGACATTGTGTTTCCAGACTTGTTCTATTTATTTATTTATTTATTTATTTATTTATTTATTTGTTTGTTTGTTTGTTTGTTTATTTATTTCAGGTGCATTGCTTAATTCTGGTTTCTCTGCTACTCCAAGAATGTGCATCATGGTAGAGACATTTTAATTCCCATGAATTGCAAATCAGTTTGCAGGCAAATTACACATTTGTGCCTGTTTCTTGCCCTCAACGAGGAGCCAGCCTAAAGATTCATTAGGTGGTGTTTCATAAACGATCGAGAGTTTTGATCTGCCCAGCTGCTGTGGCTCTGCAAACTCCAATTATTCTCCCTGCATTAATAATTTGAGCATGATTAAAAATTTGATTGGATTTTATTTCTTATTTTAAATTTTTTTAAATAGGTTTTCCCCTTTCTCTCTGTATTTCTCTCTACTATCTAAATTTCCCTCTGTAGTTTTATTTGTCCTGAGGGACTGAAAGCTTATTTAATAGAATGGCAAATATGTTGCATTCAGGACCTTCATTTTTCCTCTGATGCAAATAACCAGCAGTTTCAGTTTTATTTACATTTGTTTAGTAGACAGAGGGAAAGAGGGGGGATTTATGATGAGAGAATGGAGTGCTAGAAAAGCAAAGGAAAAAATCAGGTCAGCACTAAACATCCGATGATCCATTCCCTTCCACTTAGCCTTGAGGTGTTTAGAATGGGCATGAAGAACTTTAAAACTCAGCTTATTTCTGCTCTGTATTTTTGCTTTAATTAATCAATGGAATAGGTTCAGTTACATCAGGGTCTCTTCATTGTGTTACCAGTAAGATGTCAAATCTTGTCTACATCTGACAAGTGATGGAGATTCTTGAGAATTTTCACAGTCGATGTCCCTACTGTTCCAGTCACGTCCACCAACAACACCATTTTGATGTCAACCACGTGGCTCACATGTTTATTAATACTGAGCCTACTGGGATTTGATTTTCAAGATATTTTGTGTATATAGTTGCATAATTGTGAGTCATGTCATCCACAGCACTGTCTAACTGGAACTGAGTATATGCCTCTGAGGAGAGAAGACCTGATGGCAAACTGATGTTTCCCACTGAAAAAAGCATTAAATCTGTCACTAATAAGAGCTGAGAATGGAGGATTTGACTTCGTGGCAGTCAATTAAGAGGGTAGTCGAGTCAAATCCGTGGCTTTCTCGTTCAGGGTTTGGGATAGTGAGTGAACTGGATTGTGGTCTTTAATGGCTTCATTAGCATGCACAGTTTGGGAATGTGAGGATTTTGCATTATTCTTCTGTTTTTCAGGCCATCCAGACTCTGCTCTGGGTCCCATTTGTCATGAGAATGGCGAAAAGGCCGAACAGTTGCCAGAAATAGAAATCTCCCCCTCCAACTGTGCAATCCAAGGGAAACGAGCTGTTATGCTGTACTGTGTATGTAAAAGACTTCCATCCTCGGGTTTAGAAGATTCTCTGTGATTTCAACATCAAAGCAGAAACGAACAGAGGCCTGTGGAAAAAAATGAATCGTGTGTGAAGGTCGAGAGATGAATCAACAGCTGAATTAATCTGCTGCGTAATAAGTTTTACTCCACCCCACTGTGAAGTCGAATGGCCCCCAGGGAACCAATATGCTAAAGACAGATTAATTACACAATTAAATGCGGCAATTTGCTTCCCATAAATATGTTTCGAGAATTAAGAAATGACTATGTCTAAAACTACATGGTTGACTAAAGAGCCTGCAATTTTCAGAGGTTCAGACTCTGATTCACTTCAATCAAGGCAAGCGAGTAGATTTCATGCATGTTTCTTAGATGAGATATTGTTTCCAGAGAGAGTTTTGTAATGAATATCTGTCAGGAGTTCCTCCTGACATGATCGCGCTGCACTCCCTGGGAGAGCGGGGGGTGCTCGGGATTGAATAATTGGCAATTGACGGTGTTCGCTGCCTGGTGTGTGCTCCGCACCTGTTGCCTGTCTGTAAGCAATTTCGCCGGGACTATTTAGGCAGGTGAGTGGGAGTAGCACGCCAGAGACGCTGACGGAGGTTCCCACACGGGGTTTTAGCGTGAAGCTAGGTTTTTGTGATTTCTTTTTTTTTTCTTTTGAACGTGCCGGCACGGCTAAGTTTAGGGTTTGTTATTTTGGTTTGCTGTTTTTTTCTTTGAGCTCTGGGAGTCGCGACCCAGAGCGGGTTTGGAGTTTGCTTTGTTTAATTTCTTTCGGTTTTTTGCTTTGGTGTGCTGGATGTGCGAGTGTGTTTGTGCGTCTTAGGTGGTTCAGAAGAGCGGCGACCGAAGGGGCTCCAGCGGTGAATCCCTGAGGGAGCGGGGAAAACATCGCTTGGTTCCGGACGCAGCCGGGGTCGAAGAGAGCCCCCACCCCGTGGAAGCGCGTGCTGGGGAGGTGGATCCCCTAGCTGGAAGGGAGGTGGCACCGCGGAACCTCGTGAGAGTGCGGGGAGAAGACGTGGGTCGCCGCCGGAGCCGCCAGCCCCCGCAGGAGTGACGCGGGGCAGCGGCAGCACTTCCCCCTCGGTGGTGAAATTGAGTAGTCCTCTCTCTCCCGGCGTCCAGGTGGGCGGGGACGCCAGATCACGGGTGTTTGCAGTGAGGCTAAGTGTGTGTGTGTGTGTGTGTGGGGATTCCTTTTTTTTTTCCTCCTCTTCCTTTTTTTGGTGTGTGCGGTTGGGTAGCGTTCCTGCCTGTTTGTAGCCGGGGAGGGCAGACAGGGGTGGATAGAAGGATGGAGGGAAGGGCTTCGCTGGGAGAGGGATAGCGGTGTCTCAGATTTTATGAATTGTTAAATTTGTGTTTTTTAAAAAAAAAAGAATAGAGTTGCTTCCTACTCACCTTGTCCTGGCATTCTTGTGGCGGGCGGATCCCTAGGAGGGCGAACTATTTGGGCATAGTGTCACTCCTGACATATCCATCAACAAACATTGTTCCCCACTGAACAGTCATTGCCTTTGGTTAGCATGTAAATGGTGCAAATTAAAAAAACCCTCAGCCAGTGCTTTTCTAACCCAACAAGATTAACCTTGTTGTATGACCATTGCCTGACATGTAAGAAGACTTATTGACATCCTGACCCGCTCCCGGAGTGGTTCCTACAGTAGTCAAATCTGTTCATTAGGGGGTGCGAGAGAGGAAAAGGCTACTTTGTATGTATAATCCACTTACAGTGTCTGTGTGTCTGTATACAAATCATCATCCCAGAACACTGGGGCCCATCTAATACTTTTCCTTACACAATACAATCTTTTTATGGGAATAAGTGGCTGTAAATAGAAATCATTTTCCGCAGCAACACTTAAATCATCACATGAAAAACTTTGTGTTAAATGAGAAGGCATGCTACAGTGCATGCCTGAGAGGACTTTAAAGTTTGGTGGTACATTTTCAAACCTTTGCATTATAATACCCAACAGATATATTCTGTTATATATTCATTTTTTTCATATAGATATATTTATTTCCCTGTCTTAAGAATATGAAAGCATATGCTAATCTCAAATTCCAGTGTTATCCTCCAACACATACAACCGTAAAAATATCCTTAACCAATGAATCCCACCACATGATCACGTATCTCATGAGCAAGAGAGATACATGCCCAGGTTGAAGCAAGTCTTAGATAATGGATTAAATGTAGCATGTGTATTAAATCATACAAAAATTGAGGAAATGATGATGGTGTTGTTTACAAGTGTAAGTTTGGTAAGTCTGTTTAAAAACAAAGTATATAGATATATGTATATATATATATATACGTGTGTGTTTGCAATTACTTTTTCACCTTGTGACAGTAAGTGTATAGGAATGAAGCAGCCTCCCTTCTTCCTTCCTTTCAAGAAATTAAGGGAAAAATTTGGAAAAACATTGTAAAATTAAAATTGAATTCTGGGAATTCTGGGCGACCAGCTGTACTGCGAGGAGCCATATGGACATATTGGGGGATTCGTTTTGGGATTCGTTTTGGGTGGGACTGTTAGGGTAAATCAGGGTTCCACCTGCAGATTCAAAAAGGAAGCTCTGTTTCTTATTCATATCCCCTCCTTCTCAAATTGAAGAACCCTGCCTGTCGTCATGGCAACCAGACTGGTTCATCATGTCATTTAGTTTTCTGTCAGAAAATACATTTGTAGCTCATTTTGCATTACATTGCGTCACATCTTTAAAAACAGACAAGTTAAAGCATTATGTTTTTACTAAGCTGAGAACGGCCGTGCTTGCAATTATTTTTTTGTTATCCCGAGATCGTGAGTTAATTAATTCTTTAATGTTATCTTGAGAAAACAAAAGGCTGATTTCTCAAGATAACAAGATAATTTATCATGAGAAAACGACTTTTGTTTTCTCGAGATCACAGGATAATTATGGAGAACTCGAAAATATGTGTCTGGTTCATTTGGTCAGCCATTCCCAAACCTCTCCTGGAAGACCCTTTGTCCTGCATGTTGTAGATCTCCCCTTGCTCCAACACAGCTGATTTAAATGATCATTTTGTTATTAAACAGCTTCAGGAGTTCATAACAAGTTGATCATTTGAATCAGCTGTGTTGGAGCAGGGAGAGATCTAAAACATGCAGGACAAGGGGTCCTCCAGGAGAGGTTTGGGAAACGCTGCATTTGATCACACCTGATTTCAGCCTTCAAGATCGCTGTCATGACTGTCGGGGAGGATCTGAATGTTATCTCTAACAGAAAGACACAATGCAGTTTCTGCCTGTGTTAGACCTGGACTGAAGTACAGTCTGATGTGTTGATCAATAATGGGTAATCCTGACATTTTCAGCTTAAATCAGTTGCTACAGTTGTCAAGATGCCATCTATGCATGCTGGAATGGCACTCCTGATCTGTGATAAATATTATAAGTAATAAGAGGAAACAACCTTTTGTTTTCTCGAGATAACAAAACAATTAACTTGTGATCTCGAGATAACGGCATTAAAAAAATAATAATTTCAAGCACGGCCATTCTCGGCTTCCGTATGTTTTCATATTGTTTTGCATGTATATTTCCATTTGTGGTGTACATATATCTGTGTGTGTATGTGTGTTTGCATGTGTTAGAATTGTATTAGAACTGACATTCTGGCCAAAAGTCTTTCTGGTTCCCTAAGAAGCTCAAGCTTCATTAAAAACAAGCCTTCTGGCATTGTAATGACCTAAAGCAATGGAAGTTCTGTGGAGACTTTGAAGACATCACATCAACAAATCCCTATTTTCAAGTCCACGATTCATTCTAACAGAAAATTTGAAGTTCAAACCCAAAAAAGCAGCACACAAGCAAAAACCATGAAACCTGAAGGACCCATTTTGGGGAGCTCTGTTGTGTTAGTTCATAAAATAGTTGTCAAAATTACCAATGAGAAGTTCTGTAACCTCAAAAACCACAAAGGCGAAGCATCTTTTCAGCCAAAGCCCATCACTTATTGTAGGGGTGTAAATAAATTTGATTATTGTAGGGTTTTGTATTGTTTTGTTTGTTTTGTGTTTGGAAGACTGTGTTATTATTTGTAAAATATAAGATGAACAAAAAAAGTAACATATAAAGGATCCTCAAAACAGTTGAATGCTTTCACAGGAAGATCAGTCTATCCTACAGGCTTTTGTCTTCATATCTGATAGTTTTCAGTTGAAAATGCTGGCTTCCTATTATTAGTTATCTAGTAAAAATACCCTCAAGCTCCCAGTATGTCCTCTAGTAAAAATGACCTGGAACAGGATCTCTATAATCCTGCAAGTGTAAGAAATAGCCAGCACAGAGATGCAGACTAGCTGATTGACTTGAATATTTATGCTCTGTCCCCCTCCAAATAATGACAGAGAAATTGTAAATGAAAAGCTAAATATATATATAGCTAGTGGAGATCATAAAAATGTAAATGACAAAGATCATGACATCCTTCATAGCAGACTTGATTTGCTATCTTATATTGCACTGACATGAGGCATATTGGTAGATCATAATGGTTATATAATTTGCAATATGTTCAATCCCAGAGTGCACCACTCCCTGCAATAAAGATGGACAGATGATAAATCATTTTACAATATGTTATTTGTGTGGAAGTGGCTTTCCAGCTATTTTATTTTTATCTTCCCTGGGTGTTATAGTTAGAGGACAAACTGCAAAATGTTTATCATTTTGTGATAAGCTCCTCTGATCACATCTCTAATTATTTCAGTCTCTTTTCAAATTCATTCATGCTTTGTGTCATTTATCATTTATCACTTATGTCATTTTAAAAAGTGTTAAAATATTTTTTTAATCATGAATCTGTCCTATGTTAGCGGCACAGGAATGGGTTGTAGTAATTAAGTATTTTTGGTTAATAATGCTACAATATTATCCCTGTGTGTCCCTTCTCCTCTTCCAACAGCTCTCAAGTGCTTCTGCTCTCCTTGCCAGTGATGAGCAAAATGCAAGGCATTCCAACAGCCAAAGCTTTCAACCTCTTGGTGTCATTCCTATTAACTGTACTAAAATCTCTCAAATGTCTTCATAATGACTTTAGAGATATCACTTTCAGTTGAGAATTTTACAGGAGCAGCATTTCATAGACATCAACTCATAATGCCCAAGGCTTTGTCATGCTGTCACTGGCTGGATGCATGAATCAAAAGAATCATATTATTTAATATCATATCCTCATTTTTTATAAGAAATAAAACCAATTTGCCATTTCCAGATACTTTGAGATGAATGGAACTCCATGGATTGTGATCTATAAGATGCTATCAACCAGCATGTGGAAAGGGTGAGGAAATGCATCTGTCTCATGTGTAATGTGATGTAAATTAGTATTCTGGAGATTTACTGGCTTATTATTCACATCATTACTGCAGTCCCCATCCTGTAATGGTGACAGGGTATGTGAACAAAAAATGATTGATTCAGTATTAAACTAAATCTCTTTGTTGACATAGAGGGGGTAACACTTCCAATAATAGCCTCCAAGTCTCCAATAAACGCCTGCCTCAAATAAACGCAGAGGAAAATTATATTTATTTTTCGTGACTATAAAACAAAAGAGCAGTGGGTTAAAGTGCTTACAGTAGTCCTATTTATTTCTTCTTACATTAGGCTAAATGAGCTTGTTTTAGTGAATTCAATTTGCATTATGCGTAATTATCTGTTCACAAAATAGATTAAAAATAAATGAATAAAACAAGCTGTCTTTCGGATTTTTTCGTTGCCTAAATTCACAGTGATACTGCTATTCTTACAGACTGCTCTCCTATCACAGGCTGCAATGACAATGTTTAACTTACTTTACTAGCGATTCCTGTTTGAGTTGCTCCCAAAGAGCACTGTATGATGTTTGTTAAGTAGGCTACTTGGGAAAAAAAAAACATGATGAATTTTCCTGGTCAGTTCGGCTACCAATAATTGTAAATGTTTTTGAGGATATTTTTTTAAGCATATACCTCTTTTATATGTTATATCATTTCAACCACTTTCAAAAACCCAGTCTGAAGCACCAGGGTCTATCAGAGATTCTTAGTTTCACATTATGACTGTGCATATTATATCAATGGTACAACATGTACAGGCCTCTGCTTAGCTGGACATGTGGTAGCCACAGAGGAGTTATAACATGATATCAATTTCTGATATTGGTTCTGCCATTCCAAAATTGATGAGAAATATGAACAAGCTTGAATATAACCTTTACAAATATCATTTGCGAGTTCATGTCAATGCTGACTTAATTTTTTCTGATGAACAGTACTTATGGACATTGTGAAGATATGCGGTGAGCTTCCCCGTACTGGAAAATAGAGGGACCTACTGCATTTAATAGTAGAAAAATTAAGCATTACCCATGAGCCTTTTGGAATAATTCCTGTCTGCCTTTGAAGTGAGTCCCCCAGTCACCCACACAATATGCAATGTCCAATTATAAAATAAATTTCGATTCATTTTTTGTCTCATTCTCCTGTTGTAAAGGGAAGAGGGCCCTTCACACAGTAGGGGGTCTTAGGGATGTATGCGTGCAGAACAGATTGCTGAGATTTCATCACCCTTAGTTTGTGCAGGATGGAGGAAATTTACCTCCCACAATAAAAAAGAGGCATTCATTTACATTATTCTCAGTAGTTTATCTCTACTGTGGGCTGGCTATAAGGCTTTTCACGCTGCACTTAGCCCAGGGCTAAAAGCATTCTTAGAACCTTCTTAGCCCCAGGCTAAGGGAGCTGTTAGCCCCAGGCTAAGAAAACTTTCACACTGGCACAATCCTGGCACATTCAAAAGTGGGCTAACCCCGACTTTAGCCTAGGGCTCGCTAGCCCTGCTCCAGAGCAGGGTTAGCCCCGACTTTGCGGGGTTATTCCCTGAAAATCAACGAAACACGGGGCTAAAAGGTGCCAGTGTGAAATGGGGCTAAAGTAAGCAATGGACTCTGCATCACGTTTTGTTGTCCAATCACACAACTTCTTCGTCACGTCATTACAGTATGCGTGTGCTTTATGTTTACGTTGCAACTACTACTAACCAAAACCGGCAACATTCAGATGTTAAAGGTACCTAGCAAGCTAGCTAACTTAAAACAACAATAAAATGTCTGGAAAAGACTTAAAAAGATCAAATTGGTTGTGGCGGAAACAGCATTGTTCTTCAGTTTGTGGTTGGAAAAGTCTGTTCAAGACAAACTAAATGGAACATGCCACAACAGAAAGGTTTACCACCATCTGTCAACGAAGCTAGCTGAGGCAGGTTTCAATAGGACACTAAAGCAACTCAAACAAAAGCTAAAAAAATTAGGGTTTTAACACCGCTCTCACATAAAGCCCTGCTAATGTCGACATTTTAACATTGCTGCTTGCTCTTCAAGAGTAGTCATGCGTCATTCTAGAATGTAAATATTAGTCAGGTGTTCCAACAGACATGTAACCCAGGGCTAGTAGAAGTGCAGTGTGAATCGTATAGCCCTGGGCTTAGGTTAACCCTGGGTTAACAATGTGTGTGTGAAAAGCCTTTATATGTGTTGCAGTGAGCACTGGTTCACTATATATCAAAATCTCATTTGCTGTGCCTTGCACTTGTGGCTTCATGGCTTCACGGCTTTCCTGGACACAAAGCATTGCTTAGACTGAGTTACAAACGAAGCGTGGTAATTGTGTGAGAGCTTCAGCTGGCCCTCATGAGCTATGCACAGGAGAAAACACCAAAGTGGCGGGAGGTGCATTCAGCTAACTTAAATGCCCAGCTTTGTAAACAAAGAACAATTAAGCATGCTCAATTACCTTATTATTTGTTGACAAGTATATTTCGTAAAACCTGCATTGCCAATAGTAGAACATGAAGTACGAAGTTTTACTGAACTGTGAGGTGCATGGCACTGATTAAAGTCGGTATGGATCCTTCTTTTGAACAGTGCCGGACCCTCTTATGAAGTCCAGAAATGGCAGTAATCTCTTTGACTTTTTTCCAGACTTTTCATAGCCTCGACAAATAGGGCCCTGGAGAGCTCCCTCTGTTTCTCCTCTCGTTAAAGTCTGACCAGCTGGACTCTCTGAAGATTTTTCTCCAAAAATCTATAGTGTGCTTTTAAGCTGAAGAACTTTTTCCCCTCTCCTCTGAAGTTATTTACATGCAGAATCAATTTTTTGCATTTGTTATAAAATGCTTGCATAGTGAAAAAAGTTTTGGAGTTTAAAAACCTCTAGTGTGCTAGTAGTCTTGCTGTTGTTGGTGTTGTTGTGGAACAGCAAATTTTGATGTACACAGTAACATTATAATGAGTATGGAACATCAATGGTGGCATTTCTGGCTTAATTCCATGAGTGCATTATTACTGTTCTTAGCAGATGGCCCTTACCAGGGCAACATGCACAGCTTACATTTCATCTTGCTGCAAGTCATCGTTCTTAACCTTACTAAAGTGCACTCCCCAGTTTGGGATTTTGCATTTGCTCAGACTGAGATTTGAAACTGCAACCTACTGGAAACAAGGCCAAACATTAACCACCAACACAACACTATGAGCATTTCTTTAAGGAGCTGAGGAATCTTGGGTAAAGTAAGCAGGGCCTGCCCTCTGCTGTTTGCAATGGGTGAACAGTCATAAAGGAGATAAGACTGATGAGCAGAAATTAGCATTAATGAACTGACCCCATCTCAAGGGGTTTTGCTAACATGGAGAGACACAGTAATGAGGAGCTCACCACCACTACTGGCCACTGCACCAATGCCATGTGCCGGAGGACATTGGGTGGCTCACAAAGGATGTGACTGTTTACTTTCTGGTAGTCGGCCACACTGGCAAAGAAAGGATATTGTTGTGTTTGAGTTTTTTATTTGCCGGAGGATGAGTTTTAAAATGTCAGGCTTTTTTGTCAGGCACAAAGCAAGATAATTAGGAAATAGTGTGCTAATGCAGAAAGCTAAAGAGAGAAGAACTTCATTTCATTTCGAGTCATTTGCGATTACCATTCAGTTCCCTTTTACAAGGCACATTCGTTGCCTTTGTAATGATTCGGCACTGTAAGCATAATAGTCTTGATGAAGACCAAATGGAAAGTGTTGATTTCCTGCAAATTCAATGCAGTGGTGTGGAGCTAGGCTGATTTAAAGGAAATGGAATATGTTCTTCAGTTTATAGAACATGTGTTGCCGATGTCGTATTTTCTGCGCAAAGACCAATTAAGCAAAGGCAATTAAACAGGAGTACTGCCTAATGGTTGGGAAGGATCAAAGCTTTTCAGAGAAAGGATCATTTGGAATCCTTATATGAGATTGAGAGTATATAGCTAGATTTTTTAGATGCATATTTTAAATTGCCATCTCATTAAAAATCTACAAACAAATAGAAATACTTACCTCATGAAGTGTTTATCTTGATTGGAAAATTGTCCACTGGAATGATCAGCAAAGCCTAGGCCAAATACGGGTTACTGAACTAATGGCCTCCCCGGCAGCTGATGTTGCACTTGAGCCCCTGTATATCAAACAAACCCCTTCCAATCAAAGAGGATTAGAAGCCTTGGCGCGAGCATACGCAGTGCTCATTTGATATTGAGAGGGAGACCCAGGAAGGCAGATGCACCCCCATTGAATTTGTTGATGGTGAATGGATTTCCCTCCTCACTCTGGTGAGAAAGCATCATTTAAAATTTGTAATAAAATGTGCCCTGTCATTGCTGAGCATTTGAGGGGAGTGCTGAGCCCCGACACAAGAGAAACTGTCACATTAATACCTTCTGAATCTGCCTAATATTGTTCAAGCAGGTGCTTAATGAGCGCCTCTCTTTGAAACTGAGGGGATTAGCAACTGTGTTCTTTTACTATTTTAAGAGGAGAAGAGTGCTTTAAGCCTTTCTCCAGATTGTATTCCACTTTTTCTCACTGGCTGCACAGCAATAAACTCTTGGATTCCTTCCCAAAGACTCTCAACTACCTGCTAAATGCATGCAAAGCAGAAAAAAGTACAGAAGAGAGACAGCATTCATTTATTTTATTACTTTAATTGCACGTGTCATTTCATATGTATCAGGTTGGGGATTCCCTATTTTTCAGGCATAAACTGATGTAGGAAGTGATGTGAGAGAAAGGTGTAAAAGGAGGCAAGACAGCAGTCAGTCCAGCTGTGATCACGACAAATTCTTCAGGCGTGATTTCTCCAGCGCCACCCTCTGGACACCTTAGCCCAGAACTCCTCAAGTTGAAGAACTCTCCACACACATCACACAAAGGAAGATTAATTTATCCGAAACATGTTGTCCTCCCCCTCCTCAAATAAACCAATCGATTTTTTTCCTGCAGATGTTTGACTATGAGTAGGAGGGTTCAGGAACAGTGGGGTCAAAGAGTCCATGCTCGCCGGCCCAGGATAGGTTTGGGGGTGTAAGGAAAAGAGGGTACGCAGTTGGGGGGATTGTCTGAGGTGAGTCCATCAACCACCCCCTACCCCTCAGGCTGATATCGCTGGCTGAGGGCAGTCAAAGAGCCCGTTGAGTGGTGCTCCTTCTGGACTCAGCACTTTGCCCACGCTCCAGGGTAGATGAACTGTTCCATGATGCAGAGCAGCTGCCTGTGGAGCAAGATGGCAGGACCTGTTCCGCTGTGACTCCTCCAGATGTCTGAGGAGATGTTTCGTAGTGATGTCCTTGCATGAACTTCAGTTCATTGAGACTAGGGGGAATACAAAAGAGAACAGCCAAATGGAAGGGCTCAGCTCTGACCTTCCGTCTGCAAGTCAAGCTCTAACATGTACATTTGAAAAACAGTATTTTTAATGACCTTTCAATGAGTAAAATTTTGCAGTCCTTTAATTACACGTTGCTTTTGTTCATTTAGTTAAATAGCATGGCAACATTTTGAGGTATTGATTCCTCAGCACTTTCAACTCATTAAGCCATCACCAGAAAGTGAAGTGTAAATAGAAAACAATGGGAAAGAGGATGAAAAATGATAAAGCCCTGACCAAGCATTGGCATGGCTTATATTATGCACCAGCATTCCTCAAATTATGTGGAAAAAAAGCATGTCTTCTTGAGTGTCCTCCACAGAATTTAAGTTGTTTGGGTCTGATATTCTCCCTGCTGCACGTTGCAGTCTCAAGTGGGTATACAGTTCACTTCACCGGATGCAGGATCATGTGACATTATGCTAATCCTCCTGACATGAAATAATAAAAATGATTGGGGGGTATAAAGCTGCTTTTAGTATTAAATGTCATGAGGTCGTTTACATACAATCCCCACAGAGGTTAAAGCATAAGGTCGTTACTGAGAGATAGAAGGACTCGCCATGACAGGTTACTGACCTCTGAGAGGGGTATGTGGTCTCCCTGAGGAAGGGTGGTGGTTGGAGGGGGGATTTCAATGCCATCTCTGCTGGAGGAAGAGAAAGGATCCAGGCTCAAGCTAGGCAGACCTGGGAGGCTAATAGATCAGAGATTTAAATAGTCTCTTCTCCTGGTGCTGGCCAAGAGAGCAGCTGTGCCATTACTCACTGAGCTGGGCTGTGCTTTGCCACAGATGGCTCCCTACACACGTGTTGGGGGGAGACCAGACCAACCAATATCTCTCTTTTTTCCCCTCCCTTTTTCCTTCGATATGGCTGCAAGTAGGGGTGGCTGAGGAAAGGCAATACTCCTCACATGCTCTCTCTGAGTGGCTCCCAACCAATTGTGGCAGAACTGACATTTCACAACTAGAAGGCATAAAGTGGCACATTGAAAAGCAGTCACCATCATTGAATTGTGCATGTGTGATGTTTCACACGTTGCTATTTCATGTATACCCTACAGACAGTTTCAAAGTCATGGACAAGCAGGTCTCTTCTGTGAATTAAATGGCTTCACAGGAAGTGTAGAGAGCACTCTCAATACCAAGCAACTCTTATGTTTCTATTGTGATAAACCGTATATTTACGCTCCATGAAACATTACATGAAATTGCATTACAATCATGGATTGGCCAATCAGTAAAGGCAGACATCAAATGATAACACTCTCAAAAAACTTTCACTCACTTCTGTTTGCATTGAATCTTTTTTCTTTCCAGTGTCTTCATCTCTGCAGTACACAATCTGTTGTTCTTGACAGCAGCAAGGAAAAGGCTTTAGAATTAATCTTACAGGTAGTACGTGGCACTGTTATAAGACTGTCTGAGAAAGTGTCGGCCTCCTGAACTATACAGTAAATAAAGCAAATGTAGAGCAGGTGGGCTGGACTGCTTAGAGAGAATAAAGATTACTTGGGAGGTTTTAGGCAGAATTAAGTGCAGGAAAGTGCCTTGGCAAAGCAGATTGTGGGGTTAAGCAAATCCAAATTTAAGTGGAACGGAAACTATCTGGCAGGGCTCATCTGCCATGAGGACTGACACATGCAGACACACAGTACATAACTGCCGTGGTGTGTTGGCTGACCAACCTGTGTACCACCTGGCAATGACAAATTTACATTGTGAGTTCTCCAGATGAACATGCCTTCACCTGTGTGTCAGGGTCCGCTTAGCTATCTGAGCTCAATAAGAGAGAGTGTGTCGGAAAGGTGACGGGATTTGGGACGCGTGATGTCATGGGAGATAGTAGAATGGGCTGGCAGAGACTTAAACAGAGGGAGCTATGTAAAGGTGTCAGGGCTCCACCCCGTTAAGCCGCGGTGTTTTTGTTTTTCCCCGTACCTGTGCTTTTGTTTCCCTTGTGTTCCAGCCCCGCCCTGCTCCCTGCCTGGTCTACGCCCACCTGATCTCCTCATTACCTGCACCTGCCCGCCTGCTCACCTGCATTCCATTGCCTCGTTACCCCAGCCCTATAGCTTCCCTGCGTGTCTCTGTCTTGTTGCTAGTTCGTTTCAGTGATTTTTCTTGTCTCGTCCCCGCATTAGTTCCTGTGATTTGTTTGCTGTCGCCGTTCCTGCCTGATTCTTGACTTCGTTTTCTGCCTGCCGATTCGGATCTGTTTGACGCCATTCATCTGCCTGGTTCCTGACTCTGCCTGCCCCGACTACCTATTCTGGATCTGCCCCCGGACTGCTTCCCCGTGTTTTCAAACCCTGCCTGTCCCTTTACCACGAACTGCCTACCGATTCCGATTAAACGCTTGGATCCGTATACCCTGTGGTCCGCGTTTGTGTCCCGATCTCCGTTCCTGACAAAAGGAGTGAGTCAACAGCAAATGCTGGTTGTCTAGATTTTATTAGATTTAGTTTTTGTCTTTTTAATGTCCTGATCTTCAGTAGTTACAAGAATACCAGACCTTCACCAAGCTCAGGACAGGGTGTGCTCTGTGAAGCTTAATTAATTCAATATGATTGATTTTCTTAATGGAGACCAACCAATCTGAGTTTGTGGATGAAAAATATGCCTCTTCCAGCTGAACTAATGGGTACATCATTTACATATGTGTGTATATGTGTGCATGTGAGAGTTGGCAGGAAGTTGGAGGAAAGAATCTAAATCTACATGCATTTGAGTAAGATGCATCACTTTCCTTTCTATACATTATGAACAGATCAGGGTCATATATGTTTTTCTCTCATTCTCAAGATAGAAATGAGATGCAAATGTAGTCTTCACTTGAATGACCTTCCTCACTTTCTTTCTTTATTCAACTGAGCAGCTCTTGAGTTACCCCACAAGATGGCTATAGAACAATATGCACTATGAAACCTCTGTCCCACTCCATTAGGCTCCATGTGAGTCTCTATAAAACAAGAGCAGAGTTTGAGTCTGATAAAAATAAGGAAATAAATAAAAAGCATACACAGCAAGACCCAATTTTGCATATTTTGTCTGTCTGTTTGAACAAATGTAACATTTGCACCGTCAGTACCCTGTATACATGTTTTGGAATGTCTCTTATGAGTGGACTCTGATGATGAAGACCATTATTATTATTATCTTATCAAAGATGGTTGGGATTATAGTGAAACTTCAAAAACTTGTTTACGAACATCTTAAGTTGGAAAAGGTAATCAGGACAGAAGGAGAGGGAAAATCCAGTAGGTCTCCAGTCGACCCCCGATTCACTTGATCATGACGCCTACATACAGAATCAACGGAGAGCGGCCCTACTCTTGGTGGGAGGCTGAGGTAAATGACAGGCCAGAGCCAGGACTCTGACACAGCCTGTCTCATGGTGCCAGCTGTTGTCAACACAGCCATGTTCATTCCAAGGAGTAAGATGTTCCAGGAGCGGGCCTGGAATGAAATCGGCGGCAGGCGTCAGAGCAAAAAGGAAGAGTCAGCGCTGGATTCACGCAAGCCTTCAAAGGTGTCCAAAAAATCACTGTGCATTAAATGCAACAAAATTCTGCAATTTAAATGCAACTTGTGGCATTCCTGTAAATTTTGATTCACCCCCACCCATGAAAACAATTTTCCTCATTTTTGTTTTACAGTCAAAGGAGCATAAAACCCAAAATTGCCAACCACAATAGACATTACAAATGTAATGCAAAATATATATATGTATATGTGTGTGTGTGTGTTCATTTATTTGCTCATGTTTGCTGAGATTTTCCCCCATGGATATAATGCCAGGAAGTTGTAGTGTGTAGTGAAGTGATAATTCAGCAGCCATAGTTGTTTACACAGCTGCTAGGTGAGCTGAGCTCCTGTCAGAATTGGAGCAGAGGAGAGGGAAGCGAGAGAGGGATTAGGGTGTATTAGGAGCTTTTCCTGCATGCCGGCTCTCCAAATGCACCCTTACCTCTCCCCCCATTGGCTGGAAGTGGAGAGCTGAGTCTCCCTATTGTGCTAAAACACCAGGGGCTTGCCTTTCCATGAAAAAAAAAAAAAACATTTCAAAAAAGTTGGATCTGGTCACGTCATGAGGGATTGAATTTTTTAACTGAAGCTTGCAAAGCATATGTATTTCTGTGTGGTTGACAGAATTTTTATACATTATTTTTCTGTTTGTTTTCATTTTTATGCTGTTTTAGCTGGCCTACCTGCATCCACCATTAAGCCTCTGATACAGAACATCTGATACACCTACATTACACCTCTCTTTGTCTTGCTCCACTGGCTCCCTGTAGCTGCCAGCATGAATTAAAGGCCTTGATGCTTTAGAACACTCAACAAAACTGCACCTACCTACCTGAACACTCTACTACAAGTCTGTGTTCCCTCCCAACCACTACCCTCTGCCACTGAATGGCGTCTGGTGGTCCCATCACATCGCAGCACGAAATCACTTTCCAGAACCTTCTCCGCCATGGTCTCCCGATGGTAGAATGAACCATTTTAACCACTTTAAATTTAAATTTTAAATGTATCATGCACTTTTATCTCTGTCAGCTAGCTTGTACCTTGTTTGGCCAACTATTGAAACTTGGACATGCTGTGCTTCTAAAGTTGCTGACTCCTTATGTGGCTCTTTGCTTATGTTGTACTCTACCTCACTTGTAATTTGCTTTATAATATAAAAGCATCTGCCAAATGAATAAATGTAAATGTGAATTTTGTTCTCTTATTTGCTCACTCTCTCCATCCAGTTTTTTATCTTTATCCTTCCTCTTCTGATGTTTGGGCAAGGAGTCATCCATGTCATATCATTTCAGAAAAAAAAGGTGGGATCTGGATGGAAACCTGAGCACTCTTTATTCACACAGAATTACCACCCAGGAGAAGACAAGTGTGAGTGGGTTGTAACTTGTAACATTTGTTCACTCACTCTCAGCATGCTCTGTATTCTTCATTCAATGTAGAGCATCTCTGCATAGGAAGTCAGTTGACTTTCATCAGCCCTCTGTATCATCAAGAAAGGCTGGCAATCAAATGTCCAGTATGATGCTTGTTTGTTTTTTTTGGTCAGTACACACTGTTGTGCATGTCCAGAGTAAGTCTTCACTCTCTCCCCCTCAACCCCCCACTCTACTCCATCCTGACATTAAGCTGAAGATATCCCACAGTAGAACTCCTTGGGGAGAAGAGAGGCAAGCACTCTTTGGATAACCTCCATTACGAGTCTACCCTCGGAGCAGGGAAATCAAATAAATAAAAGCGAACTTTTTAATGAAGCCACCCGCTGGCCTCCAGGGGAGCCTCCTCCAGATCGGTTTCTGTTCTCCTGACATTTTTCCGATTTGGAGCGAGGGCCCACACATTTCTGTCTGGGTCAGTGCAGGTGTACTGCGCTCTAGCGGAGCTCTACCAGACAGCTTCAGCCAATGGATCCCAGCATGAAGCTGGAACCAGTCCCTCTTTAAAGTTGCAAATTGTACTTTCTGGTTCACTGGCAATACAGAACCACATTACCTGTTGAAATGTTCACCAATAAAAAAAAAAAACGAGGGAAAAATAATACACTTTTGACTGAGATTTTCTTCAGCCATTCTAATTGTAATAATAAGATAAATACTCTAATAATAATAAATAATAAAATAAATAATAAATATATTAATGTATATGCAATAAAATATTGCATATACATTAATACAATATCACTATATCAGGACTAGAGGGCCTTTAAGTTGTGTGGCTTTCCAGATTGTAAAAGACATATCGAAAATGCAGAGGGTGAGCTACCCTTGCTGTCTTTTGGAGCAATGAGAAATGATGTTTTGGTATGTAATAAATAATAAATAATGCTCTCTCTCTCGCTCATGTCATCTTCTGATTGTAATTTCCAGCAATAAATACTAAGGGCGCAATGAAATTTGATTAAAAGACATTCATGATTCATAAACGGCAATTTATGTGACAAGGTCTTCTGCAAGTCTGTTTGTCCCTCACCGTAATTTCTAATTAGTAACCGTGCACTGAGCTGCATTGGATTTGTTTCAATAAGTCAACAACTGTCTTCTACTAGTAACTCCCTGATTAAATAGAAAATCCTGGCTCAATTTGAATGGCTTTCTCAGTGCTGAAATATTTGCATTTTAAATGAATAACATTTTAATAAGAATCCACACATGCTTGCTGGAGCTCTGTTGGCAGTCTGTCCCATTCATTAGACTGTGAAAGGCATATCTGCTGTGTCTTCAGTGGTAAGTGGGAAAATGGAAAAATGACTGTTTAAACAGTTGTAGTCACTATGGCAACATCTGGTGCCATTTAACAGACATGCTCTGCAGTGTCTTGATGAGTACTTTTTTGTTTGTTTGTTTGTTTATTTGTTTTTGTTTTTTTTCTGTAAACACAGCAATCAAAGCAAGTCAATATTAAAATCTTTGAACCAGGTCATGGTAAACATTCCATAGCTGTTTTTAAATTGCCTTTGCGTAATGTCTACAGCAAAGCGACACATGTGGCTTGTCGGGGGCCCAAGTGCGGTGGCGCAGCCCTGCTGAGTGAATCAGCCCTAATCACAGCTCAGAGCAAATGTTCTCGCCAGGTCCCCCTAATCACACACAGCCAGGGCAGGGACTCCCTATTCCCAGCTCAATACCCCTGGCTGCTGGTATTTGCACTATCATGTCATTTGCTTCAGCGCATTTTGAAATCTCCAGCCGAGGGCAGGGAAGGGGACCTCTACTCAGTTCTGCCTTGACAGATTATTATTGAGTTAAAAAAAAATTGGAAATGGTGACACAAGTGTAGCTGACACATCTCTGCTTTGCTTTAAGTCAATAAATGCTAACACATCCATTTATATATTAAGGCAAAGAATGAATCATACACACAGTATACCTCTGCACACCTCACAATATACAGTAGCAATGTTTTGGTATTGTAGTTTTTAATCCTGTTGATGCTGATATTGTGGCAGTAGGTTTTGATGTTTTATGTAGTATTTTTACCAACTGTGCAACAAGTGAAGACTAGCCTGTTGCTAAACTGGGTATGTCCAATGAGACATGAGATGAAAGTTTTAATAAAACACTCTGCACTGATGAATGAAAAATAGATAAAAAATAATAATGTTTGATGTCACAGAAGACCATGCACATAGTAATGGATGGTTATGTTACAGCATGTGTCATAAGATGCAAGCCAAAAGTGTGTTACGTCTCTTTCATAGACAACCACACAAATTAAATCTAAACTGCACAGACTAATTTAGATGCCTTTCTTGAGGATCCCAAGAGGCTCATTCAGCGAGGTGCTTGTCTTGAGCACAGGCTGAGCCCCATGACCCTGGTTCAAAATAAGCCATGTCACTTGCTGATTATGACCAGGGGACCAAAGTGGTTGTCTACCAGGAAATTGGTCATTGTTACGTCTGCCAGGGTTTCCTCATGTTACCAATCCCAGGCACCTGTAATTCGCCAGGTGCAAGCAAGATGCTCAGATGATATCAGTGGAGTAGTACCTATCATCCAATGAGTGCCCATTTCACTCCACGACAATGTGGGACCTGCAGTGTGAAACACAGCTGTTAACTTCGCACAAGCGTATCAGAGGATTACATTTATTTCACATCATTTCTCTGATACAAATACAGAGATAGTCTCAGTGAAGTGGGTCTAAAGTACAGTTGCTGATTCCAAAAATAGAGCTGCATATAGAGGGGAAAAAATTCTAAATTCTTAGAATATGTGAAAAAAGACATTTTCATAAGACATGAGTCATTAATTCATTAATTCAATCGGTTGTGGATTGCAAAATTCCCTGTAATAACAGACTGGACAGAGTGAGGAGGTGGAGCACAAAGCAGGCCATTCTGAGTACAGAAACTCAGATCTCTATATAAGTAGCTGAGATTATACTTCTGGTGTAAATTCCTGACGCCCATCCATTCAATACACTCAGCAAGTCAGTTTTAAAGCAAGGACGTTTTCCTGCATTACAATCGCTCAAATAGGGTCCGTTCTGCTGTGTTGAAATCCAAATACTCCTCTTTTGCAGTTTTTTCCCCGACAGTGCAGGAGAGTGCATGTGTTTTATTTTGCTTCTGCACTACCCCATATTTGACACTGGCTCTGGTTGCACAGCAATAGTGGGCCTCACTGGGCATTCCCAGAAAGTGACACAACTGACTTAATGGCATCTCAGTGTTAGAATTCATGACACACCCGCCAGTGGCACAACACATCTTAGGAATATATGAACTTGAAAATGAGAAGGTTAACATAATTTATGCAAACAGAGGCAAGGTAGGGGCTTGGGGCAAATCATTTCAACGATGAGCCATTCATGAATTAATTTGTCATCGTGAGGTGAGAGTGATGACATTCATCTTCCTTTGTCATTCTCATTCTTTGATTTTGGCATCATTCCCATGCATGGGCATGCTATAGCTGCCTCCCCTCATTCTTTTGATTGTGCTGTGTGTTGAAGGTGGAGAGGGAGTTTTTTGTGTGTGTGTGTGTGTGTGTGTGTGTGTGTGTGTGTGTGTGTGTGTGTGTGTTTGCACTGGAGAGGTATATACGGGTTGACAGGACTGCTCTGCAGCTGCAGCGGTGCAACAGTCAGCATGGGTCTTGGTGTGCTGTCACTTAACTCATGATCAAAGGCCACCAGAGAACATGTGATCCACGCCGATGTCCGAGCAGTACAGTGCACCACCATCCACCATTTCTGCTGACAACTCTGAAGGCAATAATTTGTGGTCAGCCACAATAAACAGTGGGCTATTTTTCTTCCCCATTTCTGCCTTCACATTTTTAACTTGCCCCCTGTTTGACTGCAAGCCTGTTGGTGATGCCAGTGCTGTTATTAATAAGTCATTGCTAATAGGAATTTTATCAGTTTATTCATTCAATTATGCAACTTTTCAGATTGGGAGGGCTAACCTCCTGATTATCCAATTATTTATGCAGCTGTATTGCAGTGACAGAACAGGAACCGTAAAAGTGGTGCAGAAAAATGATTATTATTATTACCACTATTTTCCTTTAGCTCACTACACCCCCTTATGTGGGCCAACTTATATTGATTATAGGTTAATAACCTATTTATACAAAGAGAAATAATCCTCCTGATTAAAAGTATTTTAGAGTTTTCTCTCCTTTTTGTTTTGTGACGTAAATGCATTCAAAGATCAGTTCAGATCATTAGACCAATATTACCCTGCTAACAGCTGTCAGCTCTTCCCCAAATTGTGTTTTTCCCCAGAATTAGGTGTATCACAATTGCATCTCTTGTGCAGCGTGTTTACAGAGTGAGCTGGAATTTACATTTCAATTATTCAGAGCAATGCTGAGGGGCAAGGTGTCAGAAAATGCCTCCGTCAGAGCTGGAGTGCCAGCATCTGACATTCTTTGCATTATTGACATTATTTTAAGGGTCTGACACCACATCACAGTGTTTGTTTTTTTATGGTTGCTCTACATTTTGCTCCAGACTTATCATTTTTTCTTTCCCCTGGCTTATATACCAGACGGCATCTTCTGGAAAAGGAGATCTCTCCGAGGCTTTTTCTTTGTGAATTTATGCATGAGCATGTGGGCTGCTTGCTCTGTCATGGGGAACAGCTTCAAAATCCAAGGTGCAACCCGCATTGTATATCTCAGGCAAAGACAGTTCCCTTTGAACAGTGCAATGTTCACCTTTTTGCCCCTGCAAAGAGAGCTTTTGCGATGCAAAATGCGACACACAGCGATCTGGGGGTGTCCCCCTGCTGTTCACAGTGACCTTCACTTCTTCAGGGGCACAGCACTCTTCAAAATCAATGATGTAGGTTTTTTGTGTAGCTTTTTTCCCAACTTTCTCCACTGCAGAGATTACACAATGCACTGGGCCCATTGTTCTATAGGAAAGCAATTTTCACGATTTAAGTCAGAAGTGTGTGGTTTGCAGGCCCTTTCCTCGGCTTAAAGAAAAGGTGCAGCCTTCATCGGGCATTTTTTAAATAACAGGAGGGCCCATAGAACTGTGAATGTAATGTCAGTGCTGGCTGCTTTGTTTGTTGAATCTATTCTTTGAAGTGCTGTAAGTAAGGTCTTTGTAGAGACATGTATTTGTGGTGCACTTCTTTGTCACCATTTGCTCTCCCACCCCCGGAAATACATATTTGTGACTGATGTTTCCAGAAAGAATGCATGGTTGCAAAACAAGGTGTCCCCTGCAAGGCCAAAGAGAACAAATGTCATTTGTCCTCGATCAGCACCTCTTATTATGGTAACACTGTGTTCTCAGTGCATTGCTTAAAGAGCAAGAGTAGGGAACCACAAGGATGTCCGCAACACGTCAGATACACCGTGTTCATTAACAAACTTGTTTTTCCGCAGATATGCCAATCAGGGAGCCACTGTGCCGGGGGGGGGGGCTTGGGGGGGTGGATTGTGCAGTTGAGAGGAGGACATTAGCACACCCGCACATGTGAAACGGGCTGGCAGCTTTGATGAGAGGGTCCATTGCTCATTCAATGTTGCAACTGAATTACAGTATTATGCAAAGGACATGCATGGCCAGCTTGAGTGGCCATGTAGTACATAATGATCTTTTTACTGCCATAGCAATGAGTGTCATTCCAAGGGATGATGGGTGATATGCATCTGTGTCCTGTATCCTTCTAAGCCTCCCTCAAAAGCGCCCCCCTCTCCCCTCGCTTGACTTGACTACTGCTATATAATGGGAACATAAGCAAATCAATGCCACAATATTTGCGTGACCTCAACCTCAAATCATGTCATCACCATGGCAATAACTCACAGACATCAAGAGGTTTCTTTGACCTCCTCACCCTTAAGGTCATCTGAGTAACCACAGATAGGTCTTACCATGAATCCCCGTGATCACATGTGCACATGACCTTAACAAATTGCTGTACTGGCTTGCATGGTGTACATATTCTGTATGACTTATTCCCATAACATGTAGTACATCTGAAATATTATGTGTTTTAGTGGATTTTGAGAGAAAGGATATGACCCAAAGTGTGCTGATATTGCTTATGGACTGGGAATTCAGTGAAAAGGTTCATCAGCAGAAATTGCTGCTTACAGTAATCAGAGGCAGAGTCCTGCTTCCACCTGCCATGTAAGAAAGATGTTCTCAGTCTGTTAACTGATAGGAACAACATTGCAAAAAACAGAGACATCTCATGTCATCACACACCACTAAGTGAATTAACCCAGATTTTAACTAAAGCTGTCTGCCCTTAAAGCTGGTTGATGTGGATCTTCCTTCCACGTTTCTAAAACAGCCTTAAAAACCATGAGAAATACAAGCAGATTGTTCATCCTCCTGTTAAACTGACACAAACAGGACCATTGTTCATGTTGGTTCAGCTCATTTGGCTGTTCGCAGACTTATTGACAATCAAAATTCTGCTTAATGTTACATATATCATTTAAGATTCTAGAAGACGGTTTCCTTGTTTGAAGAGATTTTAGTCATTACAATATGACAACTTAGACTGCTTCCCTTCTGTGCTTTCTCACATAATGTAGTCACATGTGAAACTATACTTTTGTCCATTGTATTTCTATAATTCATCAAATTATGTTAAAAAATAAAAAATAATAATGGTTTTATGAGTACCTATAAGCACTTTTCAGGGAGGGGTGGGTGACTCACCTCAGCCATGACCACCAATATGCATCACCTACCTGGGAGCCATTTTGAGCCAGAGCGCCAACCACACATTAGCTTAAGGTAGAGAGAAAGGAAATTATTTACCCAAGTAAACAGGGGGACTTTTAGGTGACCAGGTTGATTGGCAATTTGGCCAGGTAACTGTGGACCTCCATGTCAGCTTTAATAGACACAGCGAGTCTTGACGTCATGGAAAGGATGAAATATCCTACAGCACAGTGTCTCCTTCTCTGCACTGGGGCATTAGTCTCCGTCAGCTGCCTGATTTCCCCCACACAAATACTAAACAAGCTAAGCCTTACTTAGCTTCAGTCATAAGGAAAGAGAAATTTACAGGACAATCCAGTTCTCATATGGCCATAAAAGAGATAACTTCACATTCAAGTTTTACAGAATTCTACATTGACAAAGAGTTGCAATCATGCAATAAAAAAAAATTCAAAGGAGTGAAACTGCAACGACCTAAGAGCAACCCACTTCAGGTTCCTATTCCACTTCCTCCCAAGGGAAGAATGAATAAAGTAGTTTTTGAAACTCAGACATTCCCACAATCTGCTTGTTTTGCTTTAATTAATTAGCACATTAATTGATTGCTTAGTGAACCATTTATTGTCAAGGGTGTCCTTAGTGCGTTAGTATGTGTTGAGCTTTTGAATTTCCTGGGACTGTGTGCCGGCACTTTGGAAAATGGATTATTTGTGTTTCTCACCTCTGCCATGAATAATAAATAGCATCTTTTCCTTAACTTATACAACATTTTTCTCAAACCCAAAAATTTCAGAAAAAAAGTGAGGGACATGGAATATACTTGACTGTGATCCAAAATGATCATTAGCTGGCTGTTTTCAGGTTTTCTGCACTGTTAATTTCTCTAAGCTTTTTTAAAACCCCATTTTTCAGGAGACTCAAGCAGGGGGTGAAAACACATAATACTGAGGTGAAATGGTTCTCCCCCACAACTCACGCCGGCTATTGGGGCTGAACTCTTCACGTCATTTGAAACAGACACAGTCATGTCAATGGTTTTTAAGGTTAATGGTTAATGGAAAATGAACTTGCCCCCACCAGCTGCTGTTTAAATCACTTTCAGCCATTTTGCCAGGCACATCCACGGCCAGGGCCGCCTTCTGCAGTATGTCACAAAATTTTGATCTGAAGTGCAGGAACAAAAACAAACAACTTAGAATGAAATGACAGTTTAAGATCAGTTACTATTTAATAGCAAGGAATGATGAAATTATATGCAACTGTGTATGCACACTGCTCAGTTTTCACATCCCTGTATGTCAAAGTCAGAAAAAAAAGAAAAGGGGGGGCCACATAAATTCTTTTTTTTTATATACATTTTTCCTTCTGAAAACATGCCAAGCAGCTTAAATGTATAATTAGGGTACCTAATGATTTCAGTTCTAGCGAATAAACAGCTATTTGCACAGGCAGATTTCAGCACTCGCTCCGAGAATTTTGCAGCAGAAGGCTTGTGGAGGATGTAATCCTCTTAAAGTATCAGCTAATCGCAGGTTATCATTTTGTCCCTCAGCTGGCTTGTATCAAAAAAACGCACCTAACGCACCCCCCCCCCCCCCCCCCCCCCCAAGAACAGACAATAAGGGGTTTCAATATCAGAAGCAAATACACTATGTTACCCTCTTGTTTGTTTGTTACTTTTAATGTCACATCACACTGCTGTACATATTATGTTGGATTATTTGTATGAACTCCATATCATTAAATATTACAGAGATAAACTGTTCACAAAACAGATATCTAACAAATTCATGCAACCTATGATTGGCCAGACATTGAGCAAACCTGCTAGCTGCACATGGATCCAACAGGCCCCTGTGACAAGACAGGTACTGAAAGCACAGTAACAGCCATTGACAAAGGCCACCTCTGTCCAACCACTTAACAGACAGGGTCTTATAAATCTGCACTATTTCCAGGGGTAATTGTTGTCCACTCCATGCTACAAGGTTAGCAGGTAAAAAAGACTGCCCCGTTATAGCCAACCTGGTGGGATTCAAACCTCGCTTTTGGCCCGGGACAGCGCACAGGCTGCAATCAACCTCCCATTCAAGGTTGAGTCATGATTTGGCCCTTTCAGCATGGTGCCTGTAATGGTTCCAGTACTTATACTTATGAGGCTGAGAGCAGTAAAGTACAAGCCTGAGAGCATTGAGGTACAGCCTCTAAAGAGCAATTTCAAGAGGTAATAAAAACTGCTGCTTTCAAGTGAGCTGTTTTGCTCCTTTTAATTTCAACAATCAGAACTGTGACAACACTTTGTGAAAAGTTTGAAGCAGCTGTTGAAACAAAAATGGTTTTGACCTATGGTACAAATATAATTGTAATGGCAGAGGAGGTTGCAGATGATCATGGTTGATATTGTTCTTGTAGGTTGATATTGTTCTTGTAGTGGTTATGTTGCTATTACAACATTTATTTCAGTAGATATGAATTCCATACAATCAAACTGTAAGGGCTGCTATTGATTGCTATTGATATTGGTATATATCTACTTATATCAGGCTTTCAGTCTCACAAAGGAATCACATCTGGGCATAGGCCAAGATTGTTGAACCTCCTTGTGGACATTACAAACAGGGAAAATAAAGATGGGGTGGAAGAGGGATGCTATGAACAGCTGATGCAGAAAGGGAGCAGTACATGAGATTTATACAGGCACAGATGGGACTTGTTTGTCTGTTTGGTTAAATGAGCAGGGATTGTCTGAATTCGCTTCTCATGACTGCATTTGGGACTTCACTTTACATTCTGTCACCATTTGCTGCCATTTAGAAACTTGCATTAAGAAAAATCCCTTGATGGATAATTTGGCACCACTTCACATAGATAATCAAATAAAACCTGCTAATGCATCCCTCTGATAAACTAGATGATGTTTTGACTCCTTAATGTGCCACTTTAACAGTCTGCAGCTACTTTGAATATAGATCTTGACACTTTGCTACAAGAAACCCTCAGCATAGAAATACTGTCAAACTTCTCATAGTTAAAAGCATTTACACAATAAAGGATAACATTTTCAACAAGAACACATAAAAACCAAGTCGGCAGCCAAGCAATCCCTCCCTCGATAAATCAATATCTGTGGAATGATAAACAAAGATCATCCCTCTTTCTTGCCACCTTATTTCAAGTTTAAGTCTTATTTCACTGCCAGGGCATTCATTCTCTCTGGAGCCTGAAAGAATGGGTTTGATTTTCCCTGAAATTAAGGGAGCCTGGCTCTCCCTTGCAGATTCGTTTTCTGTCACCAAGCAATAACATTATCGACTTTTCCACCCAATAGTGCAGACGTAACCGCATCAAAAACATAATATCTTTTTGCGATCAATATTTTAAAACTTTGTACTGATTTTTTTTCCTCCTTCCTCTACCAGACTCCCAGACCCTTCACCCTCCTCATTTTTGTGTCTTTACATAAGCATTTCCATATTTTACACTGCCAGGATGAGATTGTACACTTTATAATGCATTATTGCCTCAGACTAAGACAGCAGAGATCTGAGCTTGTCAGGTGTGTGTGTGTGTGTGTGTGTGTGTGTGTGTGTGTGAGTGCGTGTGTGTGCTCGCATGTTCAGATGTCATTTTTATAAAATGTACAATAACCTCAGTATTTACTCATAACTTTTTGCAACTCTCTCTCTCTCTCCTTTTTCACTTACTTACTACTACATCCAATTTATATTCTGATAATATCTTTTGATATCTTGATCTTGCAGCAAAGACTACAGTGCCTTTATTAATGCATTCTAATGTTCCCTTCTTTGAGAGCTGCAGCTCTAAGCTAGATCCTGTCTCCTTCTGTTTACTGATTGAACTGAATCCCATAGTTGACAAGTGTCCTAAGAAAAAAAGAAGCATCTGTCATATGTGTTTAAAATATCAATGTATCTTATTGTCTCTCTAAGTAACTGATGATTTGAAATGAATAACTTGCACTGAATCGGTCTGATGTGTGATTTGTTTCTTCATTTCACTCCGCAGCTCAGCTCTCAGGCTCCGGAATGAAAGCATTGTAGTCAGGAAAGGGATGGGGAGCATGGGGCAGAGTTCCAAGGTCAACCCAAAATCCAGGGAGTTCCCTGATCCAACAGAATATCACAAGTTTTCCTGCCGTGATTTTCATAAGGACCAATCAAAGTGGTGACAGAAAATACAATAGTAAATTGATATCGGGGTTTAAAAAAAGGTTGGGTACTTTGGGTTGATATGCAAACTGACATACCTGATGTAACCTGCATAGAAATGCCTGTGGCTTCATCTGCAGGAGCAACAAGCTTCAACAGAGGGCTATATTATAAAAGTAAAGCTGCCATCGCTGAGGCCACCATGAATATGGTATAAGTAAATATGGTCCAAGAGTTTAAGCATTAGTGTCCTGTCCTGTTCTGTTTTTTCCAGTACTGAGGGGATGTTTCACATGTTACAGAAACTGACACCAGCCTGTCTGAGAGCCATATAAATGTATGACTGATGCATAATCGGCACGTTCAAAAACATTCCCACATTCATTTTACAAATACCACCCCACCTGTGACAGGAGTGACAGTGTGGCTGATCCTGCAACAAAATATATATTTTACCTTTTGTCCTGGCAAGGCACACATAGATGGTACCACTGTCTTTCCTTAGATTATCACTCTGTCCGGTGCTATTAATGGGAGACAGGGAGACAGTGTGTTGATTAAAGATTAAGTGTGCGGCGGACTTTGCTCCTCATTTTCTTGGGCAGCAATGTAGTGGTAAGGGGCAGGGCTTGCCACCCAAAGGTTTCTGGTTCAATTCCCTGATGGTGAAGACTTCCCTACCCTGAATTCCCTATGAATAAGAACACCAGCTAAGCAAAAAGAGTTGTTTCACACAGACTGGTTCTGAATGGTGAATGAAGAAAGGTTCTTCCTCCACTGGCTGATCTCCAAGCCCTGCTTGAGTCTTCTGTAAGGTTTCCACCTTCACCCCCTGTGACAGCAAAACACCTAGCACATGCAATGTGAACATGTTAGCAAGAGCAGCCCCTCAGCTTCACACAAACTGAATATATGAATGAATGATCACCATCAAAAACACCAGGATCACTTTGGGTTAAGATCTTTAATTTCTCCTTTTTCATCGCTCTACCTTGTTCATGCCTGATGACCCTGTGCCATCTAATGGGTATTAGCTCCATTCATTGTGAATCTCCAGTGAATGCTCCAGTTTGAGACCACCTTTCCTTCACTCACTGGCATGTGAGGATCATGGTAGATGCTCTATCCCTGGGTTGACTGCTGTCAACGGTGACTGCTGGGGACAGTCAAGTCATAAGGACTGGGCAGTTATTACACTGGTATTTCAGTGCGTGGGATTCTATTGAGCTGTCAACACTCAGTCTATCCCCAGAGACTTCTGTCAGTCCTGGATTGTAGAAGTGCTACAGAACTGCTGCATGGAGAATCTTGTGTGTGATAGAGAGAGAAGTTGATGGTGTGTGCGTGTGTGTATGTGTGTGTGTGTGTGTAAATACATACACACACATACATTGCCCCCTAGAATTTATTCAATTTCCCAACTTAGTTGATAATAAAATGTGTCATTTGTGAACAGAATGAATTTGTGCTAAACAATGCTATTATGAATAAAATATAACAATTTTTAAAAATTTTAAGCAGAAAATTATAGTGCATGGAATTACACAGAGAAATTACAACGCATACATTTTTTTTTCTGTTGTATCATGTTTCACCCATTTAATCAGGGCTATGAGTACATTCTAAAGGTACTGCATATATAAATAGCCATGCCTAATTTTTCCTCATCTCACATCATCCAAATGTCCCAATTAGTAATCAAGTAGTTGGAACTCCTTTTCCACTAAGCTGTGCCACACCAGCTCTGATTGCGAGAGGACCACCTCCAACACATCTTTTTCACAGGTGGCCACAGTAACTGCTTTTCCCACATCAAATTGCCCAAGCACGTACATTTACCATCTCTCCATTTTCACTCGATGGCTTAAACGCAGTGGGTTTAAGAACATGGCCATTCCCTCTCTACTGTTTCAGATCTGGATGGCCCATCTTTTGAAATCACTCCACTTTTGCTGAGCAGAGACCCTTATCTAGAGTATCTGTGGCATAGCTTAAATACCTTCCATTTATACAGCTGGATATTTCCAGCAATGATTCAGGATTGTGTATCTCGCTCAAGGGTTCAACAGTGCCACATCTGGGAATCAAACTGGCAATCTCTGGGTTATGAATGCTAACTCTTTATTGCTATGCCACACTACAGCCATCTATTGCTCTGCACAACAAAAAGCAATACTGCTCAATTTTTTCCTCTCAGGGCCCACCGCATTCATCAATCCCACACACCAACCGGCACCAGCCCTAGGGTTGGCCTCAAGAGCACTGACAGCCAATTAGAGTGCTGTGTAGCGCCTGTGGCCAGGGCGGCGTGGAGTGGGCAATGCACCTCTGTGGTTAGCAATGCACCTCTGTGGTTCCCTGCTTTCAGCTCCTGCCACTGATAAACAGTCACTTTCCATTTAGTGCTGCATGACATTGCCCGTTGAGCCCCAGTCACACTGCTGAGAAGGGAGCAGATGGCGTCTGCATATGCAAACGCAGGAATACAGGAAGATGTGTGTGCATGTGTAAGCCAATACTGCAGTGCCAGTAGACTAAAAACTGTTTCTACTGATGAAAACGAGAGCTACACTCTGACCCAACCCCACCCATCCCATCCTAATCCATCCATCCCTCTTGCACCACACACACCTCCACCCTCACAACTGAAATTTGTCTGCCTAACATTTCTATGAGGAGATCAAACACAGATGTGCTGCATAGTGTTTGTGAATGGGGGGGGGGGGGGGGCATTGTAAAAGTGCCAATCTGCAATAGAGCTAGTGGGGGCTATCATGTCCACACCCCCCTCCACCCACCACCCAGACGACTCATAAAGCCCATAGCATTTCTGTATCCATCCAATTATTCTGTTCCATGTGTAGCACCTCCAAAATAATTTGTTAGAAAGATGCTTGCGCCATTGTTTCATAAGGCTTTGAATGAGGATTCCTCCTCTGGATCATTCCACTGTGTTTGTGTGAATATCCTCTCTGCCTTGCTGGATGTCTCAAGCCAGATACCTTTTCTTCCACTAATAATAATGGATGCTGAACCATATGTATGAAGGCAGAATCAGTTCAGGAGCACTGGTTAAGGGGAAACGCACATGTAGTTATCTTTCTAACTACATACAGTGTGTGCATCTTTTCTGTGCTGAGCGGATGTTTCAATGAGAGTATCTGTATTAAATTGCCCATTTAATACAAATTCAAAAACAGCAGCTCTTTCATTTTAATATTCCATCACTGTCACCTTAACAGGATTTGGCCCCGCGGCACAGCCAATCATCTAGTCACCTATCAGTGAAACACTGCCTTAGATGTACTGCTATAAGTCATGAGACAACCTATGTAAGGACCACACAATGCCCACTAAAAACGTCCCACTGCACTTCTGACACTGTTCATAGATGTTAACTACTGTCAAGAACTGACAGGCATGACTTATGGCAGACTGGTGGCATGTTGTCCATGCATCATTCAAATGACACTACTTTTTGTATCAACATGATCTGAATGAAATCTTGTCTGTATACATGCCTATAAGTGAAGAAATGTCTTTCTTGAACTGTTTGGCATAGTGAGTCTCAGGTGATAGCTTAATTTGTACACGTAAGCACAGACGTCGTGGCACAAACGTGTCCATATGTTCATCAGTACAGCGTCAGTTGGCCACGACAAATTTAAATTGTGCGCGTAATGGCATACATTTGCATAAGCGATTCGCAGGGTACCAAACGCACCTGGTGCCTTTTCATTTCCCAGAACGCGATTCGAAGTTGTGCTCTCTTCCCACTATCTGTCCAACAAAAACAGCTAGTCTCCAGTTTGCAGTTAAGTCTGTTAGGAAAATAAACGAAAATCTTATGATTTGGAAGAGATTAATTACGAGTTCCATCACTAAGTTTCCATCAGGAAAGTTTTTTTTCTTAATATTATAAAGTCCCAAAGAGTTTTGCGAAAGAGTGTTGGTATTGATCTTTCAGTGGGACTAAAGCAAACACCAAACACCTGTACATAAATCAAGTCTATTAATCATTCACAAGCGTTACGTTACGTTCATTCCTCCTTATTTGCGGTTGTGACAGCTCCTGCTGCAAATTGCCCCTACAACAGTCTCTCTTGCGCTGCATCTCATCAGTAGGGATGCTGACATTTTAAACATGAAAAGCGCTTCAATCATAAAAAAAGAAAATATGCGCCAGTTAATGTCAGCGATATTGAAATATCACTGACATAAACTGTTTTCTCTCCCTGCGCACCTCCAGCTGAATATATTCAGTTATGCTACGACTGTGTGTCATTGATCCAAGTCTCGGTTATAAGCAAACTGGACAGTAAGCGCTTTTTTCTTTAATTGTTTACTCTTGGAATAACCAGGTCTATTTAAATGATGGTTTTCTAAGAACATTAACTGTAACAAATTAAAGATGGATCAAGCCAATGTTTGCTGGATTTTTGGGAAGAATGTGCTGAGAATGAAGTGTAGATTTACCAAATATTTGCAAGTTGCATCTATCAGCACGTGTTGGTTAAATATTGTTTATGTTATGTAATTGTGGTTTAAATATAGCACAGAGAATTATGGCTTTTCTGAGCATATGGAGTGAGAATCTTCTGAAATTTGTCTCGAATGCCTCCTTGCTTTCTTGGGCGTTTGGCATCTAGTTGTTTACTCTCGCTTTCCTGGAATTAAAGTCCTTTTCTTTTATCTTTGTGAATAAATCCTTTAGGACGGATGAGCTCTCCTTTGGAACTGCTGGATCATTTATTATTAAGTAGCCAAGGACACCTGAAAGAAATAAGTACAAAACTTCACCTTTGGGATTCTGGGTATGCTGTCAGACAGATGGACACTGTTCGTGGTATCTAAAGGTTAGACACACACTGACACTGTCCTGGCTGTCGCCCCGATGGTGCAGGCGAACTCGGAATCATCTTTTAACCATTCTAATGAACAACATCGTATTTAAGCGCCAATGATGTCATTTGAATACTGGTTCATTTTGAAATTGTGAACGATGCTGTATAAGGTTATCCTTTTGTGAATTTTGTGCCATTTCAAGCAAAAATTGCAATTACCACTAAAGGGGGTTAGAACGACGACTACTTCGTTCTGCACTTGCGTTTCAGCTGTTACTCATCGCATCTGCTTATTATATATAAATACCAGCCTGTCATTTCGGTCAGTGTTGTTGTTTGACACAGCCTCTGCAATCCATCAGTTGCTTTGTTTTGAAGTCAGGGAGAGGAGCCTGTCTGTCAATTGAAAATCCTACCCCTTGTACTGCGTCTGCCTGCCCTCTCTGCCTAATCAGCAATGCTAATCCTAGTAAGCGATTAGTGTGAAACCCCAAGAATGCAGCCAGTTGCGTCCTTTTTTAACAATTATATGTAATCGCTGACCTGTGTAATTGACATTAAAATACTAAAGAACGTGTATTATGAAGCCAGCCATTGCCTAAGAGCCTCACCTATTCACTTAGCTCTCTGCACTTAAAAACAGATGTGCCTTCAGTAGCAGAATGGTTGAGATGCCACTTTTGCTGTGGCCATATGCTGTGTTGTTTTTGTTTTTCATTAATTATTTACTTTTATTTTATGATAACAATATATATAGTTATTCATGGTTTAATTAGCCTACTGTTTTATTCTAGTGTAACATACACTAGCACAAATCAATTTATATTTTTATATATATGTTTACCATAAAAATAAGGTTATCCTTAAATAAAGCTGTAGCACATTGTGCAGAATTGTTCATGGAATTTTAATGGGATAATGGGATTTTTTAAACAGTGCTTTAATACATCTACAGGAGTGATCTCTTGGTGTCTCTTGGAGACAAATGTGAATTACTATAATGTACACATTGTGGTATAAAATAACTTCTAAACTTGTTTATTTGCATTATATTGAAGTTTAGTGACAACACAAGCATAAAGAAGTTAAGAATTCCAGACAGCAGAGACTAGCAATGTTAACACTGTCACCACAATTCATTGTCAAACCATGCTAATAATCTAGCCTTGGTTGCTAGGGAAGCTGGATAACAGCAGACACCAGTGACACAGAAAACACTATTGCAACCTTCAGCATGATGAGATGAACAATAAACAATGGTGGAACTGTCCACATTGACACTGCTCAGCAGCTGCCCTTGACACGCTGTCATACAGTGTCCCCTTAACAACATAGCTCCCTGTAGCTCCCTGGCCACATGTGGAGCCACTGACAGAGGAGCAAAACTTTTTTTCTCTCCCCCCACCACCTTCTACATTTTATCAATGTGACTGTTGTACTGACAACAGCTTTCTCTCGATCCTCAGTGAGCGCAGTACGCCTGACACTCCACGTGTTAGCGCACACCTTTCTCATGATAACTATCTATATCCATATCACACTGTATTCAGAGCCAGCAGTGGATGCAAGATGGATATGTGGAGTTCATTAAACAACATTCCTCCAGTTATCATTATATTTAGTTATAGTACTTGTTACGTTTTGTTTAGTTTTGTAGTTTAAGTAGGTACCATGTACATTGGTTGTTTGTGTTCTCCCACTCTCTCTCTTTCTCTCTTCCTGATGCACGGTCTTGGTGTGTGGAGGAAGGCAGCTGCTCGGGGAAGGAAGTGGTCAGAGGAAGCGTGCGCCCTGACTACGTCCCTTTTCTGAGGTTTCGCCGTAGATTTCGCACGAACTTCAAGGAAGTTTCATCGTAGGAGTGGAGGGGGGAGGAAGGGATGTACGTAGTTTGATATATTATTATATGTAATGTTTGTTTTATTGTTATTTTGTTTTGGTTGTCATTTTGAATATAATGTTACCTTTTTTTGTTTTGTTAAACTGTAAAGTTTCTGAATATAGACTCCCTAGGACTCCCCTGTTCAGTGGGGGTTCAAGTTGATATATAGTCAGCATGACAGACAGAATGGGGTGAGCTGGTGTCTGCGCAGGCCGGCATGCTGCAGCTGGGTGCAGCTGACTAATTTGAGTTAATTTTGTTTAAGTTATTATTAACTTCTTTTTTTTTTTTTTTTTTGTTCTTCTATTGGAATTTTGTTTTGGTTTTCGTGTCTGCACTCCCTCTATGAGGAACATTGGTGGCTACCATTTTGTCTTTGTAATAAATAAAAATCTTTCCCTGGGAATCCTGAGACCTGCTTGATTACTGCTGAGCTGGTGTGGCCACTTAGTGTCATCCTGGAGACTCAGGTTGTTGCCTAGGTCTCACAAGGTGACAGGAAAGTTGCACATTTGAACTTGTTAAATGCACGTCAGAATGTGAGTAATCAGTAGCTGTAGGTGAACATGCAATTGATAAGCCACTTAAAACCAACAACTGCAGTTGATAGCTCACTGTGGGATTGCCGTGTGTGGCTTTTTCTGAAGCTGAATTACTCTAAAAGTACTACCAGCTCTGTAAAGTTGTAAAGTGTCACTAGGGGATTGGATAGTCCCTCAACATGATTTTTATGTTTTTTGTATTTTTTATCTGCGATAGCTATAGATTTATCATTGGAACGTAGTTTAAAATGTCTGACAGCAATGTGGGCATCCTTAAATTGTTATGAAATGTTGTAACAAATTTTTGCCCCTAGTAAAACTGAATATAAGTGATAATCCAGAGTCCTATTACCCTTAAATTTGAAATATTTCATTATTCTAAGGGATTGCCACAATTCAAAAAACCAGAAGCATGGCGCATGCTTGTTTACTGTACATATATTTCACTTGCCTATACTGCTGTTTTCAATGTGTAATCCCCCATCACATGCACTGATTTCAGCTTTGGCTGGGATGGAGGTGAAAACTACAGAGCAGGGCTTAGTTTCCAGGCATGCCTCCTTTTAATTAAGATGCATAGCTATTCCTTCCGGTCTATCACTAGTGATAGCTACTATGCATCAAAGAAAAATTGCTTCTGCTGTTAATCTGTTGGGTGTGCACATTCATTTATGAGGAGGATAAAATCTGGTGGGGACTGAACAGACAACAGATCAGTCTCTAAGATTTGTTCACTGGTACTTCCACTCTATTTATTGAAAACTATTAGCCATAAGGATGCTTATCCACAAACATTGATTCTGTATGTCCATAAGGTAATTCTGAAAGCCAGGAATCTAAATCAATCAAAATGTATTTGTTATGGTACATGTTTATAATTGCATTGTCAATGGCATGTCAGGACAATATGTCCAGATGAAGTATCTGGAAAATGCCAGCAATCTCATTGTCTGAGATTGTCTACATTTGTCATGAACTGTGCATCTGATTGATTTCAATTTCAATGGTCACCAAAACAGCAGACAACAGCAGATCTTTTGATCCTTCATGCAGACTTTAGAGTGAGAACCATAACAGTATCCTGTCTGCACCAACACTGGTCTCACAGTAGCCGTGGCAATGAAGTGGTCCAAAGACAAAAGCCCTGGTCATTTAAAAGCAGCAAGTCCCTAATAATCCAATTCTTGAAGGGACATGCTCAAATTGCCATAACAACCCTGTCAGAGATGGCGATTGAAGGTTAATGCCTGACCCATCCATCCCAGTGCTCTGTGACTACTGCCATCCATTATAGATGTAAACATTACCTCGGACGTGGCCTTTTCAATAACACACTGCTTAAGAACACAAGAGTAATGACAGCTGAGCTGACATTAGAATGCTTCAGGGATTAATTTGCTCTTGACCCAGAAAATCATGGTACCTCCAGCAACATTAGATAAGACATGCTTGCAGAAGGTGGACATTTTTTATTTTGTTATAGTTAAAATGAATTCATTTGTTTCATATTTTATTATTAAATCAGTATTTATTATTAAAAATGAAATGGAACACAAGACCAAACCGGTGTGTGGTGGCCACATCCCCAAATGCATTTCTTTGTCATTTCTGTGCCTTCGCAAAGGCAGAGAGAGAGGAGGAGGCTACTGCAGGGAGCTCCCAGTGTCACCCATGACTTTACAGGAAGTTACCATTCACACTGGATTGGGAGAGGAAATGCAAATGATTTCAGCTGACGCAGGATCAGTCGAGCAGTCGATCAGTTTGTTTGAGGGCTGCTCTTTCATCACATCTTCTTCTTATGCTTTTTTTCTTCTTCCAATGTGCTGGCTAACACCAGTGATTTCAGTGTTTTACTAGTTTGCCTTTGTGTTTGAGTAATTAAACATTCAAAAGTACAACATATTTGAATGAATGAGGACCAATTTGCAAACCCCCGCTCTCTGTTTTGATGGCTCCCTGACAGATCACAGAGCCTGCATCAACTAGAACGCCCCAACTGGAATCCCTAAAGCTTTAACCATTTAAAGGACCAGAAAGAGAGATCACCCACCTCATAGATAGTAACAATAATGGCGTACATTTGTCCATCACCATAAATGTCATTTTCATCAGATTCAGGTCTGAGGCCCCCCTGCATCTTTTCGCTTTGTTCCACCCAAGTTAACAACTCCTTGAGTGCTATTAGGCGTTAATTGATCTATCAATCAGCTCAGCGACAGTCAATTAACTGAATTGTCAGTGATTTAGTAATGGACAATTATCTGCCTTTTAACTCCATATTGCATCAAATACACATGCTTCAGGAAAAAAAAGTAAAATCAATTCCAAAGCCTTACTGTTCATTAAGTAGTATATAAATGGAAATTTGTCCTGGTTGAAATTTGGCTGTTATTGTGGGTGGCAATAAATGAAAATGAATTAGAAATACTGATTCAAATTCAACATAGGTCGTTCAGTAGATCAGCTAGCCCTCAACACACAGACATGTTTCTTTTTCCTGGTTTAAGATGAAAAATGCCAATGGAATAAGAAGAATCAAATATCAAAAATACAATAAAGGATTTGTGGGCCTATCAAGTCAGGTTTGACTCATCTGATAACTGGTGGGCAGAATCGTGAGGAGCCCTTAATTCTAAAAGATCCAACAACTGATGACTGAGGCAGCAGATCTCAAATAATTCAAACAACACCTGATGTTTTGTTTTAGTTAGCATAAAGCCGCATTCAGTACCGAAACTCTTTCAAGTGCATTCCTTCTCTGATGTTGTTGAATGGTTGATCTGGCTGAATGCCTGCACAGCACGTGCCGGTGTAACGGGTGATATCTTGCGTTGTGTTTTAATGTGATGTTACGTGGGTCGGCGAGCGAGCGAGTTTCGAACTGAGGTTCTTACTGCTCGCTGCCAACCCCTTAAAGCCAGCGTCGTTGCCAGTTGAAGGCAAGTTGCCGTTAGCCTGTCGGCGACAACGCTACTTAACCAGGTCTCAGGGGGAGTGACGTAGCCGCTGCAACCACTCGGCTACCTGCTACCCGCTACCTAAGGCTTTACGCAGGACTCACACGAGCTAATCACTTCAGCTCTGCTACACTCACCCCCCTTTGACCTCCTCTGACTCCTCAGCGACCACTGGCGGCCAAGCTGTGCTTTAGCCAGTGATCCGGGTCACGGCACCAGTGTAACTGGCTCAATTTGTACTCTGCGATGTATTTTTTTTTAAAGACGGAGACCCACGACGACGTAGCTGCATTCGCATTTACTGCCAGTCATCTGCATAAGAGTGCATATAACAGAAAAGAAGAGGATCCACGATGTGGAATTGAACGTTTCCACCTCGATCATTAGAGCGTACAGTAAAAAGGGGCGCCGTACAGCGCAAGGAGGGGGCAGCGCAGGTGGCTAACACATACACCCACGTGGACCAGATACATACTAATGATACATATAACCTAGTGATTAAACAAAATTATGTGATCGCCATATCTTTACACTTTCCAAAATAAAGTACACAGAAACACAATGTTTGTAAAAGTAAAGAAAATGCATACCTGCATAAGAGTGCATATAACAGAAAAGAAGAGGATCCACGATGTGGAATTGAACGTTTCCACCTGTCAATAAACCATCGCAGCAATCACTCTCAATAGCCCCGACGACACAACCATCAAACACTCGATTCGGCAATATATATATATTTTTTTTTATAATGAAACATCCATGTTACTAAACTCATGTTTGACTTTGACAAGCCAGGCAAATTTTAGCAAGCTAGCTGATTGACAGCCTGCAGCTTACAGTTAGCTTGTCAATTGTGTAGCATGTGATGTCAGTATACGATCGAATGTATTAAAAATAATAAGTAAAAATCGAAATTTGCACTCAATACACAGATAATAAAACCATACAGAACCTATGTGAGACAGGGGATTATACATGTTGATTGTGGATGGATATTATCAACTTTTATAAAGAAGTTGTACATGGAGCACATGTCACACTGACCTCAATCATTAGAGCATACAGTAAAAGGGGAGAAATATGGATGCGCAGGGGACTTAACCCTTTGTTAGCCACACCCCCTTTTCAAGTGACCTCCCATGAATCACTACAATCCCAAAATGCCTCAACACAGGAAGAACACCGAAACAATTCAACAAAATAAAAGCAGATAGGCGACCACAAAGAAATGAATAACTAAAAAAATAGCTAATCCCAGCAACATGGATATGAAATACTAGTGAAATAATAATGTCAATATTAATCCTGCTACACTGGCTCAGTTTGGCAGTCCCGCTCTGGGACACTGTGGGCCAATTTTGGTCTGGCCTGTGCCTCCCGAAATGACATCAGAAACAGGTCCATATTTAGCTCAACTCAGCCGCGTGATGACTCTGCAGAGAGTCATCTTTCAGATTCACAAAAGCAGCAGCTCTCAGTATTACCCAATTTACACACACACACACATACAAGCACAGAGCACATTTTCAGATGCACAAGCATGCGATTTTTAAGTAATGATACTATGTGTTCATGCACTACAAATACCAGAGCATTCAATGTGTGCACATGCCCCCATCCACTCCCCTTGACTGAACACCCCAAAAAATTTAAATGCACACAGCCACTTTACGTAATATGTAATTTTGTTTACAATTGCTTACTTTCACACTTCTACCTGCCATTTTGTCTGTTTATTGTCTTGTTTTTTTGTCTATTTATTGTCTTGTTGTTTGTTTATTTATTGTCGTGTGTATTTATTCAGTGACTGAATGTAGCACCATGGGTCCCAGGGAAACATTATTTCAACACTACTGTATATTTGTATATGGATGGGCTGACAATAAAATCTCTCTTGACTTTTGACTTGACTTAATACCAGATTTAAAAATACAGAGTCTGTACTGTAACTGAATTTACAGAGAATTTTCAGGAAATCACTAGCCAATTAACTAAATCTAGACATATCAAAGCAAACAGTTTGGTCAGAAGATCATCCAAGGATATGTTTGTGCCCTTTTGACTTTTCAAATCACATGCTTTAGGCAATTTGATCCAGTGGCATGAATCAAGCTATGACCACAGAAACTCACACAAGAAATGAGGATTCACTGGCGTGGAAAAGGCTCAGACGCAACAGATTCATTCCAGACAGTCAAAGTATGAAAAATAAAGCATTTAGCTCTGCCTTGAATCTGAATCATCTGCCTTGCTCTGGTCACCCCCCTACTAAAAAAACCTACTGCTGACCCATCTGACATGAACAATTACTGACCAATATCCCTCCTGCCATTTGTATCCAAATCCCTGGAAAATGCTGTTCTTAACCAACTATCTCTCTTTCTCCTCCAGCACAACCTCCTCGATCCCCACCAGTCCGGGTTCAGACCTGGGCACTTGACTGAAACAGCACTCCTGGCAGTGACAGAGGCCCTCCACACAGCTGGAGCCTCCGACCTGTCCTCGGTCCTAGTTAGAGCTGGGGAAAATAATCGTTTTTACGATGCATCGCGATGCGAAAGTGAAAGATTCTGCATTAATGCAGAAAAAGAAAATAATAGATTCTTAAACCCTAATTAACCCTTTCGCGCGTATGGTCACACCGGTGTGATTAGCCATTTACCGCATATGCTAAAACCGGTGCAATTCGAACTAGGGATGGCCGATGGCTGACATACATCACAATGTTGAGCCGGCATCGTGATTTAACCCCCCCGTCCTCCGACACAGACAGCTGGGCGCAGTGTCTCTGCTTTAACGTAAAAAATATATATTTATTACTTATTTGCGGGGATTTCCCCGGGGTTAAACTTGAGCAGTAGAACTGATGAATGTGTATTTCAAGGAGTGTCAGCCAGAGAGCGCAAAAATGAAGGATGGGTTTATTCTAATTATTATATTAGCTCCGTGCACCTGATTTAAAAGAAAAACAGCTTATTTAATCACAATATACCGCCCAGTGAAAGCATGTCTTAATTTAGGCGCACACATAAAAATTATTTTTAAATCTACCTGGTTTGCACCTACCTCAGTAAATCAGCGGGCAAGTCTTTATTTCTATCGCAAAACTGAGGATTAAAGCTTACCTACCGAACAAACTCTCCCGTTCTCTGCTATACCTGTCTTAAACAAATAATTCCTAATCGTTATATTGTTATAAACCTTTTTCACCATGTCTCGCCCTGCACATTTAACTATATTTCATGTTTAGGAAAATATAATTAATGAATTATTTATATTGTAATGACTAGAGGGAACTCTTGCAGATTTTTAGCGTTATTAAGCTTCTCATAGTTTTTAGTTAGCATTTGCTATATTTTTTAATGTTAAATCGCTGTTTCCTCAAAACTAAAATTAGCTATAATTTTCCCAATATAGTATTCTAATTGCACCGGTTTTAGCATACACGTTAAACGGCAAACCAAAAGGTTGAAAAAAACTTGTCTTTTAAACAGTGGATTTCCTTGAACTTTAAATACAGTATAATTCAACTGAAAAACAAATAACCATAACCGTTAATTTACAATGCACTAAAAACAAAAATGTTTTGTGTTACTGTTTACATATACCTTGTGGTAATTTTAAAGATTTTTATGTTGTATGACTTGATATGATTTTTGAAAACAGCTGTTTAAAAAAGTTGAAAACTAAAAACAGTTCAAATCTGAGGGCTTGTATTCTTATATTAATAAAAAAAAAAAAAAAAACAAAACATGGAGGACAAAATGCATTGTGATGCATCGAGAATCTTTTTGCAATTGAATCGCTACCTTTTGAATCTTAATTGAATTGAATCGTGAGACCAGTGAAGATTCACACCTCTAGTCCTAATCCTCCTCGACCTCTCCACTGCATTTGATACAGCCAACCACCAGCTGCTCATCATCAAGCTCTCGGAGATTGGCATCTCTGGGACCGCCCTTTCTTGGTTCAGGTCCTACCTGACCAGTAGATCTTCCCGGGTCTACTGGAAAGGTTCCACCTCCACACCCACTCCCCTCACTACAGGTGTCCCCCAGGGCTCTGTATTGGGACCCCTCTTCTCCATCTACACCAACTCGCTTGCTTTAGTCATTAACTCACATGGTTTCACTCAACTAATCTTCTCTTTTCCTCCCTCCACCCCCTAGGTTAATAAAAAGATCACTGCCTGCCTGGCCAACATCTTCAGATGGATGGCTTCCAACCACCTCAAGCTTAACCTGGACAAGACTGATCTGCTGTTCATCCCGGCCAGGACCTCTCCTCTCCAAGAATTCTCAATTACTGTCAACAGCACCACAGTAACTTCCTCCACTTCTGTGAAGAGTCTGGGTGTCACCCTCGACAACAGGCTGGACTTCACTGACTACATCTCACAGACAACACGCTCCTGTCGATTCCTCCTCTTCAACATCAGGAGGATTTGCCCTTTTTTGACCACCTACTCCACCCAGCTGCTCGTCCAGGCCACCGTGCTCTCCCGCTTGGACTACTGCGACGTCCTCCTCACAGGCCTCCCAGCCTGCACCATTCAGCCGCTGCAGCTCATCCAAACCACAGCTGCTAAGCTGATCTACAACCTCCCAAAGTTCTCCCGCGTCACCCCCTTGCTGAGATCGCTCCACTGGCTCCCTATCACAGCCAGGATCCGCTTTAAAACCTTCACTCTCACCTTTTCTGTTGCAAAAAAGACTACCCCGACTTACCTCCAGGACCTCATACAAACTTACGCACCTGCTTGACAACTTAGCTCAGCTACATCTGGATGCCTCGCTCCTCCCTTGATCAGAACGAAAGGCCCACGCTCCTCACAATGTCATTTTTTCCGTCATTGCCCCACAATGGTGAAATGAACTCCCCACCCCCCCTGAGAACAACCCCTTCAATCCAACCCTTCAGACATGGTCTGAAGACACACCTTTTCAGACTCTACCTGGACTGGCACCCTTGCCATTTTGACCTTGTAGATCTAAGATTCTTGGCATGTACTTGGAGCTCTATCTCTTACCTTGTATTTGTAGCACGTTTTTGCTTAGGTGGTATAGCAGTACTTTATTGTCCCAGTGATTGTATTCGATATATGTACCCTTAGATCAGATTAGTTCTGTCTCGCTACACTTACCTTGTGCTCAGCTTCAGCACTATCAGCTTTGTATGACATGTACACATCTTGCCCTTGTGCCTGTGCCTGTTTGCCCACTACATGCACTTTTGTACATCGCTTTGGATAAAAGCGTCTGCTAAATGAATAAATGCAAATGTAAATGAATCAACTGTGCAAACTGTGACAGCAGCTCTGAGGACATCAGTGAGCATGAGTGAGTGTGGCCATGAATGGCTCCACCAAATCTGAACAATCTGGCATGTTGTAGAAAGAAATTACTGTTTCACTGAAAAAAGTGTTACTTAAAATTTGTACATTTTGTCTTTTTGAGAAAGATATTTCTGAATGTATTCTCACAACCATACACATTTTTCTTCCAAAGCCCTCCACTTTGTGAGGTGACTGAACTTGAAACATTTGGAAGCCATTACAGTCAAGAAGAAAAAGAAGAATAGATCTTAGAAGAGAACAGCAAACTTTGTGGCATATAAACTTTCAGCATACGTGCAACACTATGTCAAAATACAGGGACATCATGGTACACACACACTCTGGATTGCACACAGCATAGCAACACAGCCAGTCATGCACACATGAATAAATAAAGAATACATAGTCATAGACTGTACAATTGTATTTGAACATTAGTTTGTGCTCGTTTTAAGAGGTTACATGTTAGCCAAGCTGCATCAGTAGTGTACTTAATCAAACATTCTGTCAAATAGTGAAGGAGGCATTTCTACAGTTTTACTTTACTTATAGATACAGTAGTCCCCCCTTATCTGCGGGGGATATGTTCCAAGACCCCAGCGGATGCCTGAAACCACAGATAGTACCAAACCCTATATATACTGCTTTTCCTATATATAAGTGACTAACGGGCAGGTAGCGTATACAGTGTGGTTACGCTGGATAAAGGGATGATTCACATCCTGGGCAGGACACTGCAAGATTTCATCACTCAGAACAGCGCGTAATTTAAAACTCATGAATCGTTTATTTCTGGAATTTTCCATTTAATATGTTCAGACCGCGGTTGACCGCAGGTATCTGAAACCGTGGAAAGTGAAACCGTGGATAAGGGAGGGACCACTGTGCTCTAATTTAGATATATCTATATCTATAAATATGAATCTTCAACTACAACAAGCTTAAAAGGCATTTGGTAACATAATTTGCACAAGATTGTTACCCCCATTTGGTCTATGGTATATGCACATAGAAGCTTATATGGCATGTTTTCTCATGCTTCAATAAATTTCAAAAAGGCATCATATGACCTGATATTAAAATTGCTCAATACATTCAATTCAATTCAATTCATTTTTATTTGTATAGCGCTTTTTACAACACAAGTTGTCACAAAGCAGCTTTACATTGTTCCCAGGCCTGAGACCCCCTGAGAGCAAGCCAACAAGGCAACAGTGGCAAGGAAAAACTCCCTATCAGGAAGAAACCTTGAGCAGAACCGGGCTCATGGGGGGGCCCATCTGCTTCTGGCCGGCACTGGGCAGATAGAGTTAGACACAATATTATGCAATGTACATTTGTTATTGACAAACAATAGCAGTTAACAGTAGAGTGATTATAAGAATGTCTCCTAGGATGTCCGGGTCTTGGAATGCAGTTGGCTTTGATGGGCAGGGCAGCAAGGTAGCAGGACTGGAAAACGAGATGAGACGCTTGGGCTACAGCTCCGGACAGGAGCCCGGAGCAGGGAATAGGAAGCAAACAGAAAACAGTGGTTAGTGGATGATAAGAATGGCAGGGATGTAGAACAGAGAGGCAGGAGAGGAGGGGCAGAGAAAAAGGTGTGCAACAAGGAAAGACCCCGGCAGGCTAACATTATGGCAGCATAACCTAGGGGACGGGAGGCAAGGGACCAGCATAGTCATGAGGGCGACCCTAAGACAGTCAACACCAGATCACGGCACAGGGTCCATGAAAGCAATGACCACTTAGTCCACCAGAGACTCTATGATCCACGCCAGCACCAGGCCATGTCCCTCAGCTGAAGGATTTACTATATAGATATGTTTTGAGCCTAGACTTAAAGGTGGAGAGAGAGTCTGTTCCCCGAATCTCAGAGGGTAAACTGTTCCACAGGAGAGGGGCTTGATAGGAAAAGGCTCTACCGCCTACAGTAGTTTTGCCCACTCTTGGAATGGTGAGAAGCCCGGCATTTTGGGAGCGAAGGGCTCTCTGCGGAAGATATGGATGAAGAAGGTCCTTAAGATAGGGGGGGGCAAGCCCATTTAAAGCCTTAAATGTGAGTAAGAGTATTTTAAAAATGATCCGGTATTTAATAGGTAGCCAATGGAGAGAGGCCAGAACTGGGGTGATGTGCTCAAAGCGTTTAGTTTTAGTTAAGATTTGAGCAGCTGCATTTTGCACCAGCTGAAGGGGTTTTAATGAGACGTTTGCACATCCTGACAAGAGGGCATTACAGTAGTCTAATCTGGATGTTACAAAGGCATGGATTAGTTTTTCACCGTCGTTAATTGATACGATTTTCCTGATTTTAGCAATATTTCTCTCAATACATGTCAGTATGAAGAATGCAGTCTTGCAATATTATTTTAATATGGCAAATAACCCATACTGAAGAGAATTGAAAATGGAATTGGGCATTGAATTGGCATATGAAATATGTAAATATGATTTTTTTAGATTTGACTGATTTTCATATAAAGTAAATTTATACAAATTTGAAATTGCAATATAGACAGTGTTTTAAGTAATGTCACACTCTCAATTCTTTCAGCAGCATATAAATATATATCTAGGTCACAAATCTGCTGACAACATTACAATTTTGTATGTGCAATAACTTCATGCTTGTATAATTATTTAGTCCTGTAAATGTAAGCAGTGCTAGCTGGGGTATTAATATATGACTATGTTTTTGTTTGCACAGTAATCCAGACACAGGAACCACAACGCCATCCACCACATGATGTACGCTGCAGGTGAATAAATGTGTCACCTTAAGAATTTTTCATACTGCCCTCTCCCACCTTTGAATTTGTGCCTGCTGAGATGACATGAATCCCAAGGGTGTTTGTTTGGGTAGATCCTTGACAGCAATGTATCCTCTGCTAAACTCCCATCATCAATGAGGAACAAGCTGCCCCTGATCAATGTCAGTCATGTTGGGCATTTTTTCTGAAATAAGCTTGTCTCTAAACAGTTCAGTCATAGAAGTTGTCTTACATTATCACAGTTTCAGCCTTCAACAAAGGGAATGGTGTCTTAATAGGGATAATATGATTAAATATTAAATATAAGCATTTGTTGAAATATTTTCATTTTTGTCATAGACCAGTGCATAATATGATCATAATCTCAAATATAATAAGGACAAACAATAGAATAGTAGGATAATACAAGTTTCATGTATCAAAAAACACAGCGATTATTTAAATGATATCAATGTGTAGCAGATTAGATTTTCCTCCTCCCTCTGCTTACTTAATTGTCTCCGTGCTGGGTTTAAGTGTCCTCATGCGGAATGTGCCAATTGACGTGCGTTTAATTGTCGGGCGGTCCCTCTTCAGCATTATATCTTGGTAGGCGACCGCTTTCTCGATGTGCGCTTGCTCTCACTCCCTTTCTTTCTCGGGGAACTTGGTTTCTGTGATTGGTGGCGTGTACAGTTTGGCTTGGCTGGTTGAGTTACTGTGTCCTTTTCGCGATTAGTTTTTCAACCACGTTAAGCATAGTTGGCTCGTCTCTTTGCTGCGGATACGGAGTAGCATTGTTCCGTTGTGAGTCTCCGCTTAAAGCAGTTTCGCTTCGTTCAAGTTAGTTCAAGTTCAAGTAAGCTGCGCCTGCTCCCTGGCATTCCTAGTTCTGGCGGTGCACGACGGTGGATGGTCTTTTCCACATGCATGGCCGCTTCTCCCCGGCGGCGCTGATGTTGTCTTGATTTTCCTGTTTCTGTTTTGATTTCACCGTTTTCTTTTGATTTTGCTGCTTTGTCGGTTTCTACCCTGATTTGTATTCAGTTTTGGTGTTTGTGTTAATTTGTGTGTGTGTGTGTGGTGGGGTGTGTTTTTTTTTTTTTTTTTTTTTAAATTGTCTGCTTTCCCTTTGGTATAATTACTCTGGAGCTAAGAGCTTTAGAACAAGCGGCCTTTGTATTAAGGAACCAGCTATTACCCATCGCCCCTTGCCCCCCCACACAGTGATTGTGTCAGGAGTGACACTATGCCCAGATAGTTCGCCCTCCTAGGGATCCGTCCGCCACAAGAATGCCAGGACAAGGTGAGTAGGATAGCAACTCTTTATTCTTTTTTTTAAAAAAACACAAATCTAACAACACAATTCATAAAATCTGAGACGCCGCTATCCCTCTCCCAGCGAAGCCCTTCCCCCTATCCTTCTATCCACCCCTGTCTGCCCTCCCCGGCTACAAACAGGCAGGAACGCTACCCAACCGCACACACCAAAAAAAGGAAGAGGAGGAAAAAAAAAGGAATCCCCACACACACACACACACTTAGCCTCACTGCAAACACCCGTGATCTGGCGTCCCCGCCCACCTGGACGCCGGGAGAGAGAGGACTACTCAATTCCACCACCGAGGGGGAAGTGCTGCCGCTGCGGGGGAGGCTCCTCACACGCACGCACACGCACACCACACAAGACGTACATACGAAAACGAAAGTATAAGGGGGGACGTAGCTCAGCCCGCGCCACACTGCCGGGCTTCGCCTACGTCCCAAAAAAACAAAAAAAATTAAATAAACTCCAGACAAGGCCCCCGCGTCACTGGGGGCTGGCGGCTCCGGCGGCGACCCACGTCTTCTCCCCGGTAGTAACTCCGCCGGCTCCGCGGGATCGCACTGAGGGAGACACAGAACAGCAGCCGGTCAGCCCTCCCTCTCCACCCGGTGCTGGTGACCCACGCACTCTCTCGAGGTTCCGCGGTGCCACCTCCCTTCCAGCTAGGGGATCCACCTCCCCAGCACGCACTTCCACGGGGTGGGGGTTCTCTTCGACCCCGGCTGCGTCCGGAACCAAGCGATGTTTTCCCCGCTCCCTCAGGGATTCACCGCTGGAGCCCCTTCGGTCACCGCTCTTCTGAACCGCCTAAGACGCACAAACACACTCGCACATCCAGCACACCAAAGCAAAAAACCGAAAGAAATTAAACAAAGCAAACTCCAAACCCGCTCTGGGTCGCGACTCCCAGAGCTCAAAGAAAAAAAACAGCAAACCAAAATAACAAACCCTAAACTCAGCCGTGCCAGCACGTTCAAAAAGAAAAAAAAAGAAATCACAAAAACCTAGCTTCACGCTAAAACCCTGTGTGGCAACCTCCGTCAGCGTCTCTGGCGTGCTACTCCCACTCACCTGCCTAAATAGTCCCGGCGAAATTGCTTACAGACAGGCAACAGGTGCTTAGCACACACCAGGCAGCGAACACCGTCAATTGCCAATTATTCAATCCCGAGCCCCCTCACTCTCCCAGGGAGTGCAGCGCGATCATGTCAGGAGGAACTCCTGACAGATTTCCCCCCCGCTTTATGGGTAGTCGTCCCCGACTACACCTCCTCAATGTACCGGCGCGGGGGCTGGCCCCTCGTCTCACGGGAGGAGCGACGAAGGGGCGCATTTTCCGGCTGTGCGGGAGGCCCTGCCACTGCCTCCTGCTCCTGTTCCTCTAGGGGAGCAGCGGGCACCACTCCAGGGTTCCGGGCTGGGACCCACACCGGGTTCCACCCCCATACCCGACCTCGCTCCTCCGGCTCGGCCACCCAGCGGGTCTCTTCCACAGGGGGCCCCCCATGAACGTCGCCAACCGGGCAGGTGCGCAGGTTGTTCCGGTGTAGAGTCCGTTCCTCACCACCGGCCTCCGGGCAGACCACATACACCAGCTTCTCCGGATCGACCTGGCGCAGCACAATAAACGGTCTGGGGCTCCAACGAGGGGCCAATTTACCATGCTCCCGCCGCCGGAAGTTCCGCACCAACACCCGGTCACCAGGCAGCAAGGGGAGGTCCCGGACTCGCCGATCATACCTCTCCTTGTCCCGGCCCTGTTGGCGCCGCACCCCCTCCAGCACCCGCTGGTACACCCGTAGCAGGGTCTGATGGTGATCCTTCTCCCATCCCTCCAGGGTCCATCGCCGCTCGGGGGGCGGCACGTTGAGGGCCAGGTCCACCGGCAACCGGGCGTGGCGTCCTGTCAGGACAAAATGCGGGGCATACCCTGTGCTGCTATGGACCGAGTTGTTATAGGCCTGCAACAGGGCCGGCAGGCGCTCCGGCCAACGGGACTGCTCATCCTCTCGCAATGAGCCTAGGAGAGACAGCAGTGTCTGATTAAACCGCTCGCAGGCCCCATTGCCCTGGGGATGGTAGGGGTGGTGCGGAACTTTGTACATCCATATAGCTCACAGAAAGCCGCGACCATGGAGGACTCGAACGCCGCCCCCCGGTCAGAGAGGAGTCGCTCAGGGCAGCCCCAGTGCTGTATCACCGCACCCCACAGTGCCTTGACCGTGGTCGTCGCCGACTGGTCCCTGACAGGCACCGCCCACCCGTACTTTAAGAACAAATCCGTCAGCACGAGCAGGTAGGGGTACGGGTCGCCCGGGCGCCCCAGCGCAAGGTGGTCCATGGCCACCACCTCTAAGGGGTAGGAGGTGGAAAGAGGGACAAGGGGGGCCCTTACCTCCGGGCCGGCCTTGGCCACCACACACTGGCCACAATCTGCCGTCCAACGCCGCACGTCCGCCCCCAGACCCGGCCAGTAAAACCGCCGGCGTAAGGCAGCCTCCAGCTTGTTGGTGCACAAGTGACCCAGGGCCTGATGGTACCGCTGCCCCAACACCAACAAGCGGCACCAACACCTGCCACAACGGCTCTCCAGCAGCCCCGTCCTGCACCCGGCGGCAAAGGACCCCCCCTCGTAAATGGAGCCGCTCCCATTCCCTCCACCACCTACCTTCCTCGGGTGAGGCCTTCCTCCGCTCCTCCCGCCGAGGGGGCTCCCCGCTCTCAAGCCGCGCCGCCAGAGCCCGCAGATGCTCATCCCTCTGCTGTAAGGACGCCCAGTCCCACGCACCCTCAGCTGCGGCATCCAAAGCCATACTTTACCTCCAGATCATAACTGGCCAACTGTGCCACCCACCGCTGCTCAGTCACCCCAAGGCGCGCCGTTCCTAAGTGTACTAAGGGGTTGTGGTCAGTGAATACCGTGACCTTTGTGCCCCAGAGATAGTCCTTAAATTTCTCGGTCACAGCCCACTTCAGTGCCAGCAGCTCCAGCTTGAAGGCGCTGTAGTTCTGGTCATTCCTCTCCGCAGGGTGCAGGCTCCGGCTGGCATAGGCAATCACCCTCTCCTTACCCTCCTGGACCTGCGACAACACAGTCCCCAGCCCGTCCATACTGGCATCCGTATATACCCGGAAGGGCAACAAGAAGTCAGCATAGGCTAAGACTGGGGCGGAGAGCAGGGCAGCCTTCAACTCCTCGAAGGCGCGCTGGCACTCGGGGCCCCACTCTACCCGCTGTGTGCGCCTACCCCGAGCTGCCGTACCCACCAGCAACCGATGCAGGGGAGCCGCGATCCTGGCGAAAGCAGGGATGAACCGCCGATAGTAGCCGGCAAACCCGAGAAACGCCCTTACCTGCCGCACAGTCTCAGGGGCCGGCCAGTCCCGCACTGCAGCTGTTTTTTCCGGATCCTTGGCTACCCCCGCCCGACTGACGATGTGCCCCAGATATCGCACCTCCTTCCTCAGCAACTTGCACTTCTGGGGCTGGAGCTTGAGCCCAAAGCGCCCCAGGCGCTCAAACACCGCCTCCAAGTGCCTCAGGTGGGTGGAAAAATCTGGGGAAAAAACTACAACATCAAGATATATCAGCAGAGAGTCATGCAGCAGGTCACCCAAGCACCGCTGCATGAGGCGTTGGAAGGTGGCCGGGGCATTACATAGCCCAAACGCCATTCGCTCAAATTGATATAAACCAACGGGGGTAGCGAACGCGGTCTTTTCACGGTCCCGTGGATCCACCGCCACCTGCCAATACCCACTGGCCAGGTCGAGACTCTGCCCGCTTCATCCCCGCTAACGACTCCTCGAATCGGGGCAGAGGGTGGGCGTCCTTGTGGGTAACGGCATTCAGGCGGCGGTAATCAACACAGAACCGCCACGCGCCGTCCTTCTTTTTCACAAGGACCACGGGGGCTGCCCAGGGGCTGGAACTCTCGGTGATCACCCACTCTCTAGCATCCCCTGCAACAGAACTCGCAGCTCGGCATAAAGGCCAGGGGGAAGAGGGCGATACCTCTCACGGCTGGATGGAGCATTACCGGTCGGAATGCGGTGATACACCGCATCGGTACACCCGAAGTCCTCCTCGTGGGCTGCGAACACCCCCACCCACTTCTGCAGCAGCTCCTGTGCCTGACGGTGCTGCTCCCCCGTGAGTCCCTCCAGCTCCAGCGGGGGCAGTGGACTCCCCACCCCCAACGGGGCCTGGACGGTCCCCACAGTCACCTCTACCTCCCCGGGGCGGGGGCTCCGCAGCACCACATCGCACTCACCCTGAATCTGCGAGAGGTCAAGACAAGACAGGGTTGCCAAGGGGTGTCGTCGGGGTAAGGTCAAGGGATGGGGGTGCAAGTTCATCACACGGAGGGGAACCTTGCCCCCCCGTGGCCGAACCACGGCCCGGGCCACCTGCCACTCACCACCTTCCTCGAGCCCCTCCAACAGGCAGGGCAGGCCCTCCAGGTGTTCACCCCCCTCCACGCGGACCCACTGCACCACCTCGGAGCCGGCCGGCACTTCAGTGTCGTCGCTCCGACCCAGCCGCAGCGTTCCACATTTCGGGGAGAGGGCCTGCACCTGGGCCCGGCAGCACAGGGCAAAAGCCCGCTCCCAGGCCCGCCGAGCACGGCCCTGCTGAGAGGCAGAAAAGGTTAGGGCACCAGGCTGTACACCCCTCATCACCTCTTCCCAACCCTGGGAGATAATGTTCATCCCCAACAGGACGCTATCTGACCCTAAACAATGGTCCTCCACTACAATGACGCCCTTATCAGGGATGCGGACCCCCCCGACTACAAAATCGAAAACCACATACCCCACAAAGGGTATGTCTAGCCCATTGGCTGCCCGCAGGGACAACCACTGCAGAGCACCCGTGTCCCGCTCAGGAAGGCCCCCAAACCACTTCCTGAAAAACCCCTCACTCATCAGGGTGACCTGTGAGCCCGTGTCCAAGAGACACGGCACCTTAACCCCACCTACCTCCACCTCCACCTGGGGGCATGGCCCCAGGACCGCTATACGCTCAGGGCAGTCCTCGCCAGTATCCCCTTGTACCCCGCCCGCGTGCCCTACCACGGACGGGGTCGGGAGTTTAACGGCGCATGCTTGAGACAGTGGCGCTGCACATGTCCGGACTGCCCACATGCAACACAAATGGGCTGGCCATCAGCGTCCCACTGAAACCGCGCCGGCCCCCGACCCTGCCCGGCAGAGCGACGGCTCTCCGGGCCATGGGCCTGGGGCTCCCGTTCCTCTATGGGCGGGGTGGCTGGAGCCTGCGGCCACTGCTGTCGAAGCTCTGCGATCAGTGCTTTGCCCAGTATGGCCACCTGTTCTTGGAGCTCCTGCCACATTTCAGCCCGCACCTCGTCCTTCCAGCGCTCCAGGTCCCCTGCCTGGAGCGGAACAGCCGGCAGCCGAGGTTCCTGCGAACGAGAAGCACAGCACATTGCCCCGTCCCCCCCCTGGGACTCCAGCTCAAGCTCGCGGGCCTCACGACTCACCTGCTGGAAAGTGAGCGCGGGCTGCCGCCTCACCTGCCTCTGCAGTTCCTGTTTAAGGGGGCCCCTCCGCAGGCCAAGCAGAAACTGGTCCCACAACACCAGGCTGTCACCATCCACCGCCGGCTCCCGGGCCCGCCATTTGGCGTGCACCTCCCGTAGCCGAAGGAGGTACCCGTCCAAACTCTCCTCCCGCTCCTGCACACACTGGAAGAAGTTCTGGCGAACCACAGGTAGCAGTGTGGGGCGGGCAAACAGCTCCTCCAGCATGACCCACAGAAGGGCGACCGTGTTGCGCTGCTCCACCGGCACGAGCAGCACCTCCCAGCGGGCACATCCCTCCAGGGCCCCCATCAGAAAGTCAACCCTTTGTTCCTCTGTGAGCCCTTGTGCCCAGAGCATAGCCTGAACCTGTGCCCGCCACTCCCCATATCTGACCGCGCCTTCTTCCCCAGAGAACTTAGGGACCCAGGGCGCGCACATAAACCAGGGGACGGTGACACCACCCGGCGGAAACGCCGCACCTGCTCCTCCCCGCTCATCCATTCTTGTGACAAGGCGGATCCTGCAGACTTACACCAAATTTGTTAGTGTCAGGAGTGACACAATGCCCAAACAGTTCGCCCTCCTAGGGATCCGCCGGCCACAAGAATGCCAGGACAAGGTGAGTAGGATAGCAACTCTTTATTCTTTTTTTTAAAAAAACACAAATCTAACAACACAATTCATAAAATCTGAGACGCCGCTATCCCTCTCCCAGCGAAGCCCTTCCCCCTATCCTTCTATCCACCCCTGTCTGCCCTCCCCGGCTACAAACAGGCAGAAACGCTACCCAACCGCACACACCAAAAAAAGGAAGAGGAGGAAAAAAAAAGGAATCCCCACACACACACACACACACTTAGCCTCACTGCAAACACCCGTGTTCTGGCGTCCCCGCCCACCTGGACGCCGGGAGAGAGAGGACTACTCAATTCCACCACCGAGGGGGAAGTGCTGCCGCTGCGGGGGAGGCTCCTCACACGCACGCACATGTATAAGGGGGGACGTAGCTCAGCCCGCGCCACACTGCCGGGCTTCGCCTACGTCCCAAAAAAACAAAAAAAATTAAATAAACTCCAGACAAGGCCCCCGCGTCACTGGGGGCTGGCGGCTCCGGCGGCGACCCACGTCTTCTCCCCGGTAGTAACTCCGCCGGCTCCGCGGGATCGCACTGAGGGAGACACAGAACAGCAGCCGGTCAGCCCTCCCTCTCCACCCCGTGCTGGTGACCCACGCACTCTCTCGAGGTTCCGCGGTGCCACCTCCCTTCCAGCTAGGGGATCCACCTCCCCAGCACGCACTTCCACGGGGTGGGGGTTCTCTTCGACCCCGGCTGCGTCCGGAACCAAGCGATGTTTTCCCCGCTCCCTCAGGGATTCACCGCTGGAGCCCCTTCGGTCGCCGCTCTTCTGAACCGCCTAAGACGCACAAACACACTCGCACATCCAGCACACCAAAGCAAAAACCCGAAAGAAATTAAACAAAGCAAACTCAAAACCCGCTCTGGGTCGCGACTCCCAGAGCTCAAAGAAAAAAAACAGCAAACCAAAATAACAAACCCTAAACTTAGCCGTGCCGGCACGTTCAAAAGAAAAAAAAGAAATCACAAAAACCTAGCTTCACGCTAAAACCCCGTGTGGCAACCTCCGTCAGCGTCTCTGTCGTGCTACTCCCACTCACCTGCCTAAATAGTCCCGGCGAAATTGCTTACAGACAGGCAACAGGTGCGGAGCACACACCAGGCAGCGAACACCGTCAATTGCCAATTATTCAATCCCGAGCCCCCCCCCGCTCTCCCAGGGAGTGCAGCGCGATCATGTCAGGAGGAACTCCTGACAATTGTACTAACTGTTCTTTCTGTTGCTTTCTTCCCTTTGTTTTGCTGGACAGGAGATGTTGGGCCTAAGCGGGTGGCAGGCTGTCTTCCCTGGTGGTGGAGTCCCTTACTATGGAGCACTCTGGGTGTTATTTGGATTGTGGTGTGTATTCACATGTGGTGTGTAATATCAGGACCCTCTTCCTTCAGCTAGTCTTTTTTTTTGCCGTGGTTGACTCCAGCCCTGCTCCTAGGTTCCTCTGCTTTCATTATTAGGCTACTGGGCCTATAGGGCATTGTGCAATATTTTACATGCAGCCAATTTGTTGGGGTGTTAATGTTTGTGTCTGCCTAAGCTGTCACTCGTGTACTGCCTGATCAATTGTGGAATGTCTGGCTGTGATTTTAAATAGCGTTGCTGGGTTTTTAAATAGAATTGTCATTTTATACATTATCAGTGAAATCACGTCTCTGGTCTTGAGTGTTTTGAACCTGTGTGATCCTTTCAGGTGTAAAGTGGTTGAATTAATTGCTTGAGGTGAAATTCCCCTAGGTGGTGTAGTTGACACTACAGATCTCTCTCCATCCCCAGCCACAATCGCATACTCTGTGTAATGAATAGATTAAGAGATTGCAAAAAATGAATTACTTTCAGTCAAACATTTCATTATTAAAGTTGGGCTCCTTGGCTGTTTTAAAGGAAACATGGAACATCTGGATCCTGTTTTTAATCAACTTTTGACTCATAGTATCAACTGATATGGTATTAAAGTATACTGTATGTTTTGCTGCATGCACAGTACTTATCCCATCAACACAAAACTTTCTGCTACTGTCTCAATGATAGAATATAGCAATTAATAAAATCGTCCCTTTCTAGCCTGAGGTCACTTCACACATTTTTGCACTATGACTGCCTGGAAAAAGTATCTGTATAGATGTGATGTGAGAAGACATTGCTTTCCTGAATACCTCATTCCCGACAATGCTCCTGGCACAGTGGAAAAAATCCTGGATCGCTCATCTCAATTTCATTTTTGTCTTTTAAGATGGCCATAGAACAAAATATGACTGCACAAAAGGAATGGCTGTCTTGAGCAATAAACTTAAGAAATAAAAATATACATTATATATCACTTTGGGGAATCAGATGCAGAGGGTGGCAATTGATCTTTCTCTAGGTTATACTGTTAATATTGTGAGCACTGCTTCATTTAATTGCTGGGCAAATAGAATCAACATCATGTGGCATATGCCATTTAAATGGTCTGTAATTGATTTTAATTCCTTTGATTGGAGGACATGTCTTGGAGGCATGATTGGCATCAGAGGATAGCATTATAATTCTTTGTGAAGAGCCAATCTGCTTAATGTACCCATGGGTGAAGCAGAACCTTGTTTTGTTTGAGGAGAGCAGAGGTTAGAAGAGGATAACAGTATCTTTGGTCAATCAAAAAATGGTCTAATGGAGATTCTAAAGAACAAAAATATAGACGTATCATGGCTTCATGGCTGCTATACCCCTGGACCATGTGTCATAATTAATACAGATGTCATCACAGCATGATGTTCTTTCAATTACAGAAATAGTGTTACCTCGAAACAAGGCCTCACCACAATTGCTGACAGGTTGATAAACGATTGCCACTTCATACTGTGTATCGATCCCCAGCAAGCAGAATCTTTGAGGAATGGTTTGATTGGCAGCTCGTGTTTATGTATTCCATGACCGCAAATTACTTTCTTTTATGAAATGGTGTCAGATGAGGACATAAGTGCTGAGGGTTAGCATAGTCCTGGTCCCTGATGAATTAGAATTTGCTTTACTTTTGTTGTAACTTTGTAGTCTGGTAAACTGGCTGTTTTAAAGGGCTTCTTTATTAAATACATTTCAATATAAGCAAAACCTTTTGCTGGGCATCTTCAAAGCTTGGCTATTGTGATATGGACAGTGGTAAAGATTCACCACTATTGGTTCAATTCCCTGCTGGGATGATGATGATATTGTACCCTTGGGCAAGGTGCTAAGCCCAGAATTGCCTCAGTAAATGGATAAGTAAGAATTGGAACCTATGTAAATTAGTACTGCTTTCATTTATTTTAAAGAATAATAGTGTGTGTTTATTATTGCATGTTTTTAAACCCATGAAAATAGGGCAGAAATATTACCATACATGGTAAAGTTTTTAGGACATCTGGTTCATGTCGTTGTTCAGAAAGCCAAAAGGGGGTTTTGATTTGGTGTAATTTTTAAGAGGGCATCTTTGCACTTTGAATCCCACAGGACAGAGAAGGCCATTGTTACGGTTGTCACAGGAATAAGCAGCTGGAAGAAAGCCATCAATGTTAAGTGAATGATCATATCAACTTCAAAAAAGCCTCTGTTTCCATGGTAGGCTGGAAGATCAGTCAGTTATAAGTCAAGGCCAAAGTCTCATGCTGAGCAATGCTGAAGCAGAAGAGAAGAGAAACGTGGTACCACGGAGAATGGCATAGTATTGTCAGAGGTCATCTTGTTGAAACTTTGGAATAACGTCTATCAGCCAGTGTAAAGTTAATCCCTCTTTCCCCTTGGGTAATGTACACTGCACAAAGGAAGTGCCATGAGACATGGCTTGTATTTTTTTCCCACACTAGTGATTAGACATCGAACAGCCCTGATGTGACTACATAGCTTAACGAGGGTTGAGATATCTTGGGATCACATTGTCTCTAATGCTGCCATTAAAGCCACAATCCTCCCGTGAGCCCTATGAGCGCCAAAGGAGCCAGAAACGACCTCACTGTCAAAATGTTGCCCTTCCCCACAAATGAGGTTGAAACTCATATCATCTTGACTTTAATCTAGAGGTTGTCAGTGAGCCAGTTTAATTATGACTGTTTGAGAGGAGGAGGGGTGGGAGTTGTGCAGAGATTAGCAATCAGCTTTTCAATTAGGGGACCAAAAGTAATTACGCATGCCGGGTGGCAGGATCCCGTCTTTATTTTCACTGGACAGATAAAACGGGACCTTGAGAAAGTGCACAATTGGCCAACTCAGTCTGTCTTAACTCTGATGTTTGTTTCTTTTCTATTGTTGTTGTTAATTTTTCTCTCTCACAACCACATGAATGATTCTGACCTCTTTAAATGGTGTGGAGTGCAAAGTGCAAAGGAATCCATCTCCTGAAAGAAAATTGGGGCAGCCAGAGCACTGGGGCTATTAGTGGTCTCCCATTCTCTCTCATGTTGTCAGGGGAAATAAAAGAGGGTGGTTGAGGATTAGTTAAAGAGGATTATGTTTGGGGGGAAGGCATAACAAAAGGGAGGGCACAATTAAAATGGCTTTATTAGACTTTAGTAGAATGTTTATTAAAAAGGGGGTGCCACAAACACCAAACGCATTACTAGGACTGGCGCATCGTAGGGTGGCATTGTTGACATTAACAAAAGGCAGTGCCTGACCTTTCCTTTTAAGCAGGTTAGAGGGGAATTTGAGGCATGGATTGTTTCTCCAGCTCTGTATTGTCTTGTTATCTGTATGCAAGCCATAAATTAAACTAGGGTTGCATCCTCAGTGGTGCATTAGTAGCGGCGCATTACGAGTAGTCTTGGGGCAGGATCAAGGATCCTACGCAACCACAGCTGAGATGCAAATCCTTAAAAATGCAGCCTTTTTATCTTGTTTGCCTGCTCTCCTCTCCTTTCCGTGTTTTCCATTATACAATTAGACCTTGCTCAAGGATCCAATAGTTATATCTTAAAGTCAAACCCAAAACCCTCTGCCAAACAGATGGAGGGTTCCCTAAACCCTGTTCTACGGTGCCACAAATGAACTGACAGCCCTTATTTATTTCTATGTCACTTCCATGTAAGTTACAAAAAAAGAATTTATTCAACACATTCTGTTAAGTGGTTTTTTAATATACAGCGACATACCAAAAACGTGTTCAGGAAATGGTCATGACCCTCCTGTAGAGGTTAGGTATGGGATCATCAGCAGGTCTATTTATATTTTTGGATGTTGTTCCTGATTGCATCAAACATTTAAATTGTTTTGATAACAAAGACATCCCGCAAAAAACCTATGTTAGTTTGCAGCTGTTTTTTATCATGTTGCAGTGGTCATTACATTTCTTGCCGCCCTCTAGTGGAGACTGTGTGATTGTCTTTAGAGCAACACTTCTGAATCCATGGGTCACAACCAAAATTTGGTCATGGCACATTCGCAAGCTCATATTTAAAAATTGCTTACAATTTCAAATCATCCAGAAACAGTAACTGCCACCATTTAATTATATTTAATATACATTTAATAACCACTTTTTTGTCCAATTTGGAGGTCAGCTTTATTATAATTCTTATAATCCATATATAAGTCTGGGTTGTGTCATATTGGAGTGAATTTGCCCAGATGGAGTGTAACACATGATCTTACTGACTTTCCACCAAGCCATCAGCCTTTTTTAGTTTTTTAGTGATTAAGTGAGGATAGGTGGATCAGATTGTGAGAGCAGTTTGCATTCTATTCTATTTCCAGTCATGGGTTTTTGGTGATTGGGGAGTAGCCATATATTGAAGATGGTTTCCAAGGTAATAATATTGTCTGAAATTGTGAGCTGCAAGGCCTCCAATCTTTTTCTATTATCTAGTTTCCTGTAGTTTAGCCTAAAATACTCTGGATTTTTTATTTTGTAAATAGAATTAGTTAATTATGGAATCTAGAATATTGAGCTAGTTGGATGTTCGTTGCATGGGGGTTATTGAGAATGTGTAGCGTATTACTCATATGTAGCCCCACTTAGGCCGCTCTGCCCACAGAGGGCAGTTCATATGCAGCTAGCATACCTATAAACTGGACCTGTGAATGAAGTGGCGTGTACATTCAAAAATGTGCAGTACAGTTTGGCTCTCTAGGGTGTGTGTGAGAGGTCTAAGGTCCTAGTGCTGAGGTGGTGAAGTCGCTGTCTCTGAGTGTGAGTGTCCATAACCAAAAATGAAAAACGCATAAGCACACAAAAAATGAGCCCCTACCCTGAATAACACCCCTCAACCGGAATGCTCAGGGAAAACACCAGTCAACACTCTTAATAGGAAAACAAAAACAAACAAGTAAATTGTCAATTAGATGTATTAAGAATAATTAAAACAACAATTCAGTCATATATGCTGCACCGTCTGTGAATAAACAGAATATGAATTGTCTGTAACTGAATGTCCCAAAAAAAATGAAAAGAAAACGTTGGCATGCTTGTGGAGATTCCGTTGCAGATTTGTGGAATTTGAGTATGCTTACTCATTGTCCCAGCCACAGAGCGTCCTCGGCCATGACGTCTCAAGGTGGCGAAGGTCCTTTGGCACAGCAATCCTTCGGTACCAGTCCCGATGGATTCAAGGGCTTGTATCTCCTGAATGATGCAGTTTGGCCTTGAATGGCTCAACTGGGAGCCTCATGCAGCAAACCGACATGTAGCAATAGCTAAACTTCCCTTTGGTAAGACAGTATAGCAGCAGCAATTTTCTTCTCATCAGCGCTCCAACATCAGCCCTCCCTCCAGTTCCAAAAAAAAAACCCAACAGTTTTATTTTTTTCCCAAATCAAAAACCACACCCCCTGAAGGCTATTGGAATAACAATGAAATATGTAAATCCTTATAATCTGGACAGACAATTTAAAATTAAAATACCATGACCTTATTTCCCCCTGTTTCTAAGAAACACAGCAGTTGCACAAGACTGATTCAAATTTTAACCTAAATGACCTTGGGCCAACCAATCAGGATAAAACAGGTAAAAAAAAACCAAGTTCACTGAAAGGCTTCCAGTATTTTTCCCTGCTGCATAGTAAACCTTACATTAAATTAGAATCAGTTTAGTTTCTTTTACTCCAAAAATAAATGAAGCAATCACATTGACTTTTGCATGTATGCATTATTATATCCTAGAGGCCTTACACATACCGTATATCACTATTTTTAATTTTTATTCATTTTGACTGCTGCTATTATGTCAAATTATTCCAACAGTTGAGATCATGTTCCGTAGTTTGAAGTCATGGTGGAATAACTCCAATAGATCAAATGTGTGTGTGAGTTATACAGTATTTGAACCTATTTAATGAATGATTCTTCAAAACCAAACCTCTTCAATGCAGGGAATAAAAAGTTTCAGTTGACTCTTTCAAATACTGTTTCAGGATCCAGTGATGCAATGATTTTATGGATTGTATAAATATTCAAATGTTTCTTTTGGATATATGCATTAGATGTAATAGACAGCACATATTATCTGAGGAGTATCTGCCTTTGATGAAGCCTGTTTGATCTAAGTGAATTAGATGTGTGATGACTGATTCCATTCTATTAGTTAGTGCTTTTATGATGATTTTTATGTTGCAGTTGATCAAACTTACATGGTAGTAATTAAAATAGATGATTAAGTCCTTACTGGGTCTGAGCAAGACAGTAACAAGAACAGTATTCATGTGTGGCGGAATGGTTGTGGATGTTTTTATTTCAGAGGTAATTCTGATGAATAATTGAACTATTAATTGCTGAAAGTGTTTGTAAAATTTGGTGGATTAGCCATCTAATCCAGGCTTTTTCTAATTTCAGGCTTTGAAAAGAGCTTTTTCAGTTCTTCTACTGTTATTGGTTTATCTAGCGTGTTTGTCTGCTCATCAGATAGTTTAGGAAGGTCAATATTGTTCAAGAATATTTGGGTATTAATGGACAGGGTTCATTATCTGATTTGTATAATTTGCTAGAAAACGTTCTAAAAATGCTGTTTATGTCCTCTGGAGTCTGTATGATGTTACCCTGTGAGTCTTTGATGTCTGTGGTGACAGTTTTTAATTTGTTCTTTTTTAATTAGTTATACAGGAATTTTCTGATGTTGTTATTGTATTCAAAGTATTCATGAGTTCAAGTTGAAATTTTGTGTGACGTATCTCATGCTACTATTTTTATTTCCAATCAGACCTGTGAATGAGGTTGTTTTTGCAATAACTGCAATTTCAAAAACAACAACTGGTAAAGTTTACAAATTCTTGACATCAAGTCTTTTATGACATGGAGCATAGAGCCATGGGCAGTGAGGATGTACAAGTACTTTATTATGCTGACGTTCACTGTCTTATCTATTATCTAAGGTCTATAAATTAAGAGCATTTCTAGAGCAGTGGTTCTCAACCAGTGTGCCGTGAGGCAAAGTGAAGTAGGCTATGCCGTGGAATTTTGAGGAACCTGATGCATTTTTACTAAAGACTGATGTTTTATATTGTGCTATTAACCCTTTCGCATGTAACTTATTCTTATACTATGTAGTGCACATGGTTTGTTATTCTTTCACTAGCGTTATTAAGCTTCTCATAGTTTTCAGTTAGCATTTGCTGTATTTTTTAATGTTAAAAAATGCTTAAAAAAATGCTTTGTTTCCTCAAAGCTAAAATTGGCTAGAATTTTTTCCAATCTAGTGTTCTAATCGCACCGTACATGCAAAACGGTTAATGGAGTAATGTTTTGTATTATTTTAGTTATTCTATTTTAGTATGTTGCTGTTCATGATGTTGGACAAGTTCCAATGCACTTCAATGCATTTTTAATAAATTATATGATTGCCTGTCTGATTTAACGATCTGTTTGGTAATTATTTGACAGTCTGCTGTAGTGCAATATGGGTCAAATCTCACTAATGACATTATAGCCATATAGCCATATATGACATTATATATTATATTGTGTGTGACATTCTTCATAATCGATAACCAACTTTAAGTTGGTGTGCCTTGATGTTCTGGTTTGACCTTTGATGTGCCTTAACCCCAAAAGGTTGAAAACCTCTGTTCTAGAGGAATAGTAGTTGTCAGTTCGAAGAACATTTTAATAATGACATTTTGATGGGTTGTGTTTCTTAATATTTTTGACCACCTCAACACATTGAATGTGTCATTACACAGGAGGGGGCAAAATGAGAAAACTGACAAAATCACTTCCTTTATGAAAGTATTATTACTGTGGACCAGGCATGTTTCTGTTTGTAAACTAAATATGTTTCCTAGTGTGTGTCGTCAGCTGCAAAGCACAGAGGATTCAGACAGCAAACACTGAGGAAAATGATGAAGGCCCTTCTGAAGAGATTGCACACACGATTTTTCCATCACTTCCCAGAGGAGGGCATGCAGGTTCACAAGTAGATAAAGGATCCATTCAAAGACAATGTAGAAAGGCTGGCTTTGCCGTCTAAGGAGGCAAATCATGTGATCATGCAATTATGGTCACAGAGTGCAGTCTCCCTCAGCTATGGTGCTATGCTGGGAAACAGTATCTTGCTTGCAGATAGTGCTGTTATCCTGGACTTTGACAAACACATAAAAAACAGAAGCCCCAGGTTTCCAATTATAAAACTTCTGGCCCACAAAATGTGAGCAGATTATTCTGGTCATAAACATAACCTCACAGATGTTTGCATGTTTGAATTGCTCCCATTTCATCATGATTACCAATTTTGTTACTGGGCCCATTTTCTTTTAACATTTCACAAGGGTTATGAAGTTGGGAGAATTTGGTTTGAGTCCCTAACACACCTTCCTTAATCTCGCAGGTTGTAAACTATGTGCAGTACGAGTTAAGGGAAAAAGGCATCATGTTCCCTATCTGCAAGCTGCAGCAATTACCTACAGACATTGTACGTCTGTTGCCATTTCACGAAGCAGTGTCAGTTTCACGAAACAAGGCAGTCTCTAGCGAGGACCAAGCAAACCAGCCAGTAATAAGCGTACTGTCTAGGGAAGCTACCTTGGGGGTTTAAATATGCTGCCATCCAATCAGCTGTTTGGGTGTCAGCCAGAAAGTAACATCGGTCGCTGGGAAGGTACAAGTAACCCAGACAGAAGTCAAAGCCTACTTCTGGCTGGTTAAATATACAAATTTCTTTATTGCCTTCTAACATGGAAACAGATTTTCAGAGAACACTGCAGACTGTTGGATCAGACAACAGAGCCGCTTCAAAAGTGTATCAGTGTGTCAGCATTACAGAAATACCAATGACTTATCCTGAAAGCACCTTTCAAGAGCTATGTTTCCAGTAATCAAAAATGAGCAGCCATTATGTTATAGAAATGATTTATGGTGACAGTGCCCCACCCATTTCATCGTTAACAAAATCAGTCACAAAGGCCAGAGTGGAACACAATCAAGGTTGACAAAAGAGAGTTTCTTTTCTCTCTTTCTCTTTTTTAAACAAAGGCAGTCATTCATCTATGCATATAATGACCTCCCCACTGTAGGAAAATTGGTGCACAGTTGTGGGTGGACTGATATGAATGTGATAATGATTTGAGTTCAGTTAGAGGACACTGGTATGACACTGTGGAAGTGTTGTGTGCTTTTGAGAAGGCCAAACTAATTGTGTTGCATTTAGATGGCTATCAGTGATCTATACAGGCAACAGATAAAGAAAAATATTCTCGATCATGTGACCACTTCGGGAAAATGGCTGCTTGTTAGTTGAGCTCCTGCTTCCACCCCGCCATTTTGTTCATTTATGAAAAACCAGTCTGAGTTAGCATACCATTAAGTGCCATTTCTTCATTATGAGCATCGCAGTTCTTTGTGTCCCTTCATCTGTTGTCTCCCCTTCTAAAACTCCTGACAGTGAGCGAAGGAAAAAGAATCAGGATGACGACAAATGGGACATTCACTTATCCCAGTTAGTCTGCACATTTCAAGGCACAGTACAAGTGGCAATTGACGAGGCTTTGAGGCCTGTTACCCAGTCAGTCACCGAAGCTACAAACCTTCTCAGCGCTCTTAAACAAGAAATGACTGGAATCGCTTCCACCATGGAAAAGTTGTCCAATAGCCACGACAAGATCAAAGCAGAACTTCGCCAACAGAAAAGCGAGCTCAACCTATGTAAAGACACACTCAAGGCCGTAAAGGTTAAAATGGCAGAGATTGAGGCGGTGCAATGTTAGACTAGTAAGACCTGAAGGTCTTGAAGGTGGTGACCCAATTTGGTTCCTACAACACCACATACTGAAATGGTTTCCAGCCATGCAACCCACCCAAGGCAAGCCCTTTTTGGAAATTAACAGGGCCCACTGTATATATACTAGCATTCGCCAAGCTACTGACAAACCCCACACCTTGATATTTCAGCTCTTACGATACAGCAACTGTCAAGACCTGCTCCGTCAGGTCAGGAGATCTGACCCAGTGATTTTCAACGGCAACAGATTGTTTTTTCATGCGGATTACTCTGCTGTTACTGCTGCAAAAAGGAAGGCGTTAATTTTCTACTCTACCCGGTGTTAGTAAAGGTTATGGTGGGTGGAGAACAGCTGTCTTTCAAGAGTCCGGAGGAGGCTTCTTCCTATTTCAATCAGCACTTCCAGGACACCTCCTTGGCTAAGAGTTGATGGGCTCTACGGTAAGCAAGGGAACTGGGTTCAAGGACTGGAGAGTTTGTCACTTGTCAGTCAGTGTTTCAGGTTTTGACTTCTTCTTGCTTTTACGTTGGACTGGCTACTCCTGGACTTGTTCTGCTTTGGACTTTTGCTGAAATGCCATAGAGAGGTAATGTTTGTTAGCTTGCTATTGTTACTTATGGCCGCATGCATACAGTTACTGTTTAATATTGGTTTAGTGAGCAAAAACGTTGTTATTTCTTCTCTCCTTATTGTCACCTGAATTTGATGTCACAGGAACTAGTTTGGGCTTCTGGACATTTTCTTGTAGACGGGCTTACATCATGATGGTTGTTCGGTCCTACATATGTACATGGTACGGGCGGGGTTGAACGTTCTACTGCAGTTGTTATGTGGTGCATGGGTGCGAGTACAGTTCAGGCTGGAGTGGTGGGTGGGATTAAGGCCTGGGTGAGGAGGGAGGGTAGTCTGGGGGGCTTGGGATGTTCATGTTCAGGAGGGGGCAGTAGGAGGGGGGCGAGAAATTACACTGCTGTTCCAGTTTTGTATATTTTTAGTGGCTGTATAGATCTCATTTTTGGATTTGCTTGGTCCCTCGAACTGCGTATCATTAGCTTTTTTCGTATAGATTGAACCATGCGCTATGCATTAATCTTTAGCTTACCTCACTCGGTCAGAATGTTCAGCAATTTATTTTTCAAATTCATATGGATCTAGTGATTAACTCATGGAATTTACGTGGGGTGAACAAACCTGTCAAGAGAGCACAATGTTTACAGTACCTACTGAGGAAGAGGGTCAACATTGCTTGTGTACAAGAAACCCACTTACTCTCCAAAGACATTAGCCATTTGCAAAATAAATACTATGAGATAATCGCACACGCATCAGCTTTGAGCAAACACGGGGGCATTGCCATACTTGCTAAACGACAACTAGGTCTGAAGGTCCTATCTCACGGTGCAGATACAGAAGGGAGATTTTGTTACTTTATTACATCTTTGAATTCAGTTCAAGTATGTATTGCAGTTATATACGCTCCTAATACTTTCGAAAAATCTTTCTTGAAGCGTTTCTTGAAGTGAAGTGTATTTTGTCTTCTATCGGTAACATCCCCATCATACTAGCGGGGGATTTCGAAAAATCTTTCTTTGATGAAGTGAAGCGTATTTTGTCTTCTATTGGTGACATCTCCGTCATACTAGCAGTGGATTTCAATCATTTGTTTGACCCTAATTTAGATTCCTCCCACCAACCAAACTCTCAACTCCTCAATATTATGAATGCATTAAATAGGTTTAAATATGATCTGCAAGAGACTACATGTTTTTTTCGGGAAGATAAAAAACATTTACCAAAATAGATGTGATTTTGGTCTCTAGTAGCATTTTGCGTTATGTAAAATCCACCAAAATCCAGAGTATTTTACTATCTGATCATGGGCCAGTTTCTTATTTGTTTTAAATTTTATCCCAATCTAAATCGTGTAAAGAGATGGAAATTTAATACTTTTTTAATACAAGATAACAACTTTGAATATATCAAAAGAGAGCTAAGTGAATTTATTACGCTAAATTCTTCGTAGGAAGTCTCTCCTCACTCTGTGTGGGAGGTGACAAAATGCAGCATAAGAAACTCTACTATTTCCTGTGCTTCTCACATGAATAAGTTAAGGCTGCAATCTATCATAAAGCTAGAGAAGGACGTTCATAATTTTTACCTTGGTAAAAATTCCATCTGTGATAGTAAGTTAAAATGTCTGCAAGCTCTGAAAGCTAGTCAAGAGTATGACTAGGCATAAAGCTGAATTTTTATTACATAAAACTAGACATCTTTACTACGAAAATAGAGATCATCCAAGCAGACTGCTAGCACTACGCTTAAAGCAATAAGAACAGCTTTCCTTCATTGACGTTGTTAGGAATTCAACAGGGCGGATCACTGCGTAGCAACAGGATATTAATGAAGTGTTTAGAAGTTATTACTCCTTATTGTATACATCCAAAAAAACCCTGAGTGACTCTGAAGTTGAGGATTTTTTTAAATGATTTGGAATTGTCAGAGCTCACCCCCTTCAAGCCTCGCTGTTAGATGCCCCGATAACTTTGGAAGAGCTAGAGGAGGCTCTGCGGTCAATGAGCAAAGGCAGGGCACCAGGTTTGGGTGGTCTCCGTCCGGAGCTCTTGCTAACATTATGGGAACAAGTGGGTCCAATATTATTAAATTCAGTTAACTACTCTCTAGAACTGGGTTCTTTTCATAGAGATCAGAAATCAGCCCTGATTTTCTTTTACCTAAAAAGGATAAAGATCCCATGAACTGCTCCAGTTATCGACCCTCAAGCCTTTTAAATTCTGACATGACTTTGCTAAATGTCTTGTCCAGCGACTTGAAACTTGTATCCATTCCATTATTCATCATGACCAAACAGGCTTCATGAAAATGAGACTTTGCTTCTGATAACATGTGTTGCCTATTACATGTCATAGACTTACAGTAGCTGATAGACTTCCCCCGAATTCAGCCATCCTTTCATTAAATACTGAAAAGGCATTTGACCAGGTGGAATGAGATTACTTATGGGCTGTAATGCGTCATTTCGGTTTTGGATCAGTATTCATAGATATGGTTAAAACTCTATATAACAATCCCACTGCATGTGTTTCCACTGGACCTGTTTTATCCTCCCAGTTTTCTTTATCTAGAGGGACGAGGCAGGTCTGCCCTCTTAGCCCGCTTCTCTTTGCTATATGTTTAGAGCCTCTAGCTCAAGCAATCAGGCAAAGCAAGTCCTTTTCTCCCACAGATATTCAGGGCACGAAGCATCATGTTTCCTTATATGCGGACGACGTTTTACTATATTTGTCAGACGTTTCTAACTCGCTCCCAAATGCCTTAAATTTATTTCAGAAATTCTGTGCTTTTTCTGGTTTTAGGATTAACTGGACCAAATTGGTATTACTACCCCTGAACACAGATCTGACTGACCCTTCCATTGTACAGCTATTGTCTGTTGTTAAATGCTCAGATAGATTAACATATTTAGGTATATCTATTTACAATAATATCTCCACTGTTTTGAGGCACAAATTACACCAACTTGCTGACAAAGCTAAAATCAGATTTTGAAAAATGGTCCTCCCTCCAGGTTACTCTCCACGGCATAATTTCCGTTATTAAAATGAATGTGCTGCCCCGGATCACGTTTTTACTTTCAATGTTACCTCTTTCTCTTCCCTACAAATTTATTGATCAGATTAACTCTGCTCTCAAATTATTTGGAACAGGAAATGTCCCAGAATTGCACTAGCTGCACTGTCACGTCCAAAATCTGCTGGGGGTCTCGCATACCCAAATTTTCTACATTATTACTGGGCCTTTCAGATCAGGGCTATGTTAATGTGGTTTCAGCCAGATGCTAGGGTTTCTTGGCGTTCAATAGAGGAAGGAATAATATGACCGTTTACTAGACTTACCGTTTACCAACCTAAAGCATAGATATTACTCTATTCGCATGGGCACCATTATTTCCAACACACTACAAATTTGAGCTTGAAATCAAGAGCTTTTTCAGCATAAAAAAATTATTTTGTTACATGTACATGTTTTAGTCAGTTGATAACTCATTTTAAGAAGTTGGTCAAAATGAAAATAAAGAAAACTGTCTTAACTTAGATATATATTGATGTTGAATAAACATTTTTTAGTTCACTTAACAATAGAAAAGTATTAAGTTAGTGCAACTTGTATATCTGCACACTAATTCAGCAATTGTAGAATTGTGTAGTGTGTTGGGGTAGTGGGCGGAGCTTCCCAGCATGCCTTGTGGCGATGGACTGTTATTTTACCCACCATGAGTGTGACTGTGTTCCCCTTTTATTACATTACTTGTAAAAGAAAAGAAGCAGGAGCTAGGTGATATTACTCCAGGAGATGGAAGAGCTCATCGCACAGCTAGAGCGTGAGGGGGCACGGCTTAATATCACAAAAACTTTTTCATTAAAATCAAGTTGGTTCGACTTAATTAAGCTTTTAGAGGACAAAGCAAATCATGCTGGTTGTACTATAAAAGTCTCGTGGGATTTACTCAATAATGGCTGAGTTGGAATTACTTAAAAAGATCCATGCAAATTGTTACCTTAATTTTTTGTAAGTTAAGCCAGTGTATTATTTTTTAGAGTGTACAGGAGATTTCAGATGAAAATCTCTACAGACCCGTCAAGTTTATCTTGGTGTAGTGGGCACTTACTTATACCGTATGTATTTTGGGAGTGTCCAAAGATAACCATATTATGGCAGCATGTCATATACATACTGCACACTACCTTTAAAGTTACAGTTCCCCTTTCTCCTGAAATCCTATTGCTGTCTGATGTCACAAGGTTGTCCGTGAATTGGTTTTCTAGGAAGATTCTCCTGGCCACAACCACTGCTGCCAAAAAGAGTATTTTTAAGAGGTGGGCTGAGCTTCTTACAGATCTCAATGCAGTGTGGCTCAATTTTTTGTTTGACATAATTCTTCTGGAAAGGACTTCAGCTAGACTACGAAAATCTTCTCTCAAGATTCTTTCTGCCTGGGAAGCAGTGGAGAAAGTGCTGCAAATGTTTGAGAGACCAAAGACTCCTTGAAATTGTTTTTTGTATATATTCATTATGCATATATATGGTATTTCTGTGTCAGTATTACACTTTTTGTCTTTTGTATCTTTTAAGTACTGTATTTATTTTGCCATACTCAGCCACATGTGTTTTGAAATATTTTGCACTTTTGTCTCCCCATCCTACTCCTCCCCCTTGGGTAAGGGTTGGGAAAAAGATTAAATACAAAGTTGTTCACAGAAAAAAAGAATGAAAACATTCTCTATAAAGTTTTTAAAAAGCTACAACAATCAGGTGGAAAAGATAAGTAATTTCCATTCAGTCTGGCTGTTATGATTTGATTGTTGGTTGGTTACAGATTGCTTTATTGAAAGGAAAAAGCAATGAAATTACTTTCTATTTGTTTCTTTTTTCCATAATTCAAAATATTTGCCTCTTTAAAGACTAATCAATGCCTCACTGAGTCCTTGGTAAGCACATCTCATTTTCATTCTAAAGTCATCTCTCACTTCTCAGTCCACAAGCTTGGTTTCCCATTTGAGTTTCCATTAATTCCATAGGAGGCACTGGGCATTAGTAAGTAGGTTAACAGAGTCGTGTGGTAGAGGGAACTTCTTTCGGGGGTTCCTGAATGGCTCAGACAGTAAAAGTGCTTGCTCCGAGTACAGGCTGAGCTGCACAGCCACAGCATTCAAACCCCACCTTGCCTCACACCACATGACATGCTTTTGGCATCTATGATGTCCATCTTAATCCTTTGTGGGTGAGGCCCCGAATTCCCAAAACACGCACATATTATGTGCATTACTTCACAGCTTGTCTTTCATTATGCAAACTGTTAGGGATAGTTTATTCTGTACTTCTGCGGTTGGGTTGGTTTATGTTTTCCCTACTGGTTCACAAGCTGGTGCCCGCTAAAGCCCGTTTGATGATTCTCTTGTCTCGCATTCCTTCGATTCTCCCCCGCAAGGAGATAATGATATTTAAATGAATTGCTGTTGCTGTAGGCCTGACAGAGATTGTTTGCAAATGGTGGCTATCTGCGCCTTCCAAGCAGCTGGTACAACCTGTCCCCACCAAAGTCAGACATCACTGTGTGTGTCAGTGGTGTGGTGCGCATGCATTTTTATTACTATTTTTGGAAAAGCTATTTCATTAGTGTGATTCTCTTTTGGATGCATCATTTCCTCTCTAAATTCTGTCCCCTACCCTCTAAAAGGCAAGTGAAGTGAAACAGGCCTTCATTAGCACTGCTTATACAAATGATGTACAAAGATATAATGCTGAGCTACCAAAGGAAGGCCTATATTGTGGGGGTGAGTCCTGTAATTATGTACACGGGCCTCCACAGGGTCTGTATCAATTTCAATTATCTGGAAGGTATGGTATTAGAGGTGCACTACTGGAAAAGAGAGCAAGACAAGGTAAAAGTCACACAGCTTGATCATTGGATTTTAAACAGCTGCTTTTCAAAGGAAATAATTACTTCAAAGAAGGTCAAGCAGGGTCTGTTTTTATTTTTCTGCATGACTGGGCTTTTGCAAATAGTGAAAATAATGGTTGTGAACCCCATTTGGATATGCATTGATGAAGGAACACAACAGAGGTAACAGCTGGTAAAAAAAAAGAAAAATATTCCCATGATTGAAAATAATTCATTGCTTCAGAAGCACAGGCACTGAAGAGAATGCATCTAGTCCAGGGCTTCTCCCCCTTTTACATTCAAAATACATCACTGAAAGTGTTTTTCATGAACCACTTAAGTAACTGCTGGTACAGCTTTTGCACTGTTTTTTTTTTTTTATACACAAAGTTAGCTGTGCATTTGACACAGCGTGCATCCTATTGAGCCACTCCTAGAAATGTGCTGTTTTGTTTGTAGCAATTACTAGTACATCTGGTACATGCTGGTACATCTTTTTTATCTGCCCCCTGTCATTTATGAAAATGTTGTAACATTAATATATAACTCTTAAGTACAGTTCATGGTTGATGGGTACCTAACAAAAAGGTCTAATGAGAAATGTGTAGCAAACTACTGGCTGTTTACTATAACCTGTCATACAATGTCATGCACCACTGGAGTATCTCTCACGGACATTTTCTTCCACACAATTATCCACTGATCATAATTAGCATTTATTGTAAATTTTGATTGTACCATTACAAACTACCTCTCAATGCCTTGGCCCTTTGTGAGCCACCATACATTATCTTGATCCTCAGGAAATCTATGCACACTTCTGTCACTCACTGTACTAGCAAGCACAACTCTTGCTGTTCTGTGTTCAGAAATATCAACCTTTTATTCGTGGCAGGGGTTGGGTGTGATATTAAAAAAAAGTAAATAATGGGCTACAATGAAACAAATGGCTCACTGGTGGTGAGTGCAGCAGCCTCCCCCTTGTGATCAAACAGTCTGTACCCTTGTGATCTACTCTTAGTTACAGACTATTCACTGGGGAGATGATACTTGTAAAGGAAACAACTTCTAATGTGGTCAAAGACCTCTCCTGCAATCAGTCAAGTCCCATTCTAGTTCAGTCCTCCATAATGAGCCAGCTAAACAACTTTCTGTCTGCATAATCCATTTTTACATGATGTTGCATCACATCAGAAAGGATACCTGAGGTTTTGTTTAAAAAGAAGAGGGATTTGAGTTTTTAATCCATGGAATTCTAGGTCAACAATCACAGGAACATTAGTGTTATTGATTTTAATATTTTCACAGAACACATCTGGGACCACCTGTTCACAGACTTGCTTCACTATAATCATTCCTTTAAATAATGTGACTATAGGACTGTGAGTCAATGTTCTCCATTGCATTATATATCTGCATAGCTAGAGACACTCATTACTTTACCTCAGTTGTTTTCTGCACCACCCTCCAGTGATTTAAAGTGTTCCGGGCTTTAGAACAGTAAATGAAAAGTATTTGAATTCATGTCATTCTTATTTGTCTTAAAATGGTGATAATCTTGTTTTTCTTCTTCTAACAGGGGCTGCACATGTTGGGTCTGTACCTGTGTCTGTATCCACAATGTCATGCTCTCAGAAGTGCTTCCATGCATTTGGAATACAGATACAGAATACAGACTATGCTCAAAAACATTCCTATTGCATTTATCATGTACCCTGACACAAATGTGTGATACTGACAAAACCTTTAATGTTCAACATAAAAACAAGGCATTTATCAGAGCACTTTGAAGTCATTTCAAATGGAAGTTGTTTTATTTTATTTTCTTTTATTTTTAAACATGGTGTTTTATCAGAAATAGTCTAAAAAGGTGAATCCTTACATGTTACAAAATAGCAAGTGTTTTCTATTTTCTGTTGTGTTGTGCACTAATTTGGACTGCAGTTTGATTGTCAGATGTCAATAACTGTATATGTAGAAAAATGCAAAATGGTTCATAATAATGACTAACCATTTGAATTTGAATGGTACATTGAATTGTCAAATAGCCCACATGGAATGTAGAGATGGCAGCTGATTGGATTTAGAGATCTCTGCTTGATTGCCACAGGCTTGTTTTCAATTCCACTACAAGGAGAGACACTCTGCATGAAAATCTCTTTTAAAACAACACATTCATAGGACCTTTACTATCTGAATAATTTCATCTTTCATGGATCAGTCATGCACGGTCATCTAAACACAAATGTCTATTCAAAATGAAGAGAATGAAAATAATAACAAAGGTCAAGAAGAAACCTTCAAGGCACATATCTTGCATACAGCAATTCTCTTTGAGAAGTTGGCATTTTTAAAATGGAGTTTAAAAAATTGTTGTGAGATCTGCCAGGGCTGCAGAAGAACCTCGTACGTTGACCTAATCTTGGTCACAATGAGGTCTATCCTTAATGACATGTGGCAAATTTCAGCAAGTTTTACATGGTCTTGTTTCTTTTTCAAAATTTTTCATCCATCTCAGCAATCAAATTCTTAATGTTGTATGGGGAAAATGAGACATGATTGAAAGGGTTCAGATTGTCTACACTCTCAATGTGATTGTCAAAAGCTTATTTCAAGAGGTTATACATGTGTTTTTTTCATTCACTGTAGTCCTTGATTCTGTCTGTATGTATTTTAGCAAAAATCTTTATATATTTGTTTGTTTTTGATTAAGGTGTGGACTCTCAGGGACCCCAATCATTATTCAGTAAAAAGTCTAATTACTGGAACCAAACTGGAACCAAAAGTGGCAAATGCTGTGTCTGGGGCAACTCCAGTCAGGTGTTTCCCATGCTCACAATGAGAAAATATCTGAGGCTTTTGCTGTATGGGTTGATTCAGCATTCCACGTGGTATGATACATGATTCCAGTTTCCCAGCCCATGACCCTGAGCTGGAATTACGTAGAAGGAGATCACAAGCAAAGAATCTGCTGAGAAAGCAAGAATCTACATAGATAGGACCCTGAAACAAATGTAAAACCATAAAAAGAAACCTCTCAGGGGGCATTCACAATGAGACTGCGCCAAATGATCTGACATCCCAGGCCTGAAAGAGATTAAGATTATGAATCTGGGCACAGCATCTCTGGTTTGTGGGTTTTTATGAGGTGAGTGCAGAGTGCTTCCCCCAGCTAAATGTCTCACACTTCACCACAATGCTCAGCCAGGTTGGCCAAATGGACATGTGAAAGTAGGTTGCTCAGTGAATGAATCCAGCATGCTGTTTGAGACTAGTGGACTCCACAGGACTGAACAAGCATTTGTGTGCATTACTGAGACAGCTGAACTACATCCAAATGCTCCAAACAGATTGAACAAGCTTTTGGATGTAGTACTGAGACAAGATTTATTTGATGGATGCCGTATAGAGCCCAACAGGGGAGGAGAAGGGGCTGAGACGTCATTTCAAATTCGCATCCAAAATATGGGGAGCACTTCAGGTTGACTTTGCCAGCACAGCTGATCAGCAGGGACCATAAGACTCAGAATACATTAACCTTTTCCCCATTCATTTTGTGTGGATCACTTTTCAATGAAATCCTCTGAGGGCAGGGTCAGAGATGAGTCCGTTCAGCATTTTGGGGGAAATGGCATGAGGCTCCCTCCTATTAGCCTCTCTTGGCAGACAGAAATGAACGGGAAGGCAACAAGGGATTGAAGCAGCAGGTAGCTTTTCAGAGGCCTGTCTTGGGGCCCCACAATTATGCGCCTGCCAGAGTTTAAAAGATCATGAGGAGGAATAGAAGAGGCTCTAACTTTTGAATGAGGTGTTTTTTTTTCTCCTGACAGCCAACACATTCCTACAATACACGGTTATTATTGCCAAAGTCAACATAGGACTGTCTGATGTAGTGGAGCAATGAAAAAGAAAAGAGGTGTAATTCCCCCTTTACACTCTGTGATTTGAGTCATTCCAGACTTCACACTGAAGGGTCCTCTGAAGAAATCTTTTGGAGCTGCAAGATTTTCCAAATTGCTTCCGTGGCATTGGATTAAAAATAACACTGGAGTCCTCATCCAAACCTTTGGTTTCAACAGATCAATTTAAGACAGCCTGTCTTTAAAAGTTGTTGGCTACATTTCTTTGCCAGAAGAATGAGTAGTATGGCTTATTAAAAACCCATCTTTGCACGCTACACCCTAAGGTATCAGACCACTTTGTCTGACCATACAGAAGAATAAAGTTGGAACATTTTATCTCAATGCTATTGGAGTAATACTTACACTTATGCTTACTACTGTACATCTGCCCCCCCAACAGTTTGCCTGCAAGCAAGTACCAACTTCACTCAAGCATGGCTCCTTTACAGTAATCCAAAAATTCCTTACAACCTCTGAAATGCAGTTAGACATAATCAACAAGCAATTATATTGTCACATATTTATGACTTAATGACTGCTGCTTTACTTCTTTTGTATAAAACCTTGTACAATATCATTCACACTGCTTATTTGTTTTGTGAATTACATTATTCTCACTGTTTAAAAGGAGCTAGGCTGATCTTTAAAAAACTGTTAAGCCATCATTAAGGGCCTTAAACCTTATTGTCTTTTATAGCCACACTGCTATGACACCATGGTACCTCTCCCGTAGCGGCACTTGATATCAGCTTTTTTGCACGTCTGCACCAACTGTCGATATACAAGCTTATTCTGATGGTTACCTCACAATACAAGTTTTCTATATAAACTCAAATAAGGCAGGATGCTGGATTCATAAAAGCATTTAGCACCGAGCTTTACAGTGATGAAGCAGTGGAGGTCCATCCCCCGCCTGAGTGCTTCTCTCAACATCCTACTTCCATTAAAGGGATGATGCACTGATCCACAGAGACATCTGTTTCACAGAGAGAGCACACTCCATCACCATCCTGCACCGCCACTACCCCCAGCTATAGCACTCCACTGAAGCTGACAGAGTTTGGTGGAGCAGGGGGCTATTGTGACCCAAACAATAAAGATTTGCATGGGGGGGGGGCGTAGTATAGCCGTTTCCCCTACGGAGGCCAGGCTTAATCGTGGTGGAATTTCAGTCTGCCTCACACAGATCGAATAGGCGTAGTTCACCTCGCGTCATCCTCTGAGAACTTGAGAATCGTGATGCATTATTTAGTTCCTTAGTAGCTGCCTGCACCGGCCTCATTTGCTAAGCTTATATTACGCATTTCCATTCATACAGCTGGGTGTTCACTGAAGCAAATGAAATTCAGTGCTTTGCTCAAGGGTAACACAGTAATGGCCCATGTAGGATTTAAACCTGTAACCATCAGGTTACTGGTCACACTCTTTGATTACTGCCCCATTCAACCATCTGAGTTCTGCAAAACCAGCCACTGTCCTGGAATCATGGATTCCCACAGAATGATTTCTCATTGCTTTGTTAATCAATTAGTAATTACCTGTCCTGGCCTTGGTGTACACTCACTGGTTTTTAGGGCATGCTAAGGCATACTGGAGGTAAACAACTGATCAAACCACAAATTATACAGTTATATATGTGTGGCAAGTGGTTGTATTATAGGGCACTAACCCGTGTAAGGATCCGACTACACCACCCTGGGAATTTCACCCAAGGAAATATTTGCCTAAAATCAGTCCCATTAACCCAAAAGGCACTCAGGTTCGTATACTAATGAGCAGGAGACGTGGTTCCATCCATTAATGATCTTTTATTAACATAGCAAAAAAATAAACAATAATAAAAAGGGCCTTCAGTTACACAATCCACCATAGATCACAGAGGGACAGGGATAATCCTGAGAGCTGAGGCTTACCGGTGGAGAGGCAGGCTAGCTAGGGGAAGGGAGGTATCCCAAGGAAGAGCCACCCCAAATCACGCGTGCCCACACATCCACACACAATGGTGAAGGGTCAAACCAACGATGTACAAGTGAAGACGGCACACAGGAAAGGGGGATACCGCCACCAGAAGAAACCAGCTCGCCCCCCACTTTAGGCTCTCAGCTTCTGCAAAACAGGGAAAGAATGCATACAATGAGTGGGGCAGCACACCTAAACACGTAACAACCAGTGCACCAAAACTGCAGTTGACCAAATGCTGAAACCATAAACACTGGTTATCAGCAGCTATAGAGAAGGCCTCCTGCCAGTGGTGCAACACAAAATAAAAGAAAGGAAAACCAAATAGACTGGCGTAGGCCAAGGGCTGAAACAATGACACTGGCTATCAGCAGCTGTAGTAAAATGGCCTCCTGCCAGAGATGAAATTAAATACAAAAAAAAAAACAAAAGGCAACACTACACAGAATAATATCAATTGCAGGAGATGGTCAAACAAGCAATTTACAAATTAGAGAGGGGAGGAGATAATTAAGAGGAATAAACCCCACTCGCAATGCACCCTCACATGCATGCAACTGCAACAGACTCACAGGGGTAGCAACTAACACCACGAAGGGAAAAGGATTTCAAACCAACGGTCTGAAACACAAGCAGCTAAAAGCGAAGCCAGCTATAGTGGACGTTAGCTGTAGGCAAAGCAGCAGCGTTCTTGCAGTGGGAGCCACAGTAGCACTCGTAGTTCCCCAGTCGTTACTAGACACCAACCCCGGCCTACGGTCCCTGTAATACATGATAAAACGTCAGGCTTAAAAACAAGGATGATAAAGGGAGTAAAACTAGCGCCATAATACGCTACATACCGATCAGGCGGCGTCTACTTGCTCAGGGAAGGGGAGAGCCTATTGCGCTAACTCGGCTACTAACCGCGGTTACCTATAACAAAACACTCGGTTTACTACATGCAACATAAGGGAACATCGCAAGGGAAATAGGTGCACATACCAGCAATGATCTGTAAAAAGGTAGCTTCCAGGGGAGATCCACCATAAAAGGACCTGCGAAATCATAAGTAGCCAATATAACAAGAGTAAAAGATAAACAAAGGAAGCAGAGAAACGCGGATAAAACTCCAATACCTGCGACCAAGGCGGAAATCAGGTAAACAGGAAACAGGGCGTGCACTTGACGTCGAGCGTGAACTTAGACAAGTTACCTTTCCTTATATAGAGTACCCACGTATAATGATTGGCTGGTAATTGCGGAGTGGTTAAGGAAGCAGAGCAGTGCACCTAAATAGACTGAACAGGAATACAACACATCCATCCTGCTACATATGGCAGTCAAACTGTGGAATGAATAGCTGTATGAAGCTACCTAACTGGCAAATGTCTTTCTTCTGTGTTACATTGCAAGATTTCCTGGGGTAATATGACCTTTTCCAGCTGTGTCTTTGCAAACAGTAGTTCAGAGGGGAATCCACCATAAGTGCAACAAAAAACTAAAACATGGCAAGATGGCGGAGTTGAACCCTGATTGTCTCTGCACTACACAAAAAGTATTGCAACGTGTGTACACTAATATAAGAACATAAGAACATAAGAACATATGATGACGAGAACAGGCCATTCGGCCATCTCTTAATTAAAGAGTATCCAAAACTGCATCAAGTTTAGACTTGAACACAGCAAGGGTCTCTTCCTCAACTACATGACCTGGCAACCTATTCCATGTATTGATAACTCTTTATGTAAAATAATATTTCCTTATATCAGTGTGGAAATTACTCTTAACTAGTTTCCATTTATGTCCTCTTGTTTTACAGACTGAACTCACCCTAAAGAATCTATTATAGTTAACCTTATTGATTATTTTTATAAATTTATATACCTCAATTAAATCACCCCTAAGCCTCCTCTCGCTTAGTCTAAATAGGTTAAGTAACTTGAGTCTTTCCTCATAGCTTTTATATTTCATGCCAGGAACTAATTTAGTTGCCCTTCTTTGAACTTTTTCTAGAGCTTCGGTATCTTTTTTATAGTGCGGTGCCCAGAACTGCACACAGTATTCCAGGTGCGGTCTGACTAAGGCATTGTATAATTTCAATATAACCTCTTTAGATTTATACTCAATACTTTTGGCTATATATCCCAGCATCCTGTTGGCCTTTTTTACTGCTATAGCACACTGCCTAAATCCTGTTAAGCTTGGGTCAACCATTACTCCCAAGTCCTTTTCAAATTGAGCACATTCTAGTTTTTTTCCACCCATGAAGTAGTCTTGTCTAAGGTTCTTATTTCCCACATGCAAGACTTTACATTTATCTAAATTGAATGTCATCTGCCAGGTATCTGCCCACTTTTGGATGCTGTTTAGGTCTTCCTGTATTACCTTAGTTGATTCTATACTGTTGGCTAGACCCCCTAGTTTTGTGTCATCTGCAAATTTTACTATTTTACTACTAACCTCTACATCAAGATCATTTATGTATATAAGAAACAGCAAAGGCCCCAACACCGATCCCTGCGGGACTCCACTTCGTACAGGACCCTGCTCTGATACAATTCCTCCCACAGTTACAGTCTGCTTTCTATTAGACAACCAACTTCGAACCCACTCGGTGATAGCTCCTGTAATTCCTGCAGATCTCATTTTCAATATGAGTCTCTCGTGCGGAACTTCAAATGCCTTTTGAAAGTCCAAATAGATAATATCATAATGTGTCAATACATGGGGCACTAAACATAATGCCAAGCACAAAGAAGTTTTTTTTTTTTTTTTTTTTAATAATGTTGACCATTGTAGTCAATGACATTCGTCACATTGGTGTGATTCATGTGGCGTTATAGCATAAGTAAAATGAGAAGATTCTGTTATGTCTAGGTAGTGTTGTGTAATTATATTTGTTTATATATGTTTATATTTATTTTTACATATATGTTTTTATGTAAACACAAGTCTGAGGGGTGGCAGTGTAGCATAGTGGTTAAGGAGAAGGACTCATAACCAAACGGTTGTCGGTTCAATTCCCCATTTGGACAAATCTGCTGTATCCTTGGGCAAGGTACCTAACCCACAATTGCCTCAGTAAATATTTAGCTGTATAAATGAATGATGTTGTTTAAAAAAAACACTGTAACTGATGTAAGTTGCTCTTGATAAGAGCATCTGCTAAATGGCTGTAATGTATTTATATATGTTTATGTGCTATGATGTATATACTATGCAGGATAAGATATGTTATACATTATGAGAAGTACTGAGCCATGTGGAAGAAGGAGTAGAAGGAAGGAGGGGTTGTGAGGAGGGTCTTATAAAATGGCTTAAAATGAGTGCTGTATTGTGGTTCCATAGACCAGGAGACCTGAAGGACACTTCTGATTAAAACTCAATTAACCCTATAGTGCATGTATTGGAAAACAATTATGGGAAAATGGATAATTTGATGAGTAGGAAGAATTAGCTTGACTGTTCAACTGGGACAGACAGACTTGTATAGATTTGGGAGGTTGTTGTATTATGGAGCCTCCATACATATGGCCATCCTGTCTGCGCACTTGCATTTCATCACATGCTCCTCAGGATTCTGCTGTTATGTGTGTGTGGGGGGGTGGCAACATGAAAGAGAAAATTTCACATAGCAATTGCACACTAGTGCAAGCACTTGAGCATGGTAAATATTACCCAGCCAAATGCATGCCAACTGCCAGATGGGAGCGCCTAGACTGGAGCTTGAGGAGAGTAAAATCCCTGAAAATGCACACGCGGAAGTGTAGTATGGAGAGAAAGGCCAGGTGACCTTTCCCACTGGAATCCGAGGCTGGCTGATTCACCGTTTAAAGGATGCAGCTGCTCTAGGCAATTCTCCAGCACTCTGGGTCAGGAACACACAATGCAACGTGGCACACAGCACATTTTGCAAACAGAAAGACCTTGCTTTTGTCAGGCCGATTCTTCGGCCCTGATGTAGACTAACTGAGGAGGTCATTTAAGTGCTATATCATCTTTCTGTTTTTAGCTATAGTTTAAACACTTTCTGTGACTGGAATTCTGATCTATTTACGTCCTGCCAGCACTCTGCCAGACATTCAATGTGTCACAGCTTACCGGCAACTATCAGTGTAACAGGACATACCTTAAGGTGGTATATGTTCATAAGCGCTATTCTAAATATCTCTGCATTCTTATCACCCAAACAAAAATGGAAAAGCATATCTATAGATTGGTAAACAAATAGTAGAATTTTATTAACTTTCCCTAACCTGGCATGACCAGTAGTCCAGTCCTTTTTTGCCACATGTTTACCCCCCCAATTCAAAATGGAGCATTCCCACTTGTGCTGGACATATTACCCTATTTGCTCTCAGTTTCCACCATTGTTTAAAGCTCAACATGACATCTCCTGTGCTGGCTTCATCAGTGACAATAATGAATGTAATGACTGACTAAAGTTGCCCTTGTGTTATGTTGCATCATCTTCAAAGCACAATATTTCCATGGCACGACTACTAAGTCAAACAGATGAGCACTACTTTGTACATCTTAATTAAATACAAAATGTTCCTCTGTGTAATAATTGAGCTTTAGTGGTTGGACACTAACAGACACACTAACATCAATTGTCTAGTTGACGTTAGTAATATATGACAAGTAATACTGGTAGTCTTGTGCCAGTCAATCATCACAGGGCATCAGAGGGCAGGGTTAGGACAGGCACCAACTCATAGAAAGCACCGTATGACCACATGGCCCAGGATTTCTGCTGACGTGTTGCACAAAACAGTTGTGTGTACCACAATTAGTGTGTGTGTACAGAACATAGGTTAAAGGGGCATATTTTTTTCACATAACAACAGATAGTAAGTATAAATTGATTTTTCCTTTTTTCATTTCTGTGATAAAACGAGAGGGAGGAATGGCGCTGGGGTGCCAAGGACCCTGCTGCATGGGCGGAAATGGACCCATCCCCACCTCTAGAGAGGGAAAAAACTGCACACTACCACAACGCAGACAGAGAGAGACAGAGGCAGGAAGAGTTTCCCTGAGACAGCCGACCACGAGGGTGAAGGATGCAGCCAGCAAATATTGATTTTCCCTTTTCCCTCCTGGCGCTTCTTGCGTCTCGCTCTGACAGCATCAAACCTCCTGTTCTTGACGGGAAAAGCAATGCATGGGTTTAAAGATACTCTGCCATCTGTCCCACAGACTTCTTCACTGACTCTTGCTTCACACTCAGACACTTTCATCACCATACATTGCAGTGGTGGGGCGGTGCCTGTCTATCCCAATTTAGGCTTCAGTTTCATTACCTCTACTGAAATAGACTTTTTCTTCTTTTAACTTTGTCGTTGTTGCTCATGTTGTCCCAATATTGTCAGAACTGTCACTTTAGTGCTTCTATTACACTGATACATCTTCATTACATTTCCCAAAGCCTGGCATCACAAATGCTGCTAAGTAATGATGGCCAGTCGCCCTTTCTGTAACTGACTTTCCACTGCCCAGCTCTACTCTGCTGCCACCCAGTGAGCACCACCAGTACTGCAGCTATGGCTGAGTGGGCTAGACATTTTTTTTTTCAGCTCCTTCTCTTGTGTTTGATTGCATGATTTTCTCAGATTACTTCTAGACACCAGCAAGTCTGAGTAGCTCTGGGTCTCCTGAACCTCACTGTTATTTTCAATAAATGCTCTACTGAGCTGTTTTCCCAGTGCCCTGAGTCTATGCTACATCAGCAGTGGCATTGACACTGAAGTAATTGTAGTGACCACACCTGCCCAGTCTTTTGTTGAATTCAATCAATCTCCTGTGTTTAGGATAAGTGATTCAGGTTGTCTGTGATGTCCATTTCTAAACGTGAGCAAGAATTACCATTTAAATCCCCAGAGCCCTGATGCGTAGTAGTATTATCATTCAGTACTAATACAACACACAAAACACATAGAATATTAAATTAAATTAAATGTTAATGATTTAAGAGTAAAATGTTTCAAACTTTAAACATGTTAGCATTTTAAAAACAGCTCAGGTTAAAAAATAAACCAAAGAACAATACTTTGAGGGGAAAAAATCATGGATTATTCATAGACACGCATTTATTGTTTATTAGACAAATGCATGAGATTAAACTGAACACATTAATAAAGAATGAAGGATGGAAAACTTTAAACATTTGGGGAATTGGAGAAGTATAGTTTTGCCTTGAGGAGATGACAGAAGGTAATAGGATACTGTGTGGATCTAAGGTTGGCAGGCACTTCATAACACCACCCAGAAGACAGGGAAGATAAAAATGGGAAGGACTTGGCTATCTACAAGTGGCTGATGATCTTAGTGAAGGAATGGTGTGGGAAGAACTGTAAAAGTGAAGATTAAGATGAATAGAACTTTAAACACTGCAGTGAGCAAACATGAGGAGGTTGAAGCAAAGCTGAGTACCAGCAAGGATGCGAGGAAGGAAACAGAGTAAGACAAAAGATAAGATGAGCACCATAGACGGATTACCGCAGGCAAAGTGGGTATGTGCCCAGGGCCCTGGAGCCAATGGGGTCCCTTGGCCTTAAGATTTATTATTGTCTTTTTTTTACCCCCTGTGGGGTAACAGGTAGCAGATAGCCGAGCGGTTGCAGTGGTTACATCACTCCCTGACACCTGGTTAGCTAGCGTTATTGCTGACAGGCTAGGGGCAATTTGCCTTTAGCTCAACCGGCAACGACGCTGGCTGTAAGGGGTTGGCAGTGAGCAGTGAGAACCTCGGTTTGAAACTCGCTCGCACGTAACATAAAACACACAATGCAGTCTACACTCGTTATATAAAGTATTTTTGTTTTTAAAATATTGGAGTAAATGTGATTTTGAAAATGTAGTATGATTATGAAATTGTTTGAATGTTTTGCAAATTAGCCAATTAAGTCACATAATGTCGTAATGACGTAGGCTATAAGTCAAATGTCAATTTTGCGGTCAACATGGAGAAATGCACGTTTAGCGGGTTGGCAAAGCGTAAACTCAAAAAAGAAAAAGAGGCTAAAGATGCCGCTTTGTCGTCCAGGAGTTGGATTTTGACGACTTGATCAATGACTTCTCTTCAGCGAAGGCCAGAAGAAAGCTGGTGGTTTAGGTAGGATATTTTTCACTGCGGTTTTATTTAAATTAAGGTGTGTGTTTGACTCCTAGAGATGTATATACTGTGCTGTACATGGCATGTATAGAACGAAACAGACCTAAAATGGCAGTAATTTAACATGTCAAAATAACAAATATAATTTCAAAGTAACACATGCTGTGTGGTTGTGGGTTGCCCTGTGCTGTTGTGCGACCAAACTCGGGGAGGGCTTGGGGAGGGCTTGGGGAGGGCACACGTAGTGCGCGTGTACTATTTGCATGTGTAGGTAGAGGCCGTGGCCAGTTTGTGTCCAGGGCCCGTGCTCATGATAATCCGTCCATGATGAGCAGTGGTTGAAATGGCTGTTGGGCATGGAATGTGTTTAGAATGTGAATAGAGCAATGTTACAATGGGACAAAATTCATTAAAATTACATAAGAGAAGACAGAAAGAGAAGTTAAATAATGACTGTTAAGAAAAGGGAGGCATCAGGGGGATTAGATTTTTCAGCAGAAGAGGGTGAATTAAAGGAGTAGGATGGATTTGCTCTTATATTGAAGAATAAGATTTTGTGAGTGCACAGAGAGGAAGGTTTCCAATAGACATCAGACCAAAATAAGAGGAAAAGTGAGAATCAAGAGGAGGAAATGTGAGAAACTTTGTACCATCTCCAATGAAGTGATATAAGAAGAGACAGGAAGAAACAGGACAATCCAGAGGGTGATTGCTGGATGAAAACTGCGTTGGACCCAAAATGGAGCTCTGGGGAACTCCAATAGAGAGAATATGATGAAAACAGAGAAAATCTCTCCAGTGTAAACAGCAAGTGCCATGCATTCTCACATCAGGGAGTTATGAAAATGAAGGGACACACTGCATCAAAGCAGTGTAAAAATCAAGCAGAATTAAGAGAGCTAAGGGAAGCTGTGGGAACAAGGGAAAGGTCAGTCACAGAGGAGCAATTTTACATTGAGTGACAACTTTATATTTTTCCGTCTGGAATTCATATGGATACCATCCCTTTGCAGGACTGGAAGCAGTCAATGAATAATTTTCAAGCTCCATTCATACACTGACTACCACAAGTGCCCCCAGAACAAATAACCAGTCACTACAACTGCCTCATTGTAAAGGCATCAATATACGATTCAGTTTGGAAAATTGTTTTCAATCAAAGGTTTGCTGAGATGGTTTTTTTATTAAATTCATGATGAGTTGTATGAAATTGATTTAGCTTTATTAAGATTTAATGACAACCAATTGAAGGATCCTGGGAAAAGCACAAGCCTTAGATTAACTGCTCAAAGGCCACTTCTTCTTGTGGGAAAAGGTGGGGGGCACAATGAAGACTGGAGCCAAAGGCAGAGACTCACTATGACATTGTTGTGTATTCATCCCATGAAAAAGTTCAGCAAAGCTGTGAAGTAGAGACTTTTGGAATGCACCTGAGAATTTACGGAGAGAGGGGTAGCAGCATTAATACTCGTGTTGAGAGTAAATGAAAAAATTTGGAGGCCAAAATGTTATTTAGACAATAATTTCCTCCACACAAAGATAATCTCTACAAACATATTATTCACAAATACAGCAACTCTACAATGGTGAATCCTAATGCACAAAGGATTTTTATGCTCTGTTGTAAGTAAGTTTTAATACAGTGTGTTTAAGTTGCACTCATTCTGTCTGTAGCTGAAAGGACAGGACACTGCATATATGTACATAGATGTGCTTTACAGTCTACAAAAAGGGACTGGGCAGCATTTGTAGCCTGGCAACAGATAATTGTGGAACAGTGCGACATATCACCCTTTTCAATGTTATGTTTTGAATTATTTATCAGTCTTCTCAAGGAGAGTGTAAGAATTGGATTTGTCTCATTAGCAGGTTTGCACACAACTTTGTTTTCACATGAAACACATCCCATACTGGCCCTGCCTTTGCCTTGCATGGGTTAATTCATTCACTGTTGTATAATAAATAGAATCAATTCCAACTGAGGCATTAAATTACCTGTAATTAGCCCATTGATTGGGTGTTCTGATCTAGTTAATTGATTTTATTGTTCATTAATTTAAAACCAAATCTCCTTCACAAGGGATGTGATTCAATAGCTGCTGTCATCTTAGGGAATGGACCATTTTTCTTATGTGGTCTTATATACAACATCTCTTATAGGACTGCATTTATTTCAGTCAAGCTGTAAGTGGTTTTTTGAGAGTGCAGCACCGGGTCTATGTACAAACACAAAACTTCTTTTTGTCCCTGTTCTGTATTGTGGAGCACTGTGATATCAGCCCAAGCCTATATTAAATATATGGGCTAAAGATATGTGTTTTATTGACAGGTTTAATGCAGTCCCATATGTTTTGGGTTATCTTTGTCGGGGCTCAGGCAGGGACTCAGGCGCGGACCACGGGAGCGTCGGGTTCCGTGCGTCTTTAATGGAATCGTCAGGCAAATCGCTAATCCGAAAACAAGCAGGGTCGAAAACCAGGAGACAGTCCGTGGACAAAGCGAGGATCGGGAAGTCGGAGCAGGCAAGGTCGGGGAACCGGACAGGCAGGCAATCAAGCGAACGAGGCAATGGGGCAGGCAAAAACGAGGTCAGGGTACAAGCAGGGTCGAAAAACGGGAAACAGGCAGACAGAAGCATAAAGCAAACGCGGGGACGAAACAGGCGAAAAACACTGTGACGAACTAGCAACAGGACAGGGAAAAGCAGGGAACATATAGGGCAGGGCAGACGAGGGGATGGAAAGCAGGTGTGCAGGCAATCAGGCGGGCGGAGACCGGGCGGGGAGCGGGGCAGGAAAAACACAAGGAAAACAAAAGCACGACAGCTAAGGGGGCGGAGCACTGACAGTACCCCCCCCTCTACGGACGCCCCCAGGCGTCCTAGCGGGTGCGCCAGGATGCCGGCGGTGGAAGTCCCTGATGAGGGCAGGATCCAGGATGTCCCTGGCAGGGACCCAACACCTCTCCTCGGGGCCGTAGCCCTCCCAGTCAACCAGGTATTGGAGTCCGCGCCCCCGTCGCCTAACCTTAAGCAGGCGGCGCACAGTGTATGCCTTTGTCCCGTCGATCAGGCGAGGAGGTGGAGGAGCCCGCGGAGCCGGGCAGAGGGGGCTCCGGACGACGGGCTTGATCCTGGAGACGTGGAAGGTGGGATGTATGCGGCGGAGAGAGAGCGGTAGCTTAAGGCGGACCGCCGCGGAACCGATCACCTTGGCAATAGGGAACGGCCCGATGAAGCGAGGAGTGAGCTTGCGGGAGTCTGTCCTGAGGGGAAGATCCCTAGTGGAGAGCCACACCCGCTGACCCAGGCGATAGCGGGGGGCTTTGGAGCGGCGGCGGTCGGCGAAGCGCTTAGTCTGGGCTGAGGCTCGCAGCAGGGCGAGCCGCGCACGCCTCCAGGTGCGGTGACATCGCCGGATGAACGCAGCCGCTGAGGGGACGCCGACCTCCTCCTCCTGGGCTGGGAACAGGGGGGGCTGGTAACCTAGACAGCACTGAAAGGGAGACAGTCCCGACGATGACGAGGGCAGGGAGTTGATGGCGTATTCCACCCATGGCAGTTGCTGGCTCCATGCTGACGGCTCTTGGGAGGTGAGACACCGCAGCACAGTCTCCAGTTGCTGGTTCGCCCGCTCGGCTTGGCCGTTGGACTGGGGGTGGAACCCGGACGACAAACTGACCGTGGCGCCCAGCAGCCTGCAAAAAGCCCTCCAGAAGTGAGAGGTGAACTGGGGACCCCGATCAGACACCACGTCAGTGGGCAGCCCGTGCAGCCTGAACACGTGGTGTACAAGCAGTTGGGCGGTTTCTCTGGCAGAGGGGAGTTTGGGGAGTGGAACGAAGTGGACGGACTTGGAAAACCGATCAACGATGGTGAGGATGGTGGTGTTACCATCAGATGGGGGCAGACCGGTGACGTAATCCAGCGCAATGTGGGACCAGGGTCGTCGGGGAACCGGCAGGGGTTGCAGCAGACCAGCAGGCGGCTGGTTAGGCGTCTTGTTCCGGGCGCAGACCGAGCAGGCAGAAACAAAGCTGCGGACGTCCTCTTTAATGGTGGGCCACCAGAACCGCCGACTGATGAACACCGCTGTACGTCGGGCGCCGGGATGGCAGGCGAGTCTGGACGAGTGTCCCCATTGCAGGACCTGGGATCGGACAGAACGAGGAACGAAGAGGCGATTAGGGGGACAGGAGCTAGGACCCGGTTCGGTCCGGAGAGCGGCGCGGACGATGGTCTCGATGTCCCATTGCGCCGCTGCGACCACGCATCGGGCAGGCAAAATGGTGCTGGGTTCCTGGATCTCGTCTGCTGGCGCGAACAGGCGAGACAGAGCATCGGGTTTCCCATTCTTTGTTCCCGGTCGGTAGGACAGAGTGAAGTCGAACCGGGAAAACAGCAGGGACCAGCGGGCCTGTCGGGGGTTCAGACGCTTAGCCGACCTGATGTATTCCAGGTTCTTATGATCGGTCCACACCAGGAACGGCGTCTTCGCCCCCTCCAGCCAATGCCTCCACTCCTCCAGCGCCAGTTTAACAGCGAGTAGCTCCCGGTCACCGATGTCGTAATTACGCTCAGAGGGTGAAAGACGGTGGGAGTAGTAAGCACATGGGCGGAGCTTGTTGTCGGAAGCGGAGCGTTGTGAAAGGACGGCCCCCACTCCCACGTCCGAGGCGTCCACCTCCACGACGAACTGTCGGGCAGGATCGGGCTGGGTTAGAATGGGCGCTGAGGTGAAGCGGCCCTTCAGGTTGCGGAATGCCTCCTCGGCTCCCGGGGACCAGGTAAAAGCCCTATTGACAGACGTCAAAGCAGTGAGGGGAGCCGCTACCGTGCTGTAATTCCGAACGAAGCGGCGGTAAAAGTTTGCAAAGCCGAGGAAGCGCTGTAGCTCTCGACGGGAAGTGGGGCGAGGCCACTCCTCTACTGCTCGCACTTTCTGCCGGTCCATTTGGATCTCTCCCGCTGTGATCACGAAACCCAGGAAGGAGACGGTCTTCCGATGGAATTCGCATTTCTCCGCTTTGACATACAGGTGATTCTCCAGCAGGCGCTGGAGAACCCGACGGACATGCTGAACGTGTTCGGACAGGGAGCGGGAGAAGATGAGTATGTCGTCCAGGTAAACGAAGACAAACCGGTTCAGCATGTCCCGGAGCACATCGTTTACCAGAGACTGAAACACAGCGGGGGAATTCATTAACCCGAACGGCATGACCAAATATTCATAGTGCCCGGATGGAGTGTTGAAGGCAGTCTTCCACTCGTCTCCCTCACGGATACGGACCAGGTGGTAAGCGTTGCGGAGGTCGAGTTTGGTGAAGACGGTGGCCCCTTGCAACGACTCAAAGGCAGCGGACAGGAGCGGTAGGGGGTAGCGATTCTTAACGGTAATGGCATTGAGACCCCGGTAATCAATGCAGGGACGGAGAGAGCCGTCCTTCTTACCGACGAAGAAAAACCCGGCCCCGGCAGGCGAGGAGGACGGGCGGATGATCCCGGCGGCTAGGGATTCCCGGATGTAGCGATCCATGGCCCTCCTCTCCGGCGGAGACAGGGAGTACAGGCGCCCCCTCGAGGGTGAGGAGCTGGGCAGGAGATCAATCGCACAGTCGTAGGGGCGATGCGGAGGAAGCGAGGTGGCGCGGGACTTACTGAAGACTGGCTTCAAGTCCAGGTACTCCAGCGGCACTGCTGACTGGTCCGGGAATTCCTCGGGTGCGGCGGCGTCAGGTGACACCGGAGTCAGAGCATCGCGAAGACAGTGGGAATGGCAGAACGGGCTCCAACCCAGAATCTTGTTGCCCTGCCAGTCAACGTGGGGGTTGTGCTGAGCTAGCCAGGGATGGCCCAGGACCACGGAAGCTTGTGGGGTGTCTAACACGTGCAACACGATCTCTTCGCGATGGTTGCCGGAGATGAGGAAGCTCACAGGGGGGGTAGCGTGGGTGATGCGGACCAGAGGGGCCCCGGTGATGGCGTGGGCTTCTAGGGGCGAGTGCAGCGGGATACGGGGCAGCTGCAATCGGGCCGCCAAGCCGGCATCAATGAAACTCCCATCGGCCCCCGAATCGATTAAAACAGAGACAGCATGGGAACGACCCCCGATGAGCAGAGTGGCCGAAAACAGGGGGCGGATCTCAGGGGACTGGCTTAAAGGGGTCACGCTCACCTGTAATCCCCCTGCTACGGGTGAGCGCTGGCTTTTAACAGGGCAGGTCGCCACGAAATGCCCTGGCTGACCGCAGTACAGGCAGGCTCCGGCGCTAATCCTCCTCTGTCGCTCGGCAGGGGACAGGCGAGTCATGCGAGTGCGGTCTACTTGCATCGGCTCCGGGGAAGTAGGCGGCAGAATGGCGGGGCTACGCGCAACCGGTGCGGGCAGTTCTTTGAAGGGGCTCAGCAATCTACTGGCTCCTCTCTCCCGGCACCGCTGCGACAGGCGCTGGTCGACACGGATGGCCAGATCCACCAGGGCGTCAAAGCTGGCCGGCAGTTCCCGAGTGGCCAGCTCGTCCTTGATGGACTCCGAAAGGCCGTGAAGAAAGGCGTCGTACTGCGCCGCTGTATTCCAGCCACTGGTGGCAGCGAGAGTGCGAAAGTCTATCGCAAAATCCGACACTGACCGGCGCCCCTGGCGAATCCTGAGCATCTCCCTTGCAGCCTCGCGACCGTGTCTGGATCGGTCGAAGACCTTCCTCATCTCCTCGGCAAAGGCTGTGAAGGACTGGCAGAAAGAAACGCCGGCGTCCCAGACCGCAGTGCCCCACTCCCTGGCACGTCCCGTCAGCAGGGTGATGACGTAAGCGATCCTCGCCCGGTCCGTGGGAAACGTGGAGGGCTGCAGTTCGAAAACCAGGGAGCACTGGGAGAGGAACGACCGACAGGTTCCTGGATCCCCCGCGTATGACTCGGGAGGAGGCAGACAGGGCTCCCGGCTTGGGGGTACTGGTGAAACTGGTGGGGGAGCTGCCGCAGGCGGCGAGAGGCGATTACCCTGGCTCAGCTGCAGCTGTTGCAGCTGGGACGTGACGCTGGCGAGGCTGGCAGCGAGGCCCTCCAGGGACCGGCCGATGGTTCCCAGCTGGGATTGGTGCCCCCCCAACAACGCGCCCTGCAGCTCCAGTGCAGCCCGCAGCTGGGGTAGGTCCGCTGAGTCCATGGTGGCTAGTTCGTACTGTCGGGGCTCAGGCAGGGACTCAGGCGCGGACCACGGGAGCGTCGGGTTCCGTGCGTCTTTAATGGAATCGTCAGGCAAATCGCTAATCCGAAAACAAGCAGGGTCGAAAACCAGGAGACAGTCCGTGGACAAAGCAAGGATCGGGAAGTCGGAGCAGGCAAGGTCGGGGAACCGGACAGGCAGGCAATCAAGCGAACGAGGCAATGGGGCAGGCAAAAACGAGGTCAGGGTACAAGCAGGGTCGAAAAACGGGAAACAGGCAGACAGAAGCAGGAAAAACACAAGGAAAACAAAAGCACGACAGCTAAGGGGGCGGAGCACTGACAATCTTTGATTCTGCCAGTCAGATACAGATATTTAGTACAGGATGTTCACTTCTAAGTCTTGAAAGAATTTCCCCATTTCATGTCAAAATTTTATGTCCTAATGGTCCAGACACTGGACATTGCTAACCTGTGATAGGAAGATTTCTGAGTCACAGTCTGATCATAATGGCTGCCTTGTGTTCGTGCCTTTCCCCGCTTTTGCCTAGAGATGTGTGACTGACAGGACAATGACCTGTCAGAAACCTCACAGTGAATGCAGTGCAGAGTATGGACGACTAAATTAATCAGCAGGACCCTTGTAATACCAAGGTGTCTTGACACATGATGCCAAAGGCTAAAAGACAATGAAGAGGACAAATCATAATGTTTTTGGTTAACTGGAGTATTTGAATGTATCAGGACCAGGGATGTTTTCCTATCCATGGATTCAGAGGCCGACAAGACTGACAATCCAATCAGCATGAAATGAGGATCACCCCGGGTATTTATCATGGTCAGTCCATTTTCAAAATATAGTGTATATGAATTTTTTTAACTCTTTTAAACAACAGCATTCAGGTTCACTGTGACAAAATGAGCAAGAATTACACCAACTCTCTCATTTCCTTCACCTTAGCCATCCCAATCATCAGACTTACATGGCACCCCACGAAGTTGCTGCCGGCAGACCCTATGTTGCGGACTTTTTGCTGCACCTTTTGTTGCACCTTTTGTTCAAACATGTTGCTATAGCAGCTTCATCACCTGCCAATGTTCTGTGTGTGCCAGCCACAGGACACTCCAGTAAGACAACATAGAATAATAATAATAATAATAATAATAATAAATAATAAGATAATAATCTGTCAAGGAACTAAATGCATGGGACCAAGTCATAGGAGTATGTGAGCTTTTAGGTCCCAGTCATTTACAAAACAAAAAGTATATAATAATTTTAAAAAGGATATTACATATACAAACGCATATTCAGTATATATGTACTTCCATATGATTAAAGTGTGAGGGTTGCATCTGATGTGGTTGTAGCAGTACTTTATTTGGCTTTGAATCTGACCAAGGGATCACACCTGGCCATGGGCAGAGGTTATTGACCTCCCATGTGGACGTTATAAACAGGGAAAAGACGGAGGGGAGATGGGGTGGAGGAGGAATGCCATGAAGACCTAATGCAGAAAGGATTTTGTGCAGTCGTGGACGGGATGAGTTTTGGATGGTCTGAAAACCATCCTCTTGAACATTTGTTTTGAACTTCAGCAAAGTATGGGTGTGAACTGCAGCCTGCGAGTTCAGGCAGAGACTAATACTCAATAGTTGTTGACCAGGTTGTGGTGGCTTCGTCCTCTCTTTTTCTATGTACATGTTTTTCCTCCATAGTGCAACATCGATGTGGCATGTCCCTTTCTGGGTTGGCTTTTTATCCCTGCCAATCCAGTTAAGACCTCCACCCGAGATTGAGTGATTAGAGTGGGTGGCAGAGCATCTCACCTGAGAGGCAAAGCAGCCACAGCTCTCTAATAACCAACAGGCGACAGCATACCAGCTGCGTGCAGCGTGGCTTGAACAGTCAAAGGAACTTTGACAGTGAGCCCATCACATGTCACCTGTGGTGCACGCATGTCAAATCAATACCATCAAGCAGAGAAGAGAGAGGAAGAAAAACATGTATTAAAAATTAGCTACTGTTTTGGACATTGAGTATTCCAGGTAGAGTTTGGATATCAAAAGGACACCACAAAAACCTCCATGGTGGAAATATTGTTTGATGTCATCATACAACAGATTTGCACCCTCAGGAGTGTGACAACAATGTGTGGGTATGTTCATTTTTATGTTTATAAACAAATTCTTGGCTATTACATAATGTGCTTTCTAATGATCTCGTTACATTCTGCACCTGATAAGACACAGGTCCAGGTTAATAACTCAACAGACTGCCTCACTCTTACTGTACACAGATACATTTCTCACAAGCATAGCCTGAAATTAATTATAAACTTGTATTTCCATTGATCAGCTGCAGTTGATAATTAGCACTATTTTAAAAGCAAGGATGTAATCTAAATAGGCACACTTGGATTAACATGCAAATGTAGTCATTAAATCAGATGTTTGTGATTGTGATTGTGATTGTGAAGATAAGACATCCATTACTAAAAAACACAAAACTGAGCTTGCTTTTGCCCTTCAGAAAGGAGAGACAGATGCCACCTTTGAATTTTATGCATGGATAAACTTGCGCCTTCAGGATTATTTTAGAATTGTTATTTTCTCTTTCTGCCTGTCTCTCTTCCTCTCCTCCCATCTCTCTTTATCTCACCTCTCTTGTTGTCTCTCTCTCTCTCTTTTCTCCTCCTCTTTCTTTTTACAATAAATAATCACATGTGGTGCCCTAGTACCTGGCCCACAATCAGATAAACTATGCCACCCTCAGTTTACTGAGGAGAAGGACCTCGACCTGTCCCATGAGCTAGTAAATAAGTTAACCCTGCATACAGATAATAACTCATCAAATGAGACATGAGCTGTAGAAAAGGGGAAATAATTTATTGTAATCAGTATGTAAACATTAGTTGAAAGGATAAAAACTCTCACTGGAAGGGGGGTTTCTTCAGTGCCCGCCAGCTCCAAATCCCGCCCCCCACTCACTCCAGGTGCCGGCTGGAGAAACTGTGAAGTGAACAGCAGAGAGGGAGAGAGAGAAAGCAAATACCCAAGCCATTACACACCTATACATTTGTGAATAAACCACTACAACCAAACCAAGAATGAGTGCAAATTCACTTAGCTTTAAGACACCTCGTGCAAGAAGGTCTCCCCAAACAAACCCACTGAAGAAGTGGCTATACAGCAAGGAGGGAAACTGCATCCAAGCCTCCCCACCCCCCCACACGATGGACCGGCAAACTGGCATTGGGAGAAAGACCCCACTATGGAGACACCATAGACTAGAAGGTCACCAGTGGACATTACACTCAATTCAGGCAGCAATAAGCTCGGAGCATATTCAAAAATTCTGTATAATTATACTTAAATAGTTGCATGCCATTTTAAATGTGCTGCTGCACTATAGGGAATCAAACAAAAACTACTAAAAGGAAACTGGTTGGCATCATTTCAACCTTACAGAGACCAGAGATAAATAAAATCGTTATAAAACAATTAAACTGAATTAACCCTTTGAAAAGCTCAAATTCACATTACATACTTCCTGTTCTAGATGACGGATTACACACACACACACACACACACACACACACAAAGCTCCCTCCAAACTAATTTATCTGGCTCCTTAATCTAGAATGAGACCATTGTGTGAAACCTGCAAGCAAACATTACAATTTTAAACAAACCAGTTTCATTCACTTACGTGAGAATACATGTAGTTGACAAGTAATTACCACCTGTGTAGAATTCTATGTGTTGCGCAGTCCACTCAGTGGCTTCCCGTGTAACCTTTAAAACACACAAATTAACCGGATTATATACCCGATTTAAAAAAAAAAGGCACAATGTGAGCAGCAGCAAAACTTTGAAACACATACCTTGAGGGGAAAATTACTCCACTGTAGTCAGCCCCAGCAGCAACAGAAGAGAAAATGCCCTGTCTCCAGCTGTGAATTCAAGGTTTGTGTCTTCCAGCTTCTCAGGCAACCACGCACACACTCAAGCACACCTGAAACTCATTCCTCAATCTAGGAACAGAACGCTTTGTATGGAGCTCATCATCTTCAAAAGAATATATGGCTACCGCTGATTACCACACACTAACTAACACACAAACTCTCATTTATACAAACACATACTTGTAAATGGGACTTTACCTCTTCCATTACCTGACATACCCAGGCAGTTCATGCAACAATCATAGACAATCACAATCACAATCTGTTGTTTGTGTAGATTAACTGGGTGACAGTTTGGTTATTTACTGGTTATTTCTTTTCTGCCTCCCGCATTTCTATAGGGATTGAGGAGCAGCATTATGTGATAGCACAAGACATTTTCAATGGGTTCACAGCAGGGTGCATGGAAGTGGTGAGTACATATAAGGCCTTGAAAGCATTTCTGATTCTCCACAACATCTAGAGCTAGGATTATAAGATTTCCCATTACAAAGATGCACATCACATGTGCTGTCAGGTGTTTGGAACAGAACTTGGAGGGTAGAGACCCTTTTTACCTTGTTTTGAAAAGAGTGGCTGGTTTTCTGCCTGTACCAAAACATGAAGAAGGACTACATAACCCAAAATCCTTAGCAGCCTCAGCAACCAGCCCTTGTACAAGCCATTGAGAGGTGTCCCCTCCCACACCTCCAGCCTTGGCATTAAGCCTCAGCCCAGGCCCTGCCTGGATAATCCCCTCATACTCACACTCCTCCCAGGGCTTGCAGCAAGGTCTGAGTGTGCTCAGCCGTGTGATGTAGAAGGAAAGGGGATTTCCAGCTCACTCTGATACTTCAGCTGTCATGTAAATCCTTATAGCCTTGGTTCCCACTAGATCCCCCTGTGTCATGCCCCCCCTCCCTCCACCCTGCCCTGCTGAGCTCTAATGAGCTTTCTGACACCCATGTCCAGGTGTGTAAGGCCCACACCAGCCCTGCACTTCAGTGTCACTCATCACCTTGTGTTATCACTGAACGGAGTGCTGGTCACTGTTGTTTAACTGCTCCAGTGCTGGTTGCCATTAAACCATTTTGTCACTGATCACTGTTTAACCTTTGGGCAATATTAAATTTTTAGGAATACCTTTTACGTTTGAGGATGGATTTGCATTATAATGCAATTGACTTGCATTTATATAATCACATTTATCACATTATCACTTTCATCACATATCACACATTTTAAAATGTTTTTTTTTAACAGCATATTGACTTTAGAAATGACACTACCCATTTACATGAAAAATACACATTATGCACATCAAATTTCATTCTTCACCTCATATAAACTTCGCATGATGGATGTAATGTTTAAATTTAGCTTTCTGATTGATTTTCAGCATGTGTACTTTTGTCGTGTCATCATCATACTGATAATATCTACTAATAAAAATCTGAATTCTATGTTTGGTTTTGTAATAAATTCATTTTTGAGCACTCATGTCATGTGACATGGCACGTTGTGACGTGCAACGTAAGATGCAAGTTCCCTCTTTTGTGCATTCAGTGACTCAGCTAGTTCTGTTATACAATGAGCTGTTATGGACATTCAGCAATTTCTAAAGCATCCAATTTCAAGTAAAGCTTCAACAACAGTTAAACAAGAGCCACCTGAGGCTACCAGCCAGTGTGTGAAAGACAAATACCCTACACAAGCCTATGTCTGATATATAGTACAAAGTAGTCAGAAACTGATTTGATGTGCTGTGTTGTTTGGCTTTATGGCAAGCTTGCACTATTGTCTTCTATTACTGTATGTATATGTGTAACACGCCACGCAATAGTTGGACTGTAGTTGGACCAGCGCAAATGTCAAACTCCACCTACGAGGTTAACTCAATGTAATCAATGATCCTTCTGCCTCAGTATCAATATCAAGCCTGAGCTCCGTATTTTCAAATTTATATGTGCAGGTGAATAGTCACAGAGGATTGGGGGGAGGAGGGGCAAGCCTGAGCTCTACAATACTACCCAGCTATATTTGTGTGTGTGAGATGTATGTATGGATGCGTATGTGTGTATGAGTGTATGTGTGTGAACACTGCTTATTGAAATTAGTGTTTCCAATCAAGACTACATATGTGTATGGCTAAGGGTGGTGTAGGCAGGGAGCAGCTAAGAGTTTTAATGAAGGTGGAGAAGGCTGAAGGTGGAAACAGCAAAAAAGAAAACATGAGTATTACTGTCTGAATAAAACTCCAATGCATTTAAATACTTTGGGTCAAATTGACCTGAAACAACAACATTGTGTGTCCTGTTTAAAAAAAAGAAAAAACTAGGTTTATTTCCTTAACTTCCTTTCCTTAACTCCTTAGCAGGCTAGATAGAGGTTTGTGCTGAAAAAATAAACTGTGATTCAGGTCAGTTTGACCCATAATATCACAGTTCATTCAATGTCCACTCATTAAATGCAGTACTAGTTTTACACAACTGCTAACAGAAGTAGAATGGATACAGAAAGGAGTCTGCACTGGGGCCGATTGAGGACTTGGTCTGTGCACAAAGCACCCTGTCAGTAGCATTTAGGATAATCCAGATATTAATGTTTTCTGTTGTTGTTTTTGTGGGGATTGTTCCTTGTTTTGACTGTAAGTATTATGGGACGTCTGGATTTTCCCAGAGACTCTGGCATTGTGATTGGCACAGCTGACATTGCTGCCATCTCAGTTCAAATATTTCAAGCATTCATCCTGGACACACCAGGGCCTGTGGATGACATTTTTTTTTAGAAAAACACCTTGGTCATTGTTTACTTCAATGCCATGTGGAAAACAGTGATGTTCTTGTGGTGGGTACAAAAGGAAGCACAGATATAGTTTTATCTGAAAATTTGGATACAGTTGTAATACAAATTTGATGTCTGCACCAAATATTTTCAGCACAAACCTGAACCTATGAAAACATTCATAAGAACAATGATAATGTCCACAAGAATTGCCTGGCATTGACCAAATCCTAACAATAATTTTATAGTTGACAGTCATGCTTACTCGTATTCATTATTCATAAGTCATTTTTAAGAGCAGACTGTGATTGTAAGTAACACAACATGCATATGGTGTAAAGCACTTTTTTTAATATGTTGCATATTCTGATTGCTTTGCTCAGAATTATGCATCCCTAAACTATTTGATTATATTAAACAGTTTTAAGATAGCAGTGTGATTCATAAAAATCGCACATAAGTTTTGTACCATTATATTAAAAGCCATTTGTAATTTGGAAAAGGGACACTAATGTGAATGCATCACATTACCTTTTCTAAATGCTGGTTTAGATGAGGAAACACACAGTGGAAACTGTGCTGGTTCACTATCAAAGTATCATCTCTCTCAAAGAACATCATGGAATATGACCTGAGGTGCAATTGTTGATGTGTCATCAGCTGTAATAATATGCATATGTCCTTTTTCACTCTATGGTTGTTCTATCACTTATATTTAATTACTCATTCCTTGACAATGTGATAAACAAGACCTCAACATGTGCAACACAGTATTCATTAAACCACCACATATTACCTCCGGGCTTAGAAAGCACGCTTGAGAGGTCTTTACAACAAAAAACAGAATGTGTATCAACTATAGTATCTCCATCCATTGCATTTAGCAACTCAGAATGCAACGGATGGAAAAGTTCTTTTAGGTGGGTGGCCTGCGGGAAAAGAGACATCCATGTGAATGTAATACTTTGATTCCGGTGTTATAAATAGCGCATTAAGGTGATGGGAGTTCACACGATAAATGATGATGAATTGCTCTGTGCTGTGCACCACTGATGGAGGCGATGACTCGCTACGGTCGTCCGGGTTTCACCCTGAGGCTGCGTCCTTCCACAAATGACAGCATGCCGAGGAGACATCTTCAGGACCTTGGAGAGCGGTGTGCAACCCAAAACGGAGAGCATTTTATTAAAAGGTATGTGAACAAGCACCTGCCTTTTTCCCATTTAACTGTTGTAATTACTTGGTTATATTCCACCAAAGGATCATTTTAGCATCAAACCACCCCCATAAAAATGATGTTATGATGCATTTATATTGTGAAAGGGAGACACCTTGTTTGTCTGTTTTTTTTTCCGTCTCAGTATATTTGATGCACTTGAAAGGTAATGTGGTCATTCCTGTCATTTCTAATAATTGACCAGTCTACATGTGAAGGCCCTACACCTTATGGTTAGTTCCAGCTAAAGTGTTTTTTCTCTGCTATTGGCAGGCACAACCACTGCCATCCAGGGTCGAAGAGGGAGCCAGAAGTGAAAGCAGACATTGTGAGCACATCTGCTGCTCCAGTTCTGCATGTGTCCCTGGGCCTTATCTCTCTGGAGTGCAGCCGTCATGGCATGCGAGACTCCTGTGTTGACTCTCACCCATATGCGCCCCAGCCGGGGTAACATATGGAACGCCTGCGAGAAGCTGCATTGCAGCGCTTGGTGGAGGCAGGGACGGCACGGCTGGCACGTGTTTTCAAGAAGAAGTCCTTCCTCTCCCCTCTCTCAGTGTAGTGTTTTCAGACTGCGGCGTGTAGTGGAAAGCATGAGGTGGGCCATTAAAACTCCACTCTGTCATAGTGTATTCTCTCTTTGCATCTCCTTGTTGAAATACCGAATGTCCACTGAACACCAGTCTCAGTATCCTTGAACAACACATTAACAATGTTTCTCCTAATTCCTATTAGACAACATACTGTTCACTGTCACAATTTTCACACTGAAGATCTGTGTATGGTGCTGGGAAGATGCAGATGCAAGCACATCCACTAACAACTCATACTTACATAACTAATACAGTAGGGACTGAATGCTGAAAGACTGAAAGGGAACTTTACCACAGTAAAATATCCACAATCAATAAAACTAACAAAAAAACTAACAATATTAACTACTGTAAGCAACTGGGAACATTTGGAGATGCTGAGGCATATTCACTTCAGTTAATTAATGGTTAATTTATTTTGAAATGCACTGCAGTGTGCAAACACGAAGCATGTCTTTCAGTCTGTGACTGAGACATTTGTAATTATAGGTGCTAGCACAAAGAAACATTGGAAAGTTTGGCCAGGCGGTAGCAGGATGTATGTCCTGTGTTACAGAGCAGAGTACATCGCTTAGGGCAGGCAGCTTAACAGGAAACAAGAAAGGGAGCTCATTTTCTGAGCCTGTTTCTTTTGGACTTGAACCAAATGTCATTTTTCATGGTTGGCTATGAAAGTCGAGCGTGTCTGGGAAAACAGGGCTGAAACAGTTTTCATACACCCCAACCCCCCTCCCCCCAATACACAGACAGACTGTAGAGGTAGCATTACAAAAAGTGATGCAGTCCATAGTAATGAGAATTTGAAGGGGTCAGAGGTAGGGGTCCAGAGCTGACCCTGCAGTTGTTGTTGTGGAGCTTGACAGCACAGGTAAGAGCAGGCCCAACAATCCAGGTTGCTTCCTGAGAGAGAGGGAGGGCAGCATGGCTGGGTCAAGCCCCACAGTCAGCCTGGAACAGGAATGCTACTCAGAACAAAAACCTGGCCTAACGGAGCTACCAAAGCCAAAGAGTATTAAACACTGTTTTGGGCTGCTTGTTTGTTATTTATTGGCCTTCCCTGTGATAAACCTACATATTATCATGGGTACCATCTGCCATCCACTTGACTGAAAAATGTAAGGTAATGTAAGCTAAAATGATTTCTTTTGATTTCTTATATTATGTAATACAGTCTGGTCTGTTTTTTTCCTGAACCAAGGACCTGTAGAGAAAAAAACTGAAGTCCAGACACATTACCCTTTGGAGACGATGAATGCTCCCCGTCACCAGTCAGCCAGAGGGACCATCTCCACACACACTAAGATTTTGAATAGCCACAGCAAGGCCTGGCAAGAGCAATCACAACCAGGTATCTCAGATAGCCATCATCCCCTAACCCCTCCACCCTGATAACAAGAGAACAAACCACACATTTCCTGGGCTTTGAAAGAGCTGTCAGGATTCGCCATCATTTGTTTTTCAAACAACACCCAACCCCAGCCCCAGCCCTCTCTCTGCCTGAGTAGAGCTGCCCAGCAGTGCATCACAAACAGACAAGATGGTGTGCTGGGGGGTGGACATACAAGAGGGCAGTTGGGCCATTCAACAGCTGGCCGCGCCCTAGGGCACTGCGGCATCACCAATGACGATACACCAGAGGATCCGCTCCTGGAAGCGGGCCTGAGAGCCTGGCTGGGCCTTGGAGGGGGGTAGTCGGTAAAGGCCGCTTTACTGCAGGGCCACTGCTGACCAGCAAGAAGGGCCTCATGCCAGATCTGTTCCCAGCACCACTCTCACATCCGATTCTGCAGGATCAGTGAGCTGATGGTTTTCTGAGCATCTCCCTTGTGTATGTGGCCAGCACAGAGGGCCAGAGGAGACCTGTCCCTGAAGTAGCCAGCACTTCCTTTCATGCACACACACACACACACACACACACACACACACACACACACACACACACTCACACACTAACAGAACACTGTGTGTAATCACTGTTCACTGCAGCCTCTGTATTTAGTCACTGCTGCTTCCTAGAGCCCTGTGGAGAGCAGTGTGGAACAGCCATTCCCGTGGCTTCTGTTTTTCTTTAGATAGGGAATTAGTGCCACCTGAGCGAGAGCAGCCAGCCATCTAGGTCAGGTCTGCACCACAAAGGCTCCCTGGGCCTCCACTCTCCAAGCCTGACTTGATGGTGCAACAGGAGGGGGTTGCTTTTTAGGCTGTATCTGTCCCATCACACACTTAGCATTCTGCACATGGGTGACCGACACTTCACAGGTCATTCTGAGAGGTCCTCACAAAGGCCTGCTTGCAGAACTGTGACCCCTCCAGCGCTGATGAGGTACACAACCTCTGTGTTGAAGAGAATCTGTGGGGCTGATGGGTAATCTCACATTATTCCAAGGCATTCTTGAAATGCTTTGAAGCATACTTTGAAAGAGATCCCTCTAGCTGAAGTGCATTCACAAAAAGACAATTGCAATTCAACTGCGCAGTATATATGGCTGTATTTTTTCATATCTAAATTTCTTTTATTTTCAGACAAAGAAAATCTTGCAGTGGAATAGTAGGCCTTTTCTAACATTTCTCATTTCAGGTGTGATTTTGACTCAACCTCCCCATTAGTGAACTCTAATGTTGTTGGGGGGGCACGAGAGTCAAGTTGTTTCGTCTGTCTGTCAGACAGGTGTGAAAAGGAACTGCCGCGCTTCCACAGACCTAGCTCTTCCATCAATGCCAAGAAAGGGGGTCACCATGACCCCTCAGTTCAAAACAGCAAGGTGGACCTCAGCTCAGGTAGACATGGGGTGGGTGAAGGAAGCCAGCTTGATACCTTGTGCCAGAATGTGTGTTTGTGTATCTGTGTATGCATGCTCATATGTGTGTAAGCATGTGTGCATGTATACATGTGCGTTGGTTTAATGGCAGTCTAACAAAAGACAACATGCATTGCACAGTTCCATGGGCTTTGTATGATTCCTTAAGCATTATACAGTTCTGTAGCAGAATTGTTAATGTCTTTGTGTGATTTCTGCAGCCAGATAGGGCCTACTCCGTGCACAGGGTGTCTCTCAGAATTAACTGCAGCTCACAGAATTAGACGTCTGTCTCAGCTTCATGATCCACTTTACAGGCTTGTGTTAACTCGACAAATCAGAGCACAGAGAATTGGGTTTCACGCACCTTCTGTTTCATTCCATTAGGGCAAACTCACTTCTTGTTACACCACGTGTTGTCTTTTGTTCTTTCAGCCCCACTGGCTGTATAATTCTGCCTTGCATTATTTTCTCTTTCTCCTCTGATCTGTCTCAGATTATGCTTTTTCCAAACAGACTTCATCCACACAAAAATCTCTTTTTTAGATACCAAAACATGGATTTTTTTGAGAATTAGAAATTCATATACACACACACACATACACACATTTGTAAGTCTCAAGCCTCAAAGGCCTCTGACATCAGAGGGGATGCTAAGAGTTTTGATATGACACCAATACCTTCAGAGAAGCCAGAACAGGCACTCCAATGAGACGAATAAGGCTGTTTTTGATGCCTTAACCTAGTAGTCTACTTGTTTTCAAACTGTTGACATACATAATGGATATTCAATTTTGTACCCCATTTGTGCCCCCGTGAACCTGATGGATTTTGTGTAGTTTGTGTTTCTGTTAAATGCTGATTAGCATATGGTGTATAATACTGAGCGATACATGTTTCTTGCATGTTGGTATACATGACAAATTTCTGTCTCATTTAGCATGCTTGAGATGCAGACTTCCATTTTTTTCATTATGGATGACTGGTAAATCCATCCACCAAATCAATAAAGAAAAATTCATCACTGACTTTGCAAGGCAAATGCAAAGTTTGCCAGTACATCAATATAAATGTATGTGTCAGCTTTCAAGACAGTACAGAGTGGGTGAAGCCAAAGCCAAGCTGCTTTCATAACCAGTTAGTGTTACAAAGAATGACCCATGTTGCTGGTGAACTTTAATAAGGTCTGTCATTGTAGTCTTTACAATGTAGCATTGTGGCATAACGTGTTTCCTTCTAAAACTGCATCTTTCCACAAAGATAGAATCCTATGTTTGTCTGTTCCATTACAAGAGGTGGTTCTTTTGCTCTCCTTGCTTTGATGGCACATGCACTCCTCAGGTTTACAGACTGTAGAGAGATGTACACTTTTCCCAATCTTAAAATAACTGCGGAAAATGGCTCTCTCATAGGACATATGGAAAGGATGGTATTTGTCAGATAATTTTACTCTCTTCAGAATGTGTAACCAGTAACACTAAAACTTGCACCAAATATGACAATTTCATGTGAATGGAATGTCGTTAGATCTCTGTATGGAAATCTTGTTTGTAGTTTAACAATCTGTAGAATTGTAGTTCACCTAAAATTGTAAGGATGTATTACTGAAGTTCTGATTGCTGCTACTACCAATCAAGGCTGCACTTTTTAATTACATGGTCTGCTGTCCCCAATGAAATGCTTTCCTAATGAGCCTCAATTCTAACTGTCTTTGCCAGGCCAATTAAACAGTTAGCTTTGTGATTGAATTAGAATGGAATAGATGTGAGTGACTGTGATTATCTGCAAGATGTGATTAGTTACTGTGATAGAAGTCACATTAGCTAATCTATTGACTAGAAGTGTATTACTATTACACAAAGGAGTCATTAAGAGGGGTTCAAAGCACCATTTTAGGGACAATGTGGAAAAAATTGTTTCCAAGGAGCTTAACTTCCTCAGTGTAATATTATGCTGTGGACTCCAGCATATACAGACAGTGCTCTCCAAACCATGCACACAGGGATCATATATCCAACATGAGTGGTAGCACCATCAATCACCAAGGGCAAATAAAGCAAAGGCTGTTGTGAGCCAGACTTTGTCCCACTCCAGGGAGCAAACAGTGCCACCAAGTGACGGTTCATCCATTTCCATTTCCATCCGGTGCGAGGTGGGCAAGATGCTGCATTCATGTGGAATCACTTACAGAGGCCTTGTCACTGAAAATAAATGAAATTTGGAATGAAAGTGAGTAGGAAACTAGCTTTTCAGATGTCCAGCATCACACCCCATCTTATTTGGATAGTAAGAGGGCATGGTTACTGATTTGGCTACAGCATTAAAAGATTATAAAGCTGGTCATGGACTCACCTCTAGTGACTGTCCTCTTACTGATTCACAACACCAGGGGAGAAAGTCATGTATAAACAGAGGCACTGTTGTTTGAGAGACCCACTCATTAATCGGGACCAGTGAACATGGGTTTGTAGATGTAGACTTAACTAGATGTAGACTAGACTTAACGAAAGAGCTCTTGGCTACACTCCAGGGCAGCAGATAGCAACCAAGGCATTATGATTTGTCATAAGCTGATAGGTCACATTTCCTGTTTAATTCTTGCCCTGGGTCCCTTTTTTCTTCTTTGAGGGAAAGGAAAAACATTGTACAGAACTGTAGAGAAATAAGCGAATGAAAGGGGGAAAGAAAACGTAGCATGGAAATGCTGATGAACACTGAGGCGCGAGCCTGTTTATTTCATGCATTAAAGGCATGTTATGTAAGCAAATCCGGAATGGGGGTGTGGGGGATGTGCCTGGGTGCTGTTCTCCGGAGTATCTTTCTCTGCCAGCCTCGGTGCATTTGTCTGTTAGGGAACTGAATGCAACAAATTTAATAGCACATTAAATGCCACCTCTTGCCTCTTGTGGTATGACCTCTGCAGCAGATTAGAGGGTGTGTTAATGTGATGGGCGACTCATCTTTGTGGCACATGCTGCACAGATTGAATGTCATTCCCCCTTCGCTAGCTGACACGAGCATACACGCCTATTATCATCACAATGGCCCTTGCAGGTATGTGTAAATGTCCACAAACACTGCAGCCTTTGGTTATCTCTGGACATGGAAGTGTTGTTTTCACAAGAACACAGCACCATGGCGGAACAGAATGTCAAATTTGACGACTGACACATTACATTTAATTAATGGTTACTGCAACATAAAAAGTGACTTTTCATCAGAAAAGATCACATCTTTTCTTCTAGATGATTTGTTAGAAGAGTCAGCAAATCCTTGGCGTTCTCATCACTGTTGGGGTCACCACAAACGTGACGGAGCAATAGAAGTAAGGTTTGGCACCCAGGGTGATCTGGCTTGTTATGCACTTTACCAGGTCAATATTCTCCTTATGAATAAATGCTAACTGCTAGGATTAGCTATGAAGCATGCTCTGACCAAACAGAGCCATAGGACAACTGAATAACAAAGAAATTGATACCTAAAGGATCCGTTCCTGCCTTTTAAAACAGAGGAGGCAGCTCAGCTCTGAAGGCTTCCTCTGATGTTAATCAGGGCCCTCTCTGCAAGCCACACAGGGTCACGCAATTACATCTGAAAGGCGCCGGGGTTACTGGGAGAATGTTGTCCCCTGCTCTCATCACCAAAGTGAGGTGGAGTTCACCTCCATCGGAATAACCTGTAAATGGTAACGGTAACTACACCGGGGGGCCTTCCTCCAACTGCAGCTGGCCACAGTTTTGGGCAGCTGTCAGAGTCCATTTCCTTCCAGAAAGGTGAACCAGTCTCCCCCCCCTCCACCTCTTCCTGCCACCCCTCTGTCTTTCTGTTTCCTCTCTACTGGCTTACTCTGACAAGTCTCTGCTCTAGCATTTCCTCCCCGATCTCTGCCTAGGCCCCTGCGGTAGGAATGCCTTTCAGCCTGCAGCATGTCACAGTCACCTCCTTATTGCCGCTTCTGAAAAAAAAATACTCACTTGATTCCCTCCACTAACTCTCCCACTCACTCACTCCCTCTCTGTCACTCCCTCCCTCTCTGTCTCTCCCTTTCCTTCTGAGAAGCAGGGAAACATCTCCCCTAATGTCAGTAAGCTTGACTGTGGTAGTGATTTGCTGGCTATGCCGGGCCCCAAGACAGTCAGAGAGCCATCAAAGGCCAACTTTCAGCACTTTGTAGAGTGCCGGGACAGGAACTGCTCCTGTCCCTGTCTGAACGGACTCTTGCCTGTCCTTCAAGTGAAATTCATTATGAAGGAACAGTATGAAAGGCCCAAGTCCCGTCCTATTTGCTGCCATTCATTCTTTAAGAGTGACAGGGCCCTTATTAATAAGTCTCTCACACTGCGTCCCAACTTATTTGAAAAGTTCAATCTGGCTCTTTTCGCACCATTGGTTTCAGACAGAGATAATTGATGCCGTTCATCTCTGAGTCTGACTAATTCACTCCCTTTGTGCCTTTTTGTACATTCCTTTCATGACATTATTCACTTCACCTGCACCACTGAGGATTCAATAGGACGCACACCTTCCCTTGCTTTACATGGCCACACAGTGTTGTTAATTGTCGCCCTCTTCTGGAAGAGCCTGGTATTGCACATGTTTAGCATATTGTATTATTTTATTTGCTTTCACCAGTGGTCAGAAATGTGATCTTGGTGATCTGACTACCAGTTGCAAAACAGCCATGTTGCTCAATAAATACGAAGCCCTGGTTCACGACTGCATCAGACTTTTACCTTTCTATTCAACGATTCAGTAGTCACCAGGAAACCTGAAAGTAGATCTACCACCATTTTAGACTGAAATGTGTTTGTCACAAGCTTGGTACAGCAGTAGGGAAGAACTGCTTATTCCATCACTATTGTAATTGTAAATGTTCAGCTGTTTCCTTTAGGAACTTAACCCTATTACTGAGAGCGACTGAGGCATCATCAAGATGTTACTGTCCACAAATTGAATTGTAACCTGCTCAATGTGCGACACATATGGTCTGAAATCATTCTCCACCATTCTCTTGATGACAATGGAGTTTTCCCTGAGAGGAATCCTCTCTGTCACCGAGAGCAGTTAATGGAAGGTGGAAACTAGGATGAAGAGCCTGCTTTCATGGTGTGTCCACAGCAATAATGGGCATTGAGATCTGATGGATGGCACAGATTAATTTAGCAAAGACTGTCCCTTTTTCTCTTCCCTCTCCATCGGCCTAACAAAAGCTGGAGCTCTGTTTAAATGCCGCATGTGTTAATCATTCGTCTCGCTCTTTGCTGTTTCATCTGTGCTCATTATTCCTCAGTAATGAATCGCCTCAGTTATTCATTTGGGTTGAGCTCTTCTCCATGCAGACTTGGATCAGTGGGAAGGGGCACAGTACCGATCATGGGCAGAAACTGCTCACCCCTGCCATCAAATGCACCCGAAAATCCCTATTCCAACACTGAACCAGCACACACAAATGCAAACATGACCCCTGCAAAGCAATTTAAGTCACAAAACAAAGTGTGGCATGGTGGAACATATATGGTCAGTTGGCCTGGTGGATTAGGAAGGGTCAAGTACCTGGAGATACAATGCTGTTCACTTACCTTCTCTATAGCCATCTCCACCGGTACAGAAATCTAAGATTTGTGAAAGCTTGTGTTTCATTACATTATTTAGCAGACACTCTTACCCAGAGCAACTTACATAGGTTACAGTTCTTTACAATGATATCCATTTATACAGCTGGATATTTACTGAGGCAATTTTGGGTTAAGTACCTTGCCCAAGGGTACAGCAGGTGTCCCAGTGGGGATCAAACCTGCAACCTTTTGGTTATGAACCCTGCTCTTTAACCACTATGCTACACTGCCACCCCAAAATGTAGTGTTTCAAATGTTCTTCTTCAAACACACAATACAATACAAAACAATATGTATGCTCTCCAGAGCTCCCCTTATTGTTAAAAAACACATTCACATTCACAAAACATATTTTTCTGGAATTTCCTTTTTCCCAGTTGAAAAGAAAACGTCTTCCTTCGGGAACTTTTTTCTACTGCCTTTTCATACCAGTAACCATTCATGTAGGCCTTCAGCATATTTGCATTTCAACTACACAAAAGACTAAAAGATTATAAAATAATACAATTTTTCTTGTTAATTCCTCATCTTTCATCTTTGCAATGACAGAGGCCCAATTCAGCTGAGATGACACAGAAAGGGCCTTCATTTAGCTGAGGAGAGATTTTTAGAGCTTCCATGTTACCTCTAAAATTTGCTGCATAGGTATACCTGTTGATAATTTCACACTGATGTTTTCCCACTGTATACTGAAATCATCTCTCATCTCATTTACGTCATGCAAATGCATGGCCTTTTATGTACGTTTTGATTGAACTTGCAAAATGGGGTTGTGATAGTGAGCACTTTTGAATTAAAAGTGAATGGGTTTAGAATGTAGTCTGTTAGTTTCTCTTCTGCGTGGACCACTTTGTGTCGTTTTGTGTCTCATTTCAGATTGGTACAGCTATACAAAAAATAGGTAGTCATTTCACATTAGAACAAAAACACATTGTGCATCGCTTGACTTGGTTGATAGCTTAGGGAATATTGCCTGTTTTGCCACTTGCAATAGATGTGGAGAGGACTTCAGCTCATAGGAAACTAGGTCATTTGTCCATGCTGCAAGCAGAACAGACAAAGCTCACTCTGGATGAAATCGCTGCCTTGCTCCTCTGCATTAGAAAGAGTACATTCTACAGCAGGTCACAGTTCACCTGGTCATAAGGGAAAGAAAGTTTTGGCCAGTTTTGAAAGTGTTTGGCATCTCTTTCTGGTGTCTTATTTTTTTACAACTAATATTCCTCCCACCTCAGGAAATCGGTGCAGCTACAACTCTCAATTTCAAGATGGTTCTTTTAGAATGGCTCACCTCTTGTCGTCTAATTTTGTCACAGCTGGGAGTCTTGTCAGCGGGATGAGGTCTGTATCCTCATATGATTCTTCCTTTCTGTTCAAATGCAGCAGCAGCAGTGCATGGAGAGCTGTCTGGAAGTGATACCATTATTTGAGTAGACTGGGTTATATCGTAGTTTTTGTAGTTTGGTTGATGAAATTGTTTGTGCAACAGCATTGTTTGTGTATTTTCTGTGATATTGTGGTTTGTATTTTGGGTGATACCATAGTTTGTGTATTATATTTTGGGTATACCATTTGTATAACATAATAGTTTGTGTATTTTGTGTACTGTGGTTTATGTAATTTGAGTGATACTGTATTCTGTATATTTTAAGACTGCAGGTACTTTAGTTTGGGTGAGACCATAGTTTGTGTAGAGGAGATTGGGTGACACCCTTGTTTGTGTAACACTGTATTTGTGTATTAAAGGTGATAATGTAGTTTTTCTAGTTTGGGTGATGCCATAGTTTGTGTATTTTGGGGGACACCTCTTTGTATATATTGGGTGATACTGAAGTTTGTGTAGTTTGAGTGGTACTGTAGTTTCTCTATTTTGGGTGATACCGTAGTTGGGTAGTTTGGGTGATACAAACTATGGTATCACCCAAACTACCCATGAGTGTAACTTGGTTGACATTGACAAGCATTACTTTGGCTCTTCAGTTTGCTCTGACAGCTTTATATTTATCCTCTAGTTTATACAGGAGTCCAGTGTGTAACGGAGTGTGCCCGAGCGGAGAGGTGGTCAAGACTGAAGGAGGGACAACTGCCGACAAAAGTTTCCAATTTGAAAACTTTTTATTTTACTTTAGGCTACCGGCAGGGTTACAAGCATGCAAACACACTAGACAAACAAACAAAACACTTTGGCAAAGAAAAGGAAAAGAACACTGAGACAATGCCCATATTCTAACTAGGCCCTATTACAAAGGTCCCATGGCATGACCTCTCACTTCAGAGGCATCTCCTCGTCTGAGCTACACAGCAGCCATATAAAACCCCGGTCTCATCCATTGCACAGAGATAAATCAATTAACTACTACACACCATATTTCATTGCTAACAGCACCTAGGCAGAACACCTTCCTTACAAACAATCAGGTGTTTATCTTATCAATGCCCTTAGACCCTTCTTTGACGATTAAAATAAATTTGCACGGAGCACCCCTGCACCAATGAGCGCTTCCTTATCGGAGCGCGAAAAGAGCGCAGAAAAAGCTTCCCCGTCCTGCACCCCAGTTTGCTCGCTCACACCCAGAAGACAACAGGAGTACAGGAACCACCAGTAAGTAGATACATACATTTAGAAACAGCATAAATAACAGCTAACTAGCAAGTGTTCTGATGTTCAATGTGTGCACTAAAAGAACTCTTACATAGCCGCTTTAAATAAACTGCGATTCTAAATGAATGTACCGTGTTTTGCGTCTTTCCTTGTTTCTGATACATTACAACTTTTAATTGCTATCTCAGACTAACTAAACCCCAGACCTACCAACAAACACATTAACATCATAGAAACCGATGGTAAAGCATTATTTGCGGTTTCATCATGTCATTGTTCATACGGAGGCGGAAAAGCCACCGATCCCAGTGACGGACGCGCTGCGCTCCGTCACATTTCCCCCCCCTCAAGAGTGAACGTCCTCGTACACTCGGGACAGGTAGTCCGCCATGATGTTGTCTGGGCCAGCACGATATTTCACAGAAAACCTGAATGGCTGTAATGATAAATACCACCTAGTCACTCTGGAGTTGGTGTCTTTCATTTTGTCAAGCCATTGAAGGGCCCGATGATCTGTCTCCAGAACAAAATCCTTCTCCACTAGGTAATATTTCAAAGAGTCTAATGCCCATTTGATGGTGAGGCACTCCTTTTCCACAGTGGAGTACCTTGCCTCCCTTGGAAACAGTTTCCTGCTCAGAAACACCACAGGCTTCTGCTCCCCGGGTAGCCCCTGCAGCAAGACTGCCCCCAGCCCTACTCCAGACGCGTCCGTCTGAACCAGGAAGGGCTGAGAGAAGTCAGGACTCTGGAGAATGGGATCTTTGGTTAAACAGGTGCGCAAGTCTTCAAAAGCCTTGGAACACTGGTCTGTCCAGACCACTTGGTTGGGGCTCGATTTGCGCGTGAGGTCAATCAGGGGTCCCGCCTTAGTGGAGAAGTGCGGAATAAAACGTCTGTACCAACCCACTACTCCCAGGAAGGAGCGAACTTGGCGTTTGCTGGTCGGCACTGGGGTCTCCATGATGGCACTCACTTTCCCCACTTGTGGCTTAATGACCCCTCCCCCAATGACATAGCCCAGGTACTGCACCTCTGTCTGGGCCACTGCACATTTTTGGGGATTGATGGTAAGTCCTGCCTCCTTCAACCATCTCAGCACATCCCTCACATGGACCAGGTGATCTTCCCAGGAGCGGCTAAAGACAACCACATCATCGATGTAGGCAGAGGAGTAATCCTCTGCCCCCTCTAACACCTGGTCCATGAGGCGCTGAAACGTTGCAGGTGCCCCCTGCAGGCCAAAAGGCATATAACAGAACTGGTAAAAACCAAAGGGTGTTCTGAAAGCTGTCAGTGCTTTAGAGTCCTCTGCCATGGGCACTTGCCAGTAGCCTTTACAGAGATCAAAAGTTGTTAGGAATCTGGCAGTGCCCAGGCGGTCTATCAGATCATCAATCCTCAGCATTGGATATGGATCAAAAGCAGAAATGGAGTTTACCTTTCTGAAGTCGATGCAGAATCTTAAGGATCCATCTGGATCCAGTGCACAAGCACTACCGGACTCGACCACTCACTGGTTGATGGCTCAATGATCCCCATGTTCCTCATGGTGTCGATCTCCTCCTTGATCTTTGGGAGAAGCTGTGCAGGAATCCGGTAGCATGGGAGCCTAATTGGACCAGGTGACTTCAGCATAATACGGTGTTCTACCAGCTGTGTCTTACCTGGAGTGCCACTAAACACCCCCTCTGGCACACAGGCCCTTAGCTCCCGCTGCTGGGCCTCGGAGAGGTGGTCCAAGTTGACCTCTGCATCTTCCTTCTGCTTGACGGGGAAGTACTGCTCCTCTACTTCTTCCTCCTCTGCCACGGCTCTGGCAAACAGATGCTGCTCCACAGGTCTCTCTCTGGGATGCCATTCTTTTAACATGTTGATGTGAAAAATCTGATTTTGTTTTTTCCTGTCTGGCATATTGATTTCATATGTGACCTTGCCGGCCCGCCGTTGGACCACATATGGCCCCTGCCATTTTGCAAGAAGGCTGCTTTCAGAAGTGGGAAGCAACAGCAACACCTTCTGGCCTGGCTGGAGAGATCTGTCTCTGGCTGAGGTGTCATACCACTTCCGTTGCTTGGCTTGAGCAGACCGCATGTTCTCTTGCACCAGATCAGTCAGGTGCTGCATTCGATCACGCATCCTCGGGACATATGTCAGGACGTTCATTTTCCGTTCTGTCTGCTCTCCCTCCCAGGCCTCCTTCAGAACATCGAGTGGACCCCTCACCTTCCGGCCGTACAGGAGTTCGAATGGTGAGAAGCCAGTGGATGCCTGTGGGACTTCCCTGTAGGCAAACAACAGGTAAGGTAGCCATTCATCCCAGTCAGACCCCGAGTCTGACACGAACTTGCGGAGCATGCTCTTCAGGGTCTTGTTGAACCTTTCTGTCTGAGGGTGGTATGGGGTGGTCTTAATACCCTTGATTCCTAAGTACGTATACACTTGTTTAAGTAAAGTAGATGTAAAGTTTGATCCCCGATCTGTCAACACTTCCTTTGGAACCCCCACCCGTGAGACCAGCTGAAGGAAAGCATTAGCTACTTGCCTTGCCCTGATATTACGAAGGGGGAAAGCTTCTGGATACCTTACGCATAATCAGCAATCACTAAAATGTATCTATTGCCCCTGCGACTGCGTTCTAATGGGCCCACTATGTCCATTGCCACTCTGCTAAAGGGAACATCTATTATAGGCATTGTGACCAATGGGACTCTATCCCCTTTCTTACCTGGAGCCAACAACTGACATGCTGCACAGGATTTGCAAAAATTAACCACATCAGCATACATGTTAGGCCAATAAAAACGGCCTACAATCCTGTCCCATGTCTTATTTTGGCCTAAATGCCCTGACCATGGACTAGAATGACCCAACTCCATCACTGTAGCTCTAAGTGCTATGGGTACCACAAGCTGCTCCCCATCTTCCCCATGGCGATATAAAATGCCCCCCTTTAGCTTAAACTTGGGGCCTAAGGAATCCCCTTTGTCATCTGCCACCAGGCCTGCATAAAAAGGTTTCAGGGACTCATCTACTCTTTGGGCTTTGACTATGTCTGCTGGGATTGCCTTGTCCAACTGAATATCAGGCACAGGTTGTGGATCAATTTCTGTCAGCTTGGTACCTCTAAATTTCTCCCTTCTCTTTTCACTTCTAGTCTTCTTTCTGTCTGTCCCCGCAAATGGTAACACATCCCAAGAACAATCACCATCTTGTCTTTTAGCCTGTGCACGGGTGACTGCCATATTACAACTCTGTTCTTGGTCCACAAGTGCCGCTAGCCCTGGAATATCCTTCCCCAAGACTACTGGGTATGGCAGCTCCTTGGCCACCGCTACTGTGACCAGATATGACACCTTATCCACCTCAAGGTATACCTCAGCTGTAGGGTAAGCTACCTCATCCCCATGGACGCAGCGGATAAGCACCTCCCCATTAGCTAACATGTTATGATCAGGAATCAGATCTGACCTTACTATGGTCTGGCTACTACCTGTATCCACCAGAGCCTGCACCTGCTTCCCATTCACCCGCACCCCTATTAGGGACTCCCATTGCTCTAGTGTGGCTCCCCCCTCTTCACTATGCTTTGGGACATATGAGACATGGGCACTCTTCGGTTTCCTTCTGGGACATTTGAGCTTAATATGCCCTGCCTGACCACAGTAATAGCAAATGAGGTCTTCCTGACTAGCCCTAACAGCATTAGGACTTTTACTACTCAGACCACCATCCCGACCACCCTCAGACTTACCCGGCCGTGCAGCATTCTCCTCCCTCCCCCAGGCCAGCTGATAGGGTCTTGAACCTCGGCGTGCAGCAACAAAGGACTCTGCCAATGTCACCGCCTCCTTTGCCGACTTGGGGTTATGTTCTTTAATCCACAGCCGCACATCACTATTCACCATTCTCAGGAACTGTTCCAGCACCAGCATGTCCCGGATCTCCTCCTTAGTATGGGCCTGTGGACACACCCATTTTTCATACAGAGTCTGGTAAAGAGTTCTTTGGGTGACTCACCAGGCAATATCTGAGTGAATCGAAATCGTTGTCTGTATGTCTCTGGATGGATCTCAAATTTCTCCAGGATCACATGTTTGACCTTGTCATAATCCATTGCCTCAGTAAAGTCCATTGCAATGTAGGCTGCTCTTGCTTTGCCTGTGTAACCATGAGGTGTGGGGCACAGGCAAAGCTCAACTACGCCACCTTGGGAGTTTCGCCCAAGGAAATAGTTTAGGTATGTAAACCCCAAATATACACCTGCGCTACAAGAGAAGGGTTCCCTCCGGTTCTTCTATAAGGATAAGACAGAGACGTGATTCTGGGAAGCACAATACATTTATTAAAGTTAAGAAAAGTCAATTTATTTAAATACATTCCATCATTACAGTTTAAATATGTAAAAATACTATGCTATTAAAATTGGGCTAAGAGCTGGTTGGGGGGAAGTATACTCACCACTAGGGATACCCGCATGTGAAAAATACTCACCCAAGTGCTCTCTCATTCACTCTCAAACCGCAAACGCGTGCCTACGTGATAAAGTGCAGTTAGCATTAAGACACACAGTGAAGAGGAATACGAATATGCTAACCGCCCCACCAAACGGCTCCTTGCCCACTATACTAAAATCGTCATAAAACAAGCGGTTAACCTACCCACGACCCGTTGGTTTGCGTTGGATTGCGGGTAGAAACACGCCGCCACACACATAAGACACTAAAAGTTCCCGCAGTCTAACCTAACCCTCTCCGCTGAGGCGGAACTATAGAGAGGCAAAACAGCAACTAGCGTTACAGGAGGGAAAAACCTAAAACACAAGAACACAACAATCAGCTCTACATCGTCGCACGCATTATAAACACAGGAATTACCGTAAATGCTGGAGAAACAAACTTACGCCATAAATCATTACCTCGGCTAAACACAGCAGGAGACACTACTCCCAAGAGCTCGCAGACAGAGGCAAACTATGGCTCCAGCACTGGCCGACTGATACTCTAAAACATAAAAGCATTAGGTTAATAATACATGTGTTGGCATATCCGCATGCACTTCCCGTTTAATGCCGCTATGAACTATACCTACCTATACACCCGATAGGGTAAAGATTACCTCAGTAGGCAAGCACAGGACACAGGACAGCTGACAGCGTGAGATCCAACACCACTGCACAGACAGGAAACGGGAGATGCACAGATCCGGAAGCAGAAGCAAGGTCACTCAACAGGCAGGTATACGCAGCTTAAATAAGGAAAACTAAGTGGCTACGCGTAAGCTACCACACCCCCAATTATCTACGCCACGTAAAGTAAAAGGACAGCCTACCCACGTTACACCTGTAAGTAATGGCACCAGGTGAAGTGCCCATTCTGCCTTTGGACACAGACTTGCCATTGCAATTCTTTCAAAAGTCATTAAGAAATGTTCTATATCCTCATCCTCTGTATATTTTTGCATTTTAGGTCCTTTCCAACCTGTAAAAAGCACCGGAGTCCTCTCCACCCGTTCCGTTGCCAGCGGGTCTGTAATCGCTTGGACCCCTGCACTTGCCTCTGAAACTGTTGCTGCCATGCCTAGTGCTGGGCTCCATATTAATGGCACCGCTGATGCTTGCGTCTCTGCCGCTGGGGCTGTCACCGCTGATGGGCCTGGGGCTGCCAACACCGCCGCCGGTGCTGAGCCTGGAGCCACTGCCACCGATAAGCTTGGGGCTGCCGCCACTACTGCCGGTGATGAGCCTGGGGCCACTGCCACTGATAAGCCTGGGGCTGCCGCTGCTGCAGGTACTGGCACTGCTGTGCCTGAAACCATTGGCGCCACTTGGACTGGCACAGCCACTGAGCCTTGGACCACTGAGCCTGAGGTTTCCACTGCCGTTGGTGCTGCTAATGCTGAGCTTGGGACCGCCGGCGCTGCTGAACTTTGGACCCTCGCTGCCCACCACTGTGGGTCTGTCTGGACTTCGCTTGTCAACAGATGTGATGGACTTGTTGCTGCTGACACTGGAGCTGGAAGTGACAGCCCTTGAGGGCCCTCCAACAGCCTTGCTTGACCACGGCTCCTCGCCATCTCCGATCTTTCCTGCCGCACCTCATTCTGCAGAAGATTGAAATGATGGACCATACCCCTCCATCTCTGGTCCTGGCGGGCTTGTTCCTGCTTGTTGCGCTCCTCCTGCACCTGCTGGGCAGCTAAAAATGTCTGAAACATTTTCTGGAGTTCCTGAAGAGAGTGTTCCATGGTTTTCTGAGAGCTGCTCTCATCTTCTGTTAAGTCTGCTTCTTGATCTTGCTCTCTCCTCTTTTTGGGCCCCATCTCATTTGCCCACCTTCAGTCTGACCTGAGCACACTGGTAGTTTCCGCTGCCACCAAATGTAACGGAGTGTGCCCGAGCGGAGAGGTGGTCAAGACTGAAGGAGGGACAACTGCCGACAAAAGTTTCCAATTTGAAAACTTTTTATTTTACTTTAGGCTACCGGCAGGGTTACAAGCATGCAAACACACTAGACAAACAAACAAAACACTTTGGCAAAGAAAAGGAAAAGAACACTGAGACAATGCCCATATTCTAACTAGGCCCTATTACAAAGGTCCCATGGCATGACCTCTCACTTCAGAGGCATCTCCTCGTCTGAGCTACACAGCAGCCATATAAAACCCCGGTCTCATCCATTGCACAGAGATAAATCAATTAACTACTACACACCATATTTCATTGCTAACAGCACCTAGGCAGAACACCTTCCTTACAAACAATCAGGTGTTTATCTTATCAATGCCCTTAGACCCTTCTTTGACGATTAAAATAAATTTGCACGGAGCACCCCTGCACCAATGAGCGCTTCCTTATCGGAGCGCGAAAAGAGCGCAGAAAAAGCTTCCCCGTCCTGCACCCCAGTTTGCTCGCTCACACCCAGAAGACAACAGGAGTACAGGAACCACCAGTAAGTAGATACATACATTTAGAAACAGCATAAATAACAGCTAACTAGCAAGTGTTCTGATGTTCAATGTGTGCACTAAAAGAACTCTTACATAGCCGCTTTAAATAAACTGCGATTCTAAATGAATGTACCGTGTTTTGCGTCTTTCCTTGTTTCTGATACATTACAACTTTTAATTGCTATCTCAGACTAACTAAACCCCAGACCTACCAACAAACACATTAACATCATAGAAACCGATGGTAAAGCATTATTTGCAGTTTCATCGTGTCATTGTTCATACGGAGGCGGAAAAGCCACCGATCCCAGTGACGGACGCGCTGCACTCCGTCACACAGTGTTGCCACAGCACCTACTGCATGTCACCAATTTAATTAAAGGATTTAACAGCATCTTCCTCAAGTTTTTGCTTTCTTTCCACAGTTCATCAACCCTCAATTCCTCAACTTAGGAAAAAAGGCTGTGAGTGAGGACACCATACAGGCCACTTTCCCCAGAGGAGAGAGTGCAGCAGCTAATCTCAGATCTTGGTGTAAAACAGGTAGCCTACTGCTACCTACTGCTTTTTTCATTGCCTCACTACTTCATTGCAGAGACTGAGTCACCTTGTTCCTCTTTGTATAATCAGTTTATTCTCCCCTTTCATCACACAGTGGCAGGATGTTTTTGTACTCCTCTCTTTTTGTGCTTCCATGGAGACATGGCAGATGAAAAAAAACTGAACACGTCTGTACACCTGGTTGCTGTAATCTCACAGCATCCTTAGCTGCCAGGTGCGTGATGTGAGAGACACAGGGCAGGGAGTTGGCATAGCGAGGATGCAGCTCCACGTGGCATAAAATGGAGCCCGTCTCTCCTGTCGATGCAGTGGCTGCATCCAAAGAGAGTCCATGGCAGCTTTTTCACCTCAGCTGGTGCTCGACTGTACCTGCAGCAAGCAAGAGGCATTTCCAAAGCAGTTTGACCTGGGCTGATAGCATGTTGGATGACCCCAGATGCAACAGTAGTTTGGATTTCAACCCAGATGAGTTAAGCAGAAGTTTGCTTGTATTTTCTTTGTAAAATTCCATTGCCAGTAAGTATCTGCAAAATTGTTTACTCTTAGTTCAGTACTGGGACCCCTACTTTTCTCAATTTATAACAACTCTCTTGGCTCAGTTATCAAATCACATGGCTTCTCCTATCACTGCTATGCTGACGACATCCAACTCTTTTTCTCTTTCCCTCCCTCTACCTCCCAGGTCAACGAAAGAATCTCTGCATGCCTGGCTGACATCTCCAAATGGATGTCATCCCACCATCTAAAGCTGAACCTCAGAAAAACGGAACTGCTCTTCATCCCAGCCGGCCCTTCCCCCCTGCATGACCTCTCCATCACCGTCGATGGCACCACAATACCATAATCTCAGTCAGCAAAGAGCTTGGGCATCATCCCGACAGCAACCTGGACTTCAAGGAGTACATTGCTCGCACGTCACAGGCCTGCTGATTCCTCCTCCACAACATCAGGAGGATTCGTCCGTTATTGACAACATACGCGACGCAGCTCCTTATCCAGGCCACAGTTCTCCCTCGACTGGACTATTGCAATGCTCTCCTCGCAGGCCTCCCAGCCTGTACCACCCAGCCTCTCCAGCTCATCCAGAATGCAGCTGCCCGACTGATCTTCAACCTCCCCAAATTCTCCCATGTTACTCCCCTGCTGAAATCCCTCCACTGGCTTCCTGTCACTGCCAGGATCAGATTCAAGACCCTGACCCTCGCCTTCTCTGCAATCAACAGGACAGCCCCTGCCTACCTCCAAGAACTCATCCAGCCCTACACACCAGCCCGACCCCTGCGCTCAGCAGCAACTGGACGCCTCGCTCCTTGCATGGTCAAGGCAGGAGGTGCTCGTTCTGCCAGACATCGGCGTTTCACCTACATCGCTCCTCAGTGGTGGAACGAACTCCCTGTCTTGCTACGGACAGCTACTTCACCCCATTCCTTCAGACAGGGCCTGAAGACACACCTCTTCAGACTCTACCTGGACTGACCCAGCACACAATTGCTGCCCCCCACCCCCCCCCCCCCCCAATGCTGTTGTAAATTGCTGTGCTTTTTAAATTGTTTCATGTTGCCGCCTTTACCCTGACGCTCATTGTGCCGTTTGAAGTTGTTGAAGTTTGCCGTTTGAAGGTGTATCGTATTAGTTGCCCTATAGGCTGTAATTGTACAAATCTGATAGTACTGTGTCCTCAAACAGACCTTGCTCTCAGCTGAGAACTGTCTCATTGTGGAACTGTACAGATCCTGTCCCCGTGCTGTCGCTATACTTGCTGTATGCACTTTTGTAAGTCGCTTTGGATAAAAGCATCTGCTAAATAAATGTAAATGTAAATGTAAATGTTAGATAAGCAACACATCTATACTTATATAATTATAGTTATCAACAAATAGACTATCATTTAACTCACTGGGGAAGCATGTTGGATGTGCTTAAGATCAGTGTTTGCTGTGACAGATTTGTGGAAAGATATCTTCCACCAGCTAAACCCACCTGGCAAACCCACAGATTTTGTTTTCTTGTTCTGCAATCTTGTTCATGTGTGCACAGATGAATGCAATAATTGCGGGTGCAAGCATGTGCAGATAAGCTAACCTGTAAGGTTATTCAGTGGAAGTTTAATAGCAGGTGAACCCCCATTGGTTGCAATAGAGACCGAGGCACTCAGGTGGCTGAGGCTAGTCAGTGGAAAAATTCTCTAAAATCTAAAAATTGGATGCTTCAATGGATAAAAAGCTTATTTCTCCATTCGGAGAGCATGGTCAAAACAGCAAACAAGCAATTAGGATGTGCCTCTTTTTAATGGCTTAATATTGCAATTTTGAACTGGACGTGTAAGATGGTGTTCAAAGGACAGAGCTGTACTCAAGGGTTCTCGGAATTGTTGCAGTTTCATTTAAATAAGGGGACATTCTTTCCATTTGTTTGGTGAAATGAACTGAAATGCAGTTGGTTCCTGGCAGACAGAGTCAGCTTGACCAAGGCAAACTCCAGCACTTGTGACCTTCTGTACCAGCACCTGCTGGGCTGCATTTAAAGATGCCAATTGCGCTACCACAAGGTTTATTTACATATTAATATCTTTCTTTGTGCCTCTGAACATCAAATACATTACATATTCTGTTCCATAATACTTCCTGGATTTTGCATGATATGGCTCTGAAATGGCTTTATTTCACGGGGCAGCTGCTGCTGTAGTCTGCATTGCACTTGCATCCATGTCTTATGTCTGTCATCTTTTTTTCCCAGCTGCAATGCCTTCTCCATTATTTTAAATATCTGGGGGGGACTGAGTTCAGGCACCTGTGACATCTGATTGTGAGATAAGCTCCATCAGACAAAAAACAAAGTCACAAGATTCCCACAAAAACTGCACTGCGCCATATCTACTCTTGTTCCTAGTGTGTGTGTGTGTGTTTTCAAGGAACTGAAAATAAGAAGGGGAAATGGAGCATGTCTCATCAGAGGCTGTACCTGTGTTTACCTCGATTGAGGAACACCTCTTAGCCCAATCATGAGCATGCCACCCCACCCCAGCATGGATGGTGTTGACCATCTCCCTGGGCATAAACAAAAGAGCCAGTCCGTATCTTTCATTGTGGTCACTATTTACCACCCAGCCACTAGTTAAATTCAGTGATGCATTCAGCTTGGTGCATTCAGTGAGACATTTTCCCTGGGGTCCAATTTCAAATAGCAACTTTTTCAGGAAGACTTAAAGTTTACTTCAAGGTTAAACAGGCATGTTAAATGATAAATTTTTACAGCAAATCCTTGGTCATTTTCCAAAGAGAAGCCCTTATTAGAAGTCAACATATTAGAAGTCATATTGGACTAGACTGGACTGCCCAGTCTACTCTTATGCACATGAGCTAGGGGTTGTTGAACAGACGTGGTTCTTTTAATGTAGTACCACCTACTTTCTTGTAATACAGTTTATTTAAAACACTATCTTTCCTTACTGTAATACAACAAAGGCTATGGGGCTGTTATCAAACTTACATTCATTTTCATTGCACATGTTTACAAGGAGTACCTTCTGAATGATTTTGTTTCCAGCAGTTGTGCAGCTTTTCATCCAGGACCATAGCTATGCAAAGAAGTGATGAGCCAAAAATGCACACTGGGTACAAGGGGAAGATTTTAAAGAGGGAAAAGAGGAAATTATTGAGCTATACTGAGAGCAGGATCTATCCACAGACACCACAACAAACAACAAAAGCCTGAGAAGTGGAAAGAAATAGTTGGGTATCTTTGCATAAACCACCTGGTGACTTAGGGGGACCAGTGTTCAGTGCTTTATAACCTTATATGGCAGAATGGCTGACCCGCAGACAATGCCATATTGTTTAGGAAAAATGGTTGCTGAGTCTACAGGCGCTGATACAGGACACCTCCCCTTGCAATTTCTAAGCTCACATGTCATGTCAACCCAACTACCACTGTTTCTGCAAGGGCCTTCTGATTCCCTATAATTCATAATATGCACACCAGGCTAGTCACATCACCAATTTTAAGTGTGTATGCATTCAACAAAAGATCCAATTTTGTTCCTTTTCAGAGCATTGCAATTTTTACAACAGCCTGATTTTATAGATGCGTTTACTGTCAGAACATGAACCATGTGAAGAAAGATGTAGAACCTTGCAGGGAATGCATACAATAGACCCTTTTCTGTTTCTTCAAGTCTATTTCAGAATGGCTTATCTGTAATGATGTAAGACATCATTTGTGTTGGTCAGTTTAATGTCATACCATAGCACTGCTTAATTCATACTTTTTTGGATTGCCTTTTGTGTTGCTGAAATTGTGTGTGACAATGTGAATGGCTGATCTGGGTCATCTGAGCCTACAGAAACATCCTGAGTAATAATGAAACGTAATGGAAAAATGAAACAGTGCAGGTCATTAAAGAACGTATTTGTAAGTGGTGTGTAGAGGGTTTCTGAGTTCTAACAAATTGCCATTCATGTATGAAATTGTTCTGATTGAGCAAAAAGTGCTTTCAGGTTGACTTTTTACATTACATTATTGGCATATTGCAGACACTCTTACCCAGAGCAACTTACATCAGTTACAATGTTATCTATTTATACAGCTGGATATTTACTGAGGCAATTGGGGGTTAAGTACCTTATCCAAGGGTACAACAGCAGTGCCCCAGTGGGGAATCAAACCAGCAACCTTTCAGTTACAAGTCCTGTTCCTTAACCACTATGTTACACTGCCCCCTTTTTAGAGATTCACACAGTGCTTGTGGTTATTTTTAATCATACTTCTCTTTTTAACTGTTTGTGATAAGTGGAAAGAAATAGCTGGCCATCTTTGCATAAACCAAAAGTCTGGCCAACCATTGAAACCTGGTTATGCAGCTGTCAGGGCTCCCGCCCCCTAGCTGTTGTGTTTTTGTTTTTCCCTGTCCATGTGCCTTTGTTTTCCTTGTGTTCTAGCCCTGCCCCACTCTCCGCCCTGTCTCCGCCCACCTGATTGTCTCCACCCGCCTGCCTGCACACCTGCTTCCCATCTCCTAATCAGCCCAGCCCTATATCTACCCTGCTTGTCTCTGTGTTGTTTGCCAGATCGTTTCAGTGTTTCTGCCTGTCTCGTTTCCCGCCTGTTTACCCTGTTTGGATTTTGCTGGTTTTTGCCTCGCCTGTTCCTCGACTTCGTTTTTGCCTGCCCTTCTGTCCTGATTGCCTGATCTGCCTGCCTTCAAGGTTTGACCCTGCCTGTTTCGGTTTTTGATCCCTGTTTTGCCCTTGGACTGCTTACCTGGTATTTTGACCCTGCCTGTTTTTGGACTGCCTGCTTATTTGAGGATTTTGCTTATAAACGCCTGTAATTGGAGCACTTGTGGTCCGCGTCCGAGTCCGTGCCTGAGTCCTGACAGCAGCGCTTCTAATATCGTTGACTCCTTAGTTTTTTGTTTGTGTTGTACTCTACCTCAGTTGTAAGTCACTTTGGATAAAAGTGTTTGCAAAATGAATAAATGTAAATGTAATTATAAATTAGTTAAACAGCTGAGTAAGATGAAATGGCATATTACAATCACAATGCAATATGAAATCAGTACTCGTGTATGAGTGTGTGCACTTGCTGCACTGGTCATTAAGATTGCAAGTGTAAGTGTAGAAGAGGTTTTGTTTCTGATAACTTGCAATGCCATGAAGCCATTTCCTTGGAAATTAACCAAAATGACTGTTGTCCTCATCACCAGCTTGGCACTTTGTCAGTACAAGCTCCTGCCTGAGGCAAACATACTTAAATATTCCCTGAATTTGTATGAATGCACTATTATGCCTGTATTCTTTGTTTTTTTGTCATTTTGTCTTGCTTTGTGCAGGGTTATACCTCCTCACTTCCTGGTCCGTTCTTATTGTCACTCTCTGTGATTTACCAATACGCATTATCCTGCCCCCTGCTGGTCAGAGTTCACAAATGCAGCTTTGGCTCTACCATCCTTTAAGAGAAAAGTGAGATTTTTCAGCATGACATTTTACTTTCAAGTCATACATAATCAATAACCATTTTCATTTATTTATTTCACTTATATGGTTATTATTTCACATATTTTCACATATTGTGTATAAACAATGCTTTTCCTACAGATCGATTTCAGTTTTCCTCTTTAAGCCTCTCAGAACTAAACATCAAGACTAGAGTACACTACATAATGAATTCAGAAAAAAATATTGATGACTTCATAGACAGCATATTCCAGAATGGCGCGTTTAATGAAAAGTATTTTCATGTCACTGTCATCAAAATTTAGAGGCCTTCGAACTGGAAGTGAAAATAAGACAGAATATAAACATATTTGAAGTGATGAAATGTCATATTGCATCTGACACTGAATTTGAATTTAGTTTCAAAGAGAACATTTTCTCTTGTGCCAAAAATATTTTCAGAGGATTCTTTAAACTGCATTCTTCAAAATTGCTGTTTCAATAATGACAAATACACTCATTTTGAAACCTGATCCTATTTTTGTTGCTTGGACAGTCTCATTTGGGTAAACTAAGTAATATCCTTACTGAGAAATGCATAAGGCCTAACTGGTGTTTTTAACATTGAATACTTAACATTCATTAAGTTAATCAGTAAAGACAGAAAAACAGAAAACACTGGCAGCCAATATATGCTAAACCATCATATCAGAAGAGACCAGGTCTCAAAAACAACACTGTGGCCAGCCAGTCATCCTCCCTCTCACGTACACACCACTTACATTCAAAGGCAACTGCTGTGGCACTGTGCTCTAAAAGAAACAGCACCAGGGACTACCACCATTTTACCCCCAAACATTTTCATATATAATAAATGTTATATTTCATATAACGTTAAAGTGTCATTTGACTTAAAGCTAATGTACATCATTAAACTTATTTCCACCTGCTAACTGAAGTTAATTTTCAGCTTTCTCTCAAGATGTGTTTTTTTTTTTTTTTTTTTGGAGAGAGGAAAACAGCAGTGTTATGGCAAGCCCTTGAACAGTGCATCCAGGAACAGGAGCTCACATTACCTCACTGGCTCAACCACACACCCCCACACACACGGAGGGGCCGTGGCACGCACACGTCTGGAGTCGGCCCCATCACGAACTTTCCAGGAAAAGGGCCACGCCTTCTGACAGGAAGAAGAGAAGCTGCTCCTTTTTGGGGAGAGAGCAGGGAAATTGGTTTAATGTGACTATGGAGATAAAATTTAAAAAGTATCAGTGCAAAATTGTTTTTGAAGGGCACAGCATCAGCAGTGCTGTGCAAGGGATCTTCTGTGCTGGCCCCCTGAAAAAAGAAATTACTGCTGTTCTGTGCATGTTAAAATATATGTTGTGCCCTCATTTGCACCAAGACAAAATCATTTAAATCTGTAGTAAATCCTCTCTGCAGAGGCAGAACAAAAGGTCACTTGGTATGGTTCTGAAATGAAAATCTGAACAGTGCTGCCTTCAATTGGGCTAATCCTGGCCCAACCCAGGAACACACAACCAGCCAAGAAACACTGTGGTGTCAAATGTTTCTCGTCATAATGTAAGGGTGTTTTCCAGTGATGTTTTATGTGAAAACTGCACATACTGTATTTACAGAGCAGTCTTTAGCCCCCAGTTGCTTGTGCACCTATCAGACATAGTGGATCACTTATCAAGCACTAAACTGAGTGAGTTTTAAGCTGCTGTCTTTTTAAAATGCAAGTTCTCCTTTTTGGGTTGTCAAATCAGGGTATTTTACCCAAGATTTAAGGTCATTTTTGGACCCCAGAGGATGTGTAAGGATACATTTTGGAGCCCTTATGGTAATTTTCCTCTAATTCTACTGTAAACCTCTACACCTGGCACCCAGCTTGATAGCATTACACGTTTCCATAAAACATTATGTATAGAGTTGCAAGGAATTCTATTCCACCAGCAGCAAATATGATTCTCTTAGTGTAATGCGATAATGTCTGACAGGATGTGTGAAACTGCAACTGATCAATGCATTTCTCAAAGGGTATTCTACATTCATGCGTTATTGCTTTCTTTCCATTTCCACATTGAATTTTAGTCATGATATATGTCAGGGTGATATTATGTTGCATCATATTGGTTTCTTCATCAAGATAATGTTTCCAATTTCATAAGCAGACATGGTTCCCATTGTTTTGTTCATTTCTTGGTTGGAGGTATTGATTTTGTAAAACTTTGTTTATGTGTTGACATTTTTTTCCTTTCAATACATCCTTAATCTGGGGTAGGACCAAAAAGTGAGTTTTAAAGCTAATCTTCAGGACTACACTAACAGAAATGCATTATTTGATTTGCAAAGGAAATGAAATTAATTTTATTTGACAGCATTCGTCTTCCCCTGTAACTCCTCATTTTTTTATTGCCAATTCGAGGCATGTGCCGACATTCAAACTGACACATTTGAAATAACAGTAACAGTAACTTTTTTTTAATCTCTGAGTCAAATTGTGAGCCAGGGCATGTCTTATCTCAATTTTATGGTAATTCCTCCGTAACGGCCTAATTATAAATTAAATGAATTATTTAAAGGTTTGCAACACAAGACCCTGGGGGGCAGAGTTACATAGGCGGTAGGTACCACACAACCATGTGTGGGTTCAGTACCATCAGAGACGAGTGGTTGACAAAGAGTAGTTGTGGAGGGCAGGTAATTACGCAGTCAAACAAATGCAATGGTTAGTTACGTTCTTTTAAAAAACAGTCAACATGGGCGTAATACAAAACATGACAGCAGAACATAGAGGCGTCCGACCATGAATGAAATGGTCAGTCTGGGATATAAAAGGCATTACTGACAAAATGAAGATGGCTTGAAAGGAAAGTGAATGAAGATGAGAGAAGATGAAGACAAACCTTTTATTGTTAATGCTGTTTTCTTCCGCCTAAAAAGGCCTTTGTCACGTTTTAAATAGGCTAACAGATTCATAGACAACAAGCATGAAATGAATTGGTTACGTGAAACCCAACAAAACAGGTAAATGTTAAAAGCTTTACACAGTTTTTGGTGGACTAAAAATTAACTAATAAATAAATCGTTTCATTTACATTTGTCTCCACTGTTTGTTTAACTGATGCAATGGGAACATTGAGAAGCTGTGGATGGTAATAAAGGAACATGGTAGGGAGTCACACTGTATCCTCTCCTGTAAATCTCCTTGGAGCAATTTAGGCATGGAGTGAATAACTTGCTCGATTAAAGGCTCATTACAAGGCAGGGTTCAAACTTCTGATTACCTATATGAGGGCAGTATGTCTACTCTGCATCAAGAATAACTTTTTCATGGTTTATAAAAACACTACTAAAATAGTAGTAGTGGTATGTGTTTTTGAAAAGAATATAGAATCGAATAGAATTAATCTATTCATCCATATGTATCTCTATAATGTGAAGTTAGGTCAGGTTTATGGTTGTTTGAAGCTCAAAATAATCAAATATTTAATTAGCTTCTTCGTTGTGCATGGTGTATACATTTGTGTGCCCAAAAAATTGAATGTAAGTGTTCATTTTTCAGAAGTAAAGTCGGACTGTGCTTGCAGAGTCCCCTCCTACTCCGTTGCTTTCATTTCAGTTATACATTTTCATACAAAGAATTGTATTTTTATCAAGATTGAACATGCATGATGACACTATCCTCAAGAATTGTTAAATGAAAATCACACCCATTGTGGCTGGTTATTACCTCCTGTTAGAGCCATTTGGGTAAATAGGTACATTAATGAATGTATATTTTGAGTTTACTGTTAAGAGACAAATATGGTGTAAGTGTTGCACAGAAATAGTTGAGAACTTTATGACAGGTACTTTTATTTTGACAGTACATCTGTAGCAACTATACTTAGCTTTAGGGGTTAAATTCACATGATATCTATATCAAATATATAATTGGCCAGAAGGCAAGGTTGTAGCTGCTGGAAAGATGCCAAGTAGAAATAGGTTTTTTAACTTAACTGTATGTGGTCTGGCCACCCCTATTTTATTTTTAGTACCATAGACATCACATTCTGGGTTCTATGTCAGTTAGTACATCACATAGTACTTTTTTTCCTGGAATTGTTGTCAGTGTATGTCAACCTGAATTTTTCATCCAAATTCCTTCTTGCCTTTTACTGAAGGCTTATTTGCACCAGACTGAAAGAGTACACAAACCCAAAATTGAAATGGTAATAGCAAAAGGACATTAGTTTTTTGTGATCTGATTTACTTATAGGCATTGCTTTACTATGTGGCTGATCTGTGATGATGTTAAAAAGCAGTGGCAACAGAAAATAAGCAATTGAAATGGGAATGACTTTATGATGTATTCATTTTTGCAGCCAGTTTTAGGCATTTTCATTTAACATACAGATATGTTACAGATCTGATGATACAGATTCCAGCATCTGCCTGGCTGTGGGAAATAAGAGATTTGCAAATTTTGGAATTAAAATGCATAATGTTAACACAGGATATTAATGAACTAAGTAAAGCTCATTAAAAATCTTGACAAATGGGAAACAAAAAACAGGTACATCACTCTGAAGGATGGATTCAAGAATCTGGGTAATAGTGACCACAGTGCAAAGTTATGAAGTGGTAACAATCTTGAGCTTGCCAGTTGACCCTGGCTATATTATACAGTATAAGAAGAAGCCTGGCTAATTGTCTTATGAAATGACATTATTTTACTTTCTGTAACAATTTTTTTATGCACAACTAACTTTTATATTTTTCCCTGCATGGTTTCCCTACTATTTGAAAAAAATATATATAAAAACACATCAATGAGTAGACATGTTTGGCAGCCTGTTCAAAAATGTAATATATCTTAATGTCATTTTTGAAAAGCTTACAAAGAATTTTTTTAAGCCCTGGATATTTACTTTTTAATTGGCTGGTTTCAAAGATCTCCATGGAAACTAAGCTGACGATTTCTCACAAAAAAACACAGTGCAGTAATCATTACACTTTCATGAGCTGGGCCAGACCCAATTGTTCACGCAAAAGGACATCACTGTCATGGTTATCCTGAGAGTCACCCAGAAGCTTGAGATAATGAAAAACATCTTCCAAGTGTTCTCTTCAACTATTCTTGGGACTTTCATACCAGAAGAGTGACCATCTGAGATGCATTCTTTTGTTCTTTCCAGTGTCAACATTGAATTTCCCAGAAGGGCAGTTAACTTCATTGCAATGCAGCATGCAATTCAGACCATTATCTTCCTTCAGCACAGGACAGCTGTAGTTAGTCAACAATAAGAACCTGTTTAAAGATGAATAAGAATATACATGCATGTTATTTAGCTACTGTTGATGAACAATGCTGAAAAACTGTTTAGTGTAAAGTTTAAACATACGCTAATACAGTCACGATGAAGCACTAAAAATTTTTTAACATAGACCACCCAAAAAATGTATTTTACGACATGAGTGCCACCCTGTGGTCATATGATAGAATGGATTTCAGCAATAATGGCATCAAATCATCCCCTGGATGCAAGATGCAAACGGCATCAGTAAAAGATACATTTTATATATATACATATATAAACGAAGAACAGATAATATAGTAAGCTATGGAAAGAAAAAAACACACCTTGATCATAAGTAACTTCCAGACATAGGTCATTCGATTATGGTGTCTACAATATAACTGACCACAACCCTACTGGCCAGTAAGGTTTTTAATCGCTGAACACTGGCCCTTTTTGCCATACATACTTGCCAACGACAGAATGGAAAATTAAAAGCACAAGCTAAATGTAAAAGTGAAATAAATACCACTTCTCAAATCAGATCAATCCAGTGTATCATAGAATGTGACGAGCGGTGTAATATGCAAATGATGTACAAAAGATACTTACTGTAACTTTCACTCCTGTTCCTGGAGTTATACAACCCTGACGGTTTTAGAGATTTCATCCAGTATCTAATACTTATAATGTAACAACGGGTGATCACGGTGACGTCAAATCAACAGGAGAACTTAAACTGATTCAAGAATCCTGGATCGTATGAAGACGCCACTGATTCAGAAGGTGCGTTTGTTTCCAGATTGTCGCAAATGGTTACAAGTCCTACTAAATGTAACCCTATATGCCGTACTTCAGTACTCCTGAAATTTTACTAAGATTATCGTTGGCATTTAATATTTACTGCAGACAAAAGTAAATACTGTTTGCTTGGACACGGTGCTTTTTAAATGAGGTATTTTGTCAGGCTTAATATTTTGTTGGGAGGAAAGCCAAATTTAATTTCGATTTTGGCCTCAAAAGCACAGAGATATACATCAAGTACATTTTGGACATATATTTTACATAAACTCATAGCCTACTAAACGCAACTTGACATCGTTGTTGGGTCTTCTGTGTCACTACATTCCCCATAATAACTTGGAGTTGTGACCTCAACTGTGCGGCGAAAAAGCGCACTATCGTTATGTGGTTTCTGCTCAAATCATCTGATCCTGAATCCGTGGATAGATTTTACAGGAAGTAGTCATGGTGGAATAGGGGCGGAAGAGGTGATCCTGGGTCGGTTGAAAAAACCCAGAACCTCCTAAGGTTGACTGAGCAAAATCCTTCCGCGAATAAAAATAGAGTTGCTTGACGTTGCTATCAGTCACGTCATACAGTTATTGGAATATACCGACATTTAAGCATAATTTTAAGGCCTATTTCACATTTATATCCCATATTATTTTAATTGTAAACGTAACATGTACACGTTATACGCGGATTAATTTTCGCCGGGCGTTGTGTGTGGGGTTTTTGCTCGATCCGCTGTTGACGTAGGCCGTCGTCCAAGCCAAGGCAAGGGGTAACTCTGTATTGTTTTGATTTGTAGGACTCACAGTCATATCCTTTTCCTGGAGCTTCAAAAGTTCATGAGCGACAGGTCAGTGTTGGAATGGGGACTGCAGAAGGGCGTGTCGAGGGCATGGTTGGCTCTAGTCTGGGTAGTTACAGAATATTAGAAGTTGACGGTAAATATTGTTGGAGCACCTGGCTAACTTGCTAGCGAGCTACGTGTTACAAGGGCATGCTCCGCTGTGGTGTGTCTTGTAGCTAGCTGGGCAGCTGGTTTATGCTCGGCGGCTAATTTCGTTTGCTGAAATCAAGGTAAATTTTATTTTAGGTTTAAATTTCTGCATCAGTGCATAATCGTTTAATGTTAACGATCTACATTGCACGATAACCAGCTAGCAATCTAATTAGCTATATCCTTCGTTTCGCTGTCTTGAATAGATATTGATTGTTACCTAGCTAGCTAGCTAGCTAGCTAACTCAGCTACGGAAGGAAATCATCGCTTCCTGCGCTGCGTGCAGACTGATTCAGCGTTGTAGCTGCTTGACTCTCGGGTTTACTACTATTCATCAGTCTACGCTACTCGTTAGTTTATTGTCATTTTAACTCAGAAGGGGAAAGGCACTAAGCAGAACATGACGTGTTTGTTACATCTTTTCGGTTTGGCTCTATACCTATATTAGCTGGCAAAGTAGGGAGACTGAGACAAAGGAAACGGTTTTGTTGGTTACTCTGATATGCATGCGAGTAGCTTCGTTTATCAGAGTAGCCTACATGTTAAATCACGGACAAGAGACCTTACTAGCAGGTGCCGACGGGTCATTCTTCCCTGTTTTTTTCTTTTTTTCATGGAAATTGTTCACTTAGATTTGTATGGGTGAAATGTCTATTGACCTCACAGTTAGCTCGGTAATCCCCCGCTAGATTAGGCACGTTATAGGTGATGAAGGGTGTTGACACTTCTTTTACTTGATCCTCCCTGGGTTCGTACGCAGGGGAACATCTTGATGTTTATGGGTTTGCTATTATGTCGCAGCTCTAAAGATTATACCTTGACAGTGCAGGCAGTGATATCGACCCTAGACAGAATTTGACGAGGCTCCAGTGGCTAGCCATAACGAAATCAGTATTTATGTCACGCGAACTCTCAGAACACAACATTACGGTAGTGTCGTGACATTCTGGGTATCTTTGTATCGCCCGAGTCTTTCAATATTTTCCCGCGGGAGCCAGTTTTATTTGCACTGCAGTTGCTCTGAGGAGTGGTGTCTGCCTACTGTCAGTTCTCATGGTCATGACGCAGCGGCAGACTGTTGGAATCTCATGGGATTGCGGCTTCCAGTGCTTCGCCCCAGTGTTTACGGGTTTACCAAAATTAGATTAATTTATTCACCAGGAATCATGTGGTATTTCAGATAAAAGGCTAGTAGAATGGACAACTGATCACATTCACTTAATTTCTGCAGGCCTGAACAATGATTGATGGGAGTAAATTCAACTCTTTCTCTGTGTGTGTACATGTTTATGAGAGTAATATGTTAAGAAAGGGTTATGAAAAGAAAGGGTTATGAATGAGATGAGATGATGAGATGTGAGGGGAGGAAGTATTTGCGGGGAAGGAAAAAATCCAGATGTGGTCATGCATCTGTTGTAATTACTGTTACAGCAGGAAAGGGCAGATGTAAATATCTTCCTACAGACACTGATGTAAACATCCTGCAGTTTCTGTGAGGAACTTTCCAAAGTAATTTCTGGTAATTTAAATTAATCCAGAGCAACTGTCGCTTCAGAATACAGCGACAGTGAACAGGAAGACTTTGGTTTTCATACTCTTAAATATTAGCTTGTGCACATGATCTGTTGTTGTCCATGCTAGATAGCAGTGTTGTAGTATTCTTGATCAGTTTCATAATTTTAATGGATTTGAATTCATGTCTGAGTCTGAGGTGAAGCCATTTCAGCCCACGGGCCTGTGCCTGTTAAGCAGTTCATTCTCGTATTTGAACTGTTATACTTAAAAGCAGTACACTTGAAAGTACTTGGAATGACACTGGAGCAGTGACTTTAATTTTTCCAGCAATACTGGTTTTGCAGACTGTGATCTTCCAAGTCTCAAGTAGCAGCTGCATGTAGACAGTGAAGAGAAGTTTACTTTTCCTCAGCAGACTAATTGAAAGACCACATTTCTGGTTCCCACCACTGTTTCCTGTTAGTCAGGGTATGTTTACTGATGACCTTCACATCTGTGTCTCAGCTGGCCTTTGTGTGTGTATGTATGTGTGTATGTGTGTGTGTGTGTGTGTGTGTGTGTGTGTGTGTGTGTGTGTGTGTGTGTGTGTGTGTGTGTGCGTAGATGACTGTGACTGTGTCTGTTTTGAAGTTACAAGAATGACCTGCTTTGTGTGAAAGCATATGTAAAACAGAATATGTAAGGTGCAGGCCAGCGGGGGAATGGGGGGGGATAATCGCGCTCGGGCACGGTACAAGGCAACTGGGCCTAGTGTGAGTACACCCATAGACATACACGTCTACAGAAGGAAGCGCCAGATTATCACATTCTTTTCCAGTCTGTGAAAGCCCTCAAGGTAGAGCATGCAGACATTGCATGCAGTGGTTGGTTGGAATCTCACATGTAAATCACCCCAGTTTAAAGATCATCTAACTGGAGCAATCAAGTAATGGATTCAGTCTGTTTCACCCTATTAACTATATTCTTCATTTCAGTCTCTGCCCCACATTTCCAAAAGCACAGCACCGCTGAATTGAAATGTCACCTTAGCACCTCAGGAAGCTATTATGTAACTAGTATTTAAAGATTGGCAAGTCCTTTCTATAACACAAGCTGATTCATCAACTTGTGATTGTTCCTGAAACACCAAGTCCTGAAATCTGAGCTGTGACAGCAACAAGTTCACATCAGCCTAACTGCTCAGTAGCCAACGTGTTTAGCGTGAAACAAATATGTAGCTAAAACTTGGGGAAGAATAGGCTGCCATTTTACTTTTTACTGCAGGATTGTGGCATTTTTTCCCACAAGCAGTTCTGTTGAGGGTATTGTGTCACCGTACACTGAAAACTTCAAACTTTGTCCTTCCATCAACTAATCAGATCACATGCTATTATTAACATTGAAAGTGGCCCACACACTCCACCGTTGCCATTTCTGATATGTACTCTATTAACATATTCTGTTGTTGGACATTGTGAATTGGTTTTGTGGGCTGCCTGCAGTTCTTTGCACTTGTGGGCCTATACAGAGTTTACAAATTGTGAGCTGTAATCAGAACCCCTCAGAGGAATGCACCATGTGTTTTATGTCAGCTTTTTCAGGATGAAAACTGGCATGTCATTTCATCTGCCCTCTGACTTGGGTTTGTCAGAACTGCACAGCGTCACTATAAGTGATGTTTATTAGCATTTATGTCAAAGTGGAAGATCAGCCGTGTGTATTAAAATAGTTCACGTGCAGTCTGTAATACACCCTCTGTCTCCTGTGTTGTCAAGTGGAAATATGTTACGGTAAGGTGGAAAACATAAATCACAAGCCATGTTCTTAGCCAAAGTCAAATTACAAAACATGATCTTAGCCCAGCATCCTGTTTTTATCAGGTCACATGAAAACACAACACAGTCTCAAAAGGGAGTTCTGTGGCTGCATTTGGATTTTTTTTATCTCTGACATTGAAATCTGGACTGCAGTACATTTTATCTGAGGAAACACATACTGGGAAATGTGATGTAGAGATGTGGGAGGGGATTTTTGCCACGTCATTAACAAAGAATTTAGAGAGAGATTGCTTTTCAGTTATTGTGCTCTCTTGCTGATATAGTTCTTCCAGTCAATATTTATTTTATTTATTTTTTATGTTTCTTTTTTTTACAGATTATGTCTCTGAAAGGTATATCATGGGTAAACATTACATCAGAGAAACAAATCAAACATAGTTATATTTTGTAAGTTTGTTTCCAACTTATAATTAGCCAGGTTTATTTAACAGATTATTTACAGGGCATACATTAACTGTTAACTGGTGCATAGTCAAAATATGTAATTGAATTAAAAAGCATGTGATATAGCTAGTACAATAAAACTTAACTGAAAACTGAAAAATTAACTGAAAAGGCTGAATATTCTGTGCTCTCGTGGGAAACCAAAGCATGTATTTTATAGCGGCAGTGTAGCATAGTGGTTAAGGAGTAGGACTCGTAACCGAAAGGTTGCCGGTTCGATCCCCACTGGGACACTGCTGTTGTACCCTTGGATAAGGTACTTAACCCACAATTGCCTCAGTAAATATCCAGCTGTATAAATGGATGACATTGTAAAGAACTGTAACCTATGTAAGTCGCTTTGGATAAAAGCGTCTGCCAAATGAATAAATGTAAATGTTATAGGGGGAACCATTTCTCTAGCTATTTGTGAAGGAGTGTGGTGTACCTCTAGCTGCAGAAGGCAAATCAAAATCCCCCCACACCCCACACCACACCACCCCATTCCCCCAGCCATGACCTTGGGAAGTCCCGGGCCAACTGGCTTCTAGTTGTGAATCAACCAAAGGGAAAATAAGGGGGGGCATTTCCGTTCCCCCTCACAATGGCTGCACGCTCTGGGAACGCAGAGACCCTCTGAAGCACACTCCTCCCTCAGCTAGAGGGCTGGACACTGAGGTTATAAACAGAAGGGCTTTTCCCACGGAGATAGAGTGCATTCTCCCTCAGGGCCGATTCTACTATGCAGAGACGCAAGCCCACAAAAGTCCTGACACTGCTGCAGGTCGGGGGGGGGGGGGGGGGGGGGGGGGGGGCGACACACTATTGACCCGCTGAAGCTGGCTCTCAGGTGGCTGAATGTCGAGTTGTTTCGGTTGAGAAATTTGGGGGTTTTTTTGCCTTTAAAAGGACATCTGCTGTCACAAATTCAGACTGCAGTGCACTTCCAGGTATCACAGTATAGCTCTTGGGGGGTGTCATCCGCCGCCCCTAACTCCCACTCCGCCGTCTCCAGCAGGTTGCTGATCATTGAAGCAGAAGCGAGAGGCTATGGACGACCAGACGGGGTCACCTGGAGCCAACACTGACAACAGCAGCTTGAGGAATGGGGAAGAGGTGAGGCCGTGCTTTCTCCTGCAAGCCCATTTCTGGTCAGAGGAGGTCCCCTGCGTGGTCCTGTCTCTGACCCAGAGCTCATCCTTCAATTACGCCTGAGAGAGATGGTGTGGGAGTGCAGAGAGTGGAGTTTCTGCCTCTCGCAGCTTCTCCACTTCCTGTATGATATCACCACACCTTTTGATTGGATGAACACCCCTCCCTTTTCCCCTCTTTCCTTTTCTGTCCCCCTCCCCCTGCTTCTATTCCTTTCTGGCTTTAAATTCAGTTCACTTCAGTGGTGCTTTGTTGGCAGGATACATAGAAGCAGTGCTGCCAAAGACATAATAGGAACAATAATGTAATCAAAAAAGTTAAATAAAACATGAGCAACAACCAATTGATTTCTGGTAACAGTAAGTTATAAATTAATGAATTATTATTTACTGTGATTGATATCATTACAAAAGTCAATATTAGTACAGCACAGCACTTTCTCTCTCTCTCCTTTTGTCTGCATCACTCTCTTCCCCACTTCTATACACTCTCCCTCTTCCCCTTTGCCTCTGCTTCTGTGTCTCTCTCTCCCTCTCTCTCTTTGTCTGTCAGGGTTTGACATTAATGTTCTCTGATCTGTCCTGGGACATAATCTGTGCTCTGCCATTGAAAATCTCTTTTCATTAGTCTCTTTCCATTCACTCCATGTTAACCGAAAGTATTAACTCGTTAAATGTAAACACATTTATTTATTATGAATATTTTTTGGTATTTCTGAAAAAAAAAAAAAAAAAAAAACGTTTTGCCCATGCCACGTTTCAGGTGTGATGCATGTTTCTTTTTTGAAAACGCAATGGAAGGACATTTGATGAAGCGTTGTTGCAAAACACTCACTCAGTAATTGGGTACAATTGTGCAGTGCCTCAGCACTGGGAATGGTGGAGAGCCCTTTTGAATTTTCACTCAACAAAAACCTGACAGTTTCTCCTGGATAATCTGAAATACATTTGATAGCACCTTTAGGAGGATGACTCTGAGCGCGTGTGGTTCCATGGTTGCTCGGTTTTGCAGTCTATAACATGGTCTGTGTAGCACATAAGAGTACAGGGGTGCTGTGGTTCAGTTCTGGTCCCTGTTTCCCCCACAGAAGCCCCGGAGGTCCAGCTGGACCAAAGGGAGGAAGAGGAAGAAGCCGGTGAAGGACAGCAATGCCCCCAAAGCCCCACTGACGGGATACGTGCGCTTCATGAATGACCGCAGGGAGCAGCTGAGGGCTGAGAGGCCGGATGTCCCCTTCCCCGAGATCACAAGAATGCTGGGTAATGAGTGGAGTAAGCTGCCCCCGGACGAGAAGCAGGTGAGCTTGCGTACACGTATACACACACACGCATAGACCCTGAGAGCCTGCCATGTGCTATTGTATATATATACACGTACACACACACACACACACACACACACACACATACATAGACCCTGAGCGCCTGCCATGTGCTAGTGTATATACACGTACACAGACATGTCCTCTGTGCATTCATTTACATTCCCCCACATTGCTGGAGAAGACAGTGTGTCTCTATTTGACTCAGGGATGAGCAGGACATATGTTCAATAGGGAGTGTGTGTGTGTGTCTGATGTTTTGTATGAGCTGTAAGTGCATGTGTAAGAAAGGTTTGCCCATGCATGTGTATACAGTGTGTATGTATGTGTTTGTACTGTGGTTTATAACACCTTTGTTATTTCAGTGGTGTATAACTTAGATACTGGACATTTCTTTAAAAGTATAGAATAATTTTAAAGTTATGTTGTATGACATTGTATTGAATTGTATCATATCAAATGGCATTGCACTGTATCAATGTGAATTCTTAGATATATTCCAATCATCTCATCTCATATCATTGTTTAGATATCAGAATTGTACCATATCATTGTTTAGATAGAGATTAACACCTTTAGTGTTTGTGTATGCACATGCATGCGTGTACCATGGCCTCTAATGCCTCTCTGTCTCTCAGGGTTACCTGGATGAGGCTGAACGGGACAAGGAGCGCTACATGCGTGAGCTGGAGAAGTACCAGAAGTCCGAGGCCTACAAGCACTTCACCAGGAAGCTGCAGGAAAAGCAGAAGGGCAAACCACACAGAGGAGGTAAGCATCATCCTCCGTCTAACACTGCACTCACATCCACAGAGGAGGGGGGCTGTAGTCAGTCATTCTTAATTTCACCTTAACATGTACAATAAGCTTTATTTAGTGTTCTCTTCATGCTGTTTTTATTGTAATTACAGATTGGAAGTACTGATGAATAAGGACATGGTGATACTGACAAGAATAAGCGTCTTTAACAATTCCTGTTCCAAGCATAACTGTCATGTTCCTTAACTAGTGAATTGTGAGATTGGATGGATTTGGGTATTTACAGGCTGGTGACAACATATAACTATTGGGTTTTTTGGGTGTACATGTGGGGCATACATACAGTTCTTTTTTACAACCCATCTCAAGTTACTTCTGTTTCAGACTGTCTGAAGTCTTTGAGCTCTGCATGGCTGAGCTGCAGGTGTCTCCACTTTAGTATCAACATAAAATAGCATCAGCATGGATCTGGCTAATCAAAGGTTTCCAGGAAATTCACTGCTCCAGTCCTCCACAAAATCTGTATCTTGGACTGATGCAGTTGTTAAACTTGAAATCAGAACTCGGAGAGTTTTGCCATGGACCTCTCAAATTGTGCAAAAGGAATGTGTCTTCACCGTGTCTTAGGTGAACTTTTCTGCAAGTCATGCTGCATTATTTCAAGATGCGGCAGTCCCAGAACAGGAAGGAGCAGCATGAATCACATCTCCACCGTCCTTTCTCTTTTGTTCCACAGATGTGTCACGGCAGGCGGCCCACCAATCCCTGCATCAGGTAATCCCTGTGCCCCTGAAAGCAAAGCACATGACTCATTATTTTCCACAGTCCCACCCCCCGGGACTTCCAGAGTGCATGGTAGCTACTCTCCAGCAGCAAGCCTGAGAAACTTCTAAGGAGCTGGGCTCACACTGCATTGAGTGCCAACTGCAGCAGCACTAAAGCTGGATTAAACAGCCATGCATTTTTTTAAACAGAGGGCCTGGCCACAGAGCCAGTACTGTGCAAGTATTTTTCTCACATGAAGCCAGTCAGTGTGATTTAAGGGCTGTGGCATAAAGCTCATGGCCTTTGGAAAGGAAAGGTGGGAAAGTCAAGGTCACTTAACATTCCTCGCTCTTGAGAGATTCCCTACCTTCACCCCATCTTAACCAGGCCGTCACGTGACCTGCCAGTCACCTCTCCTCTCCATCATTTCACGTGACCAGGCAAACGAATTGATCCATCTCAAGAACATAAACACTGGTGGTGTGTTTTCTTATTCTTTTTTTGTTGTTGCTATGATTATTTCTGTTGTTTTTCTGCACACCGTCTGCAGCCTTTGTTGGGAGTCCCTCCCAAGACCAGATCTCTGATAAATCCTCCCTGCCATCAGCAGCTAAACAAGAGGAATCACCCCAGTCCAGCTCTTGTTAGTTACCGTCACAACAGCACACCAATTAACACATAGTGGAGAGACCATAACCCGCGAGGGGGGAGGTGTCCAGCACAGTCTGTCCTGCACCTTTTCACCCTTGTGTGCTCACACTGCTCCTCACCAGCAACATTTTGAGTTTGAACACCTCGATACCCTCATCTACCTAAGGGCTACTACTGTAAGTGTGTGGCCTGCTTTTTCTCTGGCTTGTAGCCAGCCATGCAGTTCATCTTTCTTCTCTTTGATTTCTTATTCAGAAGGACTCTGAGGGGAAGGAAAAGTCAGTTTTTGATATCCCCATCTTTACAGAGGAGTTTCTCAACCACAGCAAAGGTAAGGAGCACTGGGGGGATGTCTCAGCAAACGCATCTCATACTAGCCTCCTCTCAACTGGTATGGCACACCACATGGAGCTTTCATTGGATTAGGCTTTGAGAAAGAGTTTAGCTCTTCAGTTACAGCAAAGAGATGACTGACAGCTTGGTATTTTTTCATTTGAAACTATATTTATGTATAGAAGGTGAATGTTTTCTACTCAGAAGTTTTGTTCAGACCCAGACTGAGCCTAGTGCTCCACAGAAGGCACTCTGAATAATGACATGAACATAGGTGCTGCTTTTGTCATGATGTATGTAGCTGTAGAACTGTACCCAGTGAGATGGGTGGTCTCTGAAAGGGATCTCATCCCCCCCCCCCCCGCCCCCCAGCACGTGAGGCAGAGATGCGGCAGCTGCGCAAGACCAACATGGAGTATGAGGAGCGAAACGCAGCGCTTCAGAAGCATGTGGAGAGCATGCGCGGAGCGGTGGAGCGGCTGGAGGCCGATGTCATGCAGGAGCGCAGCCGCCACAGTGTGCTGCAGCAGCACCTGGACACCCTGCGGAAGGCCCTGACCACCAGCTTCTCTGACGTGGCCCTACCCGGTGAGACTGGATACACACACACACACCTTCTGTATGCCCTTACATACATGCATATACACATATACACACTCACAAACACATATATACACACCCATATATACACACATACGCACACATGCTGAGAGCACTCATATGCACAAACACATGCTCACTGCATTTAAACACATACACACACACACACACAAACACACACACTTCCATTCCTGCTCCAGCTGTGAAGGCCCCACAAGCCTCCGTAATCCTGTGCTATCCCTCCACACTAGTGTTCATTTGCCCCTGCTAATTCACTGCTCTATATTTCACATTGCCCCATCAGGAAGCTACTGCATCTTTTAGCAGTACAGTAATCCTAAGTTTTTCATACAAAAAAGCTGATGAATCTATCACACGTAGCAAAAAATATAACAGCGCTGCAACACAATCATATTCCCATTTGCTTGTTTTAAAGTGCCCATAAAGAGACAGCTTGGAAACCCTTACACATATGCCTTGTCTCTTTGTTTCATCCATCTGGAACCCATATCTCTATTTCAACTAGTGTATCTACTGAACTAGTATCCATATGTATTTTCTGTGTGTATCATATCTGCTGAACTTATATCAATGTATATGTTGACCATTATATAACATCAATTAAACTAGTATCCATTTGCATCCATAGATGTGGATACTAGTTCACTTGATATGATGGACTAGTTTAGATATAGATACAGATGGAAGTTCAGCAGATGCGCTATACTAGTGCAGATATCAGTATACGCATTCAAAAGCTATGAAATACAAGTTTAAATTTAAATATGAATACTAGTTCAGTGAATATGATACACTAGTGTAGGGCTGTACTGAAAAATTCGAAGCTTCGTTAATTGTATTGGCATTAGATTGTGAAATTAAGCATTTGCTTATTAGGATCAGAGCTCAGTTGCAGTTTTAAGGTTATCACTACTGTAATACAAGAAATTTAGATGTTAAAGCGGCCTACTTTTTATTATCATTTAACATAAACAATTTTGCTAATAAACTGAGGGGCGCCAAGTGTAATCTCTGCTTCCTTTGGTGTTAGTAATGGGGTGCACCGGGGGGGCTACTTTCACCAGCCCTCTTTAACCTGTACATGGACGAGTTGTCCAACCAACTAAGCAACTGTAAAACTGGCTATGTGATTGGTAACACCTTGGTAAATCATTTGATGTATGCTGATGATCAGGCCATTCTCTCTCCTAGCAGTGCTCCCTTTCAGCAACTGCTGAATATGTTCTGACTGTGGGCTGAAATATGATGTGCAATATAATGCTAGAAAGAGTGTTGTCTTAATATGTAGGACAAAAGGGGACAAAGAACTTTGTTTTTTTTTTTTTAAGATTAATCTCTTTAAAGCTCACTGTACCCCTCTGTATACTGCTCCCCTATGGTGTAAATTTAAAAGCGCTAGTATGCAGAAGCTTCAGGTTGCTTATAATGATTCTCTGAGGATATTGCTCAAGAAACCCAGGTCCTGTAGTGCAAGTGACATGTTTTGTAATGCACATATCAGTACCTTCCAGGCATTGATGAGAAATTTGATGTACAAATTTATTTGTCGCTTGAACAACTCCCAGAACAACCTTGTTTTGATGCCGTCAAATCCTAGATTTAGCGCGCTACGCTACCAGTCATCTATGTGGAAATACTGGTACAAGTGCAATCCTCTTTTTTTATGTATGTTGTATGTTATGTCTGTCTTGTGTTTGTGTGGACCTTGAGTCTGACAAATAAAGGTGATGATGATGATGTAACAGACCTTTTTCGTAGACAGAATGACTTCTGTGCTACGAAACGCATAAAATCATTACAAAACCAAACACATTAGCATCGTGTCGATGAAATATTGAAGAGAGCACATACTTTCATGCACAGAAAACAAAATGGATTATTCCTGTCGTGCACTGAATTGACCGTTGTGCTTTTCATTTTGTGGACAAAAGTAATTCTGTCCACGTAACAGATGTCCTAGGCCAGCATTTATGCTTCTGTGGCACGAAATTATATTCCGTGACTCCGCAGTTACAGAAGGCATTCCGTCCAAGAAAGCAAAGGCTGCTTGAACTTTCATAGACAAACACAGCCATATACAGCACAGCTGCTCTAGTGAGGGCATGAAGGTGTTGTAGCTTGCAGTGAGGCACTGCGGGTTTGAGTCCCATGCAGGGGCTCTGCCATTGCACGCCTCGAGGAAAGGGCCCGGCCTGAGTGGCCTCGACGTGGCACCCATTGGTGTAGGCGGGTAATGCTGTAAAACATTAGCCATATGAGACTGAATTAGGGCAACTGCCAGACAAATAAACTGTGACATTAATGTTATCTGGAGCTGTGTTCAGCCCGGCGGTGGCATGAAATTTCAGTGAGTGTCATGTTGCAGATGATTTAAGATGCTGAGCTCCTGCTGTGAGTCAGGCTGCAGCAGATCTCTCAGTAAATACCAGGGCAGTGCCTTTGGCAGCAGTGTGTGGGTGTGGGATGTGGTTGGTGTGGTGCATCTGTGGCATTTGACATCGCATGTGTGTGGCATTGCCAGTGGGAAACGGACCCAGGCTCATGCTCTGTTGCCCCTTGCAGGCAGTGGAGAGACGCCCACCCTGGATACTATTGACTCGTACATGAAGAAGTTGCACAGCATTATCCTGGCAAACCCGCAAGAGCATGAGAGCCTGATCAACACTGTCAGAGAGGTGGTGAGCAGCCTGGACAGGTACAGCCTGGTCAGGGTACAGCTGTCAACATACACACCATTACACACACCATCACATACATGCATGCACACATACACACACACACACACAACCACATGTCCATAGCCCCAAACCAATAGTATACACCAGTGGCGGCTGGTGAGCTGGAAACAGGGGAGGCTGAAACATTACCTTTAAATCTATCATTACTTTCAACCTGTTCCCCTTTATCCTCCTTGATTAACAATAAAACACATAATTCACAGAATAATTGACACCAAACGCGTAAATGGAGTAAATGCTTATGCTCGCGAAACAGCGCAGATTGTCTGTAGTTTGTGTGCTTGCGAACGCTACAACGTGACTGTTTAATTAACAAGGATGGCATTTATCGATTTAAATTACGTCAAATGCTCATGACACATCACAGCTTTTGTGAGGGCTGTGTTCTAAACGTTATTGTTCATTGCACTCAACCTAACCTACAGGTTTATTCTCAGTAATTTAAATCAATCTAACTAAATTTAGCTCCCCCACCCACACACAACAAACTTTACAAATGTGTCTTTAGCTGTTTCTTAGATTTCGTCTATGTATAGTCATTAAAATATGTATTTTTAATCATTTTCCTCCACAGATAATTTATCCCACAGACAATGTGGAGACTCAAGCAGCATGCTGTTCCTGTGACTTTTTCTTTTATAAGCCTCCTCTGAGGTTGTTTTAGTGAGGTCAAGCACCCTCTGTTTAAGGTCCCTTTTTATTGCCATAAGTAAGTATTAGCCCAGTCTGGGGGCCAGATTCAGTCCAACCCCTTCTACCTTGTGTAACAAATTTAAGCGAGTGATGACCTTTGTCTTTCCTTGTACAACCTTGTGAGTTCAGTGGCCGAAGAGAAAGATTGGTGTAAGAAATGCAGGAAAGTTAACATTTACTCAGAGGTGGTACCAAAGGCCAAAATGCACTGATCTTAGATCAAACCTCTTCTGTAATTTATTTATTACTTTATTTTTGTTTTAAGTTGTTGCTCTCAATGTAATTTTTATATCTGAATCTGAAATCATCTGAATCTGAATTTGCAGACCCCATTCTCCAAGGAACAGATACAAAGAGGAAGAAAGACATCAGAATGGTCACGTCATCCATCAACCTCTGCGTTGATTTTTTTTTTTTTTTAAGTAGGACTAGAAATCCACAGTACTTAAGTACTTTTTAACCTTTGTTCAAATGTTTTAAGCTACCAGAATTGTAGCCATTTTTAGTGTTTGTTCACAGTGGACATACTGTGTTAGAGGAGATGAGAAAAAGAGACACACCCATTCTTCTTGTTTCTTGGTTGTATTCAGTTAAACTTGTGAGGGAAGTGTCATTCACATTCAAAGACAGTTTATCACAAGCTAAAAATTACTGAATACTGTTGTGCCAGTCTTTGAGATGTTTGTATGTTGTTAAAGAAAAAGTACTTAAATGTTTTAAAAATGTTGTGGTGTGCAATAAAATGCTTTTACAGTATTTATTTGTGCAGATTTTGTATTATCATACACTATTTGCCTGGTCTTTGTTGAGGAAGTAGTGGCATATTTTAGATCCATGCCAGTGTCCTCAGGACTGATATGAGAAATACCATTTGCACACTTGAAGAAACTGGTATAGGTGCAGTAGAGGGAAAAAGGGATAAACCAACTATTAAAAGCTTGCATCACTCAGATCACATTCTTTTATTAGACTACAGCAAATGTTAAATCTAATTGTAGAAGTATCTCCAAGACTGAAAATTTTGGACACGTTTCCTCCCTACCTCATGGTAACCATGATTTATTCTTGTAAGCCCACCAGGGGCACTCATCTTTCCTTCTTTCTAGCTCTCTCTCACACAGTGTGATCAGTGTCTTCATCTCTCATCATGCATAGTTTCTTCTTCAATATGCACTCACTGGCCAAGCAGCATTATGTGGAAGACCTATATGTGGCCCTGGCCTCACCTCACCAGCAGTCGCAGGCCTGTCAAAGCATTCAGAGACAGCAGTGCTCTAAACTAAGATAGTATATGTGCAGAGGCAATTGTAGCAGATGATGGCCCTGGACATTTTGCCTGCCCAACCTGCACAAAGTAGTTGTTTCTCATGTGTAGCAAACAATGCTTATCCTTCAGGGCCCTGCATACCTATCTCATTCAAGACTGTGGTTGTTCCCAGACATTTGCAGATCTGTTAAAAAAAAGAAGGCACATCTCGTGAGCACAGATAACATGGCCCCAGAGCTGTTACCTCCAGTATGGAGGACAGCTTCCTGTGCTTGTCCCATTATAAGCACATGTAGCAGAAAGATGTCTTTTGAAGAACAGGCCAAATGGTGTGAAAATGGACCCAGGTATCTTTTTCACAAGTCCTGATCCCAGGCCACCAGAGAATTGATGGTTTGGGAGGGGAGAGCTCAACTGCACAATTGCTTCAAATTCTGTCTGGCAGGAGATTCAGTAGTTCATAGTGAGGATGACAGAATTAGCCAGCGGTAAGATTGACTCCCCCAGCCAAGGAAAAAGACAAGAAATAGTTGCCTTTGATCTCCTCATTGGTGGAGAAAATCATTTTGACACAGTTAAAAAAGTGTGTGTATATCAGATTCAGTTGGGTCAGTTACGCAGTGCCTGCTGAGTTTTAAACGAATTAGGAGTTTTAGGAGACTGCAGCACATTTGAAGCAGCTGGGACAAACTTACCCTCTGGGTCATTTGTGCAGTTTGTATGTTAGTGTGGACCAAGGCTATGTGTGCCGTGTTGTTCCATCAGACAGCGGACAGCTTGTTTAACTCTGTGTTCGTGAAGTACACGTCTCTTTAATCTTGGACAGCAGCCACCAACTTCTGACTGAGTCAGAGAATATTACTTAAAAGGCAGATTTTTTTACTCACTGAGATGTTATTTAAAATGTATTTCATCCCTGGGGGTTCCTTGAGTTTGTTGAGCCTGCCATCCCAGTTTATAACACCAATATCTGCTAAATAAGTTACAAAAGTGCCATGGAAGTAGATTTGGAGAGACTTTGATTGTGCTGTTGGTATGTATTACATGCCTGCAATGTGCATTAAATAAAATGCCTAAAACTTTTGGATTTGGCTAGGGTTATTATGTTAATTACGCATAATGTAAATTAATGTGTTCATAAAGAGTTCATAAAATTTGTCTTAAATTCAATGTCTACATTGTGTCGACACAGAAGTTGGCAACGTTGCATAACTTTTTTTTTCTTTCCATTCTGTGCTATTTTGAGTGAGAGAAGTGAGAAGAGTATTGATACATCTAGTACCAAAGGAAAGGAAAAGGACTTCCTGTTTGCAGTCTGATGCCCATTTCCTGTCCCCGGCTGACACTTCCTGCTCACAATAGCCCACGTGTGCTCCTGGGGCCAGCCTTGCAGCTTGGTTACAGGTGTCTGAGACCACTCATTGTTTTGTTGTTCTCAGTGCTATGCCAGGGGGGGCTCCTTTTAGTTTTGCGATCTCTGCTTTTTTGGTGCCTAGGTCATACATTCACTTTCCTTGTACTGTTTCATTTAGCTTCGGAACAGATGGGGCTGCCTTTTTCCACCCAAGGCTGAGTTTGAGCCTTACTGAAGGTCCACTGGATCATCGGAGAGAGTCCTTTATTTGTAGGCAACATGGCACAGGTGGGGCAAGGGCATCCTAATTGCACAAGGGTCTGAACTGCAGCTGCTGGCTTTGATGTCTAGTCACAGCTGCGAGGAGGAAAAATGTCCAAAAGAAATTCAATAAAAGATTAGATTTGATTCAACTTTATTGTCATTGTGCAGAGTACAGGTACAAAGCCAATGAAATGCAGTACAAAACCAATGAAATTCTTGAAAGAGACTGGCGTTTTGGTGCACCAAAGCACACAATTATGATTCGAATGTCCCCCCCATGCTGACCTCATCAGCTGCCTCTGCCCACTTCCTTCCCAGGTTTTTGTGGGACCTGGGGGTATCCACATGCAGAATTAATCAGTGGACACTTAAGGAGTTAGGGGGCATGTGGTCACTTCCAGTTGAGGGTGAGAGGTCCGAGCTGGCAGGATGCATGGGTTCAGCAAGGTTAGGAAGCAGCCATGTGGCGAGCTGGCCCCCACATCCTGGTCTGGCCCAAGATGGTCCTCAGCTCGGATCTCCTCTCTGGGCACCTGTGATTCATGTCTGCTGCAGCTGAAAGGAAGTGGGAGAATTGTGTACAAAAAAAGGGAAATAGCATTTCCAAAAGACATATCTGTTCTCCCTTTTCTGTGCAAGATTTCCAGGATGCTTTGTGCATGATTCATTGTAATTACAGCACAGGGGGTTTAACTCGTCAGCTTGTACCTTAATTATTGTGTCAGTTGCAAAATTATATCTTTCTTGACTCGGATAACGAACCCTCTTTTGACGTTGTAGTGTAATGTGTGTAATACTCTCCAGCGCGTTACACTCTGTAGCTGTGTCCAGTGTGGAGATATTTGCCCATGTTCGCCCAGTATAACATTATTATTATTGAAACAATCTTTCTGAAATTAATTTGAAATGCACTGTATTTGCAATATTTCAAACAAGAAAGTTTGGACCTTTCTTCCACCTGGAACTGCCGCACCTTTGAGAGTTTTGTATAAATATCTCCACAGGGCTTGCTAAGACCAGGCCGATGATGTCTTAAATGGGCCAGCACAAGGGGTTTGGTACAGCATCACAGATTATTTGCGGCAGCCTTCACAAAATAATAAAATGTGCTGTTTCACTCAATTGGCAAACAAATCAGGTGTTGAACAAACTCTGAAGCAGAAAAATGGGGCAAAACATTACATATAGGTACAAGAATAAAAATACTGTATAGTGACACATTGAATGAGACAAATATTATAGGCAATGCAGTGTTATCTAAGAATTGCATTACCTTTGCAGACAATGAGAAGTCACGTATGTATGTTGTTATAAAAAGTAATAATAATTTGGATTATTCTTAATGGACTAAAATGTGTTCATCTTGAAGATGTTTTATTATTTATGAAAGGGTAAATTACGCGCCCTCCTGTGGTATATACTAGTCACTGCACTCGCACACATTCATAGTTTTATGAAACTACAGGGTTTCCACACATTTAGAGAATACTGGGTCTTGCCTTTAGTTTTAACCAACGTATACTGTTTGTATGAAGACTAAAGAGCAATGGTTATTATAAGACACATCCCCAATTGTTCATTAAATAGACAGATAACCCTCAACTTTGGAGAGAACAATGACAAAAACCAGAGCTGAAGATACACAATTCAGCTCCGGAAAGACGGTTGACGGAAATACGTTGGAAATTTCTTTCATGGATGCGGTTTTAGCGTCGATCCAGCACCCTCTTGGGGGTAACAGGGGAATATGGAAAACATTGGCCCCTCAGACCGGCAGCGAAACAATTTCTGGAATGTTTAAAAACATGAGTCAGTCCCTCACGCGGCTGGGGTGAGGTCACTCCCACTCCCACCTAAACCCAACGCGATCACTCTCGGGCAGAAACTGAGAGAGCTGGGGATTTCCTCTTTCCTCTGTGCCCTCCCCACATACATTATTTACCCAGGGCCGGTGCTATTGGGGTGCTTAGGGGTGCATTGCACCCCCAGACGGACCTAAGCACATTCCCAGTTGTCCCTTATATCCCGATGTCTACATTGTATTTATTACGTTACCTCACCCAACACCAACGAAACCATAGGTATCACAACATCTGTTAATTGTTCCGTTCAAAAGGCACGTTACGTGTACTTTTCATTACACTGAACTGGAGTGGGAATCTTTTGGCATCAGACTTCATCAAACCCCCTCTCTCTTCAGCGCACCACCGTGACCTACAAATTACAGTTAATAGCATACTGGCAAAAATAATTATCACCACGCTTAATAATGCATACATGCACTGAGTGTTGCTTTTAAAGCTGAACTGTGGAATCGATTTAGAGTCTTTCCAGAGATCAGGGATGGCACGAAATTATGGGGTGCTAGATTAACAGGATAATGCCACTTGTCACTGTGTCAGCAACTAGAAGGCGTGATTTGAGGAGGAGGCAGTGGTGATAAAGATTACATTACAGTCACCTGACCTAAATTACATTGAGAACCTTTAGGTCCAGGTTGCAGCCAAGATACATGGGCAGCACCTGCTGGGAGTTTAGACTGCTGTAAACGCCACCTGTGACGCACGACCAGAGGAACGCCTCCAGATGTTATTCAAGAGCAAGCCAAAGGTGTGCAAAGCCATTACGTCCACAGGATGGCTTCATAATATCAAATGGTTTATACTTTTTGTGTAGTGACGTGTGGTTTCACAATAAAAATTCACGGGATTAATCCTCCATGTTTCAGGGGCCTACTTTTGATGGCGTGTTTTGAACTAGCGCATATAGCATTGCACGCAGTGGCGTTTCTGGACATACATGACATTCCTCGTGGGAATTGTGTAGGTTGTAACAGAGTAGCAGCAGACGCTAAACGGTGTTTCATGTATGACAGTACCCTTAAGTTGTTTTTTTTTTTTTTTTTTTTTTTTTTGCCGCTGCAGACAACCAGCATTGTGTGTGCGCTGTGAGCGTAGACCAATAAACTGAATTCAACATTGGTGAGCATCTCGTCTGGACAGTTTAAAGTGTGAGGCTATATTTCAGTGCAAAATCAAAAGCTACAATAAATCCACAAGAGAAAAGTATTTTGTACATTGTTTGTTTATTATTTGTATGCCACATGTAGGATACACAGATGCACTTTGAAATAACAATATATACTTGACTACAGTAACTTGATGATAATTGTAGGTTTAACGTTAACAAGGATGTTCACAATTCGTTGGTTAAACGGATTTGACCATACAGATTTTCCGTGGGATTACCGGGAAAAGGAACGACCAGTGCTTAGGAATGCGCTTCCCTTCAGTGACCGACGCCAAAGTATTTTACGTGCATTGCGCTCTCCTTCAATGCGCGCGCCCGCGCCCTGCCCTACGTAGATGCGCGTGCCCCTCCGCAGCTCGAAGAACGACTGCTGTGGCCATGCAGACGAAGTGAGTGTGGCATCGGCTACGCGTGATCACTATTATTTTGCCATCAAAATTCACAACGGACCTTGCGTTTCCACTGTGCGACAATCACAGAAAATCGGGATTATGGTTGTCAAGAAGGAGCAGAAACGTGGAATAAGACATAGAACGTAAGGGTAAGAAGCAAAAAGTTTAAATCCTTCCTCCAACTGGAAACAGCAAGCTAGCGAGCTAGCAGCCTCGCTACCAATCTTAAGTCTCTTGTACAAGGAAAGTTTGTGCTGGGGCATAACAGCGGCGAATAAGTCTGTTTTGAAAGGAACGTGTAGCTACTCTTTGTATCTAGATACCTTTCTTTTTACTCCACGTAAACGTACTTGGCCGTACGTTTTAGACATGACCAAGCGTACAATTACCATAAAGCAACACTGAAAACAAAGTTAGTTGCCAGTGTCGTGCTGCAGGTAGTCGAAACATTATAGCGGCGTTTCTGTACTGTAATTTTGTAACGTTGGCAAGCTTCTTCGTTTCGGCAAGGAAAAAGAATGCGCAGTAAGACAATACAAATATGATACTTGCCTTTTCCCAAGTGATAGCTATAGCAATAGCTAAGTGAGATGACTGCGATGAAGGGGAGATATTGGATGGAATGTGTGTAGCAGGAAATCTGTGGATTGACTGTCAAAATCTGCGGTTAAGTGAAACTGTGTGGCAGTGTCAGTTGAACATTTCTCTAATAAAAAAATGTCTTTAACTAGAGACACATTTTTTGTTATTCAGAGTAAATTGCAATGACTACACTGCCCACAGAAGTGTCACTTTTAATTTGAATCCTAATGTCTGACAATTTGAATGCAAATTGTCACGCTTTGCAGATACACACACACACACCCACACACACACACACACACACACACACATATAATCTCGATAGTTTCATTATTGTTAACAATCTGTTGAAACATGATAATAAATAAATAACGAACGATGATGTTGCTGCTGACAACATAATCTGATCTATATAATCACTGATCTATTGTTATGGAGTAAATTATAATGCATAATTGCTGCAATATTTTTCTATTTCTGAATGTATAGAATAAAAACGATAACCTATAGGAAATTCAGAGTTCACAGTCTTAACGCACCGCCTATGAGTGTTACACCAAAAAATAGCTTTTTCACTTTTTCAGCTGTTGCAGTGACTGTGGAGCTTGGCTGTTAATGTCCAAATAAAGAAGGAGCTCACGGTGTCGTGAAATTGAAATCTATAAAGAGATCATCTAGAAGAGATGGACTTTTCTTGCAATAAATATTTCCCAGTGAGTGTGCTCGGTTTTTCCTTGTTTGAAGCAGGAACTCATCCAGATTTGATCGTTAGTAATGAGTTGACAGTATAAACAAGGATGTTTATATTTCATTGCTACTTTCATTGCACCTGTGAGTCCAAAAGAAAGACTTCTGAGAAAAGACTGATGTCTGACGGCGGTGGCAGCTTGCGTCAGTGGTTTCTGTCAGCAATGGTTAAAACACTAACTTCAACCATGGGAAGGCCTGGAAACGTTCCCAGACGCAAAAACTGAGAGCGTGTAAAACTGTACCGCCAGAAACCCATTTTCAAAGAGCAATAACAAAACGCTCCAGGGAATGGTTTGACAAGGTTGGTTAAATAACTTCAGTCAGGACGGTCTTTTATGTAATGACCGGTAGTTTGTTGGCATGCCTTTTCGCACTCGTCTTCTGTCAAATAGGCTGAAGAACAGACTCGAGTGAAATTATCTTGGACTGGTCAGTCAACCTTTATCGTCCCTGGGTAATTGTGTGGTCCCTAGAAGTTAAGTTGAATTGCATGGACTGGTGAGGCATAAATTGTGGTCTGTCGCTTTAGTCTTGTTCAGCATGCCAGCATCAGTTCTGACCAGCTGAAACGTCGTTTTCGACTGTTGACGTCGCGTATCACAACTATTTATTGCAGGTGGAGATTCCCGCTGTTTGTTCTGTTTTGCAACATTCAAATTGTTATGCATGACGTTCGTCTGCAGCTATTGCTCGAAGATAATTTAGTTACTTGTATTGACATCTTCTCTCGGGTACATTTGTTTATAAAGTATTTTATATTCCTGTTGTTCGTTTAAATCAATGCCTGAGTTCAGCTATTCAAATTATTTCTTGATCGTGAAACATTTGTGATAATTCCCCTGAAATGTGGAGGTGTGGTGATGGCGGAGCGGTATCAGTTTCCGTTTATTGATTTAATCATACACATCTGTTTCTTTATATAACCATCCTTTTTTCTATTTAGACATCTATCTAGGTTGATATATCTGCTAATTTACTTGGCATATGTGTGTTGTTTTTCTGATGTCTTATGAATTCCATACACTCACTTTTTAAAGAATGGTTTGACGGTTGAAACAAAGTTATAAGGAAATGCCATGTGACACCATGGCCTTTGATGGCGCCCACCCCTTGGGTTAAAGTTATAGAACAGGTGTGACCCTGCAGCTCCGGGTGGGTGTTACATCATGAAGGGAACCTCCGTGAAGGTACAACCTGGGTCCGCTCTCACGCAGGAAACAATTACAGCGTCTCAGCGTATGCGAGCCTTAATTAAAAAAAAAAAAAAAAAAAAAACAGAATTTCACATTAAAATCCTTCCGATAAACTGTCTGTCTAATTCGGGGCTTCATTAAAATACAGCTTTTTATTGCACCGATCGTCATTGTGTTTGTGAAGCCATATTTATATGTGCTTCTTTTTGTTATTCGCCCAAAGTCGCAATTATGATTAATGATCTTAAGACAGACATCTACGAAAAGATAACCATGTGTGCCTGTTAGCATTGTGTTTAGAAATAGGAACCTAACAGAAACTGTATATGTGGACATCAAAAAAGGGCACCGGTGCTAGGTACAGAAATAGCACAAACTGAGGTGAAAGGATGCATAAAGTATTTTCTTTGCCTTTCTCCAGGACAACCTGCATAGCTTACCTTATATACACTGTATAAATTTATGTAGCTGGTTATGCATGGAAGGAGTTTGGGGTAAGTAGGGGAACGCAGGGCTCAACCTAACACATTTTGGTTTGGCAGAATAATTTAAAAAATATTTAAGATGGAATAATCACGTTTTTATACAAGCAACATATACATATCTGCTACAAATGAACACTTAAACTTTGTTTGTAGCACCTACTGTTCATGTACAATTCCACCAAAAATGACGGGAAGTGTCACAACTTACCCCATGGGTGGGGTTAACTGTAACAGATAGAGGGTTAGTTGTACCACTTGCTAGAAAAGCCTGATAAATTAGTGCAAACAAAGTTAATTCAGTATAATTCTATATTGTATGAAACAAATGTATTTTCCAACCATACTGCATTATATATTATCTATCTATATGACAGACAGTCAGTCAATAGATACACACACACACACACACACACACACATCAAATCATATATGAATACTGACATGAGACTCCCCTATCTGTTTTTCTTATTTGATGTCTCATTCTGTGAATAAAACATTCAATGAAATTAGTTGTTTTTATTTTATATGAGAGAGAAATAACTTCTTGTCATCGTTTACGAAAGGTGGCTTAGTTGTAATGCCATGTAACAACTAACTCCGCAGTATGGAGACTGTACTACAACACCTTCAGCAACAGCACCATTGTGCACATCTTCTCCATCATCCTCAGCTTCTACCTGCGCAACAACCAGTTCGCTCCTGAGTACTTCATCGGCAACCAGATAGTGGTGGCAACGATGGACGTGAGTTCCAGTTTGTCCCTTAAGCCTAGCTAGCACTTGCTGTGAGCTTGTCACATGTTTCAAAATGGTGCTACATTGTAGGCAACAAGATGGTGATTAAAGTAATATGAGGTTGGATTTTGTGATTTACACACACAGCTCAGTAACTGAAAAACTCTTGTGATTAAAAAAAATTACTTACATGCCCTGTAAACACTTTTTGGAACAGCTTTCTTCAAAACGCTGATGAATCTTTCTGAATTTTCACGGGAGACTGTGGCTAGGAAATGTGGTAATGTGGGCAGAAGCACACGCTGCTTGACCTTGTGTAACAACATAAAAAGTCTGTGTTAAATTTTGCCCCACATTAAGTTGTGCCCCGCGCTCCCCTACTTTGTTCAAGGCAGTGTCCCACTTGGGATTAAAACCTTCAACTTCTGAGTTCCTGTACTGCCATCCCAGTATTTTGACAGTGGTGGTTTTTGTCTAGGTGTGTCACTCCTAAATGGACAGCACTGATGGTAGCTTTCACGCTGCCACCAGAAGGCAAACACAGAATCTACATCCCAAACGGGATTACTAGCATGTGATAGAGGGCAGCCCCACTACTTATGTGGTGCAAATGCATTCTTTTTGCGCTTGGTGGCATATCCACGATCAGTCTGAATTTTACACTGAGTTATTGGAGTTAGGATTGGGAAGGGGCAAGCTAATCACAGATCTGTGATCAAGAGCTTCCTTCAACATGGGTGCAGCTGATTCTGCCTAGTGATTTCCTAGTCCATTGAGCCTGGTAGACCAAATGCATGCAGACCGTGATGTAGCTTTTGATAATCAATGAAAAGGTAAAGGGATATAGTGTTAGTATATGAAATTACATTTTATATAAATATAAACTATCAATGTGTTTGCACAGTTAAAGTGCCACAGCATTACAGACTATGCAGGAAGAGATCAGCATTTATATCAGCGGGGAATCATGTTTGCATCTATGATTTGGGGGGGGGGGGGGGGTCTTGCAGTTCTTGTATGTCTGGGGTAGGGGTATCTCCTACTCTGAGCATTGCTCATGTAGTCATTTTATCCTTATAAACAGACAGACTAAGCACATCTACAGCATTGCCAGAATGCTGATACTAGGAAGCAACAAAGTTTTCATTAATTTTGCTTAGCCATTGGATCCTGCAGGGCTGAAGTGGTGCCAAATCCTGGCCCTGTAGACATACAGATGATGTTGATATTCATCTTAAGGATTGTAGGATCAGGATTTGGCATGTTCAGACCACCCAAGCCCATTCTAAACTATCATCTCTGGCTCAGTGATGCATGCTTCTCACCCTCAGAAGCCTTTGTCAGAGTTGCTGTTGCAGCAGTCCTGGTTAAAAATGTATTGCCAATTTCTTGGTGTCTTGCCTCTTAAAAATGCTGTATTATAGCAGATGAACTACAGGGAGTTATGCCTCAGTTCTCAGTAGTGCTTTTCTGCCTTCCAGCCATAACTTGCATGTTACAGTCCCTGAAACAGTGCACCCTGTAATCCTTCAATTACATTTCTCTGTGAATGGTTGATATTGTTATAGATGTAAAATTCCCAGGTTGCAAATTGCACAGTATTACTTTCAACAGTTTGGACTTTTTCTCTGTTTTAGACATTCTGAGATTCAGGCTCTGATTTTCAAGTGAATCACTGTGGCTTGAGAATGCCTTCAAAACTTTGCAAGATTTAGCAATTTAGCAAGATGACTATAATTCCTGATTTATCTCCAGCAATTATACATCTATAGTACACACTGTGAATAAGCTCAGGACTGGACACCAGATCAATACTGAAATAGACATGACCTATTTAATCCTGTAATATTTGTAGAAATGCAGTGCTGAATGAAATGGAACTGCTCATCTGTCTGGTCTGCAGTACACAGTGGAATCCCAGAATTCTTTCTGGAAGTCATTGTCTCATCACAGCACTAAATAAATTGTTTTTTCAGGAAGCATCTTTAATGACTGCTATATGACTGTGAAGTTCCCCATTCCCCATTCATTTTCTCAATGCCCACCTCTTCTTACCAAAAGAGTCATTAGAATTAGGATATATTCCTCTGATGACATAAAATGGTGAGCATGTGTTCATTAATGTGGGGGCATCACTAACCTGAAAACAGCTGTCATAAAGGGGGGAGAAACATATTAAACTGAGATGTAAAAGTTGCCATTTACTGTATTCAGGCAATGCTTTTTCCCTCTTTTTTTGAGATTGGAAGTGTTATAAACAATGCAGTTAGACATCACTTCCTTTCAGGTTGTCCTTTGACCGCTACCCATGATCGTCTCTGCTTGGGAGTTGGTGGCTGTCAGGCTGTTTGCATAAGGACTCTGTCACAGCTGTCATGTGCTAATGTTTACACCACCATTTGAAGAAGGCAAATGGACAAAAAACCAAACTGTCTGGGAAGTTCACAGGCTAGCTGTCCCTCTGCATGCTGTCTAAAGTGCTGAATGGATTGTCCCGTGCACAGAACAGATGTGGTGTTTCACAGACTTGGCTAATTCGATTAGATGGGGGGTGCAGTCAGTGAGGATGACCTGCTCTCTTGGAGTTCTTTTTACTGCCTGCTCAAGTGACCCAGTTGTGTTCAGTGAGGGAGATAAAGAGATAAAGGGATGTATGGGATAATGAAACCCAGGGACAGTGTTTGGTTTGACACGCTGCACCAAACCTCTATGAATCAGCCTCATAAGGGTCACTATGTCTGCTTGGCATATACAGCTGCAAACTTTCCCTGGAGTTCACTTTCAAACTTTCTGACTCTTTCCAGAACTTTTTTGTAAATATCTGGTTAAATACAGGTGTAGGTACAGTGCCGTCCACAGATAGATTCGTTCATTTTATTTGTTCAACTTTTACAGACAGTAATACATAAATCGCTTTTAATGTGAAACACGATCTCACGGGAAGTGATGTTGCAGTTTCACGACCTCTCACCCAACTAAGGACAGCTACAGTAAACAGGAAATGCCCCCCGCAGTGATGCTAGTAAAAACCGGGTGCATTCCTTTGCTATCCCTATTTTGTTGCATACACCCGAAGAAGATGGATGTATCCTTCTTGTACCCCGCATCTGAAGAAAAGGCAGACGTACCTCACCCTCTCCCGAAGGCCGCACCACGCAGACGGGACACGGACAACTGAGCCGAAGGCCTTGTCCTGGCTTTGATTTCAGGAGCTACAGTAGACTGTTAACTCTGGGCATAGGACATTGCATAGCTAAACAACCGACTGTTAGCTACATTTATGAATGTTTTTATCTGCATGTGATTCAGATCATTGTGAGGAATGTAGCTAGCTGTGTTTCGTTGATATTAACTGATTTGACCCACACTATTCACGGCGCAGTGTTAGTTAAGATACCACACAGAGACGTAGGGTCTTTGCATGCATATCCTATTGCTAACCCCCGGTACCTCCTTTTAATCCGCACAGAATAACCCCGCGGTTATCAATCGTCCGAACATATCCTGTGCCAGACAGACATTATGTTCGCTCACACATGCACATAGGCAACTCAAACTCGCCGCTACACGCATGTTCCTTTGTTCTCTTTGAACGCGTGTGTTCAGCAATCATGCGCAGCGCAGCACACACATGACTCAGAACAAAGGAACACACACCTTCTGATGCGCTCACACACACTAGTGCAAGACATTCGCTCAAACCTACATATAAGTGTAAATGCATACACATGCTTCACTAATTGTACATAAATGTGTTGATTCGCACAGCACTACTGTCAGGATCGGAGATCGGGACATAAACGCGGACCACAGGGTATACGGATCCAAGCGTTTAATCGGAATCGGTAGGCAGTTCGTGGTACAGGGACAGGCAGGGTTCAAAAACACGGGGCAGAGTCAGGAACCAGGCAGGCGAATGGCGTCAAACAGATCCGAATCGGCAGGCAGAAAACGAAGTCAGGAATCAGGCAGGAACGGCGACAGCAAACAAATCACAGGAACTAATGCGGGGACGAGACAGGAAAAATCACTGAAACGAACTAGCAACAAGACAGAGACACGCAGGGAAGATATAGGGCTGGGGTAACGAGGCAATGGGATGCAGGTGAGCAGGCAGGCAGGTGCAGGTAATGAGGAGATCAGGTGGGCATAGACCAGGCAGGGAGCGGGGCGGGGCTGGAACACAAGGGAAACAAAAGCACAGGTACGAGGAAAAACAAAAACACCGCGGCTTAAGGGGGCGGAGCCCTGACAACTACTTTGATGTTATATCTCAATAAATGCATTATTTTTCCAAGGTTGTTGTAATGTTACACGATGAATGAATATCGCCAACCTCTGCTGATCAGAATTCTAAATACCTTCACATCTTGGTTGAATCGTCAGTGTTGTTTGTTTAGTTAGCTAAATAGATAATATTGTGATTTGACTAAGATTAACTATTGATGTTGTTATTTTGATTATGATTATGAATTTGATTATTAATTGCAAATTAATTCCAAATTAATAGTTTAGTATATTTTATGAGACTGATACACAAAACGAAATTGAGACTGATCTATGGTAGACGCCATATTCTGTATGGCGCCTCCATGTGTTTAATTTAATTATCACCAACATAATTGGTACCTCATGTAAGGATATTCCTTACACGGAAGTGGTACCCCCCTCTAATCGTAGGCATTGTCCCTACATAATTGGTGCCCTGTTGTGAGGCAGACTAACATTCCCTAAACAGGCCTACATGTTCAATGTTAATTGTGATTCACACTACTGATCATTTTTCATAAAATTGCCTCAGCTGCCCTTTGGTCCTGTTACCAGAGTCTGATAACAGGTGACTCACTGCAAGTATGCCATTGGTCCCTGTGACCTATGACCTTCCAGCCAGCACAGCCTTTACAGTAATGGTCCACCTCCTTATGTGAGTGAAACTAGAGAAAGGCTGAAACAATGTCCACCGCACACCTTCAGCTCAGCTGCATGCTCTTTTTGACCTCTCCGCATTCTCTGACCTCACAGCTGGTGTGGCCAGTCCACATGATGATAAACTTGGAAGGAGGGCAAAGTGCGCAGTATGAGGATTGTGTTTCAGATGAAGTGGCTGTGCTGAGATCATAAAATTGCACATAGTTTCATATGTCCTTTTTTTCCCCACGTGTTCCTTCTCCTTACTTTCTCTTCAGTTTGTATTCAGATTATCAGATACCTCACCCCGTTTTTTTTGCTCTCCTTCCTGGCTATGAATGAGTAGCCAAATAGTAATTCTGTTAACACATTGTGAGGGAAGAATGTCTCTGAGGCTACAAGTGTTTGGAAGAGGTAACATCTCCCTCCCTCAAATGCCTCTTCCCTGGTGTTTGTCCGTTTAACTTCCTTTTTCTTTTACATTCAACCATGGTCTCTGATCTGTCACAATGAGATTAAGAAACCCATCTCAGAAGTTACAAGGTGATCTATCCACACTCTGCCAACATTTTCGTCTTTCTTTGCAGATGAAGGCATGCAGAGTTCAGCATCTCAGGGTTTCTGTGTTGAGTTTGGCTTTTGATCTCTGCATTTGAGCCGCATTTTAATGGGGTCAGTGGAGGCATTCTGTGAAAAAGAGTGGTAGCCTGTTTTTCAGTGTCCTGAAGGGTTCATGAAGTTAAACCTGTCAGTAAAAAGACCTGGGAAGTTGTCGGTTGGGGTGGGGGGTGAGGGGGGGGGATGTTTGTGAGGGTTTGTGTTTAAATCCTTGTTTTTGAGACCTGTCATCACCCACCTTTCACCTGTCTCATAAACCTAATTGAGACTCCCAAATGCTTGTCTGTGAAGGCTGACAGATGTGTAAATCCTTTTGATATCAAACTGCACCCTTGCAGGAAATAGAGCATCCCCCAATACGCATGCTATAATCACTGTGAAGGACAGCCATGCACTGTTGTCTTGCAGCAGCAAACGTTACACAAAATCTTCCACTGTTTCAGTGATTGGCTTAGTAAAACATTTTAAAATGAGCAAGGACTAACACATGCTTAAATCAGCCCAATCTCTTTTCTATTTTTTTAGTTATCAAAAACATGTACAAGCCATTATGAAAGAGATATTAATGATGTGGCTGGGCCTTTGAGCAGGGTCTGTACGAGGAATTGGACACAGCATGTAAGTATAGAGAGTGACTCACGTTGAAGGTAGGCCATTTCATCTCTTTGATAGTGCCAAACCCAACACCCGAACCTCAAAACAGTCACATAAGAAAAAAGTTATTATTACTGTCCTTGAGTTTTACAGCGCTTGAGATGGCCGGCTGCTTATTTTGGAGATTGTGCCAAGTCCTATTGTAGCAGCGTTGGGTCCCTTCATCATGAATGGAGACGGGCCTACCCCATATTTGTTCCTGAAAATCCTCCAGAAGTAACTGATCTACTCTGATGGAGCTTACATCTGTCAGCATTAGTGTGGTGTTGGGGAATAATTGGACAGTTGTCCTACTTCTGCCACACTGTCAGGAACCTGACAACTTCACACTGTCACACTGGGTTGCATTTCCAGAAATACTTCACCTTGGTGGTATCCACAAAATAGTCAGGCAGCTTTTCAGAAAGTCTGCCTCTGACAAAACACTGCTGTGGATTTTTTTTCACCCTCAAACTTCATGGGCATTGATTTGACATATTGACTGTCCACTGAAACAAAAACCCACTGGAAATAAATCTGCGATTAGATGCCTGAAGCAAATTGAAGATTAGACCCAAATGTTAGCTCAGTGTCATTGCTGTTTTTGTTTTTTCTTTTCATTTTTCTTTTTCTTTTCATTAGCTTTTTGCATGTGAACTGTGTGTCTGTTTCTTTTGTGTTTTCTCCATCAGTTGAGAACTCATACTTAGAATGAGTCATTGCATCTAAACTCATGTGGAGAAAAACAAGAAACTCTAGAAGAGTACAGGTACCTCATTAGCTCTGAGTGGGGTCTTAATTAAGCTAATTTGACCCATGCCTTCTAGTAAAATCCCTTATTGACGTATTCCTGTCAGAATAAATCACATTGTTGAGCAGAGGTTCCAGCCTCTCAGCATCACATTAAGATCTCCACGAGATAACACAGGGCCTGAGTGTGACACTGCCATGCAACTCCTGCACAAAGCACATGCTGTCTAAACAGGATTCTGCTGCTGTGCCCTTTGTGAGTGGCATTAGTCTGAACTAAAAAAAAAAACGTGTCGGATTCAATAGGAGGTGGAAGTGACCCAATTTCAGGAAACAGTGCAAGATGCTATTGTGTCACGCAGAAGGCAGACGTCACTCTGCTTTCAGCCAATCAGAGACTGAGGGTGGCATCTGTTGGCCAGGAAAACACTTTGATTGGCTCTGTGCATGCCTTTACCCCTCTGCATTATAGCGACTGTATTCACTGTATTCACTGTTGCTACAGTGAAGCAATGCTATTTCAGTAAGGATTTTGTATTAGTTTCAATTTTGTTGCGGGAGTGTTGAAACAAGTGGCAACATACTGTCCTGTACACATTTTCAGATTTTTCTACTGAGAATTAGCTATGTTGCTTAGATTCCTTACCATATTCAAATGATAAGTTTCATCTTTTGTATCCTGTCAGTTTTTTCTGCTGAAATGTTCCAGTGCACTTGATGCAGGTTGGTAAGGCTACAACACAAATCACATGAAGCCTGAAAGCTCGAACAATCTGAAGATCACCAAGTCAGACAGACAGCTGTTGCAGACTGTGCCTTTGGGTCAATGATGGATTGGGTTTTTGAAAGGGCTATTTTAAAACTTTAACAATTTAGAATGGTTTTTAGCCTAGCTCAAATATATGAAAAGCTGTGTACACCATAAGTTTGATAAAAATATGAAATTAAATTTATGTATTTATTTTTTTTACCAAGATAACCTGTCATGTCATGTGGTGCGACTGTAATATGCATTTAAAATAATATTTCTCATTAACATGCATAATATTTTAACAAGGAATTAGTAGTACAGTGAGGTTTTCTGAAAAGGAATTTGCACTTTTTGCACTGTTTTTTTCTATAAGCAATATCTTCATATTTATCGTCTAACAGCAGTCTCTCAGATTTGAATTTTTTCTTTAAAACCCATAAAATTGCTGAAAAAGTATAACAAAAGCATCCACTTTAGCATACTGTATCAGTGATTAATATTTCAGACACAGTAATTGAATATCTAATACTGAATTTAATATTTTGCTGACATAATTGGTTATACCACATGACAGATGGTCACACCAAATGATGACAAGACTGCATGAGGTTAAATATCTAGTCAAAAAAGACCAAACACAATCAATTCCATGAAACAAATAGAATAAAGTACTTTTACTACTTCATGAAATCCCCCTAAACACAAACAGCTCAGGAAAAACAACTCAAATTTTCTTCAGAAACATTTTATAACAGTTCAGTGTACATCATTTATTTCATTCAGTTGTATTTCATCTATAGCATTTCATCAAAAAAAACAACACAACCATTTGCTAAGAACTATAATTCATATTATGAGGGTTACGTTGAAGGTTGGTAGACCTGGAGGGTAAAAGTGAGGCAATGAGGGGCATTCCGCTAACCCCAGGCATTTGTGAACTTTGCCCAGGCTGGACTGATCAGCTGGCTCGGCTCAGGTTCTGTGATAACAGAATGGATAGCTTTGTGGAAATAGAAGATGACATCTTGTGTTTGTGGCCAAAGAAACAGATTCTTGTCACCTGACTGTCGCATACAGCTAACCTATATTTCCTCTCCAACAACCTGAAGGACCTGGCCTACATATGGAAGTTCATCATAGATGACAATCACAAACTTGCCCTGAAGATCTTGTAGACTGGATCGATCACTTGGTGGCTCAGGAAAGCCTGAGGGATTCTCACTGTGGTTTCCTGTGTCTAGCAGGTCTACCAGTACTGGCTTGTAACAAGAGCATGGCTGACTTTCTGAGCGGTTGCAGAAGCATGACACTTCCCTGTGACTAATTTGTACAGGTTGTGAAGATAAAACCTGGTGTGTCTTTAAAGTGTCCTTCACAGCCACCAGATTGCCAGGAGACAACAGATCATATTTTCTGATACTCTGATACCTGTCTGCTGCCTCCAGAAAAAAGGAATGCCGTCTATCTGCATGTGTCCAGTCAGAGGATGATACAGCATTTTAGAGGGAATATCAAAGAATCAATGTGCCAGTCTGGGACAACCGCACCACTTCGCTGTGAATATGGGCCATATTTCTCCCCACTGCACACCCCTCTCACACCCCCGCTTGTGATGTACACTCCCGAGCAAAAAAAATGGGCCAAGCCCAAAATGGCAAAACATTAAGCTTTTAATGGTCTTAATAACAAATAACTGTTGAGGAAATTAGCAAGAATTAAACAAATAGATAAAGTAACTTAGTATGGGATAGCTTTCCCCTGTGATTTCTTTAAATGTTGAAGGCTTGAGGATAAACTTGCAGGCAGCTTTTTACAGAAGAAAGAGTCAATATTGTTCCACTCAGCTTTGATGACTTCAAACAGTTGATGAGTAGTTGAAAAACATTTCCCGGGTAGTTTGTGTATAATGTGAGACCAAATATTCTCTATAGGGTTCAAATTTGGACAAATACAGTGTGGGCAGGAGCAAGTCTTTCTCCTGTACTCCAAAGCATTAATTGACTTTTCACAGTGAAGCAGGTTCCCCACACCATTACACTGTGGTAGAGATGCATATAATGTATTTCTCACCAGGTCTTTGAAGACAACTCTCTGGAGCATCACCTTACAACTCAAACCATGATTCATCACTCCATACAACTTTGCTGAACCACGCTGAATCAAACTTTCCATATTCTGCCAAAAACTTCATTCTGTCTTTGATGTTTTTCTCAGACAGCAATGGCTTTTTAACACATCTTCTAGACACAACCTGCAATAGACAACCTTCTGGTAATTGTTGTTCTTGAAAGATTCTTGTTGTCTGAGGTCTTGAATTCTTCTGACAGTTTTTTTTCCTGTCTTTGAGAACTGTAAATTTCAGCAGGTGGTCATCCCTGCATGACATGGCTTTGGGCTTTCCAGATCCTTTCTTTCTGGCTTCATCACCTGTTTTTTCAAAGCGTTGACCTATTCTCTTCATAGCTGATAGAGAAATAGGGATTTTCACTGCATTTAGGTTCTTGTAAATTTCAGAATAACCTACAGTTTGCCTGATGAAGACCAGCTATGTGATTTCTGACAGCAACCCCCACATGATATTTTGCTTTTTTGGAGCAGATTTTCCTTGGGACTCACAACACTGCATATTATAGATCTCTCTATTACTCCTGGCTCCACTTATGAGCTCATTATCAGGCCTTTGACAGGCTGCATTAGGTGTGGCAGATCACCAAATAGTGACTTATCTTTTCAGAATAAAAACATCCCTGAAGATATTTTTAGAAAATTTTGTACATCCAGACATGTGTTAGTCTGAAATTTATATCAAACATTTTAATCCTTATCATTATTTTACCTTGTGTGTACAAGAGTGTACAAGAACACTATATAAGTGAATTTCCCTGTTTGGCCCATTTTTTTTGCTTGGTGAGCGCACTCATGATCTAGATCCTGTTGCACAACTGGCAGTACATAACACTCTCTCTTTTCTTGTTGGTCCCCCCACCTCCCACATGCAGCTGCAGGAGGGTGCTCGCACTGATATACCGAGATTACACACTAGCGATATATTAATTCTGTGACAAAACGTGTCCGACATGAACAACAAAGTGGTATCAGATTGCAGCTGTCTGGTTCTGCGCTCCTGGCAGATGTTGTCCAGACTTATTTTTTCTCCAGTGTTGTACACCTCCGGCCACTCAATGTGAGAGTGTTGTGTTTTTTTTTTTTTTTTTTTGTTCAGTTTAAACATACGCCACATATACAGCTAATGTTTAGCTGTGCTGCGAGCGTGCCTGTTGTTTTGTATACTTAGCACTGAACTCAGGCTGGAGCACTCCTTCATGCCATTCAGCCGTGGTTAGCCAGCTGGAAGGGTTCACTGCATTGTAGATATGATTACTGTAACAGGTAGTCACATTTTTTCCCATAAATCTGTTCCAGGACACAGCCAGATAAAAAAAAATCTCTACTGTCCACAAATTCAAAATGTCAGTCTCTTTTTTCATCTTGGACTGGCTATTTAAAAAAATTCCTTGCTTTTTTAACATTTCCCAAGAGGAATTGCCATGGCAGCACTTTGGCAAGATCAGGGTTATTATCGTATACTAAAACTAAAACTATGACAAAAAGTAGTGGTTTTTAGACATTTTCGTAAACTGAAATAAAATAATTTACCCGAAGAAAATGTAAGACTAAAACTAAACGAAACTAAGAATGATTGCTAAAAAACTAAAAAAATAAGAAAAGACCAAAAATAATTGTCGTTATCATTTCAAGATGGCAGAGGTCATATCCATTCAAGGCGATCGGGCGACGCACCACCAAAAGAGGAAAGGGAGGGAATTTCTCACATCACACATCCTACCACAGTGCTACACTAGCTGTGACTGTTCTAGACAGTTTGTCCTGCCTCTGAATATCATAGTCCAATCAGTGTCCGTGAAGTACCGCCCCTTTCGGGCGATTTCAGTCTGGTTGAAAATTGCACAGATCGCTTTGATAGACTCAAGTTAAGGCGATTTTTTCGAACTGCAGGCGCTGCAATGCAATCTGTATGGGTTCTGGGTGGACTTGCACTAATGTGCTTTCGTCATACGGGACCTGGTGTAGGGATCGCTGGGGCAGCCAGCGATCTTGTCACATTCAAGGTCAACGTGGCTAATGTTACCTCAACTCATACCGTTCAGTCGTCGTAGTAAGCAGGATAAATTGGCAACTAAAGAATTAGGACCACCCAGACCAAATTTAAACATCAAGCAAGTATCTACAAAGGGGGGGGGGGGGGATTTATCGTATAACTGGGGGTTTTCGCGGAGCTGGTATGAGCGGAAAACGTGGCTAGCAGGCTGCGAAGTAGGTAACGTTTTGTTCTGCTACCCCTGCTCAATTCAATGTGACAATGTCAAGTTAGCTAGCTGTTAATTTACCCATTGAACGGGTCACCGCTTAGCCATCATCGCAACAATTGCCCCCTCCCCCCGAGAGATTTGGCAGAAGCCGCCACTGGTCACACTCCCAAAATTCTGTGTAGTCTGAAACAAATGTATCGCATATGTTAGTTAAGTTTAGTCTTGAAATGTTGATATCTTCAGTGATAAGCAGATTATTTTTCACAGTGCACTAATCTTAGACAATTTTTTCTCCTTAACTAAAATTACTAAAACTAAAACTGAAACTAGAATAAACTAAAACGAAATAGAAATGAGTCCATGAAATAAAAACTAAACTGAAACTAATGAAAACACTTGTGAAACTAACTAAAACTAAATGGAAATTCAGACTGAATACAAACATATTATCAAAATAAAAACGAATTTGAAAATGTAAAACTATTATAACCTTGGGCAAGATGTTTTGACACAGCCATGTTGACCTTTTCCTAATTCATTTAGGTATTTTTGAAGGCAACCTGTTTCAATTAATAAGCATCAGTACAAAGTGGGAGGTTTTTTTGGTGTTCTTACTTTTTACAGTGGAGTTTTTCAGATGACACTAATTGAAAAAACCACATCCTGTGCATTTTTGGGGTCCAAGCTGCTTTATAGACTTCTCCAGTCGTCCTGCTGTGACCCTCAGAGATCATGTTTCCCCTGAATGAGGCAGTGGATGACCCAATCTCTGTTATGAACTATCAATATGATGACACTAAAAATGGCAGCCCACATCAAAGGCACAGGAGGATCTCACTATTTGTGGTGGATCTAAATCATTCCCTCTGAATGGGAAAATGTAAAAATAGTGTATCGTACCAACAATATAGATTTACGCACAAAGGAGGATTTGTTTCTGTCACAAAATAAGCACATTTTTAATATAAAGCAATGGAATGAAGCAGCAAAGAAGTGATTAATATATATATATATATATATATATATATATATATATATATATATATATATATATATATATATATATATATATATATATATTTATATATATATTTATATATGTATATGTGTGTGATAACCAAATGAATATGGTGCCTGAGAATTGTGAGATGAGCAATGCCTCTGAACACACTCACCCCTATCGGCCACTGAGGGCTCCTGGTCATTGTTGGCTGACAACGTGGCTAGGATTGAATTTGGGCTGCCTTAACCACTGGCCTCATCTTTTTATTCAGTGTGTTGAAGCCAGTTTGCAGGCCCTATTCACACTCTCACAGCTACTTGTCTTTACAGGGACCTAAAAAGAGTTTCTTTTTCAGCCAAACCGATAAAATTACTGACATACCTCATCTTCAGTCCCACATGAAATTGAACATGACCCTCCCTGCATGCTGGGGGGAGGAGATGATCAGATAGGAGGCCTTGGCATATGTGAATCCTATCTTGTGGTGATCTGAAGCACCCACTCATAGGGGTATAAGTGTTTACAGTCCAGCGCAGGTCACAGCATTCCATCTTCAAGCCGTGAAACCCAAACTAACATTTTACAACATTAAAGTGCCATTTTTTCCTTTGCATGAGAGAGTTTTCAGCAGATCTAATCATTAGTGACTTTGACTTTGACTTTGACTAGTGTCTTGCAACTGTTTATTGGGAAAGTGTGGTGTTGGTAAGAGAAATAACACTCAAATTGTGAAGCAGGTTTGGAGTCCTGTTAAAGAATGCCTTTGAATTGTTGATCTTGTATCTTTTCTCTTTCCCCAGCTATAATTCCTGCCCACCACACCAAATTAATCAGCCATTTAAAGGGGGGAGCTGGAGTGTGGTACTGGTCAAATTCAAACTCATCAGCATCCCCTCCAGAGCCCATCACCCCAGTATTCAGATAATTGGGCCACAGGGACCCTGGAGGAAGGCAGGTCTGGGGTAAGGAGGTGCCCCCTCCTTTCACTCCTGCCCATGAATATCTCACCTTCCTGATTAGTGTCACCCTGGCTTTCTCAGGGGATCAGGGGAGGGTGAGCTATGCAACTCTAAAGCTTTCTTTATTATTGTTAACTTTATGTACAGTCCCTGACAAAAGTCTTGTCGCTTATCCAAGTTGTAGGAACAACAAATAACAACTTGACTTGACAGAAATGGCTTATATGAAAGGCAAAGGCCTCTAGATGATGCTTATTATACCAAAATAAAGTCTTGTATCATTCATTGAGTTTTCTCATTTAAAAAGGTCAGATTTTGCTTGGACAAGTCTTGTCGCATACAAAAATAATGTACGGTAGAAATTATACTTTATTTTGAATTCACAAACATGCTACAATAACATCAGAACATAAAGTCATGGTGCCTTGGGAAAAAGAATTAATATCGTGTATGACTCCCATGAGCTTGGAGGACTGCATCCGTACGTCTCGGCAATGACTCAAATAACTTATTGATGAAGTCATCTGGAATAGCAAAGAAAGCAGTCTTGCAAGACTCCCAGAGTTCATCAAGATTCTTTGGTTTCATCTTCCAAGCCTCCTTCTTCATCTTACCCCAGACATGCTCAATAATGTTCATGTCTGGTGACTGGGCTGGCCAATCCTGGAGCGCCATCCTGCTGAAGAATTTGCCCTCTCTTGTGGTTTGGAATGTAATGGGCAGCAAGAATTTCTTGATACTTCAGGCTGTTGATGTTGCCATCCGCTCTGCAGATCTCTCGCACACCCCCATACTGGATGTAACCCCAAACCATGATTTTTTCTCCACCAAACTTGACTGTTTTCTGGGTGAATCTTGGGTCCATGCAGGTTCCAGCAGGTCTTCTGCAGTATTTGCGGCAATTGGATGCAGTTCAATGGATGATTCATCAGAAAAATCAACCTTCTGCCACTTTTCCACTGTCCATCCTTTTTCCAAGCTGTGGGCCTTGGCAAATGCAACACGATTTTTTAGTTGTCTTCAGTTTAATGCTGGTTTGTGAGCACTAATTTGGCCATGGAGACCACTGCGTGAGAGAATTCAACAAACTGTTCTTGTAGATACAGGGGTTTCTGGTGACCAGTTCTCATGTAGCTCTGCTGCAGTTGAAAAAGGGCTGGCCCTGGACTGTCGATGCAACAAACGGTCCTCTCGAACAGTTGTCTTACGGGCTCTGCCTGACTTGGGCTTGTCATGAACTTCACCAGTTTCTTCAAATCTTTTTCTTATCCTCTCCACTTGACGTTTGGATACATTGAAGATGTCTGCCACCTCAGCATCAGACTTGGTCTTCAGGCTCTTGATGATCAGCACTTTGGTCTGTGGTTGAATCTTTGGCATGTTGTGAGAGGTCAGGTTGCACTTCACATGAAGGTCTGGTGCGCTGGGGTTCTTTTTATACACACCTGGGAATGTGTTACATTACAATATTTGTCACAGGTGAAGCTCTAATCTGTGATTGGTTGAATCATTTAAAGACGTGACAAGACTTTTGTCAAAGCAAAATCTGACCTTTCTGTCCTAATTAAATGAGAAAACTCAATGAATGATACAAGACTTTATTTTGGTATAATGAGCATCATCTAGAGGCCTTTGCCTTTCATATAAGCCATTTCTGATTCCAATTGATCAACTACAAGTCAAGTTATTATTTGTTGTTCCTACGACTTGGATAAGCGACAAGACTTTTGTCAGGGACTGTAGATATGTGTTTGTAGCAATTATTCTAATGTCTGTTTCATGTATAAAGTGTTCTTCATACAATATTTTTTCAAATTTCATTATCATAGTATTATTATTATATCTGTTGTCATCATATATTTGTTGTGTGCCCTCAGGCTCTGAGGCTCATTGATCAGCTTCATTTTCTGAAAATAAGAGAGCAGAGAGCAGCTGTCAGTCTATAAACCATTTTAGCACTTAAGGGGCGGGGGGTTGAAATTGAAATGCTTTCAATCACTGCTACAGTTCAACACCCCATTGAATCCTGTCTGCCACACCTTTCAGACAGCATTTTGGGTGAACTGCAGTTCTTTTGAGAATATAAAAATCAAGATAGTTTTAGTTTGGCCTCATAGCAAATAGAACTCTCACAGGACTACTACAATGTCAGTGAATTTTTCCTTCTTCTATTGTAAAATAATAGGTCCTTTTCCATTATAGTCAGTGGCATTTTTAATGTCACACTAAACAGCTGTCTCCCTGATACAGCTTCAGCTAGATTGGTTGGTTTGCTACATAAAAATGACAAGGGTAAAGGTTCATGGACAAACCCAAAATTGCTTGTGCTACATGATTACAGTAGGAGCACACAGTGCAAAAATCTCAGCTATCACAAATGAACAGTTACAGGTGAGCTTTGTTTAGGGATATGCAGTACACTGCCCTTTTTTTACGTATCTCCACACACACTGTGATGCCAGCCTCCAGTGATGGAAGCTGTTGTCACCCCTTATGACTCAAGAGCACAAATGTGTTTTGGTTTTTAACAAGGTAAATAAAGCACAGAGCAGGTTGCCAGTACTATATTGGGCCTCCTCCCTTGCTCTGCTCTCCAGCTGAGGTGCCACACTAAGAGACATATGATGTCCCAGTCTGAGAATGGCATGAAATGAGCTACGGTCAGCCAGCGGCGGAAGTCCCTTTTAGAGAGGAGGTTGGAGAGGTGTGTGTATGTGTGTGTGTGTGTGTGTTTTTGGGGGGGGGGTGGGTTGGGGCTGTGGTTAGGGGTTGGCAGGCAGCCTCTATTGGCGCAGTGACAGCAGCAGGTTGCTGAGGGAGTTCAAGATGAGACCAGAATGAATCTGGGTGATGTTGGGGTTGTGGAGAGAGTTGGGGGGGGGGGGAGGGGGGGTTCAGTCACTGTTCCTGATCCAGCCAGACGGCGTCTCATTTTTCATTTTCAGTCAATGCTGTTATGAAGATGACCAAAAATGTAACAGACCCCTACCCTTGGCCTTCATGCCTCTTCAAAAGCAGCTTAGGCTTGACAGTGTTTCTTTCAAGGATGAAGTTTGCGGCACATGATCAAACAGTTCTGACAGGGTTCTTTAGTAATCTATTAGGGTGCCTTTATGGCTCCCATGCCTCCATAATCACCGCCCCAGTCCATAGGTGTCTGGAGAACCCTTTGAAACCTGAACATCTGAAGCTTGCATCATTTGCCATTATTCCATTCTTCCTCAGTTCCATGACGTTAGCTGTGAGTAGGTCAGGGCTGCTGAGAGTCATTAAGCCAATGTGATCTAACCCTGAAAGAAAAACAAAACTGAGCACTGCCAGAGGACACTGCAGCCATCTCAAGCCCTGGGCCCTGTACATGCAGGGTTCACTTTGCGCACCCTGCATGTACAGCACACTGCAGCACCCAGAGAAAGCAATAACTGTACTGCAAGCATTGTCGTTACATTATTAATATGGTTGACTGACACCTTTGTGGTGATTTATATAGCTTATGTTTTCACTCATCCTTCTGTATATGAGGATGTTTAACAGAAGCAAGTTGAGTCATGGACATACCATAATGCATAGCTTTTTAGTCCAAAACCAGGACTGGTTCACACTGCTATGAATTGGGAGTGCTTTTCCCATCTCTGAATCCAGTTGGAGCACCTTGTAGAAGGGAGACATAGCTGCTGGGATTTGTAGTTTCCCTACAAGGAGGAGGAGAGGAGGCTTTTGGGGGTCTGAATTGTCAGATCCCCCTGATGGGGGTCATTTTGTGTCCCGTTTTTTTTTTTTTTTTAAACAGTCATGGATGGAAAGTGCTACACATTCCAGCACATACAGCCTGAAGTACAGCAGCTATTCAATGCCTGAAGCGCAGCAGTCATTCTTTGCAGAGTTGTTTTGCTCTGACAGGTGACTGGCTGCTTCAAGCTTGGCTTCCTGATTTGTGCTTTTTAACATTTTTGCCCTCACTAAAGTTTTTGCTGTCTCTGCTGATCATATGATACTGCTAAGGACATGACAGATTCTGGGACACATTCTGTCTCTCTCACACACACATGCATGCACACAAACACACACTCAAGGAGAATCCACATTCATTCCCATTGTTTTAGAAATACTTTTAAGGAGCTGTGCAATCATGCATGCACACAAACACGCATGCCTATGCACGTATGTGCACATATATACAGGAATGCATGCACACTCACTTCTTTCCTTTGACAGCATATCCCTAATATTGTTTTTCGCTCCTTGTCCCTCCATTCACTGCTGGGTGCTGGCTAGAACAGTTCTGCCTCATTCACTTCAACATGCTCTGAATTCCAAGTGCTCCTCTCCTAAATAGAAGGAGACATGACTTCACTGCAGACTCTGGAGTGTTCACAACAGCAGCTGCCTGTGAGTTAAAAAAAAAAAAATAATAAGTATATATATATATATATATATATATATATATATATATATATATATATATATATAAATATATAATGTATGTATCTTGATTTAAAAACCATTTGATGAGGAGAAAAGCACAGCTGGGGGGTAGTGCAGGATTATGCACGTGTATGCCCAGTGGAACTGTGCCACATAAAGATATTAAAGCCACTGATTCAACACACTAACAAGCCCTAACATAAAAGAAATGCTGGAATTTTTTTTTTCAGTCCAGCATGCTACCTGACATCCTGACTCCTTCACAAGTATGACTTCTTGGAACAGAAATAACACCCTGTAACTACAGTTTCCATATTTGGCTCAGTAAGGTGTGGTTAACTTGTAGAGATCTATGTAACCTCCCATTGATTTGTGGGTAGTACAGCTTTTTGAAGCTTGAACATCTCATGGTGGCATATGCAGGGACGTGTTGCTCGTTGCAGCAGCTGGTCCCACGCCAACATTCCTCCCAAAGCCAGATTACTTGAACATACCTGTGGTGTCTAATTTAGCTCAAACGTGTCAAAGCTTCACTTTATCTGCCCTGTAGAGTTGTTTGCAGTCTGTGAGCCCTTCTCTGTGTTTTCAGAGGGATCTTGGTGGCAGCATCATGAGGGCTCAGTCTTTATGAAGCCCCTTTATGAAGACTTAATTGGAATCCTCTGGGGGTTTCTGGTGTGCTGAATGTGATTTTCTATATTTAGCGCAAAAATTGAACAGAATCAGTCGTACCACATTAGCCTGATAAACAAGGCCTAGTGGCAGCCGTCTGAAAACATAATTTGTAACAAGAGTGACTCATTTTGCTCTTTATCTGAAAGCAGAGTTGTAGCCACTACAATGGGGTGATTCACACCAAGTCCCAATGGACCTTTTTCTGTTGGGAAAGGAAGAGTTAGTCTTCATGAATCCCCAAAATTATGGGGGTTTGGGAAGCCTCAGCAGTCATGAATCAGTTAAAGGGCTTTCTTCACCATGCAGCTATATGATTGACTAAGACTAGAGAGTCACTGGTAACAGATGATGGCTTCAGCTATTCTGAGGTTTGTGAAGCTGCACTCTTCCATTATTACAAAAAACACACAAGTCTTGATTTTAAAAGCTGAAAGAATAAAACTCTAGCAAAGAGTATATGGCTGTTTCCATGTTCTTTGTGAAGATGGCTGTCTCTAGTGGCCGATACTGTAAGCACCCCTTCTGAAGGCAGTTCAATTACTTTGAATGTCTTAATTACAACCCAACTGCCTCAAGTTAATTAGCTGAAGACGTGAGGATTAGCATTTATTTTTAGTCGGTTATGAACATGCCATTAAATGTGAACAATGAAAAGTGTTCATGGAGAAAAATGGAAGCAACTGGATTTAAGTGCAGGAACAGAACTTTTTTCTACCCTGCAAAGAGGTTTATTCATAACATTAGTATATCATGAATCAAGTGAATCCTACAGCAGGTGGGAGTCAGCCAGGTTAGTACGGACGGGGAAGTTACAACAGGGTTTTCAGTGGAAAACATGTTCTGTGTTTAAATCCAGGAAATCCTCATGTTACACTACTATAGTCTCCAAACAGATGTGTTGGATGGTGAACTGTTTGATCCAGCTCTTGTTTTTCCCCCCAGACTCCTGCTCTGTAATGAATCATGTCAGATTATCCTGCCACTTAGTGGCTTTTTTGAAGGTGGAGGAAAATAATCTGTTGCCCCAATGTTCATAAATTGTTCAGATTGGATTGAAATTTGAGTAAGGGATATTGCTGAGCTTTGCCCAGGCCTTAGGGATTGCTGAAGCCCCACCATTTAGTTCTCCATAGGCTGCATGTCTGTCAGTTGCAGACAGTTCTGTATCAGGCAAGGGTTCTTAAACTGAGGATTAGTATGCAGCTTGGAAACAGTACTGCAGAATTGGTCCACCAAGTTAGCCGACAGTATGTTTGAAAACCACTTCATTTCATGTGATGCAGTCATATTCTCTCGCCTGCTTGCAGCAACAGAGCGGGAGTAGTTTTTTTTTCCCTATTTAACAGCAGTCTAAAGCATGTAGTTGCTGTTTGTAACAATATAGGATACTCTTCATGCTATGAAGCTGTTCATGCAAGACCAGGTGTCAGTATCCTTCTGGACTACAATCACCAGACTGCCATAAACTCTGTGAATATCAGTTCACCCATGACTGCACCCTCAGGACACTTACATTAGGTTTTGCTGTCACAAAGGCAGTGTAGATGAAGGAAAAAATACATGAATCTCTTTAGCCTGGCAGCCTGGCAAGGCAACCTGTGTTGAGAGACACCACCCCTCCCTTCCTTTCTCCTCCCCAATCCCACCCTCCCCTCCCATTAAAAGAATAGTATTTAAATATAGCGGGTGATACTGTGCACATGTGATGTCATCCCTCAGCAGTTGAATCGGGTTGACCAGCTCTTCCCTTTTGGCTTTAAAAGGAAACAATGACATCATGACTAATAACAGCAGACTGTGTGTCACATCCTCAATGTGACCCCCTCCCACCACCCCCCACCCCCCGGGTAACTAGCAAAATATGATTAATGGTTCCTCCGGATTGGTTCTTTGTCCTAATCACGAAAGGGGACAATGTGTCAGCGCTGTTATGGAAACAGAATTTGAGCAGTGTTTGCTTTGGATCAGATTTGGACCATTCCGTGCCAGGTTCACCCGTCTTGCAGACCAACTGTCTCAGGCTTTGCTGCAAATATTCAGCAGAGGCTGTAAGAGGTTTGCCCAACTGTGAAGTACTGATTTCTCCACCTTGAGGTGTGACCTGACAAAGGTGAATGAAGGTCGACCTTGTCTAGAAAAAGTGCACAGACTCAGGCAAACACTACCATAATGTGTAGCAAACACATCTCAGTTTACCTGGGAGATCAGCAAAACACAGAGGCACAGTGTTTGAAATGTGTCATTATTTGTTGTGAAAATGTTAAGTTCAAACAAGCTTTTGAGTTACTTTTGTCTTTGGTTCATCCACCTCCAAAATCATGCAACAGGGTAAACCTTTTTCCTGGAAAAAAATGAAAACAAATCATAGCCAAAAAGACAAAAACCTTCTAGTAAATTTTACCTTGGAAAAAGCTGAGACAGACTTTGGAGCCTTGTACATTTGGAAAAGAACAGCCTGTTTGAATTGCCTGTTATTGTCAGTGACTGTCTTTCCTGAGTTTGCCAGTATAGGGCTTTCTAACTTTCCTTGGGGGAATTTACTATTAAGATTTGAAACACTGTTTAAAGTGAACTTGCTGACACAAACCAAGCACATTCAGAAAGGTCCTGAAATAATGTGTGTTCCTGTGTTTCTGAATGTCAAGGCTGAGCAACCTAGTGGAATGCTTTTTGAAGCTTTGGTTGAAGATTGAAGTTTCAAGACTATGAAGGTTGGAGAAAACTCCAAAAAAAGAAAGAAGGAGGCATTCTCCTCTCAGATGGCCTTTCAGGAGCTGACAGGGTCAGGCGACCTTCCCCCATGGCTTGCAGAGGGTCAGCTGTGTGGATATGCTTTTTGCGGCATGATCTGAATGGCCATGACATGCCATGAGAGCAGACTCAATCTTTCCTTTGTACTATGAGACTACACGTGCTTCAGCTCTGCTACTTTTATGGGTGTGACAAGGGTTTTTTTTTTTTTTTAGTTTTCTTCAGTTATTGGGCATGTGACTCCCACTTGTCTCAGCCAGCCCAGGCTTCCTAGGTACATTCACAGTAAAATGGCTGATAAAGCATGAGTTGCTCTGGATAAGAGCATCTGCTAAATGATATTAGTGTACTTTAATGTATCATTGTATAAAAGAATACTAAATTTGAAGTAGTGGATGTGTTTTGGTTGAGGTACAAATTGATGTAACAAAGAAGAAAGTAACACATAAATGATCTGAACCAGCAAAAGCAGAAATTTAACAGAAGAAAGTCTGACGGAGTCTGACGGAGAGGTGGCCATCATCGATCAAGCCCATAGGCCATTCATGAGCAAAATTCATGAGCAAGACCTGCTGCATCACAGTCTCAGGTGAAGGGGTAATGTAATTCATCTAGCTTCACCCAAAACACATCCACTACCTCAAATTTAGCATTGTTTTATACAGTTATACATTAATGTACATTAATATCCTTTAGCAGATGCTCTTGTCCAGAGCAACTCAAATAGGTTACAATTTTATCAATTAATAAATAATCTTCTGAGGCAGTTGTGGGTTAAGTATCTTGCCCAAGGGTACAACAGCAGTGTCCCAGCAGGGAGTCAAATAAGCAACCTTTCGGTTACAAGCCCTGCTCTTTATCACGACACTACACTGCTGCCTATTCCAGTTGTGTCTTCGTTGATCACTGTACTGCAGTTCATCTGGCCTTGTTACATGTGCTAATCTGTGAAATGAATAATGTAAATATGTTCCCAATACTACTGCCCTCCCCACTCTCCAGTACATCTTCTTATACAACTCTATACATTCAGGCTGTGTGGAGGCACTTTTACCCAGACAGCTGGAGCAGAACTTCTGTCTCTCCTCCCTGCATAAACAGAATGAAAGCACTCCTTGATGGAAACTGGGCCCTTTTCCAGTATTTCAATGAGAAGTAAGAGGTTGAACTCTGAACGAGCAGTGTAAGTGAACATGCCCTAAATCTAGGAATGCTGTAGTGCCCCTGTGTGTGATACCTGGACTGCAGCAGTGACATATGTATTATTTACATTTACATTTATTCATTTGTCAGATACTTTTATCCAAAGCAACATACACCTGAGGCAGAGTACAATATAAGTTGTATAAGGAGTCAACAATATTAGAAGCGCTGCATGACCAAGTTTCAATAGTTAGCCAGACAAGGTACAAGCTAGCTGGTAGAGGTATGAGTGCATGAAACCATAGATTTGATTTTTTTTTACTATGGAAAACAAAGTTTCAGATATAAGAAATTGCTTTAGGCGGTAGTGTTTCAGGTGTTAAGGTTAGCGTGGAAGAGCTGTGTTTTCAGATGTTTCTTAAGGATATTGAGGCACTGGATGAAGTGTGGAAGTTCCACCATCAAGGGACAACAAGTTTTGGATAGTGATTTTGTGCTGCTATGGAACTACCAGACGCCATTCAATAGCAGTGCTTAGTGGTCAGGAGGCAACACAGGCTTATAGTAGTGAGTTCAGGCAGGTGGGTGCAGTTTTGTTTGTATTATGCATCGTGTTGCTTGATTGATTGCTGCATCCAGTAATGTGCTAACTTTTATTCACCCTGTTAGTTGTGAGATTGAAATGCGATTTGATGGGCCAGGTACACATGGGCATGTGAGTGAAATGTGGGGGTTGGGGGTGCGGGTGATTCAACAGGGTTGATCTGCAATTCAGGGTGTCTGCAGGTGACACTGAAGACTGTCTGAGTACACATCATTCAGACTTCAATTAATTTGGTGTTTAGCAGTTCTGTTGCTCTCAAGATCAATTTTTCAAATAATTAAATTATTTGCTTCATTCCTCCCCCAGTGTAGAAAATTCCAGATCCATCTGAGTAAATAATGACTCACAGCAAAGAAGCTCACTAACACTATCCAGCTGGGCAATCAAAACAAGCATTATTTAATGCAGTAAGAATAAAATGTTCTCATGGCCAAATAGTTAGATTTTCAATGTAGCTTTTTCTAGCACAAATCGGACACAAAGGAAGGAGGTAATCATTTTAGTATTGGAGGGTATGCAGCAGTGCAGGCATTTGAATATGTGCTGTTTATTTGTCTTTCTGGTATTAATGTTCAGATTTGGCATCCAGAAGTGCAGATCATTTCCCTCTCCTTCATTTTTTTCTCCTCCTGCCATAGGTTGATATACAAGAGGAAAGAGAGAGAAGAAGAAGGAAAGAAAGGAAAAGATTTCAGCTTTCCCAATGTGTGATTTATGGCTGTCTCTAGACAGACACAGAAAATAGAAATGTGTGCATTCTGCACCCCCCCCTCCCTCGGCAAAAAAAAAAACACCACCTGGTCAGGTGGACATTCATGCAAGAGGAGAGTGAAGCTTTTTCACCCTGGTCGTGACCCCCTGACGTGGGCCAGGGACGAGGAGGAATGGCGGCATGCTTCCAGGGCCGATTTCAACCCTCATCCTGCCAAGGGCCACAGAGCCCTAGTAAATATTAGTGTTGGAGCCAGGGTAAAGAGGTGCAGGCGATGTTTTAGGAGCTAGCCCTCTCAAAAAAGGAAAAAAATGAAATGGCTCTGTGTAAACACAGCCTGGGTTCCTACAGAACGCCAGCAGTGGAACCCAGCACAAGGCCTTATATAGCATGGCCTCCGCTGCAGACCCTGTGGAGAGGGTGAAATCAGGATATAGTGCCTGCAGAAATAGACAAATTGAGGTCACAGCAGTGGTTAACCCTGATGGTGATGAGTCACAGGTTTCCAGCTTGCTCTGATGAAAAACGTGACTTAACAATGCTTTAAAGTGGAAAAGGGAGAGACATGCTTAATGCTCATAGAAAGCAATTTTCCTGTGATGGGAGTGACCTATCACAGCAATACCATTTTTCCGTTGAGAACATATGCAGTCTTTTAAGACATTGCCACTTTGAAAGGAGGGATTAACACTAATATACAGAAAGTATCTGAAGCCCATGCTGAGCCAGTGAACACCAAGCTTTTCACCCAGTGATTAGCACTTTGCCACACTTGCAAGGCCAAAGCCAATCATAATTTAGTGTCAGCTCATAATTCTCATGCTAAGGAGAAGAAGGGCTCTGTTTGGCTTTCACCTTTCTCATGCACTCTTGGTACCCTGCCCCTCCTTTCTTGCCTGCTTGAGAAACAGGAACCTCCTAATTTCCTTTAAATGTTAGCGTTGAAGTATTTACAGTAATGTCTCTAATTCCACATGCTCAGCGTGAAGCCCACAGGCTGCACAGGTTATTCATGTGTTTATTTTATGTTTGAGCTGTGCTGTCTCTAGGGAGCGCCATCACCCCCATGAAGAACCTCTGTGCCAGCCTGCTTAGAGAGGGACCTGTGCCAGTCCAACTATACAGGGAGCCCAGTGCCTGTACCAGCACAGCATTAACAGGGTGGTCAGAGGCCCACCGCACAACAGGTCACACCACTTCCAGAGTGCATGACCTCTTCTCTTTCTCCACAGGGTACCCATGTACACCCCACTCACACCCACACCTCTCTCAGCTGTGTGCCAATGACCGCCTGATCACTGCATCACAAGGAGAAGCCCTCTCCAAAGCCAGCCTGCTCCACAGGTGAGTTTGTATTTACAGGTGTTGAGCTCTCTGCAGGTAAATGTTGTCCTTTCCCATCCAGTCTCCAGATTGCAGTTCCTGCTGGTGCAAATTTTTAAAAAGTGTGAGGAAGTTTTTTCTGATGTTCTTTTTTTCCATATTGCTCAATGTCACATGCCCTCTTTGACACTTTTTGACATTTGGTGGTCATCTTGCTGTCTTGCTTGCTGTTGAAAGAGCCTGTCGCTTTCAGGCAATGGGAGGTTATTCAATGACGCATTAGGGTAATACTGTCAACATGTCAAAACTCGAAAATGGTGCCGTCAGTACAATTTCTTCCAATGATCAATTTTTACCAACCATTCCTTTTTTCCATTACATTCTATTCTTAATAAAGGATAACATTAAATTGTAGTACTTGTCAGATTTACACAAAATATCTGCTGGTATTATTATATTAAAGCATTTTTAGGAAAGAACATTATCAGTTACATTACATTGCATTACATTACTGACATTTAGCAGATGCTCTTATCCAAAGCGACTTATCATTGGTTACAGTTTTTTACAATGTTATCCATTTATAAAGCTGGATATTTAGCAGCAGTATAGTAGCAGTGCACCAGTGGGGAATTGAACTGGCAACTTTTTTTGGTGCGAGTCCTGCTCCTTATCCACTATGCTACACTGCTGCCCCAGTTGTCTGCAGTTTAATGATGTCGTTAATTGCAGCTATGTTGTAAATTGTTTAATTACATCTGTAATTTTGGAACAGATTAAGTTATAATTTTTCTAAATGGTTAAACAGGATGTGTCAAACTTGAAGGCATTGCAGCTGCTAGCTCTTTATGTGAATAACACATTTATTATAATTATTGCCCCAGCAGAGTAGCAGTGTAGCACATTGGTAAGGAGCAGGACTCATAACCAAAAGGTAGCCGGTTCGATTTCCCGCTCAGTCACTATTGCTTTACCCTCGGGCAAGGTACTTAACCCATAATTTCCTATGTAAATATCCAGCTATATGTAAAAAAAAAAATTGTAACTGATGTTACATGGAAACACTGAGTCTTTCCCAGGGTTTGGAATTCGATCACCCCAAGAAGTATAGACAAATTGTTTTGTCAGTGGTGGAACGAACTCCCACAGTTCGTTCCACCTGTGGGAACGCTGTCCTAACCCACAGAGGTTAGGACAGCGGAATCACTGGCCATCTTCTGACACAGACTGAAGACCCACCTCTTCAGACTCATCTGATGCATCTCAGTTCCACTTATGCCCCCGCCCCCTAACACTTGCTACCTCTAGTACTTGATGTTTATTTTATCTGTAGTATTCTGATGTATTTTGATTTTGTGTTCTAAAGCCTGTTGTATCGTGGTATACTTGAATAGTGTTATGCTCACACTCACTGGTGTGGGAGTGTTGTTAGACTGATCTGACACTGTTTCCTGTTTAAATTGAATGGAAACACTTATGTTCTATTATGCTGGAAGTCACTCTGGATAAGAGGATCTGCTAAATGCATGTAATGTAATGTAATGTAAGCAGAGATTGGTGTAGGTCTGTTTAGTCACCACTGTGCCTAAGCAGTGTCCCACTGCGAGCAAACACAACAGTGCGTCCCTCAGTGTGACCTCAGTGTGTTGTTCTTGCTCTGCAGGAGAAAGTCTAATGAAGGCACCCTGCTGAAGGGCAGGGGAGCATAAGGGGGGAAATGGTGCTCTCAGTGTGAGGTCTGGATGTCTGCATGACTAGCCCTTCAGGGAAAGACTGGGCAGGGGGAGTCACTGAGAACACAGTGTGGGAACTTGCCTTGTCATGGAAACCAATTAAAAAAAAAAACAGTCAAGGGAGCAATGAGTGCAGACCCACCCACACACCAAACTCCGCCCCCACTCTGCCAAAGCACAGGTCGAGGTCATAGCAGTTTCATTATCTTGACTTTGAGCAGTGAACAGATTTAAGAAGAACAGCCAAATTGCCAATTTAACAGCAATTACAGGGGAGTTTTCTGACCAAACTCTCCCATCAATTTAGAGTCTTATTGCTTATCCTCCTCATTAGATTAGCATGATGACATTATTGCCAGAATGTGGCTGTTCCTTTGTTTCAGAAGGAACTTAAATTAATCGAGGTTGCCAGCACTTGGCTGGGTTGAATGGAATTCCCTCTCAGTCTTTAATGCACGATTTGGGTCTTCTCTTCTCTCTAAAAATTAGATTCAAGCTTTCAGGTGACCAGAGCATAGGGTGGAATAGGGCCAGAAATTGAAAGAATCTAGATACAATACTACCCAAACATTAGACAATAAGGAATTTCTTTTGAGAGAGCTGGGGAGAGGAAGTCCATTTGAGCAGACATAATTATTTCTAAACTGTGAGTTCCATCTAATGAGGTGATTATCCAGGGTGTATGCAATGGGCCCAGGGAGGGAAGGGGGGGGACGCCCCAGTAATGACTGTACATGCCTGCACTCTGCACAGTGATAAGCAGTATGATAAAAGGTTGTGGAACGGTCCAGCAGTGGTCCAACCACAAAATGCACTGGATATGACAAAGACATAATAACAGTGCTGGTGTGATTGCAGGGCCTTGGCAACATGAAAGGTGGTTCACTAACTGGAAAAGGCACTGGCTCCAAACATTAGGTAGAACAGTACATGAGCTGATTTAGGGACTGCTCAGTTTCTGTCAGTAATGCATTTGTTTTCCAAGTATACCATCAGGGGTCAGAGCAGATGTAATGCTTCTGTGACTTCCATTAGTCTGTTCTCTCCCCCCCCAAAACACAGCCTTTTTCTCATGTTGTTTTGATCTGATAAGCATACCCAGCACTGGCGTCTCATGTAATGCAAACGGTCAGCAGCTGTTTGGATCAATGCTACAAAGTGGCTGTGCAGATGGCACTTTTAGGTAGCTGCCTCGTTGTCTCTGCATGACCCGCGCAGTACCACAGAGATGGTGCTCGACAAGACGAGGCTACCAGATGTATCCTCAACACTTTTTAGAGGCATTTTGTTTCAGGGCTGGGAAGGGCAGTGGATCATACTTATAGAACTGGGGGTGGTCAAAGTGAATGGAGGAGTGTGAGTTGGGAGGGCATTCTCAAGTATGTTAAATTTAACTCCTTGTTTGCCTTCCACGATGAACACTACTACATCTGCTGGGGCCACAGCAAGAGTCAATAGAGCTGTGGAGCATGCTTGTTCTACTTGATCAAACTCAGGATATCCTGCACTCCAATGGCAGGGTTCATTGTCCCTCTCTCCCAACAGCAGTAGATGAGGTCCAAATCGCCCTCTTCAATAAACTCTCTGCAATCAATCCAACATGCCTTGGCACAACTGCATGCCTCACTGCCCACTCAATTGTGTTCCCATCATTCCTCTGGTCTGAACCCGGCAGCTGTCGACTTTCCCATCAAAACCCAAGAGGAGAAATGAGGGCCGCTGCTTCACACATATAACAATTAACAATACGGGGTGGAACTGCAGGGCTGAAATACAGTGTTTAAAGGGTTTGGCTTCGAGGCTGCAGCTGCCCAACCTGTGTACCCAAGCAATGGGAGGAGCCTGAGTCTGTGAAAGGTTCTACTTCTGGGAGCCAACACCTGCACTCAGTGCTTGAAGTCAAACTTCCGGTGCTACCACTACAGCTAGAAGTGACATGACAAGTGACATATGTGTATGAACTGAAAACTGCAATTTATGTGAAATAATACTGGTAATAACAACATTAGTAATAAGAGAAGCAGTGCAGCATAGTGGTAAGGAGCAAGATTCAAAACCAAAAGGTTTCAATTTCCCGCTGGAACACTGCTTTTGTACCCTTGGGCAAGGTACTTAACGGTATTGTGCAAGTTCACACTTCACAAGAGCTAGCTCAAAGTTCAGTTCACACAGATTAAAATGAACAAGTTCACATTCATAGTTCACAATTTTTAATTTTGAACAAGTTCACAGTCCCAGTTCATTTCTTCCATTGTTTAAATGAGCTGCTCCAGGGACTATTTTATGTGTACATCTACATGCACAATGATTGTCACGCGGGATATTGGCAGCTGGTTGCGAGTTGTTGAGCTGTCTGTCTGATGAGTTGCACTAAAGTCTCAAGTATGGAAAACGTCTCAAGTATGGAATAACGCAGTCCGTGTTTATTCATCAAGCAGTAACTTTAACACACCCAAGGATTCCGAATCTCGCACAAACCTGAACGAGTTCAAGTTCACGTTCTTTTGTTGCAAATGGATACGTTCAAGTTCACTGTTCAATATTCAATGTACGTTCAATGAACACACTCTTTTAACGCGTTCGTGCACAACACTGGTACTTAACCCACAGTAAATAGCCTCAGTAAATAGCCAACTCTATAAAAGGTTAAAATGCCTATGCAAGTTGCTCTGGATACGAGCGTCTGCTAAATGACAATAATAATTATAATCATAATAATAATATTGAATGCATTAATACTGTTAAGTACAATATTGATAGCATTAATATTCTTAATAATAGAAATAGTAGTTTTATTTTGATCATTAAATACTGAACCGCAACAAGCCAATCTATATAGTTTTCATTACAGAGTGAGATGTGACCGGATTGTGAAAGGTACAATTATTCCATAATCATCATTCCTTTATTTTACCCTGGGGCCAGATCAAGCTCTGCCAGTGCAGGGGTTTATTATTCAATGTGTGTAGGAAGATGATCTGTTGAGTGACACAATTGCAACCACACTCAATAATGTTAAACAGTCCTGCTGAAATGGCAGCCACAGTGGCCTCGCTGAGTGTGAATGGAGGAGAATGGGTGGCTGTCAGACTCAGTCGTGTGAAGACTGTGGACCCAGCAATTTGGGTGCTGTAGTCATCACAGTTCAATTTAGGCTCTGATAGGAGAGGAGTTGTGACAGCTTTAGAGCAGGTTGTCTGTGAATGTCTGGCACAGAGGCCATTCTGTGGGCTGCGGAGTGGTAGAAGAAGGCTGTGGTATTACACCAGATACCACCAGATACCAGATAAGAGACGAAAACAAGTTTTAAAAGGGAGGGTTTTGCATATATTTAGTATTTATTTTATTTATTGCATATATTTATTCATGTGCACAGACATCTTATGCAGAAGAAGCATAGATCATCAGAGAAGAAACAGCTGAGAATCAGAGTTAATAAGCCACTTCAATGCTACTGCATGGCAGAGAACATAGAGCTGCCCAGTCCTGCTGAAATGCAAACCTCTAAGTCTGACCAGTCCAGTCACAGCATGGAATCATGATCACAGGAAGTGCTTTTTGGATATGGATGTAGCTAAAGACAAATGTAGTCCAGCTGGAAATGAACAGAACAAACATCCAGCCTGGTGCGCTGAAGAAATGCCCAGTGGGATACACACTGTACAAAATGTTCACCTTTACTGATATAGAACAAATGTCCAGCTGGATGCACACTAAATTGTGTGATGTATTACTGTTTTTATTGCTATTATGTAGGAGGATCTAGAGGGCGCTAATCCCCTCCACTGTCATGTTTGCCGTTGTTCCAAAATAAACCAGTGAAGAAGAAGCTCAGCCACGGAATCCAACTTCTTGAGTTATGGTGATACTCCAGTTATAATGATAATCTGGTAGTAAGTACAGTTAGTACGAATGCATACTGTTGCATTCATAACAAAATGTTCAACTGGAAATGCATTGAACAAAGTCCAGAAAGTCTGACCGAATAAAATAAAGTCTGACTAGATACATGTAGAACACCAATCTGATGGGAAGCATGCAGGGAAAGAAATATCCATCTTTAGAAGTTACCACAGTGTGAGAGCAGGCAGTCCAGGATTTAGCTCCACTCGTATGGACGCTGCGTGCAGAATGTGTTCCCATGTCAGCTGTGAACGATGGAGGAGGGAATGATGCCAGCACTTCTAAAACAGTCACCACATACTTTAGTAGGCCTTTACTTTAAGCCCCTGACTTCAGCAATCACCCTTATTTTTAACACGTAATTCCTTTTTATTTCAATGCCTGTTCTGGATGATAGTTTGTATCTGCAAAAGAAAGTTGCTTTGGTTGTCTCTACTTGCACTTGTTCTCTGTCTGTATTCCTCCTGACCTTAGTTTTCAAGTGGATTGCTAATCCTGGGGAGTCTTGTTCCAAAGCACATTGAATTGTGTTTGCCATTAAAAGCCAACAGTGTAAGTGGTTGAGCAATACAGGACAGTTGTACTCACAAAGTTTGGGTAGTGCACTGGTTTGTGGTCTTCATCTTTTTTTTTTATGAATGCAGCATTTTGATCTCATAGCTGTTGCACACTTATCTTTAGCAGCACTTTAAATTATACTGAGTTAAGTTTGAGCTCTGCATATACAGGTGATTCCCGGCTGTCAGATGGATTGAATTTAAGTGAAAATTGAAGTAAGCGTTATATTTTTTGTCCCTAAATAATATTTGTTACGAATTGCCAAACTCATGATGATATGAAGGTTGCAAAACCACCAGCTTGAGTTCATGAAGACAAAGTTACAAACAATAATGTCTCATGTCGGCTTAATTTGAATACTCCCTCAATTCATCCCAGTTTAGTCTCTGCTCAAAGTGTCTTTCTCTCGATTGCATAGCTTGCTCTTTCCCATTAAGGTTGCATTGGCCTTGTCATCTCTGGATGACAGTCTGTCTAGGCCACAGCTGTTTAAACGCTGCCCTTTATGTTTGGTCTTTGAAGATGGGAGGAGAAAAAAGATTTCTCTTCACAGGAGTGTGGGTCACAGAGCTCTGTGCCGAGCTCTCTAGCTGTCAGAAGATTGTCTGGCGTAGATCATTAAAAGCTGCACTCTGTTTCAACAGTCTCTTGACTGCTGCCCCAGAAACTATTTCAGTTATTTTTCCTGATCATTTTTAGAATTACATGGTTGATGACATCGCCCTCGATCCTGCTATCCCCAAAACAAAAAGAGAAGTGCTCTATGTACTGTTCTCCATTGTGTTTTTTAAATGATAAACAAAGGATGAGGGAATTCCCCATCTGCAGGTGAAAAATCATTTGAAAAGTCACTTGTTTTGCATCATAATTCAGTCTTAATTTGAATGCTAAAAGAGCAGAGGTGTGGAGCTTGTGTTGCACAGCTGTGCTGTGTTCAGCTCACTAGGAGAGATCTGGGAGTCCCAGTCGCCTTGCTCCAGATGTCAAGGCTGTTCTGGGTTTAGTTTCATTGACATATGTCAAAGTAAACCATTGGTTCCCTCAAAGCAGCCCCTGTCACCTCTGGCCATGTGAACACCCTTGTGAACTGGTGGATTTGATGTGAACCCAGTGTGAGGGCGGGCCACATTTCCATGGTAATGCTAATCAGTCACTTCTGAAAGTAACTTTCAACCCTTTCGCACATATGGTCACACCACTGTGATCAGCTGTTTCACACGTACGGTCAAACCAGTGTGATTAGAACACTAGATTGGAAAAATTCTAGCTAATGTTAGCTGTGATGAAACAGTGATTTAAAGTTGCAAAGTATAGCAAATGTGGCAGTGAAAACTGTGAGAAGCTTAATAACATTAGTGAAAACATAAGGAACCATATAACATAACGCGTGCTACATAGCATAAAATAAGTCACGTGTGAAAGGGTATTGGGTTAGACTCCTACACTTTGTTTTTTTTGGTCTTGCAGCTAATGTGAAGATATCAAGCTGGGCAGAGCATTCCTGACCAGCAAGAGAGAGGATATTTGTCGTAGCTCTGTCTGTCTCTGTCTCTCTCTCTGGCCCTAGTAGACTTCCTGTCGTGCTTGCAGTAATTTATGATCGATGCCTCAAACAGGCATGATGTTGCGTGCCACTGAAGCTGCCTTGGTTGATCTGCCCTTGAGTTGTCCGCCTCTCTGCCGGTTCAGATCAATTCAAATTGTTTGTTTTCTATTTTCTAACTGCCACCATGTTTGGGAGAGCCTTAATGTATGGATGAATCAAGGTATTCTCACAGGTCCTGAGCATTGTAGCAGTCCTTGGGTCGAATTTCATGTGAGATGGTGGAGGAGTGAAGGTGGACTAGGTGTGGGGGGTGGGGAGATGTTTAGGGTGGACACAACTGGTGATGGTTTCCTGCATCTTTCAAACCTTTCCTGGAACAGAGAGACAGGTAGGTTCAGCAGTGTTCCTGTAGCTCCTGACCAGGCAGGGCCTAATCCCTCAGAGTTACAGTCTCATTAAGCCTTTCTGAAGCTGTGAAATTATTTGCTCTGCCCAGTGGAGGCCCTTCCCAGGCAGCTGGTTTGGTTGGAGGTGGGGGGGATCACAGCTCATCCTGAAGTTGCAGCACTGGGTTCCAAGTTTAATCCCATTAGCCCCATCTTTGTTCCTCTCTCTTCCCCTGGTCATCCCAGGCCCTGACATTCCAGGCAGAACTAACCCATTACTCCCCCCCAGTGTTATTGCAGCTGTGAGTCAGCATGTGCTTAGTTTTGGGTGGGAGAATTACAGTCACCCAGGAAGAAAGGTGTGGAAAATGCTTTCACCCATTTCATCAACAGGGAATAAGTCCCCTGCTTGTTTGCAAATATATAGATTTAGACATAGATTATATGTTATAGATAGATATAGATTATGGACTACAGATACAGATACCACATCTATAATATCTATGCAGCATTTGGGAATTTGAACACTGTTTATGAATCAGCACCACTAGCTGTAGGTATATATAGAGAGAAAGCACAGTTTGTTGTTGGTGCAGTGACTGAGAGGGGAAGGAGATGGCTAGCATTGCTTGCTCCAGCTGCAGTGAATTTGGAGTTCGCTGCTGTTGCGCAGCACGTCATGCCAAATGCATTTGTGCTTGATGATATGGCAAGGGGTGGTGGAACCGAAAAGTCAGAGCCTCAACCGCAAATTAATCTTAGAGGAAACAAACTGTCATTGTGTGTGCTAATAACAGAAAACATTCACCATGGCTCTGCCACATGTCCAGTTTCAGCTTTGTCTGTGGTTCCTCTTTCAATATGAATGGGGGGGGAGTCATTTCTAGCTCGTCAAACTTTTTTATAATAAAAAAAATACTTCACAAATAGATCTGTGCTCAAAGCCCTTCCAGTGCTTGCAGTCCAATGGGTACTGTTCATGTGATTTCAACTTATAGTTTATACTGATATACATATACTTTATACTGCTAGCACAGAGCAGTTTTTAGAGGGGAAAAAGCAGTTGGCAGCCTGGCTGAGCGGTGGATCTTGCCACTGCAGCCCCATCCAGACTGCTACAGTAATCCTTCTTTAGGCATTTGCCACCACTGTTTCCACTCCCATGCATTACATTTAGAGTGTGTCATTAAGCAGATGGTCTTATCCTGAGTGACTTACAAAGAACGGGTACACAATGTATCTAAATAGTTGGAAGGTATGGGCTCCTAGTGCTCCTTGATTAATGGCTGCCCTTTGCCCCTCACCTTGAACTTGGCGTGTTTGTACAGAGGGCACAGCCACAGTCTGGCGGGATAATATCCTCTGTCTCGCCCAAGCTGCTGTCCCTGGAAGAACATGAATAGGAAATGACAGTGGCTCCAAACAGAGCCCCTGTGATGGATGTTCACAGATACCATTATGAATTTAGGAATGATAAGCTATCGGGAGTGTTTCTAGCCATCACAGCTATTTTTTTGTCTGAGAAAGAGCAGCTAGCGGCTGTAGAGAAGGCTGTGGAGGTGGGCACAATGCCATTCAAGCATCCATGAATTTGAGCTGAATGGCCACATAGCCAGAGCTGGCCTCTGTAACCCACGACCATCATCTCCACAGTGTATTCACACTGCCTCTCTGTTGGGGAGTATCTTAGCAACGGGCTTTGTCTGTGACAAGCTGAATATTCTGGAATCAAATCCATGAGGTTCCACTGTATGGATAGATTTGATTATTTTTTTGTCGGATGCCTTTGGAGCAACTGCATATTTCTTGCTTTCTTTTTTATTTGCATGCCTCAGACTTTTATGCTGTGTTTTCTTATGGACTTGCATTTAAAAGTTACAGTTTGCTTTGAGTTTCTCTCCCTGTAAATTTGCATGAATGAAGGAAGCAGAGTTTTAATGTTTAAGAGCCAAACTGATTGGCACTTGATTGAATTACCCAAGATGCACCCTACGCAGTTCACATGAAGACCACCCCATGGCTCAGAAGGGAATAAAACTAATCTTAGAAATGCACCAGTTGAGCTCTAAATTGTGACAAACTTTATGACATTATAACGTTCCTGGTTCTTACATACATTCAAACACATTTGCTGCTGGACAACAACAGGGATGATGTTTAAAAATTCCATGTTTTACTTTTCAGCCTTTTTCCAAGATAACTGTGAGAGGCTCAATAATTTAATTGAACTTACTGATGGTCTACATCAGGGGTCTCCAGCCTTTTTTCATCTGAGAGCTACTTTGAAAAAATGAAAGTGGCGGAGAGCTACTCATGTCTTATATTACTCACACTTATTCACATAATGTATCAAAACACATTAACCAGCTGAATTAAGCTACTTTTTGTATATACATGTATCAAATGTCAATATCCAGAGCTCACATTTTGGATCAAAAGCAACTTAAATTCACGTCAACAGCATGTCAAATGTATGTTCTGTATCCATATGTTTTAAATTTCGATGTGTCAAGCTCACTGTAGCAAAGGGCGAGAGCATTCACCCCACTCGGCCTCGAACCCGGGTCTACAGGATACCAAACTGCAGCTTTGATCGCGACGCCAAAGAGCCAGGCTCGTCAGTATAGCAATCAGAGCGCATACTTAACCGTAGTGACAGCACTCTGTCATATTCACATAATGTATCAAAACATCTTAAATTCACATAAAGTCATAGAAAACATAGAAAACATTACTACGTGTTTATGACGTGAGATGTCAGACAAATTTGGTGATCATTGGACGCTATTTTGGAACATTAAGCCACTTTAAGCCTTTTCCTTATAATAGGCGTCAATGGAGAGGAAACGCTTAATGTAAGATACTCATAGGATTTCGGTTTTGATTTTTTGACAGGTGAAAGTGTTTATGACAAGACATGTAACTGTTATCATTATTTGTTTCCAAGATTTACCTAATTTGTTTACCAATTAAGAATTTATCTAAATTGCATTCGTCATTTATTTTGTTTAATACAAGTGATACTTTTATTTTGAAAGCTCAGTTGCGCGCAAGGTCTGTTGGGCTGCTTTCGCGAGTAAGATTTTAGAAGAGAATCGTCGGCAATCAGCAAGAAGGGCTATTGCAGATTCACGGAGAAGGTTATGCTGTTTTCAACAGATTTCTCAAATATGTAAATAGATTTAAAGAAGACTTAAGTTTATTCCCTTTCTAGCATGCAGCCAGCGAGGTACGTTGTTTGTTTGTATTTTATTTTGATAAAATGTTATTCCACATGCTGTGCATGTTGTTTTGTGTTGAGCTAATATGGTTATTTATTTTCGTCAATACTGTGTTTAGTTTTCACGGTGGATTTGGAGAAGGCTTCAAATAAACCAGTAGCAAGAAAGCCACTTGTGTCTGCCTGTGCTTGGAGGGAATTATAAGACATATCCAAGAGAAATTTGGTGATCATTGATGGCTGTTTTGGAACATTAAGCCATGTTAAGCCTTTTCACGTTAAGAGCTTTAGAATGTCCCTGAAGTGGCGCTGAACGTTGCATCTTTTACCGACTGAAACGCTGGTACCGCAGATGAGGCACACACACTTGTCCTTCACATTTGTGGGAAAAAAAAAACTTGCATTCCCGTTCCTCATGCAGATAGCATGTTTTTTTTTGGCCTGGCCACTTTCTTTGTTCATCATAAATATGGCTATTTTATAAGCTAAACTGGCTTGCTAACACCACCGAACTCCTTACTTTAGCTCAGTAGCTACCTCAGTAGCTAGCCTACAGCATAACTGACATGTTGGCAAACTTGACAGTAGCCTAACTTATTTGATTGACAGCTGATATCATTTTGTGTTGGAGGAGGGTGGGACATCTGGGTATTTGATTGGATTGAAATGGGAAGAGGTTTCCAGGGTGCATTTGTTGTCGGATTTTTTTGTACATAATCTTTGAACCTTTTGGCAAGCTACTCAAAAATAGGCAGCGAGTTACTGGTAGCTCACGAGCGATGTGTTGGAGACCCCTGGTCTACATGTAGTAGATATGTAAATAACCCCCAGAAAAAAAGCTTAAGAAAACTCAGGGTACTAGACTTTTCCTGGTCAATAAACCACACTCTGAAACTTTGTTAACAGTATTTTTGACAAAACTCTGTGATTTATAGTGAAAGACATTGATTGTGGAAAGCTGTTGTACAACTTTATCAGCTGAGATACAACTGAACTGTACTACAACAAATCATATCACATGTAAGTTGTGTTTTATATATTGTTAGCAGAAGTTCTTTTCCCCAGGCATTTAGGGTAGAATTTAAAGATAGAGCAAAGGAAAGATTTTTTTACGCTTTTCCAAATTAACAAGAATACACAAAAATGCACTCAGATGAAAAGAGAAAGGAACGTTGTGGGCACCTGACCTCAGAAAAAAGTTGCACCTGGTTGCCAGTCAGTCCAATGTTTTAGAAAAGTTCCAGCATCTAAATTCACTCCTGTCAAAATGTGCTGCTCCAGCTGAATATGAAATTGTGTCATACATCAATATGGTACTATTTACCCTACAGTTTTCTTTGTAATTTTTAGTATCAATATTTACTGCATCACTGTCTGGAGTGACATGTTTTTGTATTAACTTTTGAATGCATACAGTGATTGATGGAGACCAATATTTACATTAATCACAGTGAACTAAATAGTGGAATTTGTTACTGGAGAGCATTGAGATAAACATTGTTTGAATGCCTGGTGTGGCATGATCAAGTTTGCTCCCAGACAAATTGTCCTTTCTGTATGGTCATTTTTGATAATGTCTCTAATGATTTGCTTTATCACCAAAAATAAACTGGATGAACCCACCACAAACGTTGAATGACATCAGACATCAGTTCGTTTTTACAAAAGTTCAGCAGTTACCAAGGTGATGGTTAATGTCCAGGGGGACAATTTAGAGAAGCTATCAGAAATGTGGTGTATTCAATCAGACAGACTGCCAAAAAAAGTCATCCATTTTCATCCTTCATGAAGAAACAATTAGTTGTTATACCATTAAAAGCATCCTGAGTGGTTCAGCCGATGAGATATTTGATCTCTGAGTCCTACTGCTTAGTTGCAGGCTTCAGTTCTGAGCCATGTCAAGATCAGTAATAGCAAATGGTGAAAAAGAAAATACCAAAAGACATTTACCAGTGTGGAGTTTAGAACATGCAAAGTAAGACAATAATATGTTCTAAGCCGATAAACAAAAATCTCCAATGTTTGCTCACAGTCACTGGAAGCTCAGGGGCAGTGCATCTGGAAGATTACAAAAAGGAAGCTGTGTGGCAGCCCATCGTGACTCATAGGCTAACCACTGTTGAGTTTCAGAGACAGTTAGCCTGTTTGGCTCACACAGACCAGACGAGGTGGGCAGGTGACCCACAGGTAGAGCTTTCTGAATGAAGGAGTTGCCACCAGGCACTTTAAAACCGACCTGAATGGGCATGACCTGCCAATGCAAGTGGATTGAGATTAATCACAGTGATGTGCAAGACACCTGCGTCTGTGTGACCCTGTGACTGAAGGGCAGTTCTCTGCTGAAAACCAAACGAGCACATGTGGAATTTCCATCCCTCTGTGCTGTTGGTCTGCTGTGTGAATCGTGGGGGTGGGGGTGTTTTTGGATGTTGCAGGTTCGAATCCCAGGCGGTGCCTGGCTGGTTCCCCCTTGAGCAGTTCACCAGATGTCAGTTGTAACCAGTCTGCAACCAGAATTGGCTTATTTGGACAGCATCTTTGTTTTGCAAGTTGGCATGGTAACGTACCAACACAACTGTAGCTGAAGGCAGCAGTGTGGACTCAACCTGGCATTGTGGCATTTTAACAACACACACTCTCTCATTCTCTCTCTCTCTCTCTCTCTCTCTCTCTCTCTCTCTCTCTCTCTCGCTTTCTCTGCCATACTTTCACTCTCCCACTCACCCACTAATGCTGTTCCTCTCTATCCTTCTCTGTCTCTCTGTCTTTTTCCTACTCTCCCAGGGAGATCAGAGATATATTTTTACATTTTCATTAATCACCCATTAATAAGACAGCAAATAAATATTTAGACTGCTAGATGCCAGGCAATTTTATGCATATATCCCAGTGTGTCCAATTTGATTACAAGGTGTTATTTTTTTCAAAAATATCACTCAGAAAACATTCCTTTGGCTTGAGCCCAATAGCCAATTTGCAAATATTCTAAGTGCTTGTACCATTTTTAAACCTTAACATTAAGTGGTATGGGCAGTCTCCCATTTGGAACAACTCAAATCTTCTTTCTGGTGTTCAGACAGTTTTCATGCCATTTATGGACCCAGCAGGGGATTGGGGTATTAGACGACACCACAGGCAATGAATCAGTCCTGGAGTATCCTGAAGCAGCCTCCCGTTATCAAGTCCTGCAGAACACAGCACACTGCTCTGTGCTTCAGAATGTATTCTGCCTTAAAAGTCTGGGATGTAATTGAAGAAGAAACGGTGTCTTACTTACATGTGCGTCACACTCCCCAATAAATGTGTGTGGGAGTTAAAAGTATTTTCCATTGATGCAGATTGGAAATGCACAGGCAATAATTATGTTAAAGGAATGTCTAATAGCTGAAGTGATGATTATATTTTTTTTTCTTTTTAATTGGTTAGTGGACGCATTCGATTCCCCAGAACAGATTTCAAATTTTGTCCCGGTCTGAACTTTGGACTGTGAAATGTGTCGTTGGTGTAACTGGCATATTAATGAGGGATTGGCTAGGTTTTAAATAATTCTCAGGGTGTGGTGGTCAAACCAATCTCAAGGGTGAAATGGGCCATAAGCATCAGGACTGGTCCTCTAGAATGGCAACTCCCAGTTTGCCCTTTTGGAAAGAGGAGGAAAGATTTGGCAGCTGGCGTATGAGTACTGCTGAAGGAGCACTCCACACCAGCTTGCCACACATTTATGGCTGCAGACCTTTTTAGGTAACATTTTCTGTGAGGTTGATCATTATAGGCATTGTGTAGGTCTGTTAAGACATGAATAACACCTTTATAATGTACTGTAATATTTGAAATGATACGCATGATACGCAACCCACAGTGTTTTCACACACAAGGATGAAATGGATTATTTTGTTCATTATATGTTCATCCAGAAATGGAAATGTTGGAGTAATGTTGCTTTACTTGGAGGACATAAAGATTTCCTTCTGAGAGTTTATAAACAGTGTATAACACGTCCATGCACAACACAAGTTAGTGTAAGGACAGGTGAATTTTTTGCTTAAAATAGGGTTTTCCTGTGAATGTAAGACAATGTCTTATGCCTCTCATTCCTTAACAAGCAGCTTTTGGATTTATAAAGTCATAATACGTTATATATGTTATGTTATGTTATGTACGTCTACAAAGTATGTTTTGCATTATAATATTACTTACTTATACATTTCAGTTTTTATCATTAATAACTGATGGACTTTTGTGTGTGCTGTTGTAAGGCATTATGAAACACACACGTGAATGCTTTATAAGTGATTATGAATGCATGAATTAAGCTTAATTCATTCTTCATTCTCCCAAGCTACTGTACATCCTTACTGCTAATGAAATGAATGCACCTGCTTACTTTACCACCTAAAGCAAAGCCAATAAAATGTTTGTGGCCTCAAAAAAAGGAAAAACGCAGTGTATATGTTAGATGATGGACTGTCATGTTCAAAGATTTTAACATCCTTTGGAAGTACCGCACCGTGAAGGCATTAGTTCCCTCCCCAAGACAGCTATATATAAAAGCCATATCTGCGTGTCTAGGGAATGCAGTGAAAACGGATGGAAGCACCACATAGATGAGAGAGGGAAACGAGATTGGGGAAAATGTCATTACCACAGCCAGACTCTCCTCTATCTCTCTCTCTCTGTAGAGTTCAGACTGAGAGGAGTCGCTCTGGGACTTAGTGGGGGGCAGCGGGGCGGGGGTATCATCTGGGTCCACACAGCTGCTACTTTTGCTGCTCTGCCATGGGTTGGTTTATGAAAATCTACCTACAGGATGGACAGAGAGACAAAGCAGCTGCAGACCCCATGTGCAGGAGGAACGAAGGGAGTGACATTGTGGGACATTCTCTTCAGAAGGCTGTCATATGACAGCATTGCATGATCAGGGTACCACTCAGTAAAGTTGTGTGTAGGCTTTTTAATCGCTTTGAATGTGGATTTTAATGAAGCATTGACACACTGCAAATAGTCTTCTGCTTTTACACTGATATTTGTGTAATGCATTAGAAAATACAGCTTCATTATCTTGCAATACCAAAAGAAATTATTTGAGATAATCCCAGTGTTTCTTGTTCTTCATTTTGTTGTTGAATTTGTCTTTAACCTAAATGTCAAGTGACAGGAGCGGGAAACAGCTAAACAATAAGTTTGTCTCCTGCTTCAGTGTACTATTTAAAAGGTGTTACTGTTTCGACTCACCTGTACCATGACATGGCACTCCAAACAGATTTGTGTTAACATTCAAATACTGACTCAGAATTTGTTCAGTGGATTTAGGACTATATTCTAAATGAGGTGCCCTATTTTAATATATGTTTATGGTATAAAACACTAGAAAATTGTAATATTACAAAATAGAAGATGAGAAGGGAAACTGACATAGCACTAATACTATCTTACACGACCATCATGCTTTGCTATCGCTGTACCTGTACTGCTAAATTGAGTTTTTATATGTGCTTTTAAATTACAGCACCAGTGTTTGCATGTGCCTGTGTATTATTTCACCGGTGTCTTACCTGCACCTACCCTCCCAGTTGCCAGTGAGCACATTTTTACCTGTGTCACTGTTGTACCTGCTGCTTAACCCTACCTGAGCCAGTGCTTTCTCCTAAAACTTAATGAAACGTATCATCTGACTCTGCTGTTAAGATTCCGAACTGTGTTTTGGCGTCTTGTTCAGACACGTTTCCCACTGCTCAGCTGTCAGAAGAGTTCACTGCTGGGATACTGGAAATGTTTGTAGCACTGCTAAGGAAATGTGCATTTGAAGTCTAAAGCTGTAGCATAACATAATTGTGATTGGCCCCAGTGCAAATATTTTGCCCCCCAAACACAAGTGCACACTCGTGCTCACACACACACACACACAACTACTCCAGACAATTAAATTAAATAAGTGGTAGGTTGAAATAATATTTATTTTTTAGCCCTTTTGTGTGTACAGTCACACTGGTGTGGTTTGCCGTTTAACGTGTATGCTAAAACCGGTGCAATTAGAACACTAGATTGGAAAAATTCTCACTAATTTTAGCTTTGAGGAAATGGCGATTTAACATTAAAAAATATAGCAAATGCTAACTGAAAACTATGAGAAACTTAATAACGCTAATGAAACCATAAACCATGTAATCTAACACACGCGCTACATAGCATAAAAATAAGTTACGTGCGAAAGGATTAATAAAATATGCAGTTTTGGAACATTTCAATAGGGACAACTAAAAATATATAAAAATAGGCTATGACTCAAAATCGTAAGTGCTATACACAAGGTGGGAAGGTGGTATATATAGCTATCACAATTGCAAGTAGTTGTAGTGATATTGTTGAATGGTTACTTTGAAGACTGCGTGAAATGGTCAATGCACAAGAGGGCCCATCTACAATAGTAAAGCAGCAAAAAATCGCCTTCCTACATGGGCCCCTAACAGCTTCTGGGCCCCGGTGCGCTGCACTGATTTCACCGTCGATATTTACGCCAGTGGTCGAAAGCACAGAATGGATGGGGTTATATTTCAGTTTAACTGCAGTGTGTTTTACCATGATTTTTAAAATTCTCATGTTAAGTGTTTTTCCCTTTTTTGTTGCTTTATCCTGTGCAATATCTCTTTTATCCTGTGCAATATCTATGCTCCACTTTTTTAGTTCCCTAAAAATGTTTGTAATGTACTGTAAATACTGAAATATTCTCTGCTTTTACTGGAGGCATGGAACATTCCATATAACCAGACACTGGGCATTAAATCTCCTTTAAAAACCCTCTTAATGCATTTGCACCCAAATTTTTGGAATGTAAAAATTGTAAGCAAGTGGCCTTTCACAAGAATATAGCATATGTGATGCTTCAAATATGCCAGAGGTTGGTGTTTTACAGCTTGGTTTATATGCTAAGCAATGGAAAATACAGATTGGTGTTGGTGGTACATTGTGAGAAGAGCCTTGGTAGTATGACTCAGTGCTCTGTTTAATGTGAGTTTCCTGGCTATCATGGTAATTACCATTCAGCCATGCAGCTTGCAGTTACGACTCATCAGTTTGTTTGATTGTAGATGGAAGATGAGTCATGTCGAATCATACCTACTGTGTCAGAAAAAAAAAAACAAATAAAAAGAAATCATCGGGACCAAATGAATTTTGTACATAAGCAGGAAGCTGCTTGCATGCACACTAATGTGGTATGCACTGCAGAAACGTTTCCCTTGTGTCCCGTCTGGGCACCCTTTTCACGGCAAAGACCTATCCTAATATGTTGCCCTTTTATTCTCCCAACTGCCTGCATGTGAAACCGGCTTCACCTTAGAGAGGGCCTTTTAGTCACCAAAATGCTTATTCCCCCTCACGCCCACACCCGTGGCATTCCCATCCTGCCTTTGGTTCAGTGGCCACTGGCAGACAGCATCTTGCTTTATTTGGATACCCCCTTCCCACTATGTGGGATGGGAAACCTACTTGCTTGCTCCTGCTCTGCTGTAGGTGTTGATGCTGTGGTAGGAGCCATACCCTTCTGTCTGCTACCAGAGGGAGACAGGGCAGGCAGGAGGTCATGGCAGTACATTAAGGGCCTGGGTTTTCTGGATCCAAATCTGTTGATATGCAAATGCTGTGAAACAAGACAATTGGCCTGGAAGTAAATGTAAGTGAAGTCAGCACACAATGTAAAGCCTGATTTATGCTTCTGCGTCGAATAGACGGCGTACCCCTGCAGAGCCCTCTGCATTGCCGCGTACCCCTCTGCCGTCGCCTGACGTGCACCTCCAAAAAATTGTAACTTCGCGTCGAGGTGACGCAGACCGCAAGGGCTGTGATTGGTCCGCTCAGTACATCATTTCTGGCATTTAGCTTTTCCGGTTTCTCCCTCCCACTATACCGCCATTTTTAAAGTGCTTGTATCGGAGTTGTTTTCTGCGCGATAACCATGGATCAAGTTGAGGAGTGTTTAACCGAAGAAGTACGAAAATATGAGCACCTCTACAATTCCTCTTCTCAACGGGTTTCATGATTGACCCTTCAGAAACCACACATCCCCTAGCGTTATGGTGGTGATTTAACACAGCGACGCAGAGCAACGCATTTAACCCCGACGCAGAACTTCGAAAGATTCATGACGGCATCGAAGTGATGGCGGGGGTACGACGCAGAAGCATAAACCAAGCCTAATGCTCTAATTATGACCTTTGGCACTGAAGCCATGGGACACAAGAATGTATAATGTTGTCAGCACTGCTCTACTGTTGGTGTTCAAATAGACTTAACTTGCTTTATGGCCATAGTAGCAGTGCAGTGGCCTTCTGTCTGTGAAGTGACTCACTGTTATAGTTGTCACATAATATGGACATTCAGTAAGGGCTTAAAACGAAGGGAAAACTGTATTTTTCAGTGAGATTGTATGTTTATAGACTTGTGAAGCACATATCGAAAAAATGCCTCTGACAAGGCACACATAAATGACTGGTGCGTTCAACCAGAGGCATTCTCTGCATTTCATTTTACATGGTTACATCAGTAATCCATGTAAAAACTGGAGCAAGGTGTTAGTGCTGGTCATTCTTGGAACAGGTAAAGAAGGGTGGCACCTAGAGGGTTATGGTGGAAACGTTCCAGGACCATGTAAAACATGGGAAATGAGAAAGCACAACAGGAATTAAGCAAAAGCCGACTATCTGGACTTACGAGAAGGTACACTCAATGATACCTTCTGCAACCTTCTGTAACCACATGCTGTACTTTTCCCACAATGTACTGATACTGTTATGCAACTCCTAACCTCAATATGTCAAACAAACCAGCAGCTTGAGCGCTGTGCTGTGATTATTATTGAATGTTTTCCCAGTGTTTCCGTACTGTTTTGAGACAGTGTGCCACATGATGCAGGGAAAGTTTGTGTTCTGCATGCTGGTTCGGCACTGCACTGTCCATCGATCCGTGAGTCAGGCCATCAAGCAACTTCTGCAGGCGACCAGAGACAGGGGGACACTGCCATGTGTGTGACTGTGATATGATTCTGTACAGACTGACAGAATGCACACAGAATCGATTAGGCTTTGATGTTCTTGCATACCTCCACTCTCCTCCATGGGTCTGCAGAGCTCAGCGCTTCTTCTGTGGTGAAAATTTCTAAGACTGCAGTCTATAAGATGTTGTTTGTGAACGTTAGCAGGATTGTCATCTTCCTAGGGTGAAGGAAGGAGCTGTTTCTTCTCAATTGCAGCTGACAGAAGCTATGCCGTCAATTCCACGACGAGGGGGCTGTAGCTGCAAAGGATGAAACGGGTGTGTTTTTTCCTCTTTCACCCTCCCTCTTCAGGTGATGCGTGCTATTTAATGTTGAGAGCTGAGGGTGTCTCATTATCCACTCATGAGGCTAGATGGGCATTTTTTTCCTTAGTTTTTCACAGATTCAGGCATAATTATCATCTCCTCAAAAGAATATTTTTGCACACGTTACCATCGGGGAGTTTCAGATGAGCTCGCCACTGATTTTGGGGGAAAAAAGGAGCATGGGCGCATGCACTGTCAGTGATTGCCTACGACTCTGAGTGTTAAGAAGAACCACGTGGCCTACCTTCATTATCTACAGCATGTATTTGAAGAAGAAGCCATCACAAAGCAACGTCACAGCTTGAAAAGAATGCCTGCAGGTTGTGTAATATACTCCGTGAACAGTGGAGCAGTAACATCAGAGGCATTCTTGGTACTCTTACGGCAGAACACGGTCATTGTTGTTCGTTTAGTGTTTTTATTGGCCCGTCCAGGGTAGGCGATAAGTGTTCATTGGCTGATATTCAAATGCCAGTCTCAAGGTTTTCATACCTCATGTTAAGAAACTATAGACACTGATGTAATGTACACACGTGAAATTTCCTGGGGAATGGTTTGGGACACAATCAGTCCTTCCAGGGAGTTTTTACCCATTTTTATAGAGTTTTTGGGGATAAGTTGAATCCCACCACTCACAGTTCAGCGTGCCATGATTTGCTTCTGCACCACAGTTCCACGAATGATGGATAAGGCGTATTCAGGTATGGGGTCTGTCATACTGCTGTCATGAAATAATGATCTTACAAGTTACATTTCCAAAACTATCGGACCCCCTCTTCAAGACTGGCAGGTGTGAAAAAGCCTTTGATTCAAAACACTTTTATTTTCATGAACTGTTTTTTTTTTATCATAACAAATTCAAGGAGGTTCAAAAATGAAAATGTAATGTTCATTTCCTTTTTCCAGAGGAAATACATTTATCCAAGACAAATTAGGGATAAAATGTATTATAATAGAAAAAAAATGTATGGATCAATTTCCTATTGACAATCTGTATAGCATTGCAAAGGCCAAAGTCATGTTATCCCCAAATCATGACTTTTATTCTGAGAAAATACAAAAAAATTACTTTTGAAGGGATGAAACACATACACTGGAAAACACACATGACACAGGCTGCAGCTACTGCTGTTGGTGGCACAATGATTATTGAAGTGCCGGGTGCTGGCACACTTCCCCAGACCCCACCAGGGACAGCCCAAAGCGCTGAAGTCTGCGTGTCTGCCACCTTGGTCCAGTCTTTTCTCGCGTGCCCGCAGGCTGGCACTGAATTAACCACCCACTCTCTTCAATCACCACAGCTGTGTTGAGAAGGTGTTTTTTACGTTTGAGCAGAGGTACTGCAGAAACTGGCAGCTGAGGCAATGGAAGCTGGCTGGAGGGCGCAGACACAGGCGTGGACTTCTTGTTCAGTTCGGCAGCATTAAGTGGATGTCTATAAGTGCGATTTTGCTCTGATTTGTGGCATTGCTCTTCTGCAAGCACTGGTTTTGGCTTCGCTGGAGCATACTTGCAAAAACTGATTGTAGGTACCACACATGTTTTTGAGTTTAATAACAGTTTTTATAATACAGCAACCAAGTCATTTCATTTGGTTTTATGAAATATCAGATGTGAAGCAGTGGATAGAATAGAGCTTGAAGGTTACTGGTTCGAATTCCCAGAATATCTTGGTATACCCTTGAGCAAGCCAATTTACCTCAACCACAATAGTAAAAATCCAGCTGTATAAATGGATAATTGTGCAATGCAAAGATAAATGTTAGCATTGTGACTTGTCCTAGTTAGGAGTACCCACAAAGGTAATAAATAATGTAATGATAATTTGTTTTCTCTAATCCCCTGTTGTGACATTCGTGCTGCAGCTACATTTCTCCTGGTGGCGTTGGTTGAAAAGAGAAAATGCCAGATGGCAGATGTTGCAACCTTGACATGGTGCTGAGTATTTAATTTCACTTTTCAGTGTTGGAGGGCTGGAAGTGTCTGACAGTAGCTCTAAATGTTCTGTGGCCTAACCTTTTGCTTTACAGTATAATATTACAGCATTCTGACACTCTGGGTGGCCTTGTTTCCACCTGGGTATCCCTGCCCCTCAATCTCTGCTGAAGGGTTGCCACTCGCCTATTTATTTGAAGATATCTGCTCCTGTCCACTTTGTCACCCCTGCCACCGTATTTTATGCTCTCATGAATACTTCATGGCTCTCAGATACTGTAAAGAAAAGAAAAGGAATTTGGGAAGTCTGAAGCCTTTGATTTTTAATGGCAGAGAATCTGAGGGTGAAATATCCATCTTGAGCCCTCTCACGCCATAGGCGCTAATGCAGCTGCTGCATGAGTGGAACTACCACACCATTTAATTACTGCACATATTCTGCACTCAGGGTACATGAAAAATGATACCGTGTGATGTCACTGATCCTCTTTCATTGACAAAACTGATGTAAGTGGGGAGCATAGTAAAAGACAATAGAGTGTCTTTTACTATGACACTAGACAAAAGAGTTACAGCTGCTCTTCAGTTGAAGGTTACCACCATAACCCTATGTGGGAAGAGTTCACTTTTGCTTTTTGTATTTCTGCTTATATGAGGGGAAATCATAAATCAGCACGCATGTTCACGTGTTCTTCTGTAGACTTATGATGCATGAATGTTGGGACATGACGGCACACTTCCGTTAGAACGGAGTGGATTCGGCACAGGAAACTTCCTGCACCCTTGTCCCTGTCCCCAGTTGCTGGCACTGGGAGCAACTCAAAGATGATCAAACTAAGGCAGGAGCATGAAGTTAATATAAATGGATCAGAGCACAGAGCCACACGAAATCACTTCTGTGAAATCTGAGGCCATAATGGCTCTGTCTCAGTCGCTTGAAGTTAAAAGCACACAGGTTGTGCTTTGTCATAAACCAGTCATTACACTAATCCTGTGTTCAAGGATGTAGAGTGAAAATGGGGCATAGAGAATTAAGCCTTCCCCTTTCTTACCCTGCCCTTTATCTATATCAGGAGTGTTTATTCCGCAGTCCCGTCATTTCTGGGCCAAATTGCATTCCATACGATTGCCGCTGGGGCAGCTGAGCTCCCGAAAGGTCAATTATGTGTGTGAAAGGATGTGTTGAAGCTCCAGAGCATCAAATAATCGAAGTGCGATACCCCATGACTAGGCAAATAACTCCGCTTGACAATTGGCCTTTCATAATATCAAAGGAGATTAGCTGCAAGTTCTTCAATGTGTCGCATCAGTAAATGCATTGTGCAATTTTAATGGTACACAGAGTAGCATCGTAAGAACCATGTCTGTCATGTATCCCACTATCCACGCCCTCTTTTAATAAAATTCATGTGTTTCAAGCTGTCATTAGCTTGTCGTGAGAGTTCAGACAGCATTTGTGTTGTAGCCATTATTCTGTAGCATTGGAGTTGACATGCCAGGTAACTTTCAGATCTCTCGCTATGGAGGACTGGAGTGTTGTTGCCCTTTACTCGCTGCATGATTAGTCTCAACTTCTGCACCATATTCAAGAGCTTGCCTCTTTGCTCTCTGTCACAGCTTAGACTGTTTGCTGAACCAGCCTCTGTATTCCTTCCTGGGTGCTTCTGAGCAGAATCAGTTTTTATCACAGCAGTCATTACAGCACCATGTATGAATGAATGAGCTTCACTTCCCTTTTTCAGCAATGTGTCTTGCTCTCCAATCTGTGCAGGTTCAATACAGAATGTTAACATTTATATCTGTATTGACATGACACATCACATAAAGCTCAAGAGAACTGACTACGACAAAAGTTCATACATAATAAAAAAAAGTATAAAATCCCTTACTGAATAACAAGTAGGATTCTCAGTCTTTAAATGCAAACCGCCATGACAGCAAAATGGCCAGAGATGCTGCTATGCTATGTGCTCAATCCTTGGGCATGAGATCAAAATGATTAATGTCTTAAACAGCAGTCACCTCAAAATCCTGAACCTACACCTGCATTTTTGACATATCTGATAGGCTCTCTGTGTTACGGCATTCATAACGCTCATCTCTCGGCAGCATTTAACCCGTGAATTCATGCCTGGATTTCAAGTGTGACGTCAGCAAAGGTAATTGGTGTGGAGAGTTGAATACCAGTGCTATTGGAATCTGGGAGCCTGATTCAGTGGGTTGTGTGAAACTGCAGATACAGACCACACAGCACAGGGAAGGAAGATCTTTCTCACATATTTCTCTGCCATGCCAATTCCATGATATTGCATGGGTCATTGGCTTGATTACCTTGTCTGTCTCAGGTTTTCTTCTATATTAACTCCCTCCTGAAACACTATATTGGTGCTAGCAGCTCGGTTACACTCTGCAGGATTTTATTCAACACGAGGGCAATCAGTGCAGCCGGATGCTGTCACCAGATGATGTAATGGGTTGGATTGATTAATGGGTCAGCAGATGGGAGGAGCCTAACTGCCATCAGCCTTTTAGCTTAATAAGGACCTCCTCTCCCACAGTCATGAACTTGCACGCACTTGCAAATGCATATGCAGGCAAGAGCACTCATACAAATGCATATGTGTATGCGCATACGTATACATACATGCATGTATGTTCTGTACACATGCACAAACTCACACACAGCTCTTTCTTCTGTAAATGGTAACACACATACACACAAGTATACACTCATTAAAGTGTATGCACGCAAGCACATGCTTATGTACGCTTGCACATTTGCAAATGGCTACGTGCATACCCAAAAATATGCACATAAATATCTAAGCGTGGACACACATGCACCCAAATATCACACATGTACACATTACACATATACATGTACAGAATGAGTTTGCACTCACAAACACACATATACACATGCCTAGGGCTGCCCCCGACCAAAGATTTTCCTAGTCAACTAGTAGTCATTTTGTCATTTTCAAGCCATCAGTCAACTAGTCTTCGCACATTTGTGATATTAATTTAATTATTTTATTTACATAAATTAAATATAAATTTTACAAGCGCATGCACGAAGCGAGCTGCCTGTTAATGACAATGCTAACGGCAAAAGCGGTAATGATTCTGAACGTGTTGGAACAACCAGCAAGGAGACTGAACATTTTGTTAATTCATTTCAACACAGTATAACATCGCACTACTTATGAACTTATAACATCAATACAATAACTTATAAAACAAATAATAAAAAACAGCCTTTTGTTAAAGTTTTGTTAAGTTTTTGTTAAGTGTCGACCTCAAAGATGAAGTTGGGGCTGGGGAGTCATCTTTGCAGTATGCGCCTATAGAAAGAAATGCACATGAAGTTAACCCTCTCGCACGTAACTTGTTTTTATGCTATGTTACATGGTTCGTTATGTTTTCATTAGCGTTATTAAGTTTCTCATAGTTTTCAATTAGCATTTGCTATATTTTTAATGTTAAATCGCTGTTTTCTCAAAGCTAAAATTAGTGAGAATTTTTCCAATCTAGTGTTCTAATCGCACTGGTTTTAGCATACGCGCTAAACGGCTAATCACACCAGTGTGTCCATACGCATGAAAGGTTTCTAACATGCAGTAAGCGAGGTCATTTAGCTTCCCCAGTCCCCATGAACACTTGGATAAGCCTAATAGCGCATATGACAATATATTTATTTAGCTGCATATAGCCTTAACTTTGCCATTCCTCTGCAGACTTTGCATGTCACCTGCTTGGGGTCATCCTTTACACGCTCTAAATGATTACACACTATGGATGATTTTCTGCCCGACATAGCCTAATAACGTTTTAACGACAAGGCAGAGCTCCCGAATGGAGTTTGAGGTTTTTTTTTTTTTCTGCGACTAACCGACCAATGAAAACTTGGTCGACTAAGACTCTTGTCATCGACTAATGGTTTGGTCGACTATTTGGGGCAGCCCTACACACATCCACATAGCCAAGTACGTTTATGTACATGTTACATTCAGTCACGCACACACACACACACACACTGTTTTGCACACTGTATCTGATTAGTGGTGGCTCCCATATGTGGCTGTGCTAAGTGACCATGGTGAAGTAGAGATCTGGCAACCCTATTTATGTGCTGTGTAAACCAACTACAGACCCCCATTGACTTTAGACCACCAGGTGCGACTCTCAGAACATGACAGGCTGCGGGTAACAGGGGCAGGGCTGCTTAAAGGAGGACACCTGTGGTGGAGAGCGTGCGGACAGCTGTGGAATTTCTACAGCAGGCCACAGGGGCAGGTAAGGAGAACACTACCCCATTCACCAGCTGGAATCTGACAGAGTCCAGAGGAGAAATTCCTCGCACTCTTTCCCTCACCTGCAAAATCGGCATTGGGCGATGCACTTTTACCATCGCGACAGCAGTGATAATCATACCGACCTGTGTTCAGTACTCTACTGCTGCTACTGTCATTTAGTTTTGACTCTTTGGTGGGGGTGGTTTAAACATGTTCCTTGTTGTATCTGGATGACACAACAGTCTCGCTACAGCCGGTGCTGAATGTAAGGTGTGCTAATACTTTACTCTGAGCACACTCATCCACACTCCACGGACAGCTTCACCAGTTCTGTGATTTCTGAGACATAGCTGACTCTCAACCCAGTGCATTGTGCGAGATGACTTATTTATGGTTATGGGCCTCTGTGAATTGACTGACCATGACTCACTCTGTGTGTCTCTTTACCCCCTTTAGGAGTACTTAAATGTTTTACAGGGCTGCCCTTCCCATCCCTGTACGTTGGTGAAAGAGTTATCAGGCTAATGCTGCCCATCGAGTGTTCACTTAGCTCTCTGGGCTAAAAGAGTGGGGAAACCTTTATTTAATGGGTTGTGGTTGCTTAATGCAGTAGTTGCTTGAGCACATAAAATCTGGAGTGGTGAGTAGCAGAGGAACGGATATGGATTTATGGATAACCACGTTTGAAGTGACTGCTGTGATTTTTGCAAGATACAGATATCACAAAATAATGACAGCACACCCATTTCTTTCACAGATTGCATGTTTTTAGATCATCATTCTGAGATCAGCATTCCTCAAGGCAGCATAGTATAGTCAAAAGAATTTCCAGTCACAAGGGCCTCTGTTAGTTGATGTAACAATTTGAAAAGAAAGAATGAAAATAGGATCAAGTCAAGGGATTTGACTCTGGTGTCACATTCTTTTTAACGTTTGTTGCTGTCATAACAAAGTAATCTCACTTGTTGACCACCAAATTCTTTTGAATTTGAAAAGGGTCTATTTAAATCAAAACTGGTTTGTGGAGTGTTGAATTTAGCACTTGATTGACCAGAATCAGACCAGAAGTGTTTTTTTCATTGAACATGTCAGTTACTTCCTTTCAAGTAATCTTTTGCATATCCTAATTTAAAAACAAAACCACACTCATGGGGTTAATAAATTCTGTAGAAAACACTAGAGAAAAGCATAAATTAAATGAAAGAAATCCCAGCAATGGCAAGCATTATCTCTCAGGGCTCATTAGCCTAATTATTGTTGCTGTGGATTTGCAATATGTCTTTTATTGTAGTTATTGTTGTTGTTGCAGTTCTGACCAGGGCTAAAATGTAACTGGCTGGATGGAGTAGCTCAGTGTATTGAAGAGGGTAATTGATAGGGCTCTCTCTGACTTCCGTTAATACTACTTGTAAAAAAATGTTTACAGTAGAATTAAAGTGGAAAGGGCCTATCTAATGAAATGAGATCATAATAGCATCACCATCTGTATGTTCAGGCTATTGGTTAAATAGCTATATGCAGTATGACCTTACATGGTCAAGACCCATTTTGTAGGGTTTGCTCACATACATGCTCCCTTCAGCTTGACAGAGGTTGTCAGTCAAGACCACATACAGGAAGCATCCTTCCCATTTGGCAGCATTTTTGACCACATAAAGAAGATTGACAGCCTCCTTGTTCACAGTATGACCCCATGTGATCATTATGGGCTGTGACGTTCAGAACAGTCGCTGTCATGGCTTCATGAGAATAACATACCGTTATTGTCATGAAGGAGGCCAACGTGAATTCTAAAACACATGCAGCAAATCACGGTGACGCCTCCCTCAGTCTACCCAGGGGGTGGGTGAGGGGGGGAGAAAAGAGTCAATTACATTCTCTCATCTCCCTTTCATCC